>NW_026611079.1:0-600000 GCF_029633865.1 Lampris incognitus
GTAGCTTGGTCCAATGCCAAAACACAGTGAAATCTTTTTATGGCTTTAAACGCGTTTTCTCCTCGAGAGAAACATGATTTCATTAAAAACGTTATAGTTTAAACATGCCTGTTGTACATGTGTGCAAACACTCAGAGCCTTAAAATAGGGTTTTCACCAATGTGTTTTTTGGTGAGAAACCTTCTATTTCAAGGTCCTGTGCGTTTTCAGACAAGTACAATATATATTTTTAGTGTTTCTGATGAAATCCCTCCTTTTAATGCATTTTCTCACAGAAAATGAGTCTCTCGCCATGGGAAAATGGCTTTTTTGAAAAAGCATATTCTGGTCGAGAAATCGTGTTTTAATCAACAAAAACGACTACCGGCCTTATTTAGTTCACATTTTTACTTTTGGTAACCTAGCCCGTATTCATAACGCACTACACCGTTTTATCGCGTTAAACGCCTTTTCTCGACAACAAAAGCACAATTTCATCAAAAACAAACAAAACAAGAAAAATGAATCTATTCAACAAGTCTGCAACACATCCTTAAGAGTTACATGATTTCACCCAATGTCAATGTGTAATTTCTCCAGTTCTGATCATTGTTTAGCTTGTTGGTAGCTTGGTCCAATGCCAAAACACAGTGAAATCTTTTTATGGCTTTAAACGCGTTTTCTCCTCGAGAGAAACATGATTTCATTAAAAACGTTATAGTTTAAACATGCCTGTTGTACATGTGTGCAAACACTCAGAGCCTTAAAATAGGGTTTTCACCAATGTGTTTTTTGGTGAGAAACCTTCTATTTCAAGGTCCTGTGCGTTTTCAGACAAGTACAATATGTATTTTTAGTGTTTCAGATGAAATCCCTCCTTTTAATACATTTTCTCACAGAAAATGAGTCTCTCGCCATGGGAAAACGGCTTTTTTGAAAAAGCATATTCTGGTCGAGAAATCGTGTTTTAAACAATAAAAACGACTCCCGGCCTTATTTAGTTCACATTTTTACTTTTGGTAAGCTAGTCCGTATTCATAACGCACTAAACCTTTTTATGGCGTTAAACGCTCTTTCTCGACAAGAAAAGCACAATTTCATCAAAAACAAACAAAACAAGAAAAATTAATCTATTCAACAAGTCTGCAACACATCCTTAAGAGTTACATGGTTTCACCCAATGTCAATGTGTAATTTCCCCAGTTCTGTTCATTGTTTAGGTTGTTGGTAGCTTGGTCCAATGCCAAAACACAGTGAAATCTTTTTATGGCTTTAAACGCGTTTTCTCCTCGAGAGAAACATGATTTCATCAAAGATGTTAGAGTTTAAACATACCTGTTGTACATGTCTGCCAAACTCAGAGCCTTAAAATAGGGTTTTCACCCATGTGTTTTTTGGTGAGAAAACTTCTATTTCAAGGTTCTGTGCGTTTTCAGACAAGTACATATGTATTTTTAGCATTTCTGATGAAATCTCTCCTTTCAAATGTATTTTCTCACAGAAAACGAGTCTCTGGACATAGGAAAATGGCTTGATTAGCTTGTTGGTAGCTTGGTCCAATGCCAAAACACAGTGAAATTTTTTTATGGCTTTAAACGCGTTTTCTCCTCGAGAGAAACATGATTTCATTAAAAACGTTATAGTTTAAACATGCCTGTTGTACATGTGTGCAAACACTCAGAGCCTTAAAATAGGGTTTTCACCAATGTGTTTTTTGGTGAGAAACCTTCTATTTCAAGGTCCTGTGCGTTTTCAGACAAGTACAATATGTATTTTTAGTGTTTCAGATGAAATCCCTCCTTTTAATACATTTTCTCACAGAAAATGAGTCTCTCGCCATGGGAAAACGGCTTTTTTGAAAAAGCATATTCTGGTCGAGAAATCGTGTTTTAAACAATAAAAACGACTCCCGGCCTTGTTTAGTTCACATTTTTACTTTTGGTAAGCTAGTCCGTATTCATAACGCACTAAACCTTTTTATGGCGTTAAACGCTCTTTCTCGACAAGAAAAGCACAATTTCATCAAAAACAAACAAAACAAGAAAAATTAATCTATTCAACAAGTCTGCAACACATCCTTAAGAGTTACATGGTTTCACCCAATGTCAATGTGTAATTTCCCCAGTTCTGTTCATTGTTTAGGTTGTTGGTAGCTTGGTCCAATGCCAAAACACAGTGAAATCTTTTTATGGCTTTAAACGCGTTTTCTCCTCGAGAGAAACATGATTTCATCAAAGATGTTAGAGTTTAAACATACCTGTTGTACATGTCTGCCAAACTCAGAGCCTTAAAATAGGGTTTTCACCCATGTGTTTTTTGGTGAGAAAACTTCTATTTCAAGGTTCTGTGCGTTTTCAGACAAGTACATATGTATTTTTAGCATTTCTGATGAAATCTCTCCTTTCAAATGTATTTTCTCACAGAAAACGAGTCTCTGGACATAGGAAAATGGCTTGATTAGCTTGTTGGTAGCTTGGTCCAATGCCAAAACACAGTGAAATTTTTTTATGGCTTTAAACGCGTTTTCTCCTCGAGAGCTAAAAACGTTATAGTTTAAACATGCCTGTTGTACATGTGTGCAAACACTCAGAGCCTTAAAATAGGGTTTTCACCAATGTGTTTTTTGGTGAGAAACCTTCTATTTCAAGGTTCTGTGCGTTTTCAGACAAGTACAATATGTATTTTTAGCATTTCTGATGAAATCTCTCCTTTCAAATGTATTTTATCACAGAAAATGAGTCTCTGGACATAGGAAAATGGCTTGATTAGCTTTTTGGTAGCTTGGTCCAATGCCAAAACACAGTGAAATCTTTTTATGGCTTTAAACGCGTTTTCTCCTCGAGAGAAACATGATTTCATCAAAGATGTTAGAGTTTAAACATACCTGTTGTACATGTCTGCAAACACTCAGAGCCTTAAAATAGGGTTTTCACCCATGTGTTTTTTGGTGAGAAAACTTCTATTTCAAGGTTCTGTGCGTTTTCAGACAAGTACATATGTATTTTTAGCATTTCTGATGAAATCTCTCCTTTCAAATGTATTTTCTCACAGAAAATGAGTCTCTGGACATAGGAAAATGGCTCGATTAGCTTTTTGGTAGCTTGGTCCAATGCCAAAACACACTGAAATCTTTTTATGGCTTTAAACGCGTTTTCTCCTCGAGAGAAACATGATTTCATTAAAAACGTTATAGTTTAAACATGCCTGTTGTACATGTGTGCAAACACTCAGAGCCTTAAAATAGGGTTTTCACCAATGTGTTTTTTGGTGAGAAACCTTCTATTTCAAGGTCCTGTGCGTTTTCAGACAAGTACAATATGTATTTTTAGTGTTTCAGATGAAATCCCTCCTTTTAATGCATTTTCTCACAGAAAATGAGTCTCTCGCCATGGGAAAACGGCTTTTTTGAAAAAGCATATTCTGGTCGAGAAATCGTGTTCTAAACAATAAACACGACTCCCGGCCTTATTTAGTTCACATTTTTACTTTTGGTAAGCTAGTCCGTATCCATAACGCACTAAACCTTTTTATCGCGTTAAACGCTCTTTCTCGACAAGAAAAGCACAATTTCATCAAAAACAAACAAAACAAGAAAAATGAATCTATTCAACAAGTCTGCAACACATCCTTAAGAGTTACATGGTTTCACGCAATGTCAATGTGTAATTTCTCCAGTTCTGTTCATTGTTTAGGTTGTTGGTAGCTTGGTCCAATGCCAAAACACAGTGAAATCTTTTTATGGCTTTAAACGCGTTTTCTCCTCGAGAGAAACATGATTTCATCAAAGATGTTAGAGTTTAAACATACCTGTTGTACATGTCTGCAAACACTCAGAGCCTTAAAATAGGGTTTTCACCCATGTGTTTTTTGGTGAGAAAACTTCTATTTCAAGGTTCTGTGCGTTTTCAGACAAGTACATATGTATTTTTAGCATTTCTGATGAAATCTCTCCTTTCAAATGTATTTTCTCACAGAAAACGAGTCTCTGGACATAGGAAAATGGCTTGATTAGCTTGTTGGTAGCTTGGTCCAATGCCAAAACACAGTGAAATTTTTTTATGGCTTTAAACGCGTTTTCTCCTCGAGAGAAACATGATTTCATTAAAAACGTTATAGTTTAAACATGCCTGTTGTACATGTGTGCAAACACTCAGAGCCTTAAAATAGGGTTTTCACCAATGTGTTTTTTGGTGAGAAACCTTCTATTTCAAGGTCCTGTGCGTTTTCAGACAAGTACAATATGTATTTTTAGTGTTTCAGATGAAATCCCTCCTTTTAATGCATTTTCTCACAGAAAATGAGTCTCTCGCCATGGGAAAACGGCTTTTTTGAAAAAGCATATTCTGGTCGAGAAATCGTGTTTTAAACAATAAAAACGACTCCCGGCCTTATTTAGTTCACATTTTTACTTTTGGTAAGCTAGTCCGTATTCATAACGCACTAAACCTTTTTATGGCGTTAAACGCTCTTTCTCGACAAGAAAAGCACAATTTCATCAAAAACAAACAAAACAAGAAAAATTAATCTATTCAACAAGTCTGCAACACATCCTTAAGAGTTACATGGTTTCACCCAATGTCAATGTGTAATTTCCCCAGTTCTGTTCATTGTTTAGGTTGTTGGTAGCTTGGTCCAATGCCAAAACACAGTGAAATCTTTTTATGGCTTTAAACGCGTTTTCTCCTCGAGAGAAACATGATTTCATCAAAGATGTTAGAGTTTAAACATACCTGTTGTACATGTCTGCCAAACTCAGAGCCTTAAAATAGGGTTTTCACCCATGTGTTTTTTGGTGAGAAAACTTCTATTTCAAGGTTCTGTGCGTTTTCAGACAAGTACATATGTATTTTTAGCATTTCTGATGAAATCTCTCCTTTCAAATGTATTTTCTCACAGAAAACGAGTCTCTGGACATAGGAAAATGGCTTGATTAGCTTGTTGGTAGCTTGGTCCAATGCCAAAACACAGTGAAATTTTTTTATGGCTTTAAACGCGTTTTCTCCTCGAGAGCTAAAAACGTTATAGTTTAAACATGCCTGTTGTACATGTGTGCAAACACTCAGAGCCTTAAAATAGGGTTTTCACCAATGTGTTTTTTGGTGAGAAACCTTCTATTTCAAGGTTCTGTGCGTTTTCAGACAAGTACAATATGTATTTTTAGCATTTCTGATGAAATCTCTCCTTTCAAATGTATTTTCTCACAGAAAATGAGTCTCTGGACATAGGAAAATGGCTTGATTAGCTTTTTGGTAGCTTGGTCCAATGCCAAAACACAGTGAAATCTTTTTATGGCTTTAAACGCGTTTTCTCCTCGAGAGAAACATGATTTCATTAAAAACGTTATAGTTTAAACATGCCTGTTGTACATGTGTGCAAACACTCAGAGCCTTAAAATAGGGTTTTCACCAATGTGTTTTTTGGTGAGAAACCTTCTATTTCAAGGTCCTGTGCGTTTTCAGACAAGTACAATATGTATTTTTAGTGTTTCAGATGAAATCCCTCCTTTTAATGCATTTTCTCACAGAAAATGAGTCTCTCGCCATGGGAAAACGGCTTTTTTGAAAAAGCATATTCTGGTCGAGAAATCGTGTTCTAAACAATAAACACGACTCCCGGCCTTATTTAGTTCACATTTTTACTTTTGGTAAGCTAGTCCGTATTCATAACGCACTAAACCTTTTTATCGCGTTAAACGCTCTTTCTCGACAAGAAAAGCACAATTTCATCAAAAACAAACAAAACAAGAAAAATTAATCTATTCAACAAGTCTGCAACACATCCTTAAGAGTTACATGGTTTCACCCAATGTCAATGTGTAATTTCTCCAGTTCTGTTCATTGTTTAGGTTGTTGGTAGCTTGGTCCAATGCCAAAACACAGTGAAATCTTTTTATGGCTTTAAACGCGTTTTCTCCTCGAGAGAAACATGATTTCATTAAAAACGTTATAGTTTAAACATGCCTGTTGTACATGTGTGCAAACACTCAGAGCCTTAAAATAGGGTTTTCACCAATGTGTTTTTTGGTGAGAAACCTTCTATTTCAAGGTCCTGTGCGTTTTCAGACAAGTACAATATGTATTTTTAGTGTTTCTGATGAAATCCCTCCTTTTAATGCATTTTCTCACAGAAAATGAGTCTCTCTCCATGGGAAAATGGCTTTTTTGAAAAAGCATATTCTGGTCGAGAAATCGTGTTTTAATCAACAAAAACGACTACCGGCCTTATTTAGTTCACATTTTTACTTTTGGTAACCTAGCCCGTATTCATAACGCACTACACCGTTTTATCGCGTTAAACGCCTTTTCTCGACAACAAAAGCACAATTTCATCAAAAACAAACAAAACAAGAAAAATGAATCTATTCAACAAGTCTGCAACACATCCTTAAGAGTTACATGATTTCACCCAATGTCAATGTGTAATTTCTCCAGTTCTGATCATTGTTTAGCTTGTTGGTAGCTTGGTCCAATGCCAAAACACAGTGAAATCTTTTTATGGCTTTAAACGCGTTTTCTCCTCGAGAGAAACATGATTTCATTAAAAACGTTATAGTTTAAACATGCCTGTTGTACATGTGTGCAAACACTCAGAGCCTTAAAATAGGGTTTTCACCAATGTGTTTTTTGGTGAGAAACCTTCTATTTCAAGGTCCTGTGCGTTTTCAGACAAGTACAATATGTATTTTTAGTGTTTCTGATGAAATCCCTCCTTTTAATGCATTTTCTCACAGAAAATGAGTCTCTCGCCATGGGAAAATGGCTTTTTTGAAAAAGCATATTCTGGTCGAGAAATCGTGTTTTAATCAATAAAAACGACTCCCGGCCTTATTTAGTTCACATTTTTACTTTTGGTAACCTAGCCCGTATTCACAACGCACTACACCGTTTTATCGCGTTAAACGCCTTTTCTCGACAAGAAACGCACAATTTCATCAAAAACAAACAAAACAAGAAAAATGAATCTATTCAACAAGTCTGCAACACATCCTTAAGAGTTACATGATTTCACCCAATGTCAATGTGTAATTTCTCCAGTTCTGTTCATTGTTTAGGTTGTTGGTAGCTTGGTCCAATGCCAAAACACAGTGAAATCTTTTTATGGCTTTAAACGCGTTTTCTCCTCGAGAGAAACATGATTTCATCAAAGATGTTAGAGTTTAAACATACCTGTTGTACATGTCTGCAAACACTCAGAGCCTTAAAATAGGGTTTTCACCCATGTGTTTTTTGGTGAGAAAACTTCTATTTCAAGGTTCTGTGCGTTTTCAGACAAGTACATATGTATTTTTAGCATTTCTGATGAAATCTCTCCTTTCAAATGTATTTTCTCACAGAAAATGAGTCTCTGGACATAGGAAAATGGCTTGATTAGCTTTTTGGTAGCTTGGTCCAATGCCAAAACACACTGAAATCTTTTTATGGCTTTAAACGCGTTTTCTCCTCGAGAGAAACATGATTTCATTAAAAACGTTATAGTTTAAACATGCCTGTTGTACATGTGTGCAAACACTCAGAGCCTTAAAATAGGGTTTTCACCAATGTGTTTTTTGGTGAGAAACCTTCTATTTAAAGGTCCTGTGCGTTTTCAGACAAGTACAATATGTATTTTTAGTGTTTCAGATGAAATCCCTCCTTTTAATGCATTTTCTCACAGAAAATGAGTCTCTCGCCATGGGAAAACGGCTTTTTTTAAAAAGCATATTCTGGTCGAGAAATCGTGTTCTAAACAGTAAACACGACTCCCGGCCTTATTTAGTTCACATTTTTACTTTTGGTAAGCTAGTCCGTATTCATAACGCACTAAACCTTTTTATCGCGTTAAACGCTCTTTCTCGACAAGAAATGCACAATTTCATCAAAAACAAACAAAACAAGAAAAATTAATCTATTCAACAAGTCTGCAACACATCCTTAAGAGTTACATGGTTTCACCCAATGTCAATGTGTAATTTCTCCAGTTCTGTTCATTGTTTAGGTTGTTGGTAGCTTGGTCCAATGCCAAAACACAGTGAAATCTTTTTATGGCTTTAAACGCGTTTTCTCCTCGAGAGAAACATGATTTCATCAAAGATGTTAGAGTTTAAACATACCTGTTGTACATGTCTGCAAACACTCAGAGCCTTAAAATAGGGTTTTCACCCATGTGTTTTTTGGTGAGAAAACTTCTATTTCAAGGTTCTGTGCGTTTTCAGACAAGTACATATGTATTTTTAGCATTTCTGATGAAATCTCTCCTTTCAAATGTATTTTCTCACAGAAAACGAGTCTCTGGACATAGGAAAATGGCTTGATTAGCTTGTTGGTAGCTTGGTCCAATGCCAAAACACAGTGACATTTTTTTATGGCTTTAAACGCGTTTTCTCCTCGAGAGCTAAAAACGTTATAGTTTAAACATGCCTGTTGTACATGTGTGCAAACACTCAGAGCCTTAAAATAGGGTTTTCACCAATGTGTTTTTTGGTGAGAAACCTTCTATTTCAAGGTTCTGTGCGTTTTCAGACAAGTACAATATGTATTTTTAGCATTTCTGATGAAATCTCTCCTTTCAAATGTATTTTCTCACAGAAAATGAGTCTCTGGACATAGGAAAATGGCTCGATTAGCTTTTTGGTAGCTTGGTCCAATGCCAAAACACACTGAAATCTTTTTATGGCTTTAAACGCGTTTTCTCCTCGAGAGAAACATGATTTCATTAAAAACGTTATAGTTTAAACATGCCTGTTGTACATGTGTGCAAACACTCAGAGCCTTAAAATAGGGTTTTCACCAATGTGTTTTTTGGTGAGAAACCTTCTATTTCAAGGTCCTGTGCGTTTTCAGACAAGTACAATATGTATTTTTAGTGTTTCTGATGAAATCCCTCCTTTTAATGCATTTTCTCACAGAAAATGAGTCTCTCGCCATGGGAAAATGGCTTTTTTGAAAAAGCATATTCTGGTCGAGAAATCGTGTTTTAATCAATAAAAACGACTCCCGGCCTTATTTAGTTCACATTTTTACTTTTGGTAACCTAGCCCGTATTCATAACGCACTACACCGTTTTATCGCGTTAAACGCCTTTTCTCGACAAGAAATGCACAATTTCATCAAAAACAAACAAAACAAGAAAAATGAATCTATTCAACAAGTCTGCAACACATCCTTAAGAGTTACATGATTTCACCCAATGTCAATGTGTAATTTCTCCAGTTCTGATCATTGTTTAGCTTGTTGGTAGCTTGGTCCAATGCCAAAACACAGTGAAATCTTTTTATGGCTTTAAACGCGTTTTCTCCTCGAGAGAAACATGATTTCACTAAAAACGTTATAGTTTAAACATGCCTGTTGTACATGTGTGCAAACACTCAGAGCCTTAAAATAGGGTTTTCACCAATGTGTTTTTTGGTGATAAACCTATTTCAAGGTTCTGTGCGTTTTCAGACAAGTACAATATGTATTTTTAGCGTTTCTGATGAAATCTCTCCTTTCAAATGTATTTTCTCACAGAAAACGAGTCTCTGGACATAGGAAAATGGCTTGATTAGCTTGTTGGTAGCTTGGTCCAATGCCAAAACACAGTGAAATTTTTTTACGGCTTTAAACGCGTTTTCTCCTCGAGAGATAAAAACGTTATAGTTTAAACATGCCTGTTGTACATGTGTGCAAACACTCAGAGCCTTAAAATAGGGTTTTCACCAATGTGTTTTTTGGTGAGAAACCTTCTATTTCAAGGTTCTGTGCGTTTTCAGACAAGTACAATATGTATTTTTAGCATTTCTGATGAAATCTCTCCTTTCAAATGTATTTTCTCACAGAAAATGAGTCTCTGGACATAGGAAAATGGCTTGATTAGCTTTTTGGTAGCTTGGTCCAATGCCAAAACACAGTGAAATCTTTTTATGGCTTTAAACGCGTTTTCTCCTCGAGAGAAACATGATTTCATTAAAAACGTTATAGTTTAAACATGCCTGTTGTACATGTGTGCAAACACTCAGAGCCTTAAAATAGGGTTTTCACCAATGTGTTTTTTGGTGATAAACCTATGTCAAGGTTCTGTGCGTTTTCAGACAAGTACAATATGTATTTTTAGCGTTTCTGATGAAATCCCTCCTTTTAATGTATTTTCTCACAGAAAACGAGTCTCTGGACATAGGAAAATGGCTTGATTAGCTTGTTGGTAGCTTGGTCCAATGCCAAAACACAGTGAAATTTTTTTATGGCTTTAAACGCGTTTTCTCCTCGAGAGATAAAAACGTTATAGTTTAAACATGCCTGTTGTACATGTGTGCAAACACTCAGAGCCTTAAAATAGGGTTTTCACCAATGTGTTTTTTGGTGAGAAACCTTCTATTTCAAGGTCCTGTGCGTTTTCAGACAAGTACAATATGTATTTTTAGTGTTTCTGATGAAATCCCTCCTTTTAATGCATTTTCTCACAGAAAATGAGTCTCTCGCCATGGGAAAATGGCTTTTTTGAAAAAGCATATTCTGGTCGAGAAATCGTGTTTTAATCAATAAAAACGACTCCCGGCCTTATTTAGTTCACATTTTTACTTTTGGTAACCTAGCCCGTATTCATAACGCACTACACCGTTTTATCGCGTTAAACGCCTTTTCTCGACAAGAAATGCACAATTTCATCAAAAACAAACAAAACAAGAAAAATGAATCTATTCAACAAGTCTGCAACACATCCTTAAGAGTTACATGATTTCACCCAATGTCAATGTGTAATTTCTCCAGTTCTGATCATTGTTTAGCTTGTTGGTAGCTTGGTCCAATGCCAAAACACAGTGAAATCTTTTTATGGCTTTAAACGCGTTTTCTCCTCGAGAGAAACATGATTTCACTAAAAACGTTATAGTTTAAACATGCCTGTTGTACATGTGTGCAAACACTCAGAGCCTTAAAATAGGGTTTTCACCAATGTGTTTTTTGGTGATAAACCTATTTCAAGGTTCTGTGCGTTTTCAGACAAGTACAATATGTATTTTTAGCGTTTCTGATGAAATCTCTCCTTTCAAATGTATTTTCTCACAGAAAACGAGTCTCTGGACATAGGAAAATGGCTTGATTAGCTTGTTGGTAGCTTGGTCCAATGCCAAAACACAGTGAAATTTTTTTACGGCTTTAAACGCGTTTTCTCCTCGAGAGATAAAAACGTTATAGTTTAAACATGCCTGTTGTACATGTGTGCAAACACTCAGAGCCTTAAAATAGGGTTTTCACCAATGTGTTTTTTGGTGAGAAACCTTCTATTTCAAGGTTCTGTGCGTTTTCAGACAAGTACAATATGTATTTTTAGCATTTCTGATGAAATCTCTCCTTTCAAATGTATTTTCTCACAGAAAATGAGTCTCTGGACATAGGAAAATGGCTTGATTAGCTTTTTGGTAGCTTGGTCCAATGCCAAAACACAGTGAAATCTTTTTATGGCTTTAAACGCGTTTTCTCCTCGAGAGAAACATGATTTCATTAAAAACGTTATAGTTTAAACATGCCTGTTGTACATGTGTGCAAACACTCAGAGCCTTAAAATAGGGTTTTCACCAATGTGTTTTTTGGTGATAAACCTATTTCAAGGTTCTGTGCGTTTTCAGACAAGTACAATATGTATTTTTAGCGTTTCTGATGAAATCCCTCCTTTTAATGTATTTTCTCACAGAAAACGAGTCTCTGGACATAGGAAAATGGCTTGATTAGCTTGTTGGTAGCTTGGTCCAATGCCAAAACACAGTGAAATTTTTTTATGGCTTTAAACGCGTTTTCTCCTCGAGAGATAAAAACGTTATAGTTTAAACATGCCTGTTGTACATGTGTGCAAACACTCAGAGCCTTAAAATAGGGTTTTCACCAATGTGTTTTTTGGTGAGAAACCTATTTCAAGGTTCTCTGCGTTTTCAGACAAGTACAATATGTATTTTTAGTGTTTCAGATGAAATCCCTCCTTTTAATGCATTTTCTCACAGAAAATGAGTCTCTCGCCATGGGAAAACGGCTTTTTTGAAAAAGCATATTCTGGTCGAGAAATCGTGTTCTAAACAATAAACACGACTCCCGGCCTTATTTAGTTCACATTTTTACTTTTGGTAAGCTAGTCCGTATTCATAACGC
The DNA here is from genome assembly GCF_029633865.1 of Lampris incognitus. Lineage (NCBI taxonomy): Eukaryota > Metazoa > Chordata > Actinopteri > Lampriformes > Lampridae > Lampris > Lampris incognitus. The sequence continues at coordinate 12,072 of NW_026611079.1, forward strand.
ACTAAACCTTTTTATCGCGTTAAACGCTCTTTCTCGACAAGAAAAGCACAATTTCATCAAAAACAAACAAAACAAGAAAAATTAATCTATTCAACAAGTCTGCAACACATCCTTAAGAGTTACATGGTTTCACCCAATGTCAATGTGTAATTTCTCCAGTTCTGTTCATTGTTTAGGTTGTTGGTAGCTTGGTCCAATGCCAAAACACAGTGAAATCTTTTTATGGCTTTAAACGCGTTTTCTCCTCGAGAGAAACATGATTTCATCAAAGATGTTAGAGTTTAAACATACCTGTTGTACATGTCTGCAAACACTCAGAGCCTTAAAATAGGGTTTTCACCCCATGTGTTTTTTGGTGAGAAAACTTCTATTTCAAGGTTCTGTGCGTTTTCAGACAAGTACATATGTATTTTTAGCATTTCTGATGAAATCTCTCCTTTCAAATGTATTTTCTCACAGAAAACGAGTCTCTGGACATAGGAAAATGGCTTGATTAGCTTGTTGGTAGCTTGGTCCAATGCCAAAACACAGTGAAATTTTTTTATGGCTTTAAACGCGTTTTCTCCTCGAGAGATAAAAACGTTATAGTTTAAACATGCCTGTTGTACATGTGTGCAAACACTCAGAGCCTTAAAATAGGGTTTTCACCAATGTGTTTTTTGGTGAGAAACCTTCTATTTCAAGGTCCTGTGCGTTTTCAGACAAGTACAATATGTATTTTTAGTGTTTCTGATGAAATCCCTCCTTTTAATGCATTTTCTCACAGAAAATGAGTCTCTCGCCATGGGAAAATGGCTTTTTTGAAAAAGCATATTCTGGTCGAGAAATCGTGTTTTAATCAATAAAAACGACTCCCGGCCTTATTTAGTTCACATTTTTACTTTTGGTAACCTAGCCCGTATTCATAACGCACTACACCGTTTTATCGCGTTAAACGCCTTTTCTCGACAAGAAATGCACAATTTCATCAAAAACAAACAAAACAAGAAAAATGAATCTATTCAACAAGTCTGCAACACATCCTTAAGAGTTACATGATTTCACCCAATGTCAATGTGTAATTTCTCCAGTTCTGATCATTGTTTAGCTTGTTGGTAGCTTGGTCCAATGCCAAAACACAGTGAAATCTTTTTATGGCTTTAAACGCGTTTTCTCCTCGAGAGAAACATGATTTCATTAAAAACGTTATAGTTTAAACATGCCTGTTGTACATGTGTGCAAACACTCAGAGCCTTAAAATAGGGTTTTCACCAATGTGTTTTTTGGTGAGAAACCTTCTATTTCAAGGTCCTGTGCGTTTTCAGACAAGTACAATATGTATTTTTAGTGTTTCTGATGAAATCCCTCCTTTTAATGCATTTTCTCACAGAAAATGAGTCTCTCTCCATGGGAAAATGGCTTTTTTGAAAAAGCATATTCTGGTCGAGAAATCGTGTTTTAATCAACAAAAACGACTACCGGCCTTATTTAGTTCACATTTTTACTTTTGGTAACCTAGCCCGTATTCATAACGCACTACACCGTTTTATCGCGTTAAACGCCTTTTCTCGACAACAAAAGCACAATTTCATCAAAAACAAACAAAACAAGAAAAATGAATCTATTCAACAAGTCTGCAACACATCCTTAAGAGTTACATGATTTCACCCAATGTCAATGTGTAATTTCTCCAGTTCTGATCATTGTTTAGCTTGTTGGTAGCTTGGTCCAATGCCAAAACACAGTGAAATCTTTTTATGGCTTTAAACGCGTTTTCTCCTCGAGAGAAACATGATTTCATTAAAAACGTTATAGTTTAAACATGCCTGTTGTACATGTGTGCAAACACTCAGAGCCTTAAAATAGGGTTTTCACCAATGTGTTTTTTGGTGAGAAACCTTCTATTTCAAGGTCCTGTGCGTTTTCAGACAAGTACAATATGTATTTTTAGTGTTTCTGATGAAATCCCTCCTTTTAATGCATTTTCTCACAGAAAATGAGTCTCTCGCCATGGGAAAATGGCTTTTTTGAAAAAGCATATTCTGGTCGAGAAATCGTGTTTTAATCAATAAAAACGACTCCCGGCCTTATTTAGTTCACATTTTTACTTTTGGTAACCTAGCCCGTATTCACAACGCACTACACCGTTTTATCGCGTTAAACGCCTTTTCTCGACAAGAAACGCACAATTTCATCAAAAACAAACAAAACAAGAAAAATGAATCTATTCAACAAGTCTGCAACACATCCTTAAGAGTTACATGATTTCACCCAATGTCAATGTGTAATTTCTCCAGTTCTGTTCATTGTTTAGGTTGTTGGTAGCTTGGTCCAATGCCAAAACACAGTGAAATCTTTTTATGGCTTTAAACGCGTTTTCTCCTCGAGAGAAACATGATTTCATCAAAGATGTTAGAGTTTAAACATACCTGTTGTACATGTCTGCAAACACTCAGAGCCTTAAAATAGGGTTTTCACCCATGTGTTTTTTGGTGAGAAAACTTCTATTTCAAGGTTCTGTGCGTTTTCAGACAAGTACATATGTATTTTTAGCATTTCTGATGAAATCTCTCCTTTCAAATGTATTTTCTCACAGAAAATGAGTCTCTGGACATAGGAAAATGGCTTGATTAGCTTTTTGGTAGCTTGGTCCAATGCCAAAACACACTGAAATCTTTTTATGGCTTTAAACGCGTTTTCTCCTCGAGAGAAACATGATTTCATTAAAAACGTTATAGTTTAAACATGCCTGTTGTACATGTGTGCAAACACTCAGAGCCTTAAAATAGGGTTTTCACCAATGTGTTTTTTGGTGAGAAACCTTCTATTTCAAGGTCCTGTGCGTTTTCAGACAAGTACAATATGTATTTTTAGTGTTTCAGATGAAATCCCTCCTTTTAATGCATTTTCTCACAGAAAATGAGTCTCTCGCCATGGGAAAACGGCTTTTTTTAAAAAGCATATTCTGGTCGAGAAATCGTGTTCTAAACAGTAAACACGACTCCCGGCCTTATTTAGTTCACATTTTTACTTTTGGTAAGCTAGTCCGTATTCATAACGCACTAAACCTTTTTATCGCGTTAAACGCTCTTTCTCGACAAGAAATGCACAATTTCATCAAAAACAAACAAAACAAGAAAAATTAATCTATTCAACAAGTCTGCAACACATCCTTAAGAGTTACATGGTTTCACCCAATGTCAATGTGTAATTTCTCCAGTTCTGTTCATTGTTTAGGTTGTTGGTAGCTTGGTCCAATGCCAAAACACAGTGAAATCTTTTTATGGCTTTAAACGCGTTTTCTCCTCGAGAGAAACATGATTTCATCAAAGATGTTAGAGTTTAAACATACCTGTTGTACATGTCTGCAAACACTCAGAGCCTTAAAATAGGGTTTTCACCCATGTGTTTTTTGGTGAGAAAACTTCTATTTCAAGGTTCTGTGCGTTTTCAGACAAGTACATATGTATTTTTAGCATTTCTGATGAAATCTCTCCTTTCAAATGTATTTTCTCACAGAAAACGAGTCTCTGGACATAGGAAAATGGCTTGATTAGCTTGTTGGTAGCTTGGTCCAATGCCAAAACACAGTGACATTTTTTTATGGCTTTAAACGCGTTTTCTCCTCGAGAGCTAAAAACGTTATAGTTTAAACATGCCTGTTGTACATGTGTGCAAACACTCAGAGCCTTAAAATAGGGTTTTCACCAATGTGTTTTTTGGTGAGAAACCTTCTATTTCAAGGTCCTGTGCGTTTTCAGACAGGTACAATATGTATTTTTAGTGTTTCTGATGAAATCCCTCCTTTTAATGCATTTTCTCACAGAAAATGAGTCTCTCGCCATGGGAAAATGGCTTTTTTGAAAAAGCATATTCTGGTCGAGAAATCGTGTTTTAATCAATAAAAACGACTCCCGGCCTTATTTAGTTCACATTTTTACTTTTGGTAACCTAGCCCGTATTCATAACGCACTACACCGTTTTATCGCGTTAAACGCCTTTTCTCGACAAGAAATGCACAATTTCATCAAAAACAAACAAAACAAGAAAAATGAATCTATTCAACAAGTCTGCAACACATCCTTAAGAGTTACATGATTTCACCCAATGTCAATGTGTAATTTCTCCAGTTCTGTTCATTGTTTAGGTTGTTGGTAGCTTGGTCCAATGCCAAAACACAGTGAAATCTTTTTATGGCTTTAAACGCGTTTTCTCCTCGAGAGAAACATGATTTCATCAAAGATGTTAGAGTTTAAACATACCTGTTGTACATGTCTGCAAACACTCAGAGCCTTAAAATAGGGTTTTCACCCCATGTGTTTTTTGGTGAGAAAACTTCTATTTCAAGGTTCTGTGCGTTTTCAGACAAGTACATATGTATTTTTAGCATTTCTGATGAAATCTCTCCTTTCAAATGTATTTTCTCACAGAAAACGAGTCTCTGGACATAGGAAAATGGCTTGATTAGCTTGTTGGTAGCTTGGTCCAATGCCAAAACACAGTGAAATTTTTTTATGGCTTTAAACGCGTTTTCTCCTCGAGAGATAAAAACGTTATAGTTTAAACATGCCTGTTGTACATGTGTGCAAACACTCAGAGCCTTAAAATAGGGTTTTCACCAATGTGTTTTTTGGTGAGAAACCTTCTATTTCAAGGTCCTGTGCGTTTTCAGACAAGTACAATATGTATTTTTAGTGTTTCTGATGAAATCCCTCCTTTTAATGCATTTTCTCACAGAAAATGAGTCTCTCGCCATGGGAAAATGGCTTTTTTGAAAAAGCATATTCTGGTCGAGAAATCGTGTTTTAATCAATAAAAACGACTCCCGGCCTTATTTAGTTCACATTTTTACTTTTGGTAACCTAGCCCGTATTCATAACGCACTACACCGTTTTATCGCGTTAAACGCCTTTTCTCGACAAGAAATGCACAATTTCATCAAAAACAAACAAAACAAGAAAAATGAATCTATTCAACAAGTCTGCAACACATCCTTAAGAGTTACATGATTTCACCCAATGTCAATGTGTAATTTCTCCAGTTCTGATCATTGTTTAGCTTGTTGGTAGCTTGGTCCAATGCCAAAACACAGTGAAATCTTTTTATGGCTTTAAACGCGTTTTCTCCTCGAGAGAAACATGATTTCACTAAAAACGTTATAGTTTAAACATGCCTGTTGTACATGTGTGCAAACACTCAGAGCCTTAAAATAGGGTTTTCACCAATGTGTTTTTTGGTGATAAACCTATTTCAAGGTTCTGTGCGTTTTCAGACAAGTACAATATGTATTTTTAGCGTTTCTGATGAAATCTCTCCTTTCAAATGTATTTTCTCACAGAAAACGAGTCTCTGGACATAGGAAAATGGCTTGATTAGCTTGTTGGTAGCTTGGTCCAATGCCAAAACACAGTGAAATTTTTTTACGGCTTTAAACGCGTTTTCTCCTCGAGAGATAAAAACGTTATAGTTTAAACATGCCTGTTGTACATGTGTGCAAACACTCAGAGCCTTAAAATAGGGTTTTCACCAATGTGTTTTTTGGTGAGAAACCTTCTATTTCAAGGTTCTGTGCGTTTTCAGACAAGTACAATATGTATTTTTAGCATTTCTGATGAAATCTCTCCTTTCAAATGTATTTTCTCACAGAAAATGAGTCTCTGGACATAGGAAAATGGCTTGATTAGCTTTTTGGTAGCTTGGTCCAATGCCAAAACACAGTGAAATCTTTTTATGGCTTTAAACGCGTTTTCTCCTCGAGAGAAACATGATTTCATTAAAAACGTTATAGTTTAAACATGCCTGTTGTACATGTGTGCAAACACTCAGAGCCTTAAAATAGGGTTTTCACCAATGTGTTTTTTGGTGATAAACCTATTTCAAGGTTCTGTGCGTTTTCAGACAAGTACAATATGTATTTTTAGCGTTTCTGATGAAATCCCTCCTTTTAATGTATTTTCTCACAGAAAACGAGTCTCTGGACATAGGAAAATGGCTTGATTAGCTTGTTGGTAGCTTGGTCCAATGCCAAAACACAGTGAAATTTTTTTATGGCTTTAAACGCGTTTTCTCCTCGAGAGATAAAAACGTTATAGTTTAAACATGCCTGTTGTACATGTGTGCAAACACTCAGAGCCTTAAAATAGGGTTTTCACCAATGTGTTTTTTGGTGAGAAACCTTCTATTTCAAGGTCCTGTGCGTTTTCAGACAAGTACAATATGTATTTTTAGTGTTTCTGATGAAATCCCTCCTTTTAATGCATTTTCTCACAGAAAATGAGTCTCTCGCCATGGGAAAATGGCTTTTTTGAAAAAGCATATTCTGGTCGAGAAATCGTGTTTTAATCAATAAAAACGACTCCCGGCCTTATTTAGTTCACATTTTTACTTTTGGTAACCTAGCCCGTATTCATAACGCACTACACCGTTTTATCGCGTTAAACGCCTTTTCTCGACAAGAAATGCACAATTTCATCAAAAACAAACAAAACAAGAAAAATGAATCTATTCAACAAGTCTGCAACACATCCTTAAGAGTTACATGATTTCACCCAATGTCAATGTGTAATTTCTCCAGTTCTGATCATTGTTTAGCTTGTTGGTAGCTTGGTCCAATGCCAAAACACAGTGAAATCTTTTTATGGCTTTAAACGCGTTTTCTCCTCGAGAGAAACATGATTTCACTAAAAACGTTATAGTTTAAACATGCCTGTTGTACATGTGTGCAAACACTCAGAGCCTTAAAATAGGGTTTTCACCAATGTGTTTTTTGGTGATAAACCTATTTCAAGGTTCTGTGCGTTTTCAGACAAGTACAATATGTATTTTTAGCGTTTCTGATGAAATCTCTCCTTTCAAATGTATTTTCTCACAGAAAACGAGTCTCTGGACATAGGAAAATGGCTTGATTAGCTTGTTGGTAGCTTGGTCCAATGCCAAAACACAGTGAAATTTTTTTACGGCTTTAAACGCGTTTTCTCCTCGAGAGATAAAAACGTTATAGTTTAAACATGCCTGTTGTACATGTGTGCAAACACTCAGAGCCTTAAAATAGGGTTTTCACCAATGTGTTTTTTGGTGAGAAACCTTCTATTTCAAGGTTCTGTGCGTTTTCAGACAAGTACAATATGTATTTTTAGCATTTCTGATGAAATCTCTCCTTTCAAATGTATTTTCTCACAGAAAATGAGTCTCTGGACATAGGAAAATGGCTTGATTAGCTTTTTGGTAGCTTGGTCCAATGCCAAAACACAGTGAAATCTTTTTATGGCTTTAAACGCGTTTTCTCCTCGAGAGAAACATGATTTCATTAAAAACGTTATAGTTTAAACATGCCTGTTGTACATGTGTGCAAACACTCAGAGCCTTAAAATAGGGTTTTCACCAATGTGTTTTTTGGTGATAAACCTATTTCAAGGTTCTGTGCGTTTTCAGACAAGTACAATATGTATTTTTAGCGTTTCTGATGAAATCCCTCCTTTTAATGTATTTTCTCACAGAAAACGAGTCTCTGGACATAGGAAAATGGCTTGATTAGCTTGTTGGTAGCTTGGTCCAATGCCAAAACACAGTGAAATTTTTTTATGGCTTTAAACGCGTTTTCTCCTCGAGAGATAAAAACGTTATAGTTTAAACATGCCTGTTGTACATGTGTGCAAACACTCAGAGCCTTAAAATAGGGTTTTCACCAATGTGTTTTTTGGTGAGAAACCTATTTCAAGGTTCTCTGCGTTTTCAGACAAGTACAATATGTATTTTTAGTGTTTCAGATGAAATCCCTCCTTTTAATGCATTTTCTCACAGAAAATGAGTCTCTCGCCATGGGAAAACGGCTTTTTTGAAAAAGCATATTCTGGTCGAGAAATCGTGTTCTAAACAATAAACACGACTCCCGGCCTTATTTAGTTCACATTTTTACTTTTGGTAAGCTAGTCCGTATTCATAACGCACTAAACCTTTTTATCGCGTTAAACGCTCTTTCTCGACAAGAAAAGCACAATTTCATCAAAAACAAACAAAACAAGAAAAATTAATCTATTCAACAAGTCTGCAACACATCCTTAAGAGTTACATGGTTTCACCCAATGTCAATGTGTAATTTCTCCAGTTCTGTTCATTGTTTAGGTTGTTGGTAGCTTGGTCCAATGCCAAAACACAGTGAAATCTTTTTATGGCTTTAAACGCGTTTTCTCCTCGAGAGAAACATGATTTCATCAAAGATGTTAGAGTTTAAACATACCTGTTGTACATGTCTGCAAACACTCAGAGCCTTAAAATAGGGTTTTCACCCCATGTGTTTTTTGGTGAGAAAACTTCTATTTCAAGGTTCTGTGCGTTTTCAGACAAGTACATATGTATTTTTAGCATTTCTGATGAAATCTCTCCTTTCAAATGTATTTTCTCACAGAAAACGAGTCTCTGGACATAGGAAAATGGCTTGATTAGCTTGTTGGTAGCTTGGTCCAATGCCAAAACACAGTGAAATTTTTTTATGGCTTTAAACGCGTTTTCTCCTCGAGAGATAAAAACGTTATAGTTTAAACATGCCTGTTGTACATGTGTGCAAACACTCAGAGCCTTAAAATAGGGTTTTCACCAATGTGTTTTTTGGTGAGAAACCTTCTATTTCAAGGTCCTGTGCGTTTTCAGACAAGTACAATATGTATTTTTAGTGTTTCTGATGAAATCCCTCCTTTTAATGCATTTTCTCACAGAAAATGAGTCTCTCGCCATGGGAAAATGGCTTTTTTGAAAAAGCATATTCTGGTCGAGAAATCGTGTTTTAATCAATAAAAACGACTCCCGGCCTTATTTAGTTCACATTTTTACTTTTGGTAACCTAGCCCGTATTCATAACGCACTACACCGTTTTATCGCGTTAAACGCCTTTTCTCGACAAGAAATGCACAATTTCATCAAAAACAAACAAAACAAGAAAAATGAATCTATTCAACAAGTCTGCAACACATCCTTAAGAGTTACATGATTTCACCCAATGTCAATGTGTAATTTCTCCAGTTCTGATCATTGTTTAGCTTGTTGGTAGCTTGGTCCAATGCCAAAACACAGTGAAATCTTTTTATGGCTTTAAACGCGTTTTCTCCTCGAGAGAAACATGATTTCATCAAAGATGTTTAAACATACCTGTTGTACATGTCTGCAAACACTCAGAGCCTTAAAATAGGGTTTTCACCCATGTGTTTTTTGGTGAGAAAACTTCTATTTCAAGGTTCTGTGCGTTTTCAGACAAGTACATATGTATTTTTAGCATTTCTGATGAAATCTCTCCTTTCAAATGTATTTTCTCACAGAAAATGAGTCTCTGGACATAGGAAAATGGCTTGATTAGCTTTTTGGTAGCTTGGTCCAATGCCAAAACACACTGAAATCTTTTTATGGCTTTAAACGCGTTTTCTCCTCGAGAGAAACATGATTTCATTAAAAACGTTATAGTTTAAACATGCCTGTTGTACATGTGTGCAAACACTCAGAGCCTTAAAATAGGGTTTTCACCAATGTGTTTTTTGGTGAGAAACCTTCTATTTCAAGGTCCTGTGCGTTTTCAGACAAGTACAATATGTATTTTTAGTGTTTCAGATGAAATCCCTCCTTTTAATGCATTTTCTCACAGAAAATGAGTCTCTCGCCATGGGAAAACGGCTTTTTTGAAAAAGCATATTCTGGTCGAGAAATCGTGTTCTAAACAATAAACACGACTCCCGGCCTTATTTAGTTCACATTTTTACTTTTGGTAAGCTAGTCCGTATTCATAACGCACTAAACCTTTTTATCGCGTTAAACGCTCTTTCTCGACAAGAAAAGCACAATTTCATCAAAAACAAACAAAACAAGAAAAATTAATCTATTCAACAAGTCTGCAACACATCCTTAAGAGTTACATGGTTTCACCCAATGTCAATGTGTAATTTCTCCAGTTCTGTTCATTGTTTAGGTTGTTGGTAGCTTGGTCCAATGCCAAAACACAGTGAAATCTTTTTATGGCTTTAAACGCGTTTTCTCGTCGAGAGAAACATGATTTCATTAAAAACGTTATAGTTTAAACATGCCTGTTGTACATGTGTGCAAACACTCAGAGCCTTAAAATAGGGTTTTCACCAATGTGTTTTTTGGTGAGAAACCTTCTATTTCAAGGTCCTGTGCGTTTTCAGACAAGTACAATATGTATTTTTAGTGTTTCTGATGAAATCCCTCCTTTTAATGCATTTTCTCACAGAAAATGAGTCTCTCTCCATGGGAAAATGGCTTTTTTGAAAAAGCATATTCTGGTCGAGAAATCGTGTTTTAATCAACAAAAACGACTACCGGCCTTATTTAGTTCACATTTTTACTTTTGGTAACCTAGCCCGTATTCATAACGCACTACACCGTTTTATCGCGTTAAACGCCTTTTCTCGACAACAAAAGCACAATTTCATCAAAAACAAACAAAACAAGAAAAATGAATCTATTCAACAAGTCTGCAACACATCCTTAAGAGTTACATGATTTCACCCAATGTCAATGTGTAATTTCTCCAGTTCTGATCATTGTTTAGCTTGTTGGTAGCTTGGTCCAATGCCAAAACACAGTGAAATCTTTTTATGGCTTTAAACGCGTTTTCTCCTCGAGAGAAACATGATTTCATTAAAAACGTTATAGTTTAAACATGCCTGTTGTACATGTGTGCAAACACTCAGAGCCTTAAAATAGGGTTTTCACCAATGTGTTTTTTGGTGAGAAACCTTCTATTTCAAGGTCCTGTGCGTTTTCAGACAAGTACAATATGTATTTTTAGTGTTTCTGATGAAATCCCTCCTTTTAATGCATTTTCTCACAGAAAATGAGTCTCTCGCCATGGGAAAATGGCTTTTTTGAAAAAGCATATTCTGGTCGAGAAATCGTGTTTTAATCAATAAAAACGACTCCCGGCCTTATTTAGTTCACATTTTTACTTTTGGTAACCTAGCCCGTATTCACAACGCACTACACCGTTTTATCGCGTTAAACGCCTTTTCTCGACAAGAAACGCACAATTTCATCAAAAACAAACAAAACAAGAAAAATGAATCTATTCAACAAGTCTGCAACACATCCTTAAGAGTTACATGATTTCACCCAATGTCAATGTGTAATTTCTCCAGTTCTGTTCATTGTTTAGGTTGTTGGTAGCTTGGTCCAATGCCAAAACACAGTGAAATCTTTTTATGGCTTTAAACGCGTTTTCTCCTCGAGAGAAACATGATTTCATCAAAGATGTTAGAGTTTAAACATACCTGTTGTACATGTCTGCAAACACTCAGAGCCTTAAAATAGGGTTTTCACCCATGTGTTTTTTGGTGAGAAAACTTCTATTTCAAGGTTCTGTGCGTTTTCAGACAAGTACATATGTATTTTTAGCATTTCTGATGAAATCTCTCCTTTCAAATGTATTTTCTCACAGAAAATGAGTCTCTGGACATAGGAAAATGGCTTGATTAGCTTTTTGGTAGCTTGGTCCAATGCCAAAACACACTGAAATCTTTTTATGGCTTTAAACGCGTTTTCTCCTCGAGAGAAACATGATTTCATTAAAAACGTTATAGTTTAAACATGCCTGTTGTACATGTGTGCAAACACTCAGAGCCTTAAAATAGGGTTTTCACCAATGTGTTTTTTGGTGAGAAACCTTCTATTTCAAGGTCCTGTGCGTTTTCAGACAAGTACAATATGTATTTTTAGTGTTTCAGATGAAATCCCTCCTTTTAATGCATTTTCTCACAGAAAATGAGTCTCTCGCCATGGGAAAACGGCTTTTTTTAAAAAGCATATTCTGGTCGAGAAATCGTGTTCTAAACAGTAAACACGACTCCCGGCCTTATTTAGTTCACATTTTTACTTTTGGTAAGCTAGTCCGTATTCATAACGCACTAAACCTTTTTATCGCGTTAAACGCTCTTTCTCGACAAGAAATGCACAATTTCATCAAAAACAAACAAAACAAGAAAAATTAATCTATTCAACAAGTCTGCAACACATCCTTAAGAGTTACATGGTTTCACCCAATGTCAATGTGTAATTTCTCCAGTTCTGTTCATTGTTTAGGTTGTTGGTAGCTTGGTCCAATGCCAAAACACAGTGAAATCTTTTTATGGCTTTAAACGCGTTTTCTCCTCGAGAGAAACATGATTTCACTAAAAACGTTATAGTTTAAACATGCCTGTTGTACATGTGTGCAAACACTCAGAGCCTTAAAATAGGGTTTTCACCAATGTGTTTTTTGGTGATAAACCTATTTCAAGGTTCTGTGCGTTTTCAGACAAGTACAATATGTATTTTTAGCGTTTCTGATGAAATCTCTCCTTTCAAATGTATTTTCTCACAGAAAACGAGTCTCTGGACATAGGAAAATGGCTTGATTAGCTTGTTGGTAGCTTGGTCCAATGCCAAAACACAGTGAAATTTTTTTACGGCTTTAAACGCGTTTTCTCCTCGAGAGATAAAAACGTTATAGTTTAAACATGCCTGTTGTACATGTGTGCAAACACTCAGAGCCTTAAAATAGGGTTTTCACCAATGTGTTTTTTGGTGAGAAACCTTCTATTTCAAGGTTCTGTGCGTTTTCAGACAAGTACAATATGTATTTTTAGCATTTCTGATGAAATCTCTCCTTTCAAATGTATTTTCTCACAGAAAATGAGTCTCTGGACATAGGAAAATGGCTTGATTAGCTTTTTGGTAGCTTGGTCCAATGCCAAAACACAGTGAAATCTTTTTATGGCTTTAAACGCGTTTTCTCCTCGAGAGAAACATGATTTCATTAAAAACGTTATAGTTTAAACATGCCTGTTGTACATGTGTGCAAACACTCAGAGCCTTAAAATAGGGTTTTCACCAATGTGTTTTTTGGTGATAAACCTATTTCAAGGTTCTGTGCGTTTTCAGACAAGTACAATATGTATTTTTAGCGTTTCTGATGAAATCCCTCCTTTTAATGTATTTTCTCACAGAAAACGAGTCTCTGGACATAGGAAAATGGCTTGATTAGCTTGTTGGTAGCTTGGTCCAATGCCAAAACACAGTGAAATTTTTTTATGGCTTTAAACGCGTTTTCTCCTCGAGAGATAAAAACGTTATAGTTTAAACATGCCTGTTGTACATGTGTGCAAACACTCAGAGCCTTAAAATAGGGTTTTCACCAATGTGTTTTTTGGTGAGAAACCTTCTATTTCAAGGTCCTGTGCGTTTTCAGACAAGTACAATATGTATTTTTAGTGTTTCTGATGAAATCCCTCCTTTTAATGCATTTTCTCACAGAAAATGAGTCTCTCGCCATGGGAAAATGGCTTTTTTGAAAAAGCATATTCTGGTCGAGAAATCGTGTTTTAATCAATAAAAACGACTCCCGGCCTTATTTAGTTCACATTTTTACTTTTGGTAACCTAGCCCGTATTCATAACGCACTACACCGTTTTATCGCGTTAAACGCCTTTTCTCGACAAGAAATGCACAATTTCATCAAAAACAAACAAAACAAGAAAAATGAATCTATTCAACAAGTCTGCAACACATCCTTAAGAGTTACATGATTTCACCCAATGTCAATGTGTAATTTCTCCAGTTCTGATCATTGTTTAGCTTGTTGGTAGCTTGGTCCAATGCCAAAACACAGTGAAATCTTTTTATGGCTTTAAACGCGTTTTCTCCTCGAGAGAAACATGATTTCACTAAAAACGTTATAGTTTAAACATGCCTGTTGTACATGTGTGCAAACACTCAGAGCCTTAAAATAGGGTTTTCACCAATGTGTTTTTTGGTGATAAACCTATTTCAAGGTTCTGTGCGTTTTCAGACAAGTACAATATGTATTTTTAGCGTTTCTGATGAAATCTCTCCTTTCAAATGTATTTTCTCACAGAAAACGAGTCTCTGGACATAGGAAAATGGCTTGATTAGCTTGTTGGTAGCTTGGTCCAATGCCAAAACACAGTGAAATTTTTTTACGGCTTTAAACGCGTTTTCTCCTCGAGAGATAAAAACGTTATAGTTTAAACATGCCTGTTGTACATGTGTGCAAACACTCAGAGCCTTAAAATAGGGTTTTCACCAATGTGTTTTTTGGTGAGAAACCTTCTATTTCAAGGTTCTGTGCGTTTTCAGACAAGTACAATATGTATTTTTAGCATTTCTGATGAAATCTCTCCTTTCAAATGTATTTTCTCACAGAAAATGAGTCTCTGGACATAGGAAAATGGCTTGATTAGCTTTTTGGTAGCTTGGTCCAATGCCAAAACACAGTGAAATCTTTTTATGGCTTTAAACGCGTTTTCTCCTCGAGAGAAACATGATTTCATTAAAAACGTTATAGTTTAAACATGCCTGTTGTACATGTGTGCAAACACTCAGAGCCTTAAAATAGGGTTTTCACCAATGTGTTTTTTGGTGATAAACCTATTTCAAGGTTCTGTGCGTTTTCAGACAAGTACAATATGTATTTTTAGCGTTTCTGATGAAATCCCTCCTTTTAATGTATTTTCTCACAGAAAACGAGTCTCTGGACATAGGAAAATGGCTTGATTAGCTTGTTGGTAGCTTGGTCCAATGCCAAAACACAGTGAAATTTTTTTATGGCTTTAAACGCGTTTTCTCCTCGAGAGATAAAAACGTTATAGTTTAAACATGCCTGTTGTACATGTGTGCAAACACTCAGAGCCTTAAAATAGGGTTTTCACCAATGTGTTTTTTGGTGAGAAACCTATTTCAAGGTTCTCTGCGTTTTCAGACAAGTACAATATGTATTTTTAGTGTTTCAGATGAAATCCCTCCTTTTAATGCATTTTCTCACAGAAAATGAGTCTCTCGCCATGGGAAAACGGCTTTTTTGAAAAAGCATATTCTGGTCGAGAAATCGTGTTCTAAACAATAAACACGACTCCCGGCCTTATTTAGTTCACATTTTTACTTTTGGTAAGCTAGTCCGTATTCATAACGCACTAAACCTTTTTATCGCGTTAAACGCTCTTTCTCGACAAGAAAAGCACAATTTCATCAAAAACAAACAAAACAAGAAAAATTAATCTATTCAACAAGTCTGCAACACATCCTTAAGAGTTACATGGTTTCACCCAATGTCAATGTGTAATTTCTCCAGTTCTGTTCATTGTTTAGGTTGTTGGTAGCTTGGTCCAATGCCAAAACACAGTGAAATCTTTTTATGGCTTTAAACGCGTTTTCTCCTCGAGAGAAACATGATTTCATCAAAGATGTTAGAGTTTAAACATACCTGTTGTACATGTCTGCAAACACTCAGAGCCTTAAAATAGGGTTTTCACCCCATGTGTTTTTTGGTGAGAAAACTTCTATTTCAAGGTTCTGTGCGTTTTCAGACAAGTACATATGTATTTTTAGCATTTCTGATGAAATCTCTCCTTTCAAATGTATTTTCTCACAGAAAACGAGTCTCTGGACATAGGAAAATGGCTTGATTAGCTTGTTGGTAGCTTGGTCCAATGCCAAAACACAGTGAAATTTTTTTATGGCTTTAAACGCGTTTTCTCCTCGAGAGATAAAAACGTTATAGTTTAAACATGCCTGTTGTACATGTGTGCAAACACTCAGAGCCTTAAAATAGGGTTTTCACCAATGTGTTTTTTGGTGAGAAACCTTCTATTTCAAGGTCCTGTGCGTTTTCAGACAAGTACAATATGTATTTTTAGTGTTTCTGATGAAATCCCTCCTTTTAATGCATTTTCTCACAGAAAATGAGTCTCTCGCCATGGGAAAATGGCTTTTTTGAAAAAGCATATTCTGGTCGAGAAATCGTGTTTTAATCAATAAAAACGACTCCCGGCCTTATTTAGTTCACATTTTTACTTTTGGTAACCTAGCCCGTATTCATAACGCACTACACCGTTTTATCGCGTTAAACGCCTTTTCTCGACAAGAAATGCACAATTTCATCAAAAACAAACAAAACAAGAAAAATGAATCTATTCAACAAGTCTGCAACACATCCTTAAGAGTTACATGATTTCACCCAATGTCAATGTGTAATTTCTCCAGTTCTGATCATTGTTTAGCTTGTTGGTAGCTTGGTCCAATGCCAAAACACAGTGAAATCTTTTTATGGCTTTAAACGCGTTTTCTCCTCGAGAGAAACATGATTTCATCAAAGATGTTTAAACATACCTGTTGTACATGTCTGCAAACACTCAGAGCCTTAAAATAGGGTTTTCACCCATGTGTTTTTTGGTGAGAAAACTTCTATTTCAAGGTTCTGTGCGTTTTCAGACAAGTACATATGTATTTTTAGCATTTCTGATGAAATCTCTCCTTTCAAATGTATTTTCTCACAGAAAATGAGTCTCTGGACATAGGAAAATGGCTTGATTAGCTTTTTGGTAGCTTGGTCCAATGCCAAAACACACTGAAATCTTTTTATGGCTTTAAACGCGTTTTCTCCTCGAGAGAAACATGATTTCATTAAAAACGTTATAGTTTAAACATGCCTGTTGTACATGTGTGCAAACACTCAGAGCCTTAAAATAGGGTTTTCACCAATGTGTTTTTTGGTGAGAAACCTTCTATTTCAAGGTCCTGTGCGTTTTCAGACAAGTACAATATGTATTTTTAGTGTTTCAGATGAAATCCCTCCTTTTAATGCATTTTCTCACAGAAAATGAGTCTCTCGCCATGGGAAAACGGCTTTTTTGAAAAAGCATATTCTGGTCGAGAAATCGTGTTCTAAACAATAAACACGACTCCCGGCCTTATTTAGTTCACATTTTTACTTTTGGTAAGCTAGTCCGTATTCATAACGCACTAAACCTTTTTATCGCGTTAAACGCTCTTTCTCGACAAGAAAAGCACAATTTCATCAAAAACAAACAAAACAAGAAAAATTAATCTATTCAACAAGTCTGCAACACATCCTTAAGAGTTACATGGTTTCACCCAATGTCAATGTGTAATTTCTCCAGTTCTGTTCATTGTTTAGGTTGTTGGTAGCTTGGTCCAATGCCAAAACACAGTGAAATCTTTTTATGGCTTTAAACGCGTTTTCTCGTCGAGAGAAACATGATTTCATTAAAAACGTTATAGTTTAAACATGCCTGTTGTACATGTGTGCAAACACTCAGAGCCTTAAAATAGGGTTTTCACCAATGTGTTTTTTGGTGAGAAACCTTCTATTTCAAGGTCCTGTGCGTTTTCAGACAAGTACAATATGTATTTTTAGTGTTTCTGATGAAATCCCTCCTTTTAATGCATTTTCTCACAGAAAATGAGTCTCTCTCCATGGGAAAATGGCTTTTTTGAAAAAGCATATTCTGGTCGAGAAATCGTGTTTTAATCAACAAAAACGACTACCGGCCTTATTTAGTTCACATTTTTACTTTTGGTAACCTAGCCCGTATTCATAACGCACTACACCGTTTTATCGCGTTAAACGCCTTTTCTCGACAACAAAAGCACAATTTCATCAAAAACAAACAAAACAAGAAAAATGAATCTATTCAACAAGTCTGCAACACATCCTTAAGAGTTACATGATTTCACCCAATGTCAATGTGTAATTTCTCCAGTTCTGATCATTGTTTAGCTTGTTGGTAGCTTGGTCCAATGCCAAAACACAGTGAAATCTTTTTATGGCTTTAAACGCGTTTTCTCCTCGAGAGAAACATGATTTCATTAAAAACGTTATAGTTTAAACATGCCTGTTGTACATGTGTGCAAACACTCAGAGCCTTAAAATAGGGTTTTCACCAATGTGTTTTTTGGTGAGAAACCTTCTATTTCAAGGTCCTGTGCGTTTTCAGACAAGTACAATATGTATTTTTAGTGTTTCTGATGAAATCCCTCCTTTTAATGCATTTTCTCACAGAAAATGAGTCTCTCGCCATGGGAAAATGGCTTTTTTGAAAAAGCATATTCTGGTCGAGAAATCGTGTTTTAATCAATAAAAACGACTCCCGGCCTTATTTAGTTCACATTTTTACTTTTGGTAACCTAGCCCGTATTCACAACGCACTACACCGTTTTATCGCGTTAAACGCCTTTTCTCGACAAGAAACGCACAATTTCATCAAAAACAAACAAAACAAGAAAAATGAATCTATTCAACAAGTCTGCAACACATCCTTAAGAGTTACATGATTTCACCCAATGTCAATGTGTAATTTCTCCAGTTCTGTTCATTGTTTAGGTTGTTGGTAGCTTGGTCCAATGCCAAAACACAGTGAAATCTTTTTATGGCTTTAAACGCGTTTTCTCCTCGAGAGAAACATGATTTCATCAAAGATGTTAGAGTTTAAACATACCTGTTGTACATGTCTGCAAACACTCAGAGCCTTAAAATAGGGTTTTCACCCATGTGTTTTTTGGTGAGAAAACTTCTATTTCAAGGTTCTGTGCGTTTTCAGACAAGTACATATGTATTTTTAGCATTTCTGATGAAATCTCTCCTTTCAAATGTATTTTCTCACAGAAAATGAGTCTCTGGACATAGGAAAATGGCTTGATTAGCTTTTTGGTAGCTTGGTCCAATGCCAAAACACACTGAAATCTTTTTATGGCTTTAAACGCGTTTTCTCCTCGAGAGAAACATGATTTCATTAAAAACGTTATAGTTTAAACATGCCTGTTGTACATGTGTGCAAACACTCAGAGCCTTAAAATAGGGTTTTCACCAATGTGTTTTTTGGTGAGAAACCTTCTATTTCAAGGTCCTGTGCGTTTTCAGACAAGTACAATATGTATTTTTAGTGTTTCAGATGAAATCCCTCCTTTTAATGCATTTTCTCACAGAAAATGAGTCTCTCGCCATGGGAAAACGGCTTTTTTTAAAAAGCATATTCTGGTCGAGAAATCGTGTTCTAAACAGTAAACACGACTCCCGGCCTTATTTAGTTCACATTTTTACTTTTGGTAAGCTAGTCCGTATTCATAACGCACTAAACCTTTTTATCGCGTTAAACGCTCTTTCTCGACAAGAAATGCACAATTTCATCAAAAACAAACAAAACAAGAAAAATTAATCTATTCAACAAGTCTGCAACACATCCTTAAGAGTTACATGGTTTCACCCAATGTCAATGTGTAATTTCTCCAGTTCTGTTCATTGTTTAGGTTGTTGGTAGCTTGGTCCAATGCCAAAACACAGTGAAATCTTTTTATGGCTTTAAACGCGTTTTATCCTCGAGAGAAACATGATTTCATCAAAGATGTTAGAGTTTAAACATACCTGTTGTACATGTCTGCAAACACTCAGAGCCTTAAAATAGGGTTTTCACCCATGTGTTTTTTGGTGAGAAAACTTCTATTTCAAGGTTCTGTGCGTTTTCAGACAAGTACATATGTATTTTTAGCATTTCTGATGAAATCTCTCCTTTCAAATGTATTTTCTCACAGAAAACGAGTCTCTGGACATAGGAAAATGGCTTGATTAGCTTGTTGGTAGCTTGGTCCAATGCCAAAACACAGTGACATTTTTTTATGGCTTTAAACGCGTTTTCTCCTCGAGAGCTAAAAACGTTATAGTTTAAACATGCCTGTTGTACATGTGTGCAAACACTCAGAGCCTTAAAATAGGGTTTTCACCAATGTGTTTTTTGGTGAGAAACCTTCTATTTCAAGGTCCTGTGCGTTTTCAGACAAGTACAATATGTATTTTTAGTGTTTCAGATGAAATCCCTCCTTTTAATGCATTTTCTCACAGAAAATGAGTCTCTCGCCATGGGAAAACGGCTTTTTTTAAAAAGCATATTCTGGTCGAGAAATCGTGTTCTAAACAGTAAACACGACTCCCGGCCTTATTTAGTTCACATTTTTACTTTTGGTAAGCTAGTCCGTATTCATAACGCACTAAACCTTTTTATCGCGTTAAACGCTCTTTCTCGACAAGAAATGCACAATTTCATCAAAAACAAACAAAACAAGAAAAATTAATCTATTCAACAAGTCTGCAACACATCCTTAAGAGTTACATGGTTTCACCCAATGTCAATGTGTAATTTCTCCAGTTCTGTTCATTGTTTAGGTTGTTGGTAGCTTGGTCCAATGCCAAAACACAGTGAAATCTTTTTATGGCTTTAAACGCGTTTTCTCCTCGAGAGAAACATGATTTCATCAAAGATGTTAGAGTTTAAACATACCTGTTGTACATGTCTGCAAACACTCAGAGCCTTAAAATAGGGTTTTCACCCATGTGTTTTTTGGTGAGAAAACTTCTATTTCAAGGTTCTGTGCGTTTTCAGACAAGTACATATGTATTTTTAGCATTTCTGATGAAATCTCTCCTTTCAAATGTATTTTCTCAAAGAAAACGAGTCTCTGGACATAGGAAAATGGCTTGATTAGCTTGTTGGTAGCTTGGTCCAATGCCAAAACACAGTGACATTTTTTTATGGCTTTAAACGCGTTTTCTCCTCGAGAGCTAAAAACGTTATAGTTTAAACATGCCTGTTGTACATGTGTGCAAACACTCAGAGCCTTAAAATAGGGTTTTCACCAATGTGTTTTTTGGTGAGAAACCTTCTATTTCAAGGTTCTGTGCGTTTTCAGACAAGTACAATATGTATTTTTAGCATTTCTGATGAAATCTCTCCTTTCAAATGTATTTTCTCACAGAAAATGAGTCTCTGGACATAGGAAAATGGCTTGATTAGCTTTTTGGTAGCGTCGTCCAATGCCAAAACACAGTGAAATCTTTTTATGGCTTTAAACGCGTTTTCTCCTCGAGAGAAACATGATTTCATTAAAAACGTTATAGTTTAAACATGCCTGTTGTACATGTGTGCAAACACTCAGAGCCTTAAAATAGGGTTTTCACCAATGTGTTTTTTGGTGAGAAACCTTCTATTTCAAGGTCCTGTGCGTTTTCAGACAGGTACAATATGTATTTTTAGTGTTTCTGATGAAATCCCTCCTTTTAATGCATTTTCTCACAGAAAATGAGTCTCTCGCCATGGGAAAATGGCTTTTTTGAAAAAGCATATTCTGGTCGAGAAATCGTGTTTTAATCAATAAAAACGACTCCCGGCCTTATTTAGTTCACATTTTTACTTTTGGTAACCTAGCCCGTATTCATAACGCACTACACCGTTTTATCGCGTTAAACGCCTTTTCTCGACAAGAAATGCACAATTTCATCAAAAACAAACAAAACAAGAAAAATGAATCTATTCAACAAGTCTGCAACACATCCTTAAGAGTTACATGATTTCACCCAATGTCAATGTGTAATTTCTCCAGTTCTGTTCATTGTTTAGGTTGTTGGTAGCTTGGTCCAATGCCAAAACACAGTGAAATCTTTTTATGGCTTTAAACGCGTTTTCTCCTCGAGAGAAACATGATTTCATCAAAGATGTTAGAGTTTAAACATACCTGTTGTACATGTCTGCAAACACTCAGAGCCTTAAAATAGGGTTTTCACCCCATGTGTTTTTTGGTGAGAAAACTTCTATTTCAAGGTTCTGTGCGTTTTCAGACAAGTACATATGTATTTTTAGCATTTCTGATGAAATCTCTCCTTTCAAATGTATTTTCTCACAGAAAACGAGTCTCTGGACATAGGAAAATGGCTTGATTAGCTTGTTGGTAGCTTGGTCCAATGCCAAAACACAGTGAAATTTTTTTATGGCTTTAAACGCGTTTTCTCCTCGAGAGATAAAAACGTTATAGTTTAAACATGCCTGTTGTACATGTGTGCAAACACTCAGAGCCTTAAAATAGGGTTTTCACCAATGTGTTTTTTGGTGAGAAACCTTCTATTTCAAGGTCCTGTGCGTTTTCAGACAAGTACAATATGTATTTTTAGTGTTTCTGATGAAATCCCTCCTTTTAATGCATTTTCTCACAGAAAATGAGTCTCTCGCCATGGGAAAATGGCTTTTTTGAAAAAGCATATTCTGGTCGAGAAATCGTGTTTTAATCAATAAAAACGACTCCCGGCCTTATTTAGTTCACATTTTTACTTTTGGTAACCTAGCCCGTATTCATAACGCACTACACCGTTTTATCGCGTTAAACGCCTTTTCTCGACAAGAAATGCACAATTTCATCAAAAACAAACAAAACAAGAAAAATGAATCTATTCAACAAGTCTGCAACACATCCTTAAGAGTTACATGATTTCACCCAATGTCAATGTGTAATTTCTCCAGTTCTGATCATTGTTTAGCTTGTTGGTAGCTTGGTCCAATGCCAAAACACAGTGAAATCTTTTTATGGCTTTAAACGCGTTTTCTCCTCGAGAGAAACATGATTTCATTAAAAACGTTATAGTTTAAACATGCCTGTTGTACATGTGTGCAAACACTCAGAGCCTTAAAATAGGGTTTTCACCAATGTGTTTTTTGGTGAGAAACCTTCTATTTCAAGGTCCTGTGCGTTTTCAGACAAGTACAATATGTATTTTTAGTGTTTCTGATGAAATCCCTCCTTTTAATGCATTTTCTCACAGAAAATGAGTCTCTCTCCATGGGAAAATGGCTTTTTTGAAAAAGCATATTCTGGTCGAGAAATCGTGTTTTAATCAACAAAAACGACTACCGGCCTTATTTAGTTCACATTTTTACTTTTGGTAACCTAGCCCGTATTCATAACGCACTACACCGTTTTATCGCGTTAAACGCCTTTTCTCGACAACAAAAGCACAATTTCATCAAAAACAAACAAAACAAGAAAAATGAATCTATTCAACAAGTCTGCAACACATCCTTAAGAGTTACATGATTTCACCCAATGTCAATGTGTAATTTCTCCAGTTCTGATCATTGTTTAGCTTGTTGGTAGCTTGGTCCAATGCCAAAACACAGTGAAATCTTTTTATGGCTTTAAACGCGTTTTCTCCTCGAGAGAAACATGATTTCATTAAAAACGTTATAGTTTAAACATGCCTGTTGTACATGTGTGCAAACACTCAGAGCCTTAAAATAGGGTTTTCACCAATGTGTTTTTTGGTGAGAAACCTTCTATTTCAAGGTCCTGTGCGTTTTCAGACAAGTACAATATGTATTTTTAGTGTTTCTGATGAAATCCCTCCTTTTAATGCATTTTCTCACAGAAAATGAGTCTCTCGCCATGGGAAAATGGCTTTTTTGAAAAAGCATATTCTGGTCGAGAAATCGTGTTTTAATCAATAAAAACGACTCCCGGCCTTATTTAGTTCACATTTTTACTTTTGGTAACCTAGCCCGTATTCACAACGCACTACACCGTTTTATCGCGTTAAACGCCTTTTCTCGACAAGAAACGCACAATTTCATCAAAAACAAACAAAACAAGAAAAATGAATCTATTCAACAAGTCTGCAACACATCCTTAAGAGTTACATGATTTCACCCAATGTCAATGTGTAATTTCTCCAGTTCTGTTCATTGTTTAGGTTGTTGGTAGCTTGGTCCAATGCCAAAACACAGTGAAATCTTTTTATGGCTTTAAACGCGTTTTCTCCTCGAGAGAAACATGATTTCATCAAAGATGTTAGAGTTTAAACATACCTGTTGTACATGTCTGCAAACACTCAGAGCCTTAAAATAGGGTTTTCACCCATGTGTTTTTTGGTGAGAAAACTTCTATTTCAAGGTTCTGTGCGTTTTCAGACAAGTACATATGTATTTTTAGCATTTCTGATGAAATCTCTCCTTTCAAATGTATTTTCTCACAGAAAATGAGTCTCTGGACATAGGAAAATGGCTTGATTAGCTTTTTGGTAGCTTGGTCCAATGCCAAAACACACTGAAATCTTTTTATGGCTTTAAACGCGTTTTCTCCTCGAGAGAAACATGATTTCATTAAAAACGTTATAGTTTAAACATGCCTGTTGTACATGTGTGCAAACACTCAGAGCCTTAAAATAGGGTTTTCACCAATGTGTTTTTTGGTGAGAAACCTTCTATTTCAAGGTCCTGTGCGTTTTCAGACAAGTACAATATGTATTTTTAGTGTTTCAGATGAAATCCCTCCTTTTAATGCATTTTCTCACAGAAAATGAGTCTCTCGCCATGGGAAAACGGCTTTTTTTAAAAAGCATATTCTGGTCGAGAAATCGTGTTCTAAACAGTAAACACGACTCCCGGCCTTATTTAGTTCACATTTTTACTTTTGGTAAGCTAGTCCGTATTCATAACGCACTAAACCTTTTTATCGCGTTAAACGCTCTTTCTCGACAAGAAATGCACAATTTCATCAAAAACAAACAAAACAAGAAAAATTAATCTATTCAACAAGTCTGCAACACATCCTTAAGAGTTACATGGTTTCACCCAATGTCAATGTGTAATTTCTCCAGTTCTGTTCATTGTTTAGGTTGTTGGTAGCTTGGTCCAATGCCAAAACACAGTGAAATCTTTTTATGGCTTTAAACGCGTTTTCTCCTCGAGAGAAACATGATTTCATCAAAGATGTTAGAGTTTAAACATACCTGTTGTACATGTCTGCAAACACTCAGAGCCTTAAAATAGGGTTTTCACCCATGTGTTTTTTGGTGAGAAAACTTCTATTTCAAGGTTCTGTGCGTTTTCAGACAAGTACATATGTATTTTTAGCATTTCTGATGAAATCTCTCCTTTCAAATGTATTTTCTCACAGAAAACGAGTCTCTGGACATAGGAAAATGGCTTGATTAGCTTGTTGGTAGCTTGGTCCAATGCCAAAACACAGTGACATTTTTTTATGGCTTTAAACGCGTTTTCTCCTCGAGAGCTAAAAACGTTATAGTTTAAACATGCCTGTTGTACATGTGTGCAAACACTCAGAGCCTTAAAATAGGGTTTTCACCAATGTGTTTTTTGGTGAGAAACCTTCTATTTCAAGGTCCTGTGCGTTTTCAGACAGGTACAATATGTATTTTTAGTGTTTCTGATGAAATCCCTCCTTTTAATGCATTTTCTCACAGAAAATGAGTCTCTCGCCATGGGAAAATGGCTTTTTTGAAAAAGCATATTCTGGTCGAGAAATCGTGTTTTAATCAATAAAAACGACTCCCGGCCTTATTTAGTTCACATTTTTACTTTTGGTAACCTAGCCCGTATTCATAACGCACTACACCGTTTTATCGCGTTAAACGCCTTTTCTCGACAAGAAATGCACAATTTCATCAAAAACAAACAAAACAAGAAAAATGAATCTATTCAACAAGTCTGCAACACATCCTTAAGAGTTACATGATTTCACCCAATGTCAATGTGTAATTTCTCCAGTTCTGTTCATTGTTTAGGTTGTTGGTAGCTTGGTCCAATGCCAAAACACAGTGAAATCTTTTTATGGCTTTAAACGCGTTTTCTCCTCGAGAGAAACATGATTTCATCAAAGATGTTAGAGTTTAAACATACCTGTTGTACATGTCTGCAAACACTCAGAGCCTTAAAATAGGGTTTTCACCCCATGTGTTTTTTGGTGAGAAAACTTCTATTTCAAGGTTCTGTGCGTTTTCAGACAAGTACATATGTATTTTTAGCATTTCTGATGAAATCTCTCCTTTCAAATGTATTTTCTCACAGAAAACGAGTCTCTGGACATAGGAAAATGGCTTGATTAGCTTGTTGGTAGCTTGGTCCAATGCCAAAACACAGTGAAATTTTTTTATGGCTTTAAACGCGTTTTCTCCTCGAGAGATAAAAACGTTATAGTTTAAACATGCCTGTTGTACATGTGTGCAAACACTCAGAGCCTTAAAATAGGGTTTTCACCAATGTGTTTTTTGGTGAGAAACCTTCTATTTCAAGGTCCTGTGCGTTTTCAGACAAGTACAATATGTATTTTTAGTGTTTCTGATGAAATCCCTCCTTTTAATGCATTTTCTCACAGAAAATGAGTCTCTCGCCATGGGAAAATGGCTTTTTTGAAAAAGCATATTCTGGTCGAGAAATCGTGTTTTAATCAATAAAAACGACTCCCGGCCTTATTTAGTTCACATTTTTACTTTTGGTAACCTAGCCCGTATTCACAACGCACTACACCGTTTTATCGCGTTAAACGCCTTTTCTCGACAAGAAATGCACAATTTCATCAAAAACAAACAAAACAAGAAAAATGAATCTATTCAACAAGTCTGCAACACATCCTTAAGAGTTACATGATTTCACCCAATGTCAATGTGTAATTTCTCCAGTTCTGATCATTGTTTAGCTTGTTGGTAGCTTGGTCCAATGCCAAAACACAGTGAAATCTTTTTATGGCTTTAAACGCGTTTTCTCCTCGAGAGAAACATGATTTCATTAAAAACGTTATAGTTTAAACATGCCTGTTGTACATGTGTGCAAACACTCAGAGCCTTAAAATAGGGTTTTCACCAATGTGTTTTTTGGTGAGAAACCTTCTATTTCAAGGTCCTGTGCGTTTTCAGACAAGTACAATATGTATTTTTAGTGTTTCTGATGAAATCCCTCCTTTTAATGCATTTTCTCACAGAAAATGAGTCTCTCTCCATGGGAAAATGGCTTTTTTGAAAAAGCATATTCTGGTCGAGAAATCGTGTTTTAATCAACAAAAACGACTACCGGCCTTATTTAGTTCACATTTTTACTTTTGGTAACCTAGCCCGTATTCATAACGCACTACACCGTTTTATCGCGTTAAACGCCTTTTCTCGACAACAAAAGCACAATTTCATCAAAAACAAACAAAACAAGAAAAATGAATCTATTCAACAAGTCTGCAACACATCCTTAAGAGTTACATGATTTCACCCAATGTCAATGTGTAATTTCTCCAGTTCTGATCATTGTTTAGCTTGTTGGTAGCTTGGTCCAATGCCAAAACACAGTGAAATCTTTTTATGGCTTTAAACGCGTTTTCTCCTCGAGAGAAACATGATTTCATTAAAAACGTTATAGTTTAAACATGCCTGTTGTACATGTGTGCAAACACTCAGAGCCTTAAAATAGGGTTTTCACCAATGTGTTTTTTGGTGAGAAACCTTCTATTTCAAGGTCCTGTGCGTTTTCAGACAAGTACAATATGTATTTTTAGTGTTTCTGATGAAATCCATCCTTTTAATGCATTTTCTCACAGAAAATGAGTCTCTCGCCATGGGAAAATGGCTTTTTTGAAAAAGCATATTCTGGTCGAGAAATCGTGTTTTAATCAATAAAAACGACTCCCGGCCTTATTTAGTTCACATTTTTACTTTTGGTAACCTAGCCCGTATTCACAACGCACTACACCGTTTTATCGCGTTAAACGCCTTTTCTCGACAAGAAACGCACAATTTCATCAAAAACAAACAAAACAAGAAAAATGAATCTATTCAACAAGTCTGCAACACATCCTTAAGAGTTACATGATTTCACCCAATGTCAATGTGTAATTTCTCCAGTTCTGTTCATTGTTTAGGTTGTTGGTAGCTTGGTCCAATGCCAAAACACAGTGAAATCTTTTTATGGCTTTAAACGCGTTTTCTCCTCGAGAGATAAAAACGTTATAGTTTAAACATGCCTGTTGTACATGTGTGCAAACACTCAGAGCCTTAAAATAGGGTTTTCACCAATGTGTTTTTTGGTGAGAAACCTTCTATTTCAAGGTCCTGTGCGTTTTCAGACAAGTACAATATGTATTTTTAGTGTTTCTGATGAAATCCCTCCTTTTAATGCATTTTCTCACAGAAAATGAGTCTCTCGCCATGGGAAAATGGCTTTTTTGAAAAAGCATATTGTGGTCGAGAAATCGTGTTTTAATCAATAAAAACGACTCCCGGCCTTATTTAGTTCACATTTTTACTTTTGGTAACCTAGCCCGTATTCATAACGCACTACACCGTTTTATCGCGTTAAACGCCTTTTCTCGACAAGAAATGCACAATTTCATCAAAAACAAACAAAACAAGAAAAATGAATCTATTCAACAAGTCTGCAACACATCCTTAAGAGTTACATGATTTCACCCAATGTCAATGTGTAATTTCTCCAGTTCTGATCATTGTTTAGCTTGTTGGTAGCTTGGTCCAATGCCAAAACACAGTGAAATCTTTTTATGGCTTTAAACGCGTTTTCTCCTCGAGAGAAACATGATTTCATTAAAAACGTTATAGTTTAAACATGCCTGTTGTACATGTGTGCAAACACTCAGAGCCTTAAAATAGGGTTTTCACCAATGTGTTTTTTGGTGAGAAACCTTCTATTTCAAGGTCCTGTGCGTTTTCAGACAAGTACAATATGTATTTTTAGTGTTTCTGATGAAATCCCTCCTTTTAATGCATTTTCTCACAGAAAATGAGTCTCTCTCCATGGGAAAATGGCTTTTTTGAAAAAGCATATTCTGGTCGAGAAATCGTGTTTTAATCAACAAAAACGACTACCGGCCTTATTTAGTTCACATTTTTACTTTTGGTAACCTAGCCCGTATTCATAACGCACTACACCGTTTTATCGCGTTAAACGCCTTTTCTCGACAACAAAAGCACAATTTCATCAAAAACAAACAAAACAAGAAAAATGAATCTATTCAACAAGTCTGCAACACATCCTTAAGAGTTACATGATTTCACCCAATGTCAATGTGTAATTTCTCCAGTTCTGATCATTGTTTAGCTTGTTGGTAGCTTGGTCCAATGCCAAAACACAGTGAAATCTTTTTATGGCTTTAAACGCGTTTTCTCCTCGAGAGAAACATGATTTCATTAAAAACGTTATAGTTTAAACATGCCTGTTGTACATGTGTGCAAACACTCAGAGCCTTAAAATAGGGTTTTCACCAATGTGTTTTTTGGTGAGAAACCTTCTATTTCAAGGTCCTGTGCGTTTTCAGACAAGTACAATATGTATTTTTAGTGTTTCTGATGAAATCCATCCTTTTAATGCATTTTCTCACAGAAAATGAGTCTCTCGCCATGGGAAAATGGCTTTTTTGAAAAAGCATATTCTGGTCGAGAAATCGTGTTTTAATCAATAAAAACGACTCCCGGCCTTATTTAGTTCACATTTTTACTTTTGGTAACCTAGCCCGTATTCACAACGCACTACACCGTTTTATCGCGTTAAACGCCTTTTCTCGACAAGAAACGCACAATTTCATCAAAAACAAACAAAACAAGAAAAATGAATCTATTCAACAAGTCTGCAACACATCCTTAAGAGTTACATGATTTCACCCAATGTCAATGTGTAATTTCTCCGGTTCTGTTCATTGTTTAGGTTGTTGGTAGCTTGGTCCAATGCCAAAACACAGTGAAATCTTTTTATGGCTTTAAACGCGTTTTCTCCTCGAGAGAAACATGATTTCATCAAAGATGTTAGAGTTTAAACATACCTGTTGTACATGTCTGCAAACACTCAGAGCCTTAAAATAGGGTTTTCACCCATGTGTTTTTTGGTGAGAAAACTTCTATTTCAAGGTTCTGTGCGTTTTCAGACAAGTACATATGTATTTTTAGCATTTCTGATGAAATCTCTCCTTTCAAATGTATTTTCTCACAGAAAATGAGTCTCTGGACATAGGAAAATGGCTTGATTAGCTTTTTGGTAGCTTGGTCCAATGCCAAAACACACTGAAATCTTTTTATGGCTTTAAACGCGTTTTCTCCTCGAGAGAAACATGATTTCATTAAAAACGTTATAGTTTAAACATGCCTGTTGTACATGTGTGCAAACACTCAGAGCCTTAAAATAGGGTTTTCACCAATGTGTTTTTTGGTGAGAAACCTTCTATTTCAAGGTCCTGTGCGTTTTCAGACAAGTACAATATGTATTTTTAGTGTTTCAGATGAAATCCCTCCTTTTAATGCATTTTCTCACAGAAAATGAGTCTCTCGCCATGGGAAAACGGCTTTTTTTAAAAAGCATATTCTGGTCGAGAAATCGTGTTCTAAACAGTAAACACGACTCCCGGCCTTATTTAGTTCACATTTTTACTTTTGGTAAGCTAGTCCGTATTCATAACGCACTAAACCTTTTTATCGCGTTAAACGCTCTTTCTCGACAAGAAATGCACAATTTCATCAAAAACAAACAAAACAAGAAAAATTAATCTATTCAACAAGTCTGCAACACATCCTTAAGAGTTACATGGTTTCACCCAATGTCAATGTGTAATTTCTCCAGTTCTGTTCATTGTTTAGGTTGTTGGTAGCTTGGTCCAATGCCAAAACACAGTGAAATCTTTTTATGGCTTTAAACGCGTTTTCTCCTCGAGAGAAACATGATTTCATCAAAGATGTTAGAGTTTAAACATACCTGTTGTACATGTCTGCAAACACTCAGAGCCTTAAAATAGGGTTTTCACCCATGTGTTTTTTGGTGAGAAAACTTCTATTTCAAGGTTCTGTGCGTTTTCAGACAAGTACATATGTATTTTTAGCATTTCTGATGAAATCTCTCCTTTCAAATGTATTTTCTCACAGAAAACGAGTCTCTGGACATAGGAAAATGGCTTGATTAGCTTGTTGGTAGCTTGGTCCAATGCCAAAACACAGTGACATTTTTTTATGGCTTTAAACGCGTTTTCTCCTCGAGAGCTAAAAACGTTATAGTTTAAACATGCCTGTTGTACATGTGTGCAAACACTCAGAGCCTTAAAATAGGGTTTTCACCAATGTGTTTTTTGGTGAGAAACCTTCTATTTCAAGGTTCTGTGCGTTTTCAGACAAGTACAATATGTATTTTTAGCATTTCTGATGAAATCTCTCCTTTCAAATGTATTTTCTCACAGAAAATGAGTCTCTGGACATAGGAAAATGGCTTGATTAGCTTTTTGGTAGCGTCGTCCAATGCCAAAACACAGTGAAATCTTTTTATGGCTTTAAACGCGTTTTCTCCTCGAGAGAAACATGATTTCATTAAAAACGTTATAGTTTAAACATGCCTGTTGTACATGTGTGCAAACACTCAGAGCCTTAAAATAGGGTTTTCACCAATGTGTTTTTTGGTGAGAAACCTTCTATTTCAAGGTCCTGTGCGTTTTCAGACAGGTACAATATGTATTTTTAGTGTTTCTGATGAAATCCCTCCTTTTAATGCATTTTCTCACAGAAAATGAGTCTCTCGCCATGGGAAAATGGCTTTTTTGAAAAAGCATATTCTGGTCGAGAAATCGTGTTTTAATCAATAAAAACGACTCCCGGCCTTATTTAGTTCACATTTTTACTTTTGGTAACCTAGCCCGTATTCATAACGCACTACACCGTTTTATCGCGTTAAACGCCTTTTCTCGACAAGAAATGCACAATTTCATCAAAAACAAACAAAACAAGAAAAATGAATCTATTCAACAAGTCTGCAACACATCCTTAAGAGTTACATGATTTCACCCAATGTCAATGTGTAATTTCTCCAGTTCTGTTCATTGTTTAGGTTGTTGGTAGCTTGGTCCAATGCCAAAACACAGTGAAATCTTTTTATGGCTTTAAACGCGTTTTCTCCTCGAGAGAAACATGATTTCATCAAAGATGTTAGAGTTTAAACATACCTGTTGTACATGTCTGCAAACACTCAGAGCCTTAAAATAGGGTTTTCACCCCATGTGTTTTTTGGTGAGAAAACTTCTATTTCAAGGTTCTGTGCGTTTTCAGACAAGTACATATGTATTTTTAGCATTTCTGATGAAATCTCTCCTTTCAAATGTATTTTCTCACAGAAAACGAGTCTCTGGACATAGGAAAATGGCTTGATTAGCTTGTTGGTAGCTTGGTCCAATGCCAAAACACAGTGAAATTTTTTTATGGCTTTAAACGCGTTTTCTCCTCGAGAGATAAAAACGTTATAGTTTAAACATGCCTGTTGTACATGTGTGCAAACACTCAGAGCCTTAAAATAGGGTTTTCACCAATGTGTTTTTTGGTGAGAAACCTTCTATTTCAAGGTCCTGTGCGTTTTCAGACAAGTACAATATGTATTTTTAGTGTTTCTGATGAAATCCCTCCTTTTAATGCATTTTCTCACAGAAAATGAGTCTCTCGCCATGGGAAAATGGCTTTTTTGAAAAAGCATATTCTGGTCGAGAAATCGTGTTTTAATCAATAAAAACGACTCCCGGCCTTATTTAGTTCACATTTTTACTTTTGGTAACCTAGCCCGTATTCATAACGCACTACACCGTTTTATCGCGTTAAACGCCTTTTCTCGACAAGAAATGCACAATTTCATCAAAAACAAACAAAACAAGAAAAATGAATCTATTCAACAAGTCTGCAACACATCCTTAAGAGTTACATGATTTCACCCAATGTCAATGTGTAATTTCTCCAGTTCTGTTCATTGTTTAGGTTGTTGGTAGCTTGGTCCAATGCCAAAACACAGTGAAATCTTTTTATGGCTTTAAACGCGTTTTCTCCTCGAGAGAAACATGATTTCATCAAAGATGTTTAAACATACCTGTTGTACATGTCTGCAAACACTCAGAGCCTTAAAATAGGGTTTTCACCCATGTGTTTTTTGGTGAGAAAACTTCTATTTCAAGGTTCTGTGCGTTTTCAGACAAGTACATATGTATTTTTAGCATTTCTGATGAAATCTCTCCTTTCAAATGTATTTTCTCACAGAAAATGAGTCTCTGGACATAGGAAAATGGCTTGATTAGCTTTTTGGTAGCTTGGTCCAATGCCAAAACACACTGAAATCTTTTTATGGCTTTAAACGCGTTTTCTCCTCGAGAGAAACATGATTTCATTAAAAACGTTATAGTTTAAACATGCCTGTTGTACATGTGTGCAAACACTCAGAGCCTTAAAATAGGGTTTTCACCAATGTGTTTTTTGGTGAGAAACCTTCTATTTCAAGGTCCTGTGCGTTTTCAGACAAGTACAATATGTATTTTTAGTGTTTCTGATGAAATCCCTCCTTTTAATGCATTTTCTCACAGAAAATGAGTCTCTCTCCATGGGAAAATGGCTTTTTTGAAAAAGCATATTCTGGTCGAGAAATCGTGTTTTAATCAACAAAAACGACTACCGGCCTTATTTAGTTCACATTTTTACTTTTGGTAACCTAGCCCGTATTCATAACGCACTACACCGTTTTATCGCGTTAAACGCCTTTTCTCGACAACAAAAGCACAATTTCATCAAAAACAAACAAAACAAGAAAAATGAATCTATTCAACAAGTCTGCAACACATCCTTAAGAGTTACATGATTTCACCCAATGTCAATGTGTAATTTCTCCAGTTCTGATCATTGTTTAGCTTGTTGGTAGCTTGGTCCAATGCCAAAACACAGTGAAATCTTTTTATGGCTTTAAACGCGTTTTCTCCTCGAGAGAAACATGATTTCATTAAAAACGTTATAGTTTAAACATGCCTGTTGTACATGTGTGCAAACACTCAGAGCCTTAAAATAGGGTTTTCACCAATGTGTTTTTTGGTGAGAAACCTTCTATTTCAAGGTCCTGTGCGTTTTCAGACAAGTACAATATGTATTTTTAGTGTTTCTGATGAAATCCCTCCTTTTAATGCATTTTCTCACAGAAAATGAGTCTCTCGCCATGGGAAAATGGCTTTTTTGAAAAAGCATATTCTGGTCGAGAAATCGTGTTTTAATCAATAAAAACGACTCCCGGCCTTATTTAGTTCACATTTTTACTTTTGGTAACCTAGCCCGTATTCACAACGCACTACACCGTTTTATCGCGTTAAACGCCTTTTCTCGACAAGAAACGCACAATTTCATCAAAAACAAACAAAACAAGAAAAATTAATCTATTCAACAAGTCTGCAACACATCCTTAAGAGTTACATGATTTCACCCAATGTCAATGTGTAATTTCTCCAGTTCTGTTCATTGTTTAGGTTGTTGGTAGCTTGGTCCAATGCCAAAACACAGTGAAATCTTTTTATGGCTTTAAACGCGTTTTCTCCTCGAGAGAAACATGATTTCATCAAAGATGTTAGAGTTTAAACATACCTGTTGTACATGTCTGCAAACACTCAGAGCCTTAAAATAGGGTTTTCACCCATGTGTTTTTTGGTGAGAAAACTTCTATTTCAAGGTTCTGTGCGTTTTCAGACAAGTACATATGTATTTTTAGCATTTCTGATGAAATCTCTCCTTTCAAATGTATTTTCTCACAGAAAATGAGTCTCTGGACATAGGAAAATGGCTTGATTAGCTTTTTGGTAGCTTGGTCCAATGCCAAAACACACTGAAATCTTTTTATGGCTTTAAACGCGTTTTCTCCTCGAGAGAAACATGATTTCATTAAAAACGTTATAGTTTAAACATGCCTGTTGTACATGTGTGCAAACACTCAGAGCCTTAAAATAGGGTTTTCACCAATGTGTTTTTTGGTGAGAAACCTTCTATTTCAAGGTCCTGTGCGTTTTCAGACAAGTACAATATGTATTTTTAGTGTTTCAGATGAAATCCCTCCTTTTAATGCATTTTCTCACAGAAAATGAGTCTCTCGCCATGGGAAAACGGCTTTTTTTAAAAAGCATATTCTGGTCGAGAAATCGTGTTCTAAACAGTAAACACGACTCCCGGCCTTATTTAGTTCACATTTTTACTTTTGGTAAGCTAGTCCGTATTCATAACGCACTAAACCTTTTTATCGCGTTAAACGCTCTTTCTCGACAAGAAATGCACAATTTCATCAAAAACAAACAAAACAAGAAAAA
This sequence comes from Lampris incognitus, assembly GCF_029633865.1. NCBI lineage: Eukaryota > Metazoa > Chordata > Actinopteri > Lampriformes > Lampridae > Lampris > Lampris incognitus. The sequence continues at coordinate 46,566 of NW_026611079.1, forward strand.
TTAATCTATTCAACAAGTCTGCAACACATCCTTAAGAGTTACATGGTTTCACCCAATGTCAATGTGTAATTTCTCCAGTTCTGTTCATTGTTTAGGTTGTTGGTAGCTTGGTCCAATGCCAAAACACAGTGAAATCTTTTTATGGCTTTAAACGCGTTTTCTCCTCGAGAGAAACATGATTTCATCAAAGATGTTAGAGTTTAAACATACCTGTTGTACATGTCTGCAAACACTCAGAGCCTTAAAATAGGGTTTTCACCCATGTGTTTTTTGGTGAGAAAACTTCTATTTCAAGGTTCTGTGCGTTTTCAGACAAGTACATATGTATTTTTAGCATTTCTGATGAAATCTCTCCTTTCAAATGTATTTTCTCACAGAAAACGAGTCTCTGGACATAGGAAAATGGCTTGATTAGCTTGTTGGTAGCTTGGTCCAATGCCAAAACACAGTGACATTTTTTTATGGCTTTAAACGCGTTTTCTCCTCGAGAGCTAAAAACGTTATAGTTTAAACATGCCTGTTGTACATGTGTGCAAACACTCAGAGCCTTAAAATAGGGTTTTCACCAATGTGTTTTTTGGTGAGAAACCTTCTATTTCAAGGTTCTGTGCGTTTTCAGACAAGTACAATATGTATTTTTAGCATTTCTGATGAAATCTCTCCTTTCAAATGTATTTTCTCACAGAAAATGAGTCTCTGGACATAGGAAAATGGCTTGATTAGCTTTTTGGTAGCGTCGTCCAATGCCAAAACACAGTGAAATCTTTTTATGGCTTTAAACGCGTTTTCTCCTCGAGAGAAACATGATTTCATTAAAAACGTTATAGTTTAAACATGCCTGTTGTACATGTGTGCAAACACTCAGAGCCTTAAAATAGGGTTTTCACCAATGTGTTTTTTGGTGAGAAACCTTCTATTTCAAGGTCCTGTGCGTTTTCAGACAGGTACAATATGTATTTTTAGTGTTTCTGATGAAATCCCTCCTTTTAATGCATTTTCTCACAGAAAATGAGTCTCTCGCCATGGGAAAATGGCTTTTTTGAAAAAGCATATTCTGGTCGAGAAATCGTGTTTTAATCAATAAAAACGACTCCCGGCCTTATTTAGTTCACATTTTTACTTTTGGTAACCTAGCCCGTATTCATAACGCACTACACCGTTTTATCGCGTTAAACGCCTTTTCTCGACAAGAAATGCACAATTTCATCAAAAACAAACAAAACAAGAAAAATGAATCTATTCAACAAGTCTGCAACACATCCTTAAGAGTTACATGATTTCACCCAATGTCAATGTGTAATTTCTCCAGTTCTGATCATTGTTTAGCTTGTTGGTAGCTTGGTCCAATGCCAAAACACAGTGAAATCTTTTTATGGCTTTAAACGCGTTTTCTCCTCGAGAGAAACATGATTTCACTAAAAACGTTATAGTTTAAACATGCCTGTTGTACATGTGTGCAAACACTCAGAGCCTTAAAATAGGGTTTTCACCAATGTGTTTTTTGGTGATAAACCTATTTCAAGGTTCTGTGCGTTTTCAGACAAGTACAATATGTATTTTTAGCGTTTCTGATGAAATCTCTCCTTTCAAATGTATTTTCTCACAGAAAACGAGTCTCTGGACATAGGAAAATGGCTTGATTAGCTTGTTGGTAGCTTGGTCCAATGCCAAAACACAGTGAAATTTTTTTACGGCTTTAAACGCGTTTTCTCCTCGAGAGATAAAAACGTTATAGTTTAAACATGCCTGTTGTACATGTGTGCAAACACTCAGAGCCTTAAAATAGGGTTTTCACCAATGTGTTTTTTGGTGAGAAACCTTCTATTTCAAGGTTCTGTGCGTTTTCAGACAAGTACAATATGTATTTTTAGCATTTCTGATGAAATCTCTCCTTTCAAATGTATTTTCTCACAGAAAATGAGTCTCTGGACATAGGAAAATGGCTTGATTAGCTTTTTGGTAGCTTGGTCCAATGCCAAAACACAGTGAAATCTTTTTATGGCTTTAAACGCGTTTTCTCCTCGAGAGAAACATGATTTCATTAAAAACGTTATAGTTTAAACATGCCTGTTGTACATGTGTGCAAACACTCAGAGCCTTAAAATAGGGTTTTCACCAATGTGTTTTTTGGTGATAAACCTATTTCAAGGTTCTGTGCGTTTTCAGACAAGTACAATATGTATTTTTAGCGTTTCTGATGAAATCCCTCCTTTTAATGTATTTTCTCACAGAAAACGAGTCTCTGGACATAGGAAAATGGCTTGATTAGCTTGTTGGTAGCTTGGTCCAATGCCAAAACACAGTGAAATTTTTTTATGGCTTTAAACGCGTTTTCTCCTCGAGAGATAAAAACGTTATAGTTTAAACATGCCTGTTGTACATGTGTGCAAACACTCAGAGCCTTAAAATAGGGTTTTCACCAATGTGTTTTTTGGTGAGAAACCTATTTCAAGGTTCTCTGCGTTTTCAGACAAGTACAATATGTATTTTTAGTGTTTCAGATGAAATCCCTCCTTTTAATGCATTTTCTCACAGAAAATGAGTCTCTCGCCATGGGAAAACGGCTTTTTTGAAAAAGCATATTCTGGTCGAGAAATCGTGTTCTAAACAATAAACACGACTCCCGGCCTTATTTAGTTCACATTTTTACTTTTGGTAAGCTAGTCCGTATTCATAACGCACTAAACCTTTTTATCGCGTTAAACGCTCTTTCTCGACAAGAAAAGCACAATTTCATCAAAAACAAACAAAACAAGAAAAATTAATCTATTCAACAAGTCTGCAACACATCCTTAAGAGTTACATGGTTTCACCCAATGTCAATGTGTAATTTCTCCAGTTCTGTTCATTGTTTAGGTTGTTGGTAGCTTGGTCCAATGCCAAAACACAGTGAAATCTTTTTATGGCTTTAAACGCGTTTTCTCCTCGAGAGAAACATGATTTCATCAAAGATGTTAGAGTTTAAACATACCTGTTGTACATGTCTGCAAACACTCAGAGCCTTAAAATAGGGTTTTCACCCCATGTGTTTTTTGGTGAGAAAACTTCTATTTCAAGGTTCTGTGCGTTTTCAGACAAGTACATATGTATTTTTAGCATTTCTGATGAAATCTCTCCTTTCAAATGTATTTTCTCACAGAAAACGAGTCTCTGGACATAGGAAAATGGCTTGATTAGCTTGTTGGTAGCTTGGTCCAATGCCAAAACACTGTGAAATTTTTTTATGGCTTTAAACGCGTTTTCTCCTCGAGAGATAAAAACGTTATAGTTTAAACATGCCTGTTGTACATGTGTGCAAACACTCAGAGCCTTAAAATAGGGTTTTCACCAATGTGTTTTTTGGTGAGAAACCTTCTATTTCAAGGTTCTGTGCGTTTTCAGACAAGTACAATATGTATTTTTAGCATTTCTGATGAAATATCTCCTTTCAAATGTATTTTATCACAGAAAATGAGTCTCTGGACATAGGAAAATGGCTTGATTAGCTTTTTGGTAGCTTGGTCCAATGCCAAAACACAGTGAAATCTTTTTATGGCTTTAAACGCGTTTTCTCCTCGAGAGAAACATGATTTCATTAAAAACGTTATAGTTTAAACATGCCTGTTGTACATGTGTGCAAACACTCAGAGCCTTAAAATAGGGTTTTCACCAATGTGTTTTTTGGTGAGAAACCTTCTATTTCAAGGTCCTGTGCGTTTTCAGACAAGTACAATATGTATTTTTAGTGTTTCTGATGAAATCCCTCCTTTTAATGCATTTTCTCACAGAAAATGAGTCTCTCGCCATGGGAAAATGGCTTTTTTTAAAAAGCATATTCTGGTCGAGAAATCGTGTTTTAATCAATAAAAACGACTCCCGGCCTTATTTAGTTCACATTTTTACTTTTGGTAACCTAGCCCGTATTCATAACGCACTACACCGTTTTATCGCGTTAAACGCCTTTTCTCGACAAGAAATGCACAATTTCATCAAAAACAAACAAAACAAGAAAAATGAATCTATTCAACAAGTCTGCAACAAATCCTTAAGAGTTACATGATTTCACCCAATGTCAATGTGTAATTTCTCCAGCTCTGATCATTGTTTAGCTTGTTGGTAGCTTGGTCCAATGCCAAAACACAGTGAAATCTTTTTATGGCTTTAAACGCGTTTTCTCCTCGAGAGAAACATGATTTCACTAAAAACGTTATAGTTTAAACATGCCTGTTGTACATGTGTGCAAACACTCAGAGCCTTAAAATAGGGTTTTCACCAATGCGTTTTTTGGTGATAAACCTATTTCAAGGTTCTGTGCGTTTTCAGACAAGTACAATATGTATTTTTAGCGTTTCTGATGAAATCTCTCCTTTCAAATGTATTTTCTCAAAGAAAACGAGTCTCTGGACATAGGACAATGGCTTGATTAGCTTGTTGGTAGCTTGGTCCAATGCCAAAACACAGTGAAATTTTTGTATGGCTTTAAACGCGTTTTCTCCTCGAGAGATAAAAACGTTATAGTTTAAACATGCCTGTTGTACATGTGTGCAAACACTCAGAGCCTTAAAATAGGGTTTTCACCAATGTGTTTTTTGGTGAGAAACCTTCTATTTCAAGGTTCTGTGCGTTTTCAGACAAGTACAATATGTATTTTTAGCATTTCTGATGAAATCTCTCCTTTCAAATGTATTTTCTCACAGAAAATGAGTCTCTGGACATAGGAAAATGGCTTGATTAGCTTTTTGGTAGCTTGGTCCAATGCCAAAACACAGTGAAATCTTTTTATGGCTTTAAACGCGTTTTCTCCTCGAGAGAAACATGATTTCATTAAAAACGTTATAGTTTAAACATGCCTGTTGTACATGTGTGCAAACACTCAGAGCCTTAAAATAGGGTTTTCACCAATGTGTTTTTTGGTGAGAAACCTTCTATTTCAAGGTCCTGTGCGTTTTCAGACAAGTACAATATGTATTTTTAGTGTTTCTGATGAAATCCCTCCTTTTAATGCATTTTCTCACAGAAAATGAGTCTCTCGCCATGGGAAAATGGCTTTTTTGAAAAAGCATATTCTGGTCGAGAAATCGTGTTTTAATCAATAAAAACGACTCCCGGCCTTATTTAGTTCACATTTTTACTTTTGGTAACCTAGCCCGTATTCATAACGCACTACACCGTTTTATCGCGTTAAACGCCTTTTCTCGACAAGAAATGCACAATTTCATCAAAAACAAACAAAACAAGAAAAATGAATCTATTCAACAAGTCTGCAACACATCCTTAAGAGTTACATGATTTCACCCAATGTCAATGTGTAATTTCTCCAGTTCTGATCATTGTTTAGCTTGTTGGTAGCTTGGTCCAATGCCAAAACACAGTGAAATCTTTTTATGGCTTTAAACGCGTTTTCTCCTCGAGAGAAACATGATTTCACTAAAAACGTTATAGTTTAAACATGCCTGTTGTACATGTGTGCAAACACTCAGAGCCTTAAAATAGGGTTTTCACCAATGTGTTTTTTGGTGATAAACCTATTTCAAGGTTCTGTGCGTTTTCAGACAAGTACAATATGTATTTTTAGCGTTTCTGATGAAATCTCTCCTTTTAAATGTATTTTCTCAAAGAAAACGAGTCTCTGGACATAGGACAATGGCTTGATTAGCTTGTTGGTAGCTTGGTCCAATGCCAAAACACAGTGAAATTTTTGTATGGCTTTAAACGCGTTTTCTCCTCGAGAGATAAAAACGTTATAGTTTAAACATGCCTGTTGTACATGTGTGCAAACACTCAGAGCCTTAAAATAGGGTTTTCACCAATGTGTTTTTTGGTTAGAAACCTTCTATTTCAAGGTTCTGTGCGTTTTCAGACAAGTACAATATGTATTTTTAGCATTTCTGATGAAATATCTCCTTTCAAATGTATTTTCTCACAGAAAATGAGTCTCTGGACATAGGAAAATGGCTTGATTAGCTTTTTGGTAGCTTGGTCCAATGCCAAAACACAGTGAAATCTTTTTATGGCTTTAAACGCGTTTTCTCCTCGAGAGAAACATGATTTCATTAAAAACGTTATAGTTTAAACATGCCTGTTGTACATGTGTGCAAACACTCAGAGCCTTAAAATAGGGTTTTCACCAATGTGTTTTTTGGTGAGAAACCTATTTCAAGGTTCTGTGCGTTTTCAGACAAGTACAATATGTATTTTTAGTGTTTCAGATGAAATCCCTCCTTTTAATGCATTTTCTCACAGAAAATGAGTCTCTCGCCATGGGAAAACGGCTTGTTTGAAAAAGCATATTCTGGTCGAGAAATCGTGTTCTAAACAATAAACACGACTCCCGGCCTTATTTAGTTCACATTTTTACTTTTGGTAAGCTAGTCCGTATTCATAACGCACTAAACCTTTTTATCGCGTTAAACGCTCTTTCTCGACAAGAAAAGCACAATTTCATCAAAAACAAACAAAACAAGAAAAATTAATCTATTCAACAAGTCTGCAACACATCCTTAAGAGTTACATGGTTTCACCCAATGTCAATGTGTAATTTCTCCAGTTCTGTTCATTGTTTAGGTTGTTGGTAGCTTGGTCCAATGCCAAAACACAGTGAAATCTTTTTATGGCTTTAAACGCGTTTTCTCCTCGAGAGAAACATGATTTCATCAAAGATGTTAGACTTTAAACATACCTGTTGTACATGTCTGCAAACACTCAGAGCCTTAAAATAGGGTTTTCAACCCATGTGTTTTTTGGTGAGAAAACTTCTATTTCAAGGTTCTGTGCGTTTTCAGACAAGTACATATGTATTTTTAGCATTTCTGATGAAATCTCTCCTTTCAAATGTATTTTCTCACAGAAAACGAGTCTCTGGACATAGGAAAATGGCTTGATTAGCTTGTTGGTAGCTTGGTCCAATGCCATAACACAGTGAAATTTTTTTATGGCTTTAAACGCGTTTTCTCCTGGAGAGCTAAAACGTTATAGTTTAAACATGCCTGTTGTACATGTGTGCAAACACTCAGAGCCTTAAAATAGGGTTTTCACCAATGTGTTTTTTGGTGAGAAACCTTCTATTTCAAGGTTCTGTGCGTTTTCAGACAAGTACAATATGTATTTTTAGCATTTCTGATGAAATCTCTCCTTTCAAATGTATTTTCTCACAGAAAATGAGTCTCTGGACATAGGAAAATGGCTTGATTAGCTTTTTGGTAGCTTGGTCCAATGCCAAAACACAGTGAAATCTTTTTATGGCTTTAAACGCGTTTTCTCCTCGAGAGAAACATGATTTCATTAAAAACGTTATAGTTTAAACATGCCTGTTGTACATGTATGCAAACACTCAGAGTCTTAAAATAGGGTTTTCACCAATGTGTTTTTTGGTGAGAAACCTTCTATTTCAAGGTCCTGTGCGTTTTCAGACAAGTACAATATGTATTTTTAAGTGTTTCTGATGAAATCCCTCCTTTTAATGCATTTTCTAACAGAAAATGAGTCTCTCGCCATGGGAAAATGGCTTTTTTGAAAAAGCATATTCTGGTTGAGAAATCGTGTTTTAATCAATAGAAACGACTCCCGGCCTTATTTAGTTCACATTTTTACTTTCGGTAACCTAGCCCGTATTCATAACGCACTACACCGTTTTATCGCGTTAAACGCCTTTTCTCGACAAGAAATGCACAATTTCATCAAAAACAAACAAAACAAGAAAAATGAATCTATTCAACAAGTCTGCAACACATCCTTAAGAGTTACATGATTTCACCCAATGTCAATGTGTAATTTCTCCAGTTCTGATCATTGTTTAGCTTGTTGGTAGCTTGGTCCAATGCCAAAACACAGTGAAATCTTTTTATGGCTTTAAACGCGTTTTCTCCTCGAGAGAAACATGATTTCATCAAAGATGTTAGAGTTTAAACATACCTGTTGTACATGTCTGCAAACACTCAGAGCCTTAAAATAGGGTTTTCACCAATGTGTTTTTTGGTGAGAAACCTTCTATTTCAAGGTTCTGTGCGTTTTCAGACAAGTACATATGTATTTTTAGCATTTCTGATGAAATCTCTCCTTTCAAATGTATTTTCTCACAGAAAACGAGTCTCTGGACATAGGAAAATGGCTTGATTAGCTTGTTGGTAGCTTGGTCCAATGCCATAACACAGTGAAATTTTTTTATGGCTTTAAACGCGTTTTCTCCTCGAGAGCTAAAAACGTTATAGTTTAAACATGCCTGTTTGTACATGTGTGCAAACACTCAGAGCCTTAAAATAGGGTTTTCACCAATGTGTTTTTTGGTGATAAACCTATTTCAAGGTTCTGTGCGTTTTCAGACAAGTACAATATGTATTTTTAGTGTTTCTGATGAAATCCCTCCTTTTAATGCATTTTCTCACAGAAAATGAGTCTCTCGCCATGGGAAAATGGCTTTTTTGAAAAAGCATATTCTGGTCGAGAAATCGTGTTTTAATCAATAAAAACGACTCCCGGCCTTATTTAGTTCACATTTTTACTTTTGGTAACCTAGCCCGTATTCACAACGCACTACACCGTTTTATCGCGTTAAACGCCTTTTCTCGACAAGAAACGCACAATTTCATCAAAAACAAACAAAACAAGAAAAATGAATCTATTCAACAAGTCTGCAACACATCCTTAAGAGTTACATGATTTCACCCAATGTCAATGTGTAATTTCTCCAGTTCTGTTCATTGTTTAGGTTGTTGGTAGCTTGGTCCAATGCCAAAACACAGTGAAATCTTTTTATGGCTTTAAACGCGTTTTCTCCTCGAGAGAAACATGATTTCATCAAAGATGTTAGAGTTTAAACATACCTGTTGTACATGTCTGCAAACACTCAGAGCCTTAAAATAGGGTTTTCACCCATGTGTTTTTTGGTGAGAAAACTTCTATTTCAAGGTTCTGTGCGTTTTCAGACAAGTACATATGTATTTTTAGCATTTCTGATGAAATCTCTCCTTTCAAATGTATTTTCTCACAGAAAATGAGTCTCTGGACATAGGAAAATGGCTTGATTAGCTTTTTGGTAGCTTGGTCCAATGCCAAAACACACTGAAATCTTTTTATGGCTTTAAACGCGTTTTCTCCTCGAGAGAAACATGATTTCATTAAAAACGTTATAGTTTAAACATGCCTGTTGTACATGTGTGCAAACACTCAGAGCCTTAAAATAGGGTTTTCACCAATGTGTTTTTTGGTGAGAAACCTTCTATTTCAAGGTCCTGTGCGTTTTCAGACAAGTACAATATGTATTTTTAGTGTTTCAGATGAAATCCCTCCTTTTAATGCATTTTCTCACAGAAAATGAGTCTCTCGCCATGGGAAAACGGCTTTTTTTAAAAAGCATATTCTGGTTGAGAAATCGTGTTCTAAACAATAAACACGACTCCCTGCCTTATTTAGTTCACATTTTTACTTTTGGTAAGCTAGTCCGTATTCATAACGCACTAAACCTTTTTATCGCGTTAAACGCTCTTTCTCGACAAGAAAAGCACAATTTCATCAAAAACAAACAAAACAAGAAAAATTAATCTATTCAACAAGTCTGCAACACATCCTTAAGAGTTACATGGTTTCACCCAATGTCAATGTGTAATTTCTCCAGTTCTGTTCATTGTTTAGGTTGTTGGTAGCTTGGTCCAATGCTAAAACACAGTGAAATCTTTTTATGGCTTTAAACGCGTTTTCTCCTCGAGAGAAACATGATTTCATCAAAGATGTTAGAGTTTAAACATACCTGTTGTACATGTCTGCAAACACTCAGAGCCTTAAAATAGGGTTTTCACCCATGTGTTTTTTGGTGAGAAAACTTCTATTTCAAGGTTCTGTGCGTTTTCAGACAAGTACATATGTATTTTTAGCATTTCTGATGAAATCTCTCCTTTCAAATGTATTTTCTCACAGAAAACGAGTCTCTGGACATAGGAAAATGGCTTGATTAGCTTGTTGGTAGCTTGGTCCAATGCCAAAACACAGTGAAATTTTTTTATGGCTTTAAACGCGTTTTCTCCTCGAGAGCTAAAAACGTTATAGTTTAAACATGCCTGTTGTACATGTGTGCAAACACTCAGAGCCTTAAAATAGGGTTTTCAACAATGTGTTTTTTGGTGAGAAACCTTCTATGTCAAGGTTCTGTGCGTTTTCAGACAAGTACAATATGTATTTTTAGCATTTCTGATGAAATCTCTCCTTTCAAATGTATTTTCTCACAGAAAATGAGTCTCTGGACATAGGAAAATGGCTTGATTAGCTTTTTGGTAGCTTGGTCCAATGCCAAAACACAGTGAAATCTTTTTATGGCTTTAAACGCGTTTTCTCCTCGAGAGAAACATGATTTCATTAAAAACGTTATAGTTTAAACATGCCTGTTGTACATGTGTGCAAACACTCAGAGCCTTCAAATAGGGTTTTCACCAATGTGTTTTTTGGTGAGAAACCTTCTATTTCAAGGTCCTGTGCGTTTTCAGACAAGTACAATATGTATTTTTAGTGTTTCTGATGAAATCCCTCCTTTTAATGCATTTTCTCACAGAAAATGAGTCTCTCGCCATGGGAAAATGGCTTTTTTGAAAAAGCATATTCTGGTCGAGAAATCGTGTTTTAATCAACAAAAACGACTACCGGCCTTATTTAGTTCACATTTGTACTTTTGGTAACCTAGCCCGTATTCATAACGCACTACACCGTTTTATCGCGTTAAACGCCTTTTCTCGACAACAAAAGCACAATTTCATCAAAAACAAACAAAACAAGAAAAACGAATCTATTCAACGAGTCTGGAACACATCCTTAAGAGTTACATGATTTCACCCAATGTCAATGTGTAATTTCTCCAGTTCTGATCATTGTTTAGGTTGTTGGTAGCTTGGTCCAATGCCAAAACACAGTGAAATCTTTTTATGGCTTTAAACGCGTTTTCTCCTCGAGAGAAACATGATTTCATTAAAAACGTTATAGTTTAAACATGCCTGTTGTACATGTGTGCAAACACTCAGAGCCTTAAAATAGGGTTTTCACCAATGTGTTTTTTGGTGAGAAACCTTCTATTTCAAGGTCCTGTGCGTTTTCAGACAAGTACAATATGTATTTTTAGTGTTTCTGATGAAATCCCTCCTTTTAATGCATTTTCTCACAGAAAATGAGTCTCTCGCCATGGGAAAATGGCTTTTTTGAAAAAGCATATTCTGGTCGAGAAATCGTGTTTTAATCAATAAAAACGACTCCCGGCCTTATTTAGTTCACATTTTTACTTTTGGTAACCTAGCCCGTATTCACAACGCACTACACCGTTTTATCGCGTTAAACGCCTTTTCTCGACAAGAAACGCACAATTTCATCAAAAACAAACAAAACAAGAAAAATGAATCTATTCAACAAGTCTGCAACACATCCTTAAGAGTTACATGATTTCACCCAATGTCAATGTGTAATTTCTCCAGTTCTGTTCATTGTTTAGGTTGTTGGTAGCTTGGTCCAATGCCAAAACACAGTGAAATCTTTTTATGGCTTTAAACGCGTTTTCTCCTCGAGAGAAACATGATTTCATCAAAGATGTTAGAGTTTAAACATACCTGTTGTACATGTCTGCAAACACTCAGAGCCTTAAAATAGGGTTTTCACCCATGTGTTTTTTGGTGAGAAAACTTCTATTTCAAGGTTCTGTGCGTTTTCAGACAAGTACATATGTATTTTTAGCATTTCTGATGAAATCTCTCCTTTCAAATGTATTTTCTCACAGAAAATGAGTCTCTGGACATAGGAAAATGGCTTGATTAGCTTTTTGGTAGCTTGGTCCAATGCCAAAACACACTGAAATCTTTTTATGGCTTTAAACGCGTTTTCTCCTCGAGAGAAACATGATTTCATTAAAAACGTTATAGTTTAAACATGCCTGTTGTACATGTGTGCAAACACTCAGAGCCTTAAAATAGGGTTTTCACCAATGTGTTTTTTGGTGAGAAACCTTCTATTTCAAGGTCCTGTGCGTTTTCAGACAAGTACAATATGTATTTTTAGTGTTTCAGATGAAATCCCTCCTTTTAATGCATTTTCTCACAGAAAATGAGTCTCTCGCCATGGGAAAACGGCTTTTTTTAAAAAGCATATTCTGGTTGAGAAATCGTGTTCTAAACAATAAACACGACTCCCTGCCTTATTTAGTTCACATTTTTACTTTTGGTAAGCTAGTCCGTATTCATAACGCACTAAACCTTTTTATCGCGTTAAACGCTCTTTCTCGACAAGAAAAGCACAATTTCATCAAAAACAAACAAAACAAGAAAAATTAATCTATTCAACAAGTCTGCAACACATCCTTAAGAGTTACATGGTTTCACCCAATGTCAATGTGTAATTTCTCCAGTTCTGTTCATTGTTTAGGTTGTTGGTAGCTTGGTCCAATGCTAAAACACAGTGAAATCTTTTTATGGCTTTAAACGCGTTTTCTCCTCGAGAGAAACATGATTTCATCAAAGATGTTAGAGTTTAAACATACCTGTTGTACATGTCTGCAAACACTCAGAGCCTTAAAATAGGGTTTTCACCCATGTGTTTTTTGGTGAGAAAACTTCTATTTCAAGGTTCTGTGCGTTTTCAGACAAGTACATATGTATTTTTAGCATTTCTGATGAAATCTCTCCTTTCAAATGTATTTTCTCACAGAAAACGAGTCTCTGGACATAGGAAAATGGCTTGATTAGCTTGTTGGTAGCTTGGTCCAATGCCAAAACACAGTGACATTTTTTTATGGCTTTAAACGCGTTTTCTCCTCGAGAGCTAAAAACGTTATAGTTTAAACATGCCTGTTGTACATGTGTGCAAACACTCAGAGCCTTAAAATAGGGTTTTCAACAATGTGTTTTTTGGTGAGAAACCTTCTATGTCAAGGTTCTGTGCGTTTTCAGACAAGTACAATATGTATTTTTAGCATTTCTGATGAAATCTCTCCTTTCAAATGTATTTTCTCACAGAAAATGAGTCTCTGGACATAGGAAAATGGCTTGATTAGCTTTTTGGTAGCTTGGTCCAATGCCAAAACACAGTGAAATCTTTTTATGGCTTTAAACGCGTTTTCTCCTCGAGAGAAACATGATTTCATTAAAAACGTTATAGTTTAAACATGCCTGTTGTACATGTGTGCAAACACTCAGAGCCTTCAAATAGGGTTTTCACCAATGTGTTTTTTGGTGAGAAACCTTCTATTTCAAGGTCCTGTGCGTTTTCAGACAAGTACAATATGTATTTTTAGTGTTTCTGATGAAATCCCTCCTTTTAATGCATTTTCTCACAGAAAATGAGTCTCTCGCCATGGGAAAATGGCTTTTTTGAAAAAGCATATTCTGGTCGAGAAATCGTGTTTTAATCAACAAAAACGACTACCGGCCTTATTTAGTTCACATTTGTACTTTTGGTAACCTAGCCCGTATTCATAACGCACTACACCGTTTTATCGCGTTAAACGCCTTTTCTCGACAACAAAAGCACAATTTCATCAAAAACAAACAAAACAAGAAAAACGAATCTATTCAACGAGTCTGGAACACATCCTTAAGAGTTACATGATTTCACCCAATGTCAATGTGTAATTTCTCCAGTTCTGATCATTGTTTAGGTTGTTGGTAGCTTGGTCCAATGCCAAAACACAGTGAAATCTTTTTATGGCTTTAAACGCGTTTTCTCCTCGAGAGAAACATGATTTCATTAAAAACGTTATAGTTTAAACATGCCTGTTGTACATGTGTGCAAACACTCAGAGCCTTAAAATAGGGTTTTCACCAATGTGTTTTTTGGTGAGAAACCTTCTATTTCAAGGTCCTGTGCGTTTTCAGACAAGTACAATATGTATTTTTAGTGTTTCTGATGAAATCCCTCCTTTTAATGCATTTTCTCACAGAAAATGAGTCTCTCGCCATGGGAAAATGGCTTTTTTGAAAAAGCATATTCTGGTCGAGAAATCGTGTTTTAATCAATAAAAACGACTCCCGGCCTTATTTAGTTCACATTTTTACTTTTGGTAACCTAGCCCGTATTCATAACGCACTACACCGTTTTATCGCGTTAAACGCCTTTTCTCGACAAGAAATGCACAATTTCATCAAAAACAAACAAAACAAGAAAAATGACTCTATTCAACAAGTCTGCAACACATCCTTAAGAGTTACATGATTTCACCCAATGTCAATGTGTAATTTCTCCAGTTCTGTTCATTGTTTAGGTTGTTGGTAGCTTGGTCCAATGCCAAAACACAGTGAAATCTTTTTATGGCTTTAAACGCGTTTTCTCCTCGAGAGAAACATGATTTCACTAAAAACGTTATAGTTTAAACATGCCTGTTGTACATGTGTGCAAACACTCAGAGCCTTAAAATAGGGTTTTCACCAATGTGTTTTTTGGTGATAAACCTATTTCAAGGTTCTGTGCGTTTTCAGACAAGTACAATATGTATTTTTAGCATTTCTGATGAAATCTCTCCTTTCAAATGTATTTTCTCACAGAAAACGAGTCTCTGGACATAGGAAAATGGCTTGATTAGCTTGTTGGTAGCTTGGTCCAATGCCAAAACACAGTGAAATTTTTTTACGGCTTTAAACGCGTTTTCTCCTCGAGAGATAAAAACGTTATAGTTTAAACATGCCTGTTGTACATGTGTGCAAACACTCAGAGCCTTAAAATAGGGTTTTCACCAATGTGTTTTTTGGTGAGAAACCTTCTATTTCAAGGTTCTGTGCGTTTTCAGACAAGTACAATATGTATTTTTAGCATTTCTGATGAAATCTCTCCTTTCAAATGTATTTTCTCACAGAAAATGAGTCTCTGGACATAGGAAAATGGCTTGATTAGCTTTTTGGTAGCTTGGTCCAATGCCAAAACACAGTGAAATCTTTTTATGGCTTTAAACGCGTTTTCTCCTCGAGAGAAACATGATTTCATTAAAAACGTTATAGTTTAAACATGCCTGTTGTACATGTGTGCAAACACTCAGAGCCTTAAAATAGGGTTTTCACCAATGTGTTTTTTGGTGATAAACCTATTTCAAGGTTCTGTGCGTTTTCAGACAAGTACAATATGTATTTTTAGCGTTTCTGATGAAATCTCTCCTTTCAAATGTATTTTCTCACAGAAAACGAGTCTCTGGACATAGGAAAATGGCTTGATTATTTTGTTGGTAGCTTGGTCCAATGCCAAAACACAGTGAAATTTTTTTATGGCTTTAAACGCGTTTTCTCCTCGAGAGATAAAAACGTTATAGTTTAAACATGCCTGTTGTACATGTGTGCAAACACTCAGAGCCTTAAAATAGGGTTTTCACCAATGTGTTTTTTGGTGAGAAACCTATTTCAAGGTTCTCTGCGTTTTCAGACAAGTACAATATGTATTTTTAGCATTTCTGATGAAATCCCTCCTTTTAATGCATTTTCTCACAGAAAATGAGTCTCTCGCCATGGGAAAACGGCTTGTTTGAAAAAGCATATTCTGGTCGAGAAATCGTGTTCTAAACAATAAACACGACTCCCGGCCTTATTTAGTTCACATTTTTACTTTTGGTAAGCTAGTCCGTATTCATAACGCACTAAACCTTTTTATCGCGTTAAACGCTCTTTCTCGACAAGAAAAGCACAATTTCATCAAAAACAAACAAAACAAGAAAAATTAATCTATTCAACAAGTCTGCAACACATCCTTAAGAGTTACATGGTTTCACCCAATGTCAATGTGTAATTTCTCCAGTTCTGTTCATTGTTTAGGTTGTTGGTAGCTTGGTCCAATGCCAAAACACAGTGAAATCTTTTTATGGCTTTAAACGCGTTTTCTCCTCGAGAGAAACATGATTTCATTAAAAACGTTATAGTTTAAACATGCCTGTTGTACATGTGTGCAAACACTCAGAGCCTTAAAATAGGGTTTTCACCAATGTGTTTTTTGGTGAGAAACCTTCTATTTCAAGGTCCTGTGCGTTTTCAGACAAGTACAATATGTATTTTTAGTGTTTCTGATGAAATCCCTCCTTTTAATGCATTTTCTCACAGAAAATGAGTCTCTCGCCATGGGAAAATGGCTTTTTTGAAAAAGCATATTCTGGTCGAGAAATCGTGTTTTAATCAATAAAAACGACTCCCGGCCTTATTTAGTTCACATTTTTACTTTTGGTAACCTAGCCCGTATTCATAACGCACTACACCGTTTTATCGCGTTAAACGCCTTTTCTCGACAAGAAATGCACAATTTCATCAAAAACAAACAAAACAAGAAAAATGAATCTATTCAACAAGTCTGCAACACATCCTTAAGAGTTACATGATTTCACCCAATGTCAATGTGTAATTTCTCCAGTTCTGATCATTGTTTAGCTTGTTGGTAGCTTGGTCCAATGCCAAAACACAGTGAAATCTTTTTATGGCTTTAAACGCGTTTTCTCCTCGAGAGAAACATGATTTCACTAAAAACGTTATAGTTTAAACATGCCTGTTGTACATGTGTGCAAACACTCAGAGCCTTAAAATAGGGTTTTCACCAATGTGTTTTTTGGTGATAAACCTATTTCAAGGTTCTGTGCGTTTTCAGACAAGTACAATATGTATTTTTAGCGTTTCTGATGAAATCTCTCCTTTCAAATGTATTTTCTCAAAGAAAACGAGTCTCTGGACATAGGACAATGGCTTGATTAGCTTGTTGGTAGCTTGGTCCAATGCCAAAACACAGTGAAATTTTTGTATGGCTTTAAACGCGTTTTCTCCTCGAGAGATAAAAACGTTATAGTTTAAACATGCCTGTTGTACATGTGTGCAAACACTCAGAGCCTTAAAATAGGGTTTTCACCAATGTGTTTTTTGGTGAGAAACCTTCTATTTCAAGGTTCTGTGCGTTTTCAGACAAGTACAATATGTATTTTTAGCATTTCTGATGAAATATCTCCTTTCAAATGTATTTTCTCACAGAAAATGAGTCTCTGGACATAGGAAAATGGCTTGATTAGCTTTTTGGTAGCTTGGTCCAATGCCAAAACACAGTGAAATCTTTTTATGGCTTTAAACGCGTTTTCTCCTCGAGAGAAACATGATTTCATTAAAAACGTTATAGTTTAAACTTGCCTGTTGTACATGTGTGCAAACACTCAGAGCCTTAAAATAGGGTTTTCACCAATGTGTTTTTTGGTGAGAAACCTTCTATTTCAAGGTCCTGTGCGTTTTCAGACAAGTACAATATGTATTTTTAGTGTTTCAGATGAAATCCCTCCTTTTAATGCATTTTCTCACAGAAAATGAGTCTCTCGCCATGGGAAAACGGCTTTTTTTAAAAAGCATATTCTGGTTGAGAAATCGTGTTCTAAACAATAAACACGACTCCCTGCCTTATTTAGTTCACATTTTTACTTTTGGTAAGCTAGTCCGTATTCATAACGCACTAAACCTTTTTATCGCGTTAAACGCTCTTTCTCGACAAGAAAAGCACAATTTCATCAAAAACAAACAAAACAAGAAAAATTAATCTATTCAACAAGTCTGCAACACATCCTTAAGAGTTACATGGTTTCACCCAATGTCAATGTGTAATTTCTCCAGTTCTGTTCATTGTTTAGGTTGTTGGTAGCTTGGTCCAATGCTAAAACACAGTGAAATCTTTTTATGGCTTTAAACGCGTTTTCTCCTCGAGAGAAACATGATTTCATCAAAGATGTTAGAGTTTAAACATACCTGTTGTACATGTCTGCAAACACTCAGAGCCTTAAAATAGGGTTTTCACCCATGTGTTTTTTGGTGAGAAAACTTCTATTTCAAGGTTCTGTGCGTTTTCAGACAAGTACATATGTATTTTTAGCATTTCTGATGAAATCTCTCCTTTCAAATGTATTTTCTCACAGAAAACGAGTCTCTGGACATAGGAAAATGGCTTGATTAGCTTGTTGGTAGCTTGGTCCAATGCCAAAACACAGTGAAATTTTTTTATGGCTTTAAACGCGTTTTCTCCTCGAGAGCTAAAAACGTTATAGTTTAAACATGCCTGTTGTACATGTGTGCAAACACTCAGAGCCTTAAAATAGGGTTTTCAACAATGTGTTTTTTGGTGAGAAACCTTCTATGTCAAGGTTCTGTGCGTTTTCAGACAAGTACAATATGTATTTTTAGCATTTCTGATGAAATCTCTCCTTTCAAATGTATTTTCTCACAGAAAATGAGTCTCTGGACATAGGAAAATGGCTTGATTAGCTTTTTGGTAGCTTGGTCCAATGCCAAAACACAGTGAAATCTTTTTATGGCTTTAAACGCGTTTTCTCCTCGAGAGAAACATGATTTCATTAAAAACGTTATAGTTTAAACATGCCTGTTGTACATGTGTGCAAACACTCAGAGCCTTCAAATAGGGTTTTCACCAATGTGTTTTTTGGTGAGAAACCTTCTATTTCAAGGTCCTGTGCGTTTTCAGACAAGTACAATATGTATTTTTAGTGTTTCTGATGAAATCCCTCCTTTTAATGCATTTTCTCACAGAAAATGAGTCTCTCGCCATGGGAAAATGGCTTTTTTGAAAAAGCATATTCTGGTCGAGAAATCGTGTTTTAATCAACAAAAACGACTACCGGCCTTATTTAGTTCACATTTGTACTTTTGGTAACCTAGCCCGTATTCATAACGCACTACACCGTTTTATCGCGTTAAACGCCTTTTCTCGACAACAAAAGCACAATTTCATCAAAAACAAACAAAACAAGAAAAACGAATCTATTCAACGAGTCTGGAACACATCCTTAAGAGTTACATGATTTCACCCAATGTCAATGTGTAATTTCTCCAGTTCTGATCATTGTTTAGGTTGTTGGTAGCTTGGTCCAATGCCAAAACACAGTGAAATCTTTTTATGGCTTTAAACGCGTTTTCTCCTCGAGAGAAACATGATTTCATTAAAAACGTTATAGTTTAAACATGCCTGTTGTACATGTGTGCAAACACTCAGAGCCTTAAAATAGGGTTTTCACCAATGTGTTTTTTGGTGAGAAACCTTCTATTTCAAGGTCCTGTGCGTTTTCAGACAAGTACAATATGTATTTTTAGTGTTTCTGATGAAATCCCTCCTTTTAATGCATTTTCTCACAGAAAATGAGTCTCTCGCCATGGGAAAATGGCTTTTTTGAAAAAGCATATTCTGGTCGAGAAATCGTGTTTTAATCAATAAAAACGACTCCCGGCCTTATTTAGTTCACATTTTTACTTTTGGTAACCTAGCCCGTATTCACAACGCACTACACCGTTTTATCGCGTTAAACGCCTTTTCTCGACAAGAAACGCACAATTTCATCAAAAACAAACAAAACAAGAAAAATGAATCTATTCAACAAGTCTGCAACACATCCTTAAGAGTTACATGATTTCACCCAATGTCAATGTGTAATTTCTCCAGTTCTGTTCATTGTTTAGGTTGTTGGTAGCTTGGTCCAATGCCAAAACACAGTGAAATCTTTTTATGGCTTTAAACGCGTTTTCTCCTCGAGAGAAACATGATTTCATCAAAGATGTTAGAGTTTAAACATACCTGTTGTACATGTCTGCAAACACTCAGAGCCTTAAAATAGGGTTTTCACCCATGTGTTTTTTGGTGAGAAAACTTCTATTTCAAGGTTCTGTGCGTTTTCAGACAAGTACATATGTATTTTTAGCATTTCTGATGAAATCTCTCCTTTCAAATGTATTTTCTCACAGAAAATGAGTCTCTGGACATAGGAAAATGGCTTGATTAGCTTTTTGGTAGCTTGGTCCAATGCCAAAACACACTGAAATCTTTTTATGGCTTTAAACGCGTTTTCTCCTCGAGAGAAACATGATTTCATTAAAAACGTTATAGTTTAAACATGCCTGTTGTACATGTGTGCAAACACTCAGAGCCTTAAAATAGGGTTTTCACCAATGTGTTTTTTGGTGAGAAACCTTCTATTTCAAGGTCCTGTGCGTTTTCAGACAAGTACAATATGTATTTTTAGTGTTTCAGATGAAATCCCTCCTTTTAATGCATTTTCTCACAGAAAATGAGTCTCTCGCCATGGGAAAACGGCTTTTTTTAAAAAGCATATTCTGGTTGAGAAATCGTGTTCTAAACAATAAACACGACTCCCTGCCTTATTTAGTTCACATTTTTACTTTTGGTAAGCTAGTCCGTATTCATAACGCACTAAACCTTTTTATCGCGTTAAACGCTCTTTCTCGACAAGAAAAGCACAATTTCATCAAAAACAAACAAAACAAGAAAAATTAATCTATTCAACAAGTCTGCAACACATCCTTAAGAGTTACATGGTTTCACCCAATGTCAATGTGTAATTTCTCCAGTTCTGTTCATTGTTTAGGTTGTTGGTAGCTTGGTCCAATGCTAAAACACAGTGAAATCTTTTTATGGCTTTAAACGCGTTTTCTCCTCGAGAGAAACATGATTTCATCAAAGATGTTACAGTTTAAACATACCTGTTGTACATGTCTGCAAACACTCAGAGCCTTAAAATAGGGTTTTCACCCATGTGTTTTTTGGTGAGAAAACTTCTATTTCAAGGTTCTGTGCGTTTTCAGACAAGTACATATGTATTTTTAGCATTTCTGATGAAATCTCTCCTTTCAAATGTATTTTCTCACAGAAAACGAGTCTCTGGACATAGGAAAATGGCTTGATTAGCTTGTTGGTAGCTTGGTCCAATGCCAAAACACAGTGACATTTTTTTATGGCTTTAAACGCGTTTTCTCCTCGAGAGCTAAAAACGTTATAGTTTAAACATGCCTGTTGTACATGTGTGCAAACACTCAGAGCCTTAAAATAGGGTTTTCAACAATGTGTTTTTTGGTGAGAAACCTTCTATGTCAAGGTTCTGTGCGTTTTCAGACAAGTACAATATGTATTTTTAGCATTTCTGATGAAATCTCTCCTTTCAAATGTATTTTCTCACAGAAAATGAGTCTCTGGACATAGGAAAATGGCTTGATTAGCTTTTTGGTAGCTTGGTCCAATGCCAAAACACAGTGAAATCTTTTTATGGCTTTAAACGCGTTTTCTCCTCGAGAGAAACATGATTTCATTAAAAACGTTATAGTTTAAACATGCCTGTTGTACATGTGTGCAAACACTCAGAGCCTTCAAATAGGGTTTTCACCAATGTGTTTTTTGGTGAGAAACCTTCTATTTCAAGGTCCTGTGCGTTTTCAGACAAGTACAATATGTATTTTTAGTGTTTCTGATGAAATCCCTCCTTTTAATGCATTTTCTCACAGAAAATGAGTCTCTCGCCATGGGAAAATGGCTTTTTTGAAAAAGCATATTCTGGTCGAGAAATCGTGTTTTAATCAACAAAAACGACTACCGGCCTTATTTAGTTCACATTTGTACTTTTGGTAACCTAGCCCGTATTCATAACGCACTACACCGTTTTATCGCGTTAAACGCCTTTTCTCGACAACAAAAGCACAATTTCATCAAAAACAAACAAAACAAGAAAAACGAATCTATTCAACGAGTCTGGAACACATCCTTAAGAGTTACATGATTTCACCCAATGTCAATGTGTAATTTCTCCAGTTCTGATCATTGTTTAGGTTGTTGGTAGCTTGGTCCAATGCCAAAACACAGTGAAATCTTTTTATGGCTTTAAACGCGTTTTCTCCTCGAGAGAAACATGATTTCATTAAAAACGTTATAGTTTAAACATGCCTGTTGTACATGTGTGCAAACACTCAGAGCCTTAAAATAGGGTTTTCACCAATGTGTTTTTTGGTGAGAAACCTTCTATTTCAAGGTCCTGTGCGTTTTCAGACAAGTACAATATGTATTTTTAGTGTTTCTGATGAAATCCCTCCTTTTAATGCATTTTCTCACAGAAAATGAGTCTCTCGCCATGGGAAAATGGCTTTTTTGAAAAAGCATATTCTGGTCGAGAAATCGTGTTTTAATCAATAAAAACGACTCCCGGCCTTATTTAGTTCACATTTTTACTTTTGGTAACCTAGCCCGTATTCATAACGCACTACACCGTTTTATCGCGTTAAACGCCTTTTCTCGACAAGAAATGCACAATTTCATCAAAAACAAACAAAACAAGAAAAATGACTCTATTCAACAAGTCTGCAACACATCCTTAAGAGTTACATGATTTCACCCAATGTCAATGTGTAATTTCTCCAGTTCTGTTCATTGTTTAGGTTGTTGGTAGCTTGGTCCAATGCCAAAACACAGTGAAATCTTTTTATGGCTTTAAACGCGTTTTCTCCTCGAGAGAAACATGATTTCACTAAAAACGTTATAGTTTAAACATGCCTGTTGTACATGTGTGCAAACACTCAGAGCCTTAAAATAGGGTTTTCACCAATGTGTTTTTTGGTGATAAACCTATTTCAAGGTTCTGTGCGTTTTCAGACAAGTACAATATGTATTTTTAGCATTTCTGATGAAATCTCTCCTTTCAAATGTATTTTCTCACAGAAAACGAGTCTCTGGACATAGGAAAATGGCTTGATTAGCTTGTTGGTAGCTTGGTCCAATGCCAAAACACAGTGAAATTTTTTTACGGCTTTAAACGCGTTTTCTCCTCGAGAGATAAAAACGTTATAGTTTAAACATGCCTGTTGTACATGTGTGCAAACACTCAGAGCCTTAAAATAGGGTTTTCACCAATGTGTTTTTTGGTGAGAAACCTTCTATTTCAAGGTTCTGTGCGTTTTCAGACAAGTACAATATGTATTTTTAGCATTTCTGATGAAATCTCTCCTTTCAAATGTATTTTCTCACAGAAAATGAGTCTCTGGACATAGGAAAATGGCTTGATTAGCTTTTTGGTAGCTTGGTCCAATGCCAAAACACAGTGAAATCTTTTTATGGCTTTAAACGCGTTTTCTCCTCGAGAGAAACATGATTTCATTAAAAACGTTATAGTTTAAACATGCCTGTTGTACATGTGTGCAAACACTCAGAGCCTTAAAATAGGGTTTTCACCAATGTGTTTTTTGGTGATAAACCTATTTCAAGGTTCTGTGCGTTTTCAGACAAGTACAATATGTATTTTTAGCGTTTCTGATGAAATCTCTCCTTTCAAATGTATTTTCTCACAGAAAACGAGTCTCTGGACATAGGAAAATGGCTTGATTATTTTGTTGGTAGCTTGGTCCAATGCCAAAACACAGTGAAATTTTTTTATGGCTTTAAACGCGTTTTCTCCTCGAGAGATAAAAACGTTATAGTTTAAACATGCCTGTTGTACATGTGTGCAAACACTCAGAGCCTTAAAATAGGGTTTTCACCAATGTGTTTTTTGGTGAGAAACCTATTTCAAGGTTCTCTGCGTTTTCAGACAAGTACAATATGTATTTTTAGCATTTCTGATGAAATCCCTCCTTTTAATGCATTTTCTCACAGAAAATGAGTCTCTCGCCATGGGAAAACGGCTTGTTTGAAAAAGCATATTCTGGTCGAGAAATCGTGTTCTAAACAATAAACACGACTCCCGGCCTTATTTAGTTCACATTTTTACTTTTGGTAAGCTAGTCCGTATTCATAACGCACTAAACCTTTTTATCGCGTTAAACGCTCTTTCTCGACAAGAAAAGCACAATTTCATCAAAAACAAACAAAACAAGAAAAATTAATCTATTCAACAAGTCTGCAACACATCCTTAAGAGTTACATGGTTTCACCCAATGTCAATGTGTAATTTCTCCAGTTCTGTTCATTGTTTAGGTTGTTGGTAGCTTGGTCCAATGCCAAAACACAGTGAAATCTTTTTATGGCTTTAAACGCGTTTTCTCCTCGAGAGAAACATGATTTCATTAAAAACGTTATAGTTTAAACATGCCTGTTGTACATGTGTGCAAACACTCAGAGCCTTAAAATAGGGTTTTCACCAATGTGTTTTTTGGTGAGAAACCTTCTATTTCAAGGTCCTGTGCGTTTTCAGACAAGTACAATATGTATTTTTAGTGTTTCTGATGAAATCCCTCCTTTTAATGCATTTTCTCACAGAAAATGAGTCTCTCGCCATGGGAAAATGGCTTTTTTGAAAAAGCATATTCTGGTCGAGAAATCGTGTTTTAATCAATAAAAACGACTCCCGGCCTTATTTAGTTCACATTTTTACTTTTGGTAACCTAGCCCGTATTCATAACGCACTACACCGTTTTATCGCGTTAAACGCCTTTTCTCGACAAGAAATGCACAATTTCATCAAAAACAAACAAAACAAGAAAAATGAATCTATTCAACAAGTCTGCAACACATCCTTAAGAGTTACATGATTTCACCCAATGTCAATGTGTAATTTCTCCAGTTCTGATCATTGTTTAGCTTGTTGGTAGCTTGGTCCAATGCCAAAACACAGTGAAATCTTTTTATGGCTTTAAACGCGTTTTCTCCTCGAGAGAAACATGATTTCACTAAAAACGTTATAGTTTAAACATGCCTGTTGTACATGTGTGCAAACACTCAGAGCCTTAAAATAGGGTTTTCACCAATGTGTTTTTTGGTGATAAACCTATTTCAAGGTTCTGTGCGTTTTCAGACAAGTACAATATGTATTTTTAGCGTTTCTGATGAAATCTCTCCTTTCAAATGTATTTTCTCAAAGAAAACGAGTCTCTGGACATAGGACAATGGCTTGATTAGCTTGTTGGTAGCTTGGTCCAATGCCAAAACACAGTGAAATTTTTGTATGGCTTTAAACGCGTTTTCTCCTCGAGAGATAAAAACGTTATAGTTTAAACATGCCTGTTGTACATGTGTGCAAACACTCAGAGCCTTAAAATAGGGTTTTCACCAATGTGTTTTTTGGTGAGAAACCTTCTATTTCAAGGTTCTGTGCGTTTTCAGACAAGTACAATATGTATTTTTAGCATTTCTGATGAAATATCTCCTTTCAAATGTATTTTCTCACAGAAAATGAGTCTCTGGACATAGGAAAATGGCTTGATTAGCTTTTTGGTAGCTTGGTCCAATGCCAAAACACAGTGAAATCTTTTTATGGCTTTAAACGCGTTTTCTCCTCGAGAGAAACATGATTTCATTAAAAACGTTATAGTTTAAACTTGCCTGTTGTACATGTGTGCAAACACTCAGAGCCTTAAAATAGGGTTTTCACCAATGTGTTTTTTGGTGAGAAACCTATTTCAAGGTTCTGTGCGTTTTCAGACAAGTACAATATGTATTTTTAGTGTTTCAGATGAAATCCCTCCTTTTAATGCATTTTCTCACAGAAAATGAGTCTCTCGCCATGGGAAAACGGCTTGTTTGAAAAAGCATATTCTGGTCGAGAAATCGTGTTCTAAACAATAAACACGACTCCCGGCCTTATTTAGTTCACATTTTTACTTTTGGTAAGCTAGTCCGTATTCATAACGCACTAAACCTTTTTATCGCGTTAAACGCTCTTTCTCGACAAGAAAAGCACAATTTCATCAAAAACAAACAAAACAAGAAAAATTAATCTATTCAACAAGTCTGCAACACATCCTTAAGAGTTACATGGTTTCACCCAATGTCAATGTGTAATTTCTCCAGTTCTGTTCATTGTTTAGGTTGTTGGTAGCTTGGTCCAATGCCAAAACACAGTGAAATCTTTTTATGGCTTTAAACGCGTTTTCTCCTCGAGAGAAACATGATTTCACTAAAAACGTTATAGTTTAAACATGCCTGTTGTACATGTGTGCAAACACTCAGAGCCTTAAAATAGGGTTTTCACCAATGTGTTTTTTGGTGATAAACCTATTTCAAGGTTCTGTGCGTTTTCAGACAAGTACAATATGTATTTTTAGCATTTCTGATGAAATCTCTCCTTTCAAATGTATTTTCTCACAGAAAACGAGTCTCTGGACATAGGAAAATGGCTTGATTAGCTTGTTGGTAGCTTGGTCCAATGCCAAAACACAGTGAAATTTTTTTACGGCTTTAAACGCGTTTTCTCCTCGAGAGATAAAAACGTTATAGTTTAAACATGCCTGTTGTACATGTGTGCAAACACTCAGAGCCTTAAAATAGGGTTTTCACCAATGTGTTTTTTGGTGAGAAACCTTCTATTTCAAGGTTCTGTGCGTTTTCAGACAAGTACAATATGTATTTTTAGCATTTCTGATGAAATCTCTCCTTTCAAATGTATTTTCTCACAGAAAATGAGTCTCTGGACATAGGAAAATGGCTTGATTAGCTTTTTGGTAGCTTGGTCCAATGCCAAAACACAGTGAAATCTTTTTATGGCTTTAAACGCGTTTTCTCCTCGAGAGAAACATGATTTCATTAAAAACGTTATAGTTTAAACATGCCTGTTGTACATGTGTGCAAACACTCAGAGCCTTAAAATAGGGTTTTCACCAATGTGTTTTTTGGTGATAAACCTATTTCAAGGTTCTGTGCGTTTTCAGACAAGTACAATATGTATTTTTAGTGTTTCTGATGAAATCCCTCCTTTTAATGCATTTTCTCACAGAAAATGAGTCTCTGGACATAGGAAAATGGCTTGATTATTTTGTTGGTAGCTTGGTCCAATGCCAAAACACAGTGAAATTTTTTTATGGCTTTAAACGCGTTTTCTCCTCGAGAGATAAAAACGTTATAGTTTAAACATGCCTGTTGTACATGTGTGCAAACACTCAGAGCCTTAAAATAGGGTTTTCACCAATGTGTTTTTTGGTGAGAAACCTATTTCAAGGTTCTCTGCGTTTTCAGACAAGTACAATATGTATTTTTAGCATTTCTGATGAAATCCCTCCTTTTAATGCATTTTCTCACAGAAAATGAGTCTCTCGCCATGGGAAAACGGCTTGTTTGAAAAAGCATATTCTGGTCGAGAAATCGTGTTCTAAACAATAAACACGACTCCCGGCCTTATTTAGTTCACATTTTTACTTTTGGTAAGCTAGTCCGTATTCATAACGCACTAAACCTTTTTATCGCGTTAAACGCTCTTTCTCGACAAGAAAAGCACAATTTCATCAAAAACAAACAAAACAAGAAAAATTAATCTATTCAACAAGTCTGCAACACATCCTTAAGAGTTACATGGTTTCACCCAATGTCAATGTGTAATTTCTCCAGTTCTGTTCATTGTTTAGGTTGTTGGTAGCTTGGTCCAATGCCAAAACACAGTGAAATCTTTTTATGGCTTTAAACGCGTTTTCTCCTCGAGAGAAACATGATTTCATTAAAAACGTTATAGTTTAAACATGCCTGTTGTACATGTGTGCAAACACTCAGAGCCTTAAAATAGGGTTTTCACCAATGTGTTTTTTGGTGAGAAACCTTCTATTTCAAGGTCCTGTGCGTTTTCAGACAAGTACAATATGTATTTTTAGTGTTTCTGATGAAATCCCTCCTTTTAATGCATTTTCTCACAGAAAATGAGTCTCTCGCCATGGGAAAATGGCTTTTTTGAAAAAGCATATTCTGGTCGAGAAATCGTGTTTTAATCAATAAAAACGACTCCCGGCCTTATTTAGTTCACATTTTTACTTTTGGTAACCTAGCCCGTATTCATAACGCACTACACCGTTTTATCGCGTTAAACGCCTTTTCTCGACAAGAAATGCACAATTTCATCAAAAACAAACAAAACAAGAAAAATGAATCTATTCAACAAGTCTGCAACACATCCTTAAGAGTTACATGATTTCACCCAATGTCAATGTGTAATTTCTCCAGTTCTGATCATTGTTTAGCTTGTTGGTAGCTTGGTCCAATGCCAAAACACAGTGAAATCTTTTTATGGCTTTAAACGCGTTTTCTCCTCGAGAGAAACATGATTTCACTAAAAACGTTATAGTTTAAACATGCCTGTTGTACATGTGTGCAAACACTCAGAGCCTTAAAATAGGGTTTTCACCAATGTGTTTTTTGGTGAGAAACCTATTTCAAGGTTCTGTGCGTTTTCAGACAAGTACAATATGTATTTTTAGCGTTTCTGATGAAATCTCTCCTTTCAAATGTATTTTCTCAAAGAAAACGAGTCTCTGGACATAGGACAATGGCTTGATTAGCTTGTTGGTAGCTTGGTCCAATGCCAAAACACAGTGAAATTTTTGTATGGCTTTAAACGCGTTTTCTCCTCGAGAGATAAAAACGTTATAGTTTAAACATGCCTGTTGTACATGTGTGCAAACACTCAGAGCCTTAAAATAGGGTTTTCACCAATGTGTTTTTTGGTGAGAAACCTTCTATTTCAAGGTTCTGTGCCTTTTCAGACAAGTACAATATGTATTTTTAGCATTTCTGATGAAATATCTCCTTTCAAATGTATTTTCTCACAGAAAATGAGTCTCTGGACATAGGAAAATGGCTTGATTAGCTTTTTGGTAGCTTGGTCCAATGCCAAAACACACTGAAATCTTTTTATGGCTTTAAACGCGTTTTCTCCTCGAGAGAAACATGATTTCATTAAAAACGTTATAGTTTAAACATGCCTGTTGTACATGTGTGCAAACACTCAGAGCCTTAAAATAGGGTTTTCACCAATGTGTTTTTTGGTGAGAAACCTATTTCAAGGTTCTGTGCGTTTTCAGACAAGTACAATATGTATTTTTAGTGTTTCAGATGAAATCCCTCCTTTTAATGCATTTTCTCACAGAAAATGAGTCTCTCGCCATGGGAAAACGGCTTGTTTGAAAAAGCATATTCTGGTCGAGAAATCGTGTTCTAAACAATAAACACGACTCCCGGCCTTATTTAGTTCACATTTTTACTTTTGGTAAGCTAGTCCGTATTCATAACGCACTAAACCTTTTTATCGCGTTAAACGCTCTTTCTCGACAAGAAAAGCACAATTTCATCAAAAACAAACAAAACAAGAAAAATTAATCTATTCAACAAGTCTGCAACACATCCTTAAGAGTTACATGGTTTCACCCAATGTCAATGTGTAATTTCTCTAGTTCTGTTCATTGTTTAGGTTGTTGGTAGCTTGGTCCAATGCCAAAACACAGTGAAATCTTTTTATGGCTTTAAACGCGTTTTCTCCTCGAGAGAAACATGATTTCATCAAAGATGTTAGAGTTTAAACATACCTGTTGTACATGTCTGCAAACACTCAGAGCCTTAAAATAGGGTTTTCACCAATGTGTTTTTTGGTGAGAAACCTTCTATTTCAAGTTTCTGTGCGTTTTCAGACAAGTACATATGTATTTTTAGCATTTCTGATGAAATCTCTCCTTTCAAATGTATTTTCTCACAGAAAACGAGTCTCTGGACATAGGAAAATGGCTTGATTAGCTTGTTGGTAGCTTGGTCCAATGCCATAACACAGTGAAATTTTTTTATGGCTTTAAACGCGTTTTCTCCTCGAGAGCTAAAAACGTTATAGTTTAAACATGCCTGTTGTACATGTGTGCAAACACTCAGAGCCTTAAAATAGGGTTTTCACCAATGTGTTTTTTGGTGAGAAACCTATTTCAAGGTTCTGTGCGTTTTCAGACAAGTACAATATGTATTTTTAGTGTTTCTGATGAAATCCCTCCTTTTAATGCATTTTCTCACAGAAAATGAGTCTCTCGCCATGGGAAAATGGCTTTTTTGAAAAAGCATATTCTGGTCGAGAAATCGTGTTTTAATCAATAAAAACGACTCCCGGCCTTATTTAGTTCACATTTTTACTTTTGGTAACCTAGCCCGTATTCACAACGCACTACACCGTTTTATCGCGTTAAACGCCTTTTCTCGACAAGAAACGCACAATTTCATCAAAAACAAACAAAACAAGAAAAATGAATCTATTCAACAAGTCTGCAACACATCCTTAAGAGTTACATGATTTCACCCAATGTCAATGTGTAATTTCTCCAGTTCTGTTCATTGTTTAGGTTGTTGGTAGCTTGGTCCAATGCCAAAACACAGTGAAATCTTTTTATGGCTTTAAACGCGTTTTCTCCTCGAGAGAAACATGATTTCATCAAAGATGTTAGAGTTTAAACATACCTGTTGTACATGTCTGCAAACACTCAGAGCCTTAAAATAGGGTTTTCACCCATGTGTTTTTTGGTGAGAAAACTTCTATTTCAAGGTTCTGTGCGTTTTCAGACAAGTACATATGTATTTTTAGCATTTCTGATGAAATCTCTCCTTTCAAATGTATTTTCTCACAGAAAATGAGTCTCTGGACATAGGAAAATGGCTTGATTAGCTTTTTGGTAGCTTGGTCCAATGCCAAAACACACTGAAATCTTTTTATGGCTTTAAACGCGTTTTCTCCTCGAGAGAAACATGATTTCATTAAAAACGTTATAGTTTAAACATGCCTGTTGTACATGTGTGCAAACACTCAGAGCCTTAAAATAGGGTTTTCACCAATGTGTTTTTTGGTGAGAAACCTTCTATTTCAAGGTCCTGTGCGTTTTCAGACAAGTACAATATGTATTTTTAGTGTTTCAGATGAAATCCCTCCTTTTAATGCATTTTCTCACAGAAAATGAGTCTCTCGCCATGGGAAAACGGCTTTTTTTAAAAAGCATATTCTGGTTGAGAAATCGTGTTCTAAACAATAAACACGACTCCCTGCCTTATTTAGTTCACATTTTTACTTTTGGTAAGCTAGTCCGTATTCATAACGCACTAAACCTTTTTATCGCGTTAAACGCTCTTTCTCGACAAGAAAAGCACAATTTCATCAAAAACAAACAAAACAAGAAAAATTAATCTATTCAACAAGTCTGCAACACATCCTTAAGAGTTACATGGTTTCACCCAATGTCAATGTGTAATTTCTCCAGTTCTGTTCATTGTTTAGGTTGTTGGTAGCTTGGTCCAATGCCAAAACACAGTGAAATCTTTTTATGGCTTTAAACGCGTTTTCTCCTCGAGAGAAACATGATTTCATCAAAGATGTTAGAGTTTAAACATACCTGTTGTACATGTCTGCAAACACTCAGAGCCTTAAAATAGGGTTTTCACCCATGTGTTTTTTGGTGAGAAAACTTCTATTTCAAGGTTCTGTGCGTTTTCAGACAAGTACATATGTATTTTTAGCATTTCTGATGAAATCTCTCCTTTCAAATGTATTTTCTCACAGAAAACGAGTCTCTGGACATAGGAAAATGGCTTGATTAGCTTGTTGGTAGCTTGGTCCAATGCCAAAACACAGTGAAATTTTTTTATGGCTTTAAACGCGTTTTCTCCTCGAGAGCTAAAAACGTTATAGTTTAAACATGCCTGTTGTACATGTGTGCAAACACTCAGAGCCTTAAAATAGGGTTTTCAACAATGTGTTTTTTGGTGAGAAACCTTCTATTTCAAGGTTCTGTGCGTTTTCAGACAAGTACAATATGTATTTTTAGCATTTCTGATGAAATCTCTCCTTTCAAATGTATTTTCTCACAGAAAATGAGTCTCTGGACATAGGAAAATGGCTTGATTAGCTTTTTGGTAGCTTGGTCCAATGCCAAAACACAGTGAAATCTTTTTATGGCTTTAAACGCGTTTTCTCCTCGAGAGAAACATGATTTCATTAAAAACGTTATAGTTTAAACATGCCTGTTGTACATGTGTGCAAACACTCAGAGCCTTAAAATAGGGTTTTAGCCAATGTGTTTTTTGGTGAGAAACCTTCTATTTCAAGGTCCTGTGCGTTTTCAGACAAGTACAATATGTATTTTTAGTGTTTCTGATGAAATCCCTCCTTTTAAATGCATTTTCTCACAGAAAATGAGTCTCTCGCCATGGGAAAATGGCTTTTTTGAAAAAGCATATTCTGGTCGAGAAATCGTGTTTTAATCAACAAAAACGACTACCGGCCTTATTTAGTTCACATTTTTACTTTTGGTAACCTAGCCCGTATTCATAACGCACTACACCGTTTTATCGCGTTAAACGCCTTTTCTCGACAACAAAAGCACAATTTCATCAAAAACAAACAAAACAAGAAAAATGAATCTATTCAACGAGTCTGGAACACATCCTTAAGAGTTACATGATTTCACCCAATGTCAATGTGTAATTTCTCCAGTTCTGATCATTGTTTAGGTTGTTGGTAGCTTGGTCCAATGCCAAAACACAGTGAAATCTTTTTATGGCTTTAAACGCGTTTTCTCCTCGAGAGAAACATGATTTCATTAAAAACGTTATAGTTTAAACATGCCTGTTGTACATGTGTGCAAACACTCAGAGCCTTAAAATAGGGTTTTCACCAATGTGTTTTTTGGTGAGAAACCTTCTATTTCAAGGTCCTGTGCGTTTTCAGACAAGTACAATATGTATTTTTAGTGTTTCTGATGAAATCCCTCCTTTTAATGCATTTTCTCACAGAAAATGAGTCTCTCGCCATGGGAAAATGGCTTTTTTGAAAAAGCATATTCTGGTCGAGAAATCGTGTTTTAATCAATAAAAACGACTCCCGGCCTTATTTAGTTCACATTTTTACTTTTGGTAACCTAGCCCGTATTCATAACGCACTACACCGTTTTATCGCGTTAAACGCCTTTTCTCGACAAGAAATGCACAATTTCATCAAAAACAAACAAAACAAGAAAAATGACTCTATTCAACAAGTCTGCAACACATCCTTAAGAGTTACATGATTTCACCCAATGTCAATGTGTAATTTCTCCAGTTCTGTTCATTGTTTAGGTTGTTGGTAGCTTGGTCCAATGCCAAAACACAGTGAAATCTTTTTATGGCTTTAAACGCGTTTTCTCCTCGAGAGAAACATGATTTCACTAAAAACGTTATAGTTTAAACATGCCTGTTGTACATGTGTGCAAACACTCAGAGCCTTAAAATAGGGTTTTCACCAATGTGTTTTTTGGTGATAAACCTATTTCAAGGTTCTGTGCGTTTTCAGACAAGTACAATATGTATTTTTAGCATTTCTGATGAAATCTCTCCTTTCAAATGTATTTTCTCACAGAAAACGAGTCTCTGGACATAGGAAAATGGCTTGATTAGCTTGTTGGTAGCTTGGTCCAATGCCAAAACACAGTGAAATTTTTTTACGGCTTTAAACGCGTTTTCTCCTCGAGAGCTAAAAACGTTATAGTTTAAACATGCCTGTTGTACATGTGTGCAAACACTCAGAGCCTTAAAATAGGGTTTTCACCAATGTGTTTTTTGGTGAGAAACCTATTTCAAGGTTCTGTGCGTTTTCAGACAAGTACAATATGTATTTTTAGCATTTCTGATGAAATCTCTCCTTTCAAATGTATTTTCTCACAGAAAATGAGTCTCTGGACATAGGAAAATGGCTTGATTAGCTTTTTGGTAGCTTGGTCCAATGCCAAAACACAGTGAAATCTTTTTTATGGCTTTAAACGCGTTTTCTCCTCGAGAGAAACATGATTTCATTAAAAACGTTATAGTTTAAACATGCCTGTTGTACATGTGTGCAAACACTCAGAGCCTTAAAATAGGGTTTTCACCAATGTGTTTTTTGGTGAGAAACCTTCTATTTCAAGGTCCTGTGCGTTTTCAGACAAGTACAATATGTATTTTTAGTGTTTCTGATGAAATCCCTCCTTTTAATGCATTTTCTCACAGAAAATGAGTCTCTCGCCATGGGAAAATGGCTTTTTTGAAAAAGCATATTCTGGTCGAGAAATCGTGTTTTAATCAACAAAAACGACTACCGGCCTTATTTAGTTCACATTTGTACTTTTGGTAACCTAGCCCGTATTCATAACGCACTACACCGTTTTATCGCGTTAAACGCCTTTTCTCGACAACAAAAGCACAATTTCATCAAAAACAAACAAAACAAGAAAAATGAATCTATTCAACGAGTCTGGAACACATCCTTAAGAGTTACATGATTTCACCCAATGTCAATGTGTAATTTCTCCAGTTCTGATCATTGTTTAGGTTGTTGGTAGCTTGGTCCAATGCCAAAACACAGTGAAATCTTTTTATGGCTTTAAACGCGTTTTCTCCTCGAGAGAAACATGATTTCATTAAAAACGTTATAGTTTAAACATGCCTGTTGTACATGTGTGCAAACACTCAGAGCCTTAAAATAGGGTTTTCACCAATGTGTTTTTTGGTGAGAAACCTTCTATTTCAAGGTCCTGTGCGTTTTCAGACAAGTACAATATGTATTTTTAGTGTTTCTGATGAAATCCCTCCTTTTAATGCATTTTCTCACAGAAAATGAGTCTCTCGCCATGGGAAAATGGCTTTTTTGAAAAAGCATATTCTGGTCGAGAAATCGTGTTTTAATCAATAAAAACGACTCCCGGCCTTATTTAGTTCACATTTTTACTTTTGGTAACCTAGCCCGTATTCATAACGCACTACACCGTTTTATCGCGTTAAACGCCTTTTCTCGACAAGAAATGCACAATTTCATCAAAAACAAACAAAACAAGAAAAATGACTCTATTCAACAAGTCTGCAACACATCCTTAAGAGTTACATGATTTCACCCAATGTCAATGTGTAATTTCTCCAGTTCTGTTCATTGTTTAGGTTGTTGGTAGCTTGGTCCAATGCCAAAACACAGTGAAATCTTTTTATGGCTTTAAACGCGTTTTCTCCTCGAGAGAAACATGATTTCACTAAAAACGTTATAGTTTAAACATGCCTGTTGTACATGTGTGCAAACACTCAGAGCCTTAAAATAGGGTTTTCACCAATGTGTTTTTTGGTGATAAACCTATTTCAAGGTTCTGTGCGTTTTCAGACAAGTACAATATGTATTTTTAGCATTTCTGATGAAATCTCTCCTTTCAAATGTATTTTCTCACAGAAAACGAGTCTCTGGACATAGGAAAATGGCTTGATTAGCTTGTTGGTAGCTTGGTCCAATGCCAAAACACAGTGAAATTTTTTTACGGCTTTAAACGCGTTTTCTCCTCGAGAGATAAAAACGTTATAGTTTAAACATGCCTGTTGTACATGTGTGCAAACACTCAGAGCCTTAAAATAGGGTTTTCACCAATGTGTTTTTTGGTGAGAAACCTTCTATTTCAAGGTTCTGTGCGTTTTCAGACAAGTACAATATGTATTTTTAGCATTTCTGATGAAATCTCTCCTTTCAAATGTATTTTCTCACAGAAAATGAGTCTCTGGACATAGGAAAATGGCTTGATTAGCTTTTTGGTAGCTTGGTCCAATGCCAAAACACAGTGAAATCTTTTTATGGCTTTAAACGCGTTTTCTCCTCGAGAGAAACATGATTTCATTAAAAACGTTATAGTTTAAACATGCCTGTTGTACATGTGTGCAAACACTCAGAGCCTTAAAATAGGGTTTTCACCAATGTGTTTTTTGGTGATAAACCTATTTCAAGGTTCTGTGCGTTTTCAGACAAGTACAATATGTATTTTTAGCGTTTCTGATGAAATCTCTCCTTTCAAATGTATTTTCTCACAGAAAACGAGTCTCTGGACATAGGAAAATGGCTTGATTATTTTGTTGGTAGCTTGGTCCAATGCCAAAACACAGTGAAATTTTTTTATGGCTTTAAACGCGTTTTCTCCTCGAGAGATAAAAACGTTATAGTTTAAACATGCCTGTTGTACATGTGTGCAAACACTCAGAGCCTTAAAATAGGGTTTTCACCAATGTGTTTTTTGGTGAGAAACCTATTTCAAGGTTCTGTGCGTTTTCAGACAAGTACAATATGTATTTTTAGTGTTTCAGATGAAATCCCTCCTTTTAATGCATTTTCTCACAGAAAATGAGTCTCTCGCCATGGGAAAACGGCTTTTTTGAAAAAGCATATTCTGGTCGAGAAATCGTGTTCTAAACAATAAACACGACTCCCGGCCTTATTTAGTTCACATTTTTACTTTTGGTAAGCTAGTCCGTATTCATAACGCACTAAACCTTTTTATCGCGTTAAACGCTCTTTGTCGACAAGAAAAGCACAATTTAATCAAAAACAAACAAAACAAGAAAAATTAATCTATTCAACAAGTCTGCAACACATCCTTAAGAGTTACATGGTTTCACCCAATGTCAATGTGTAATTTCTCCAGTTCTGTTCATTGTTTAGGTTGTTGGTAGCTTGGTCCAATGCCAAAACACAGTGAAATCTTTTTATGGCTTTAAACGCGTTTTCTCCTCGAGAGAAACATGATTTCATCAAAGATGTTAGAGTTTAAACATACCTGTTGTACATGTCTGCAAACACTCAGAGCCTTAAAATAGGGTTTTCACCCCATGTGTTTTTTGGTGAGAAAACTTCTATTTCAAGGTTCTGTGCGTTTTCAGACAAGTACATATGTATTTTTAGCATTTCTGATGAAATCTCTCCTTTCAAATGTATTTTCTCACAGAAAACGAGTCTCTGGACATAGGAAAATGGCTTGATTAGCTTGT
Organism: Lampris incognitus; assembly: GCF_029633865.1. NCBI lineage: Eukaryota > Metazoa > Chordata > Actinopteri > Lampriformes > Lampridae > Lampris > Lampris incognitus. The sequence goes on from NW_026611079.1 coordinate 82,788, forward strand.
TGGTAGCTTGGTCCAATGCCGAAACACAGTGAAATTTTTTTATGGCTTTAAACGCGTTTTCTCCTCGAGAGATAAAAACGTTATAGTTTAAACATGCCTGTTGTACATGTGTGCAAACACTCAGAGCCTTAAAATAGGGTTTTCACCAATGTGTTTTTTGGTGAGAAACCTTCTATTTCAAGGTTCTGTGCGTTTTCAGACAAGTACAATATGTATTTTTAGCATTTCTGATGAAATCTCTCCTTTCAAATGTATTTTATCACAGAAAATGAGTCTCTGGACATAGGAAAATGGCTTGATTAGCTTGTTGGTAGCTTGGTCCAATGCCAAAACACAGTGAAATCTTTTTATGGCTTTAAACGCGTTTTCTCCTCGAGAGAAACATGATTTCATTAAAAACGTTATAGTTTAAACATGCCTGTTGTACATGTGTGCAAACAGAGCCTTAAAATAGGGTTTTCACCAATGTGTTTTTTGGTGAGAAACCTTCTATTTCAAGGTTCTGTGCGTTTTCAGACAAGTACAATATGTATTTTTAGTGTTTCTGATGAAATCCCTCCTTTTAATGCATTTTCTCACAGAAAATGAGTCTCTCGCCATGGGAAAACGGCTTTTTTGAAAAAGCATATTCTGGTCGAGAAATCGTGTTTTAATCAATAAAAACGACTCCCGGCCTTATTTAGTTCACATTTTTACTTTTGGTAACCTAGCCCGTATTCATAACGCACTACACCGTTTTATCGCGTTAAACGCCTTTTCTCGACAACAAAAGCACAATTTAATCAAAAACAAACAAAACAAGAAAAATGAATCTATTCAACAAGTCTGCAACACATCCTTAAGAGTTACATGATTTCACCCAATGTCAATGTGTAATTTCTCCAGTTCTGATCATTGTTTAGCTTGTTGGTAGCTTGGTCCAATGCCAAAACACAGTGAAATCTTTTTATGGCTTTAAACGCATTTTCTCCTCGAGAGAAACATGATTTCATTAAAAACGTTATAGTTTAAACATGCCTGTTGTACATGTGTGCAAACACTCAGAGCCTTAAAATAGGGTTTTCACCAATGTGTTTTTTGGTGAGAAACCTTCTATTTCAAGGTCCTGTGCGTTTTCAGACAAGTACAATATGTATTTTTAGTGTTTCTGATGAAATCCCTCCTTTTAATGCATTTTCTCACAGAAAATGAGTCTCTCGCCATGGGAACATGGCTTTTTTGAAAAAGCATATTCTGGTCGAGAAATCGTGTTTTAAACAATAAAAACGACTCCCGGCCTTATTTAGTTCACATTTTTACTTTTGGTAACCTAGCCCGTATTCATAACGCACTAAACCTTTTTATCGCGTTAAACGCCTTTTCTCGACAAGAAAAGCACAATTTCATCAAAAACAAACAAAACAAGAAAAATGAATCTATTAAACAAGTCTGCAACACATCCTTAAGAGTTACATGATTTCACCCAATGTCAATGTGTAATTTCTCCAGCTCTGATCATTGTTTAGCTTGTTGGTAGCTTGGTCCAATGCCAAAACACAGTGAAATCTTTTTATGGCTTTAAACGCGTTTTCTCCTCGAGAGAAACATGATTTCATAAAAAATGTTAGAGTTTAAACATACCTGTTGTACATGTCTGCAAACACTCAGAGCCTTAAAATAGGGTTTTCACCCATGTGTTTTTTGGTGAGAAACCTTCTATTTCAAGGTTCTGTGCGTTTTCAGACAAGTACAATATGTATTTTTAGCATTTCTGATGAAATATCTCCTTTCAAATGTATTTTCTCACAGAAAGTGAGTCTCTGGACATAGTAAAATGGCTTGATTAGCTTGTTGGTAGCTTGGTCCAATGCCAAAACACAGTGAAATCTTTTTATGGCTTTAAACGCATTTTCTCTTCGAGAGAAACATGATTTCACTAAAAACGTTATAGTTTAAACATGCCTGTTGTACATGTGTGCAAACACTCAGAGCCTTAAAATAGGGTTTTCACCAATGTGTTTTTTGGTGAGAAACCTTCTATTTCAAGGTCCTGTGCGTTTTCAGACAAGTACAATATGTATTTTTAGTGTATCTGATGAATTCCCTCCTTTTAATGCATATTCTCACAGAAAATGAGTCTCTCGCCATGGGAAAATGGCTTTTTTGAAAAAGCATATTCTGGTCGAGAAATCGTGTTTTAATCAATAAAAACGACTCCCGGCCTTATTTAGTTCACATTTTTACTTTTGGTAACCTAGCCCGTATTCATAACGCACTACACCGTTTTATCGCGTTAAACGCCTTTTCTCGACAAGAAATGCACAATTTCATCAAAAACAAACAAAACAAGAAAAATGAATCTATTCAACAAGTCTGCAACACATCCTTAAGAGTTACATGATTTCACCCAATGTCAATGTGTAATTTCTCCAGTTCTGATCATTGTTTAGCTTGTTGGTAGCTTGGTCCAATGCCAAAACACAGTGAAATCTTTTTATGGCTTTAAACGCATTTTCTCCTCGAGAGAAACATGATTTCACTAAAAACGTTATAGTTTAAACATGCCTGTTGTACATGTGTGCAAACACTCAGAGCCTTAAAATAGGGTTTTCACCAATGTGTTTTTTGGTGAGAAACCTATTTCAAGGTTCTGTGCGTTTTCAGACAAGTACAATATGTATTTTTAGTGTTTCTGATGAAATCCCTCCTTTTAATGCATTTTCTCACAGAAAATGAGTCTCTCGCCATGGGAAAACGGCTTTTTTGAAAAAGCATATTCTGGTCGAGAAATCGTGTTTTAATCAATAAAAACGACTCCCGGCCTTATTTAGTTCACATTTTTACTTTTGGTAACCTAGCCCGTATTCATAACGCACTACACCGTTTTATCGCGTTAAACACCTTTTCTCGACAAGAAATGCACAATTTCATCAAAAACAAACAAAACAAGAAAAATGAATCTATTCAACAAGTCTGCAACACATCCTTAAGAGTTACATGATTTCACCCAATGTCAATGTAATTTCTCCAGTTCTGATCATTGTTTAGCTTGTTGGTAGCTTGGTCCAATGCCAAAACACAGTGAAATCTTCTTATGGCTTTAAACGCGTTTTCTCCTCGAGAGAAACATGATTTCATTAAAAACGTTATAGTTTAAACATGCCTGTTGTACATGTGTGCAAACACTCAGAGCCTTAAAATAGGGTTTTCACCAATGTGTTTTTTGGTGAGAAACCTTCTATTTCAAGGTCCTGTGCGTTTTCAGACAAGTACAATATGTATTTTTAGTGTTTCTGATGAAATCCCTCCTTTTAATGCATATTCTCACAGAAAATGAGTCTCTCGCCATGAGAAAATGGCTTTTTTGAAAAAGCATATTCTGGTCGAGAAATCGTGTTTTAATCAATAAAAACGACTCCCGGCCTTATTTAGTTCACATTTTTACTTTTGGTAACCTAGCCCGTATTCATAACGCACTAAACCTTTTTATCGCGTTAAACGCCTTTTCTCGACAAGAAAAGCACAATTTCATCAAAAACAAACAAAACAAGAAAAATGAATCTATTCAACAAGTCTGCAACACATCCTTAAGAGTTACATGATTTCACCCAATGTCAATGTGTAATTTCTCCAGTTCTGATCATTGTTTAGCTTGTTGGTAGCTTGGTCCAATGCCAAAACACAGTTGAAATCTTTTTATGGCTTTAAACGCGTTTTCTCCTCGAGAGAAACATGATTTCATCAAAGATGTTAGACTTTAAACATACCTGTTGTACATGTCTGCAAACACTCAGAGCCTTAAAATAGGGTTTTCACCCATGTGTTTTTTGGTGTGAAAACTTCTATTTCAAGGTTCTGTGCGTTTTCAGACAAGTACAATATGTATTTTTAGCATTTCTGATGAAATCTCTCCTTTCAAATGTATTTTCTCACAGAAAACGAGTCTCTGGACATAGGAAAATGGCTTGATTAGCTTTTTGGTAGCTTGGTCCAATGCCAAAACACAGTGAAATCTTTTTATGGCTTTAAACGCGTTTTCTCCTCGAGAAAAACATGATTTCATTAAAAACGTTATAGTTTAAACATGCCTGTTGTACATGTGTGCAAACACTCAGAGCCTTAAAATAGGGTTTTCACCAATGTGTTTTTTTGTTGAGAAACCTATTTCAAGGTTCTGTGCGTAATCAGACAAGTACAATATGTATTTTTAGTGTTTCTGATGAAATCCCTCCTTTTAATGCATTTTCTCACAGAAAATGAGTCTCTCGCCATGGGAAAATGTCTTTTTTGAAAAAGTATATTCTGGTCGAGAAATCGTGTTTTAAACAATAAAAACGACTCCCGGCCTTATTTAGTTCACATTTTTACTTTCGGTAACCTAGCCTATACCGCATAAGGCACTAAACCTTTTTATCACGTTAAACGCCTTTTCTCGACAAGAAAAGCACAATTTCATCAAAAACAAACAAAACGAGAAAAATAAATCTATTCAACAAGTCTGCAACACATCCTTAAGAGTTTCTTGTTTTCACCCAATGTCAATGTGTAATTTCAACAGTTCTGATCATTGTTTAGCTTGTTGGTAGCTTGGTCCAATGCCAAAACACAGTGATATCTTTTTATGGCTTTAAACGCGTTTTCTCCTCGAGAGAAACATGATTTCACTAAAAACGTTATAGTTTAAACATGCCTGTTGTACATGTGTGCAAACACTCAGAGCCTTAAAATAGGGTTTTCACCAATGTGTTTTTTGGTGAGAAACCTATTTCAAGGTTCTGTGCGTTTTCAGACAAGTACAATATGTATTTTTAGCATTTCTGATGAAACCTCTCCTTTCAAATGTATTTTCTCACAGAAAATGACTCTCTGGACATAGGAAAATGGCTTGATTAGCTTTTTGGTAGCTTGGTCCAATGCCAAAACACAGTGAAATCTTTTTATGGCTTTAAACGCGTTTTCTCCTCGAGAGAAACATGATTTCACTAAAAACGTTATAGTTTAAACATGCCTGTTGTACATGTGTGCAAACACTCAGAGCCTTAAAATAGGGTTTTCACCAATGTGTTTTTTGGTGAGAAACCTTCTATTTCAAGGTCCTGTGCGTTTTCAGACAAGTACAATATGTATTTTTAGTGTTTCTGATGAAATCCCTCCTTTTAATGCATTTTCTCACAGAAAATGAGTCTCTCGCCATGGGAACATGGCTTTTTTGAAAAAGCATATTCTGGTCGAGAAATCGTGTTTTAAACAATAAAAACGACTCCCGGCCTTATTTAGTTCACATTTTTACTTTTGGTAACCTAGCCCGTATTCATAACGCACTAAACCTTTTTATCGCGTTAAACGCCTTTTCTCGACAAGAAAATCACAATTTCATCAAAAACAAACAAAACAAGAAAAATGAATCTATTAAACAAGTCTGCAACACATCCTTAAGAGTTACATGATTTCACCCAATGTCAATGTGTAATTTCTCCAGCTCTGATCATTGTTTAGCTTGTTGGTAGCTTGGTCCAATGCCAAAACACAGTGAAATCTTTTTATGGCTTTAAACGCGTTTTCTCCTCGAGAGAAACATGATTTCATCAAAGATGTTAGAGTTTAAACATACCTGTTGTACATGTCTGCAAACACTCAGAGCCTTAAAATAGGGTTTTCACCCATGTGTTTTTTGGTGAGAAACCTTCTATTTCAAGGTTCTGTGCGTTTTCAGACAAGTACAATATGTATTTTTAGCATTTCTGATGAAATATCTCCTTTCAAATGTATTTTCTCACAGAAAGTGAGTCTCTGGACATAGTAAAATGGCTTGATTAGCTTGTTGGTAGCTTGGTCCAATGCCAAAACACAGTGAAATCTTTTTATGGCTTTAAACGCGTTTTCTCTTCGAGAGAAACATGATTTCACTAAAAACGTTATAGTTTAAACATGCCTGTTGTACATGTGTGCAAACACTCAGAGCCTTAAAATAGGGTTTTCACCAATGTGTTTTTTGGTGAGAAACCTTCTATTTCAAGGTCCTGTGCGTTTTCAGACAAGTACAATATGTATTTTTAGTGTATCTGATGAATTCCCTCCTTTTAATGCATTTTCTCACAGAAAATGAGTCTCTCGCCATGGGAAAACGGCTTTTTTTGAAAAAGCATATTCTGGTCGAGAAATCGTGTTTTAAACAATAAAAACGACTCCCGGCCATATTTAGTTCACATTTTTGCTTTTGGTAACCTAGCCCGTATTCATAACGCACTAAACCTTTTTATCGCGTTAAACGCCTTTTCTCGACAAGAAAAGCACAAGTTCATCAAAAACAAACAAAACAAGAAAAATTAATCTATTCAACAAGGCTGCAACACACCCTTAAGAGTTACATGATTTCACCCAATGTCAATGTGTCATTTCTCCAGTTCTGATCATTGTTTAGCTTGTTGGTAGCTTGGTCCAATGCCAAAACACAGTGAAATCTTTTTATGGCTTTAAACGCGTTTTCTCCTCGAGAGAAACATGATTTCATTAAACACGTTATAGTTTAAACATGCCTGTTGTACATGTGTGCAAACACTCAGAGCCTTAAAATAGGGTTTTCACCTATGTGTTTTTTGGTGAGAAACCTATTTCAAGGTTCTGTGCGTTTTCAGACAAGTACAATATGTATTTTTAGTGTTTCTGATGAAATCCCTCCTTTTAATGCATTTTCTCACAGAAAATGAGTCTCTCGCCATGGGAAAATGTCTTTTTTGAAAAAGCATATTCTGGTCGAGAAATCGTGTTTTAAACAATAAAAACGACTCCCGGCCTTACTTAGTTCACATTTTTACTTTCGGTAACCTAGCCTATACCGCATAAGGCACTAAACCTTTTTATCGCGTTAAACGCCTTTTCTCGACAAGAAAAGCACAATTTCATCAAAAACAAACAAAACAAGAAAAATAAATCTATACAACAACTCTGCAACACATCCTTAAGAGTTCCTTGTTTTCACCCAATGTCAATGTGTAATTTCAACAGTTCTGATCATTGTTTAGCTTGTTGGTAGCTTGGTCCAATGGCAGACACAGTGAATCCTTTTTATTGCTTAAACGCAATTTCTCCTCGACAGAAACATGATTTCATCAAAGATGTTAGAGTTTAAACATACCTGTTGTACATGTCTGCAAACACTCAGAGCCTTAAAATAGGGTTTTCACCCATGTGTTTTTTGGTGAGAAAACTTCTATTTCAAGGTTCTGTGCGTTTTCAGACAAGTGCCATATGTATTTTTAGCATTTCTGATGAAATCTCTCCTTTCAAATGTATTTTCTCACAGAAAATGAGTCTCTGGACATAGGAAAATGGCTTGATTAGCTTTTTGGTAGCTTGGTCCAATGCCAAAACACAGTGAAATCTTTTTATGGCTTTAAACGCGTTTTCTCCTCGAGAGAAACATGATTTCACTAAAAACGTTATAGTTTAAAAATGCCTGTTGTACATGTGTGCAAACACTCAGAGCCTTAAAATAGGGTTTTCACCAATGTGTTTTTTGGTGAGAAACCTATTTCAAGGTTCTGTGCGTTTTCAGACAAGTACAATACGTATTTTTAGTGTTTCTGATGAAATCCCTCCTTTTAATGCATTTTCTCACAGAAAATGAGTCTCTCGCCATGGGAAAACGGCTTTTTTGAAAAAGCATATTCTGGTCGAGAAATCGTGTTTTAAACAATAAAAACGACTCCCGGACATATTTAGTTCACATTTTTACTTTCGGTAACCTAGCCTATACCGCATAAGGCACTAAACCTTTATATCGCGTTAAACGCCTTTTCTCGACAAGAAAAGCACAATTTCATCAAAAACAAACAAAACAAGAAAAATGAATCTATTCAACAAGTCTGCAACACACCCTTAAGAGTTACATGATTTCACCCAATGTCAATGTGTCATTTCTCCAGTTCTGATCATTGTTTAGCTTGTTGGTAGCTTGGTCCAATGCCAAAACACAGTGAAATCTTTTTATGGCTTTAAACGCATGTTCTCCTCGAGAGAAACATGATTTCATTAAAAACGTTATAGTTTAAACATGCCTGTTGTTCATGTGTGCAAACACTCAGAGCCTTAAAATAGGGTTTTCACCTATGTGTTTTTTGGTGAGAAACCTATTTCAAGGTTCTGTGCGTTTTCAGACAAGTACAATATGTATTTTTAGTGTTTCTGATGAAATCCCTCCTTTTAATGCATTTTCTCACAGAAAATGAGTCTCTCGCCATGGGAAAATGTCTTTTTTGAAAAAGCATATTCTGGTCGAGAAATCGTGTTTTAAACAATAAAAACGACTCCCGGCCTTATTTAGTTCACATTTTTACTTTCGGTAACCTAGCCTATACCGCATAAGGCACTAAACCTTTTTATCGCGTTAAACGCCTTTTCTCGACAAGAAAATCACAATTTCATCAAAAACAAACAAAACAAGAAAAATAAATCTATACAACAACTCTGCAACACATCCTTAAGAGTTCCTTGTTTTCACCCAATGTCAATGTGTAATTTCAACAGTTCTGATCATTGTTTAGCTTGTTGGTAGCTTGGTCCAATGGCAGACACAGTGAATCCTTTTTATTGCTTAAACGCAATTTCTCCTCGACAGAAACATGATTTCATCAAAGATGTTAGAGTTTAAACATACCTGTTGTACATGTCTGCAAACACTCAGAGCCTTAAAATAGGGTTTTCACCCATGTGTTTTTTGGTGAGAAAACTTCTATTTCAAGGTTCTGTGCGTTTTCAGACAAGTGCCATATGTATTTTTAGCATTTCTGATGAAATCTCTCCTTTCAAATGTATTTTCTCACAGAAAATGACTCTCTGGACATAGGAAAATGGCTTGATTAGCTTTTTGGTAGCTTGGTCCAATGCCAAAACACAGTGAAATCTTTTTATGGCTTTAAACGCGTTTTCTCCTCGAGAGAAACATGATTTCACTAAAAACGTTATAGTTTAAAAATGCCTGTTGTACATGTGTGCAAACACTCAGAGCCTTAAAATAGGGTTTTCACCAATGTGTTTTTTGATGAGAAACCTATTTCAAGGTTCTGTGCGTTTTCAGACAAGTACAATATGTATTTTTAGTGTTTCTGATGAAATCCCTCCTTTTAATGCATTTTCTCACAGAAAATGAGTCTCTCGCCATGGGAAAACGGCTTTTTTTGAAAAAGCATATTCTGGTCGAGAAATCGTGTTTTAAACAATAAAAACGACTCCCGGCCATATTTAGTTCACATTTTTGCTTTTGGTAACCTAGCCCGTATTCATAACGCACTAAACCTTTTTATCGCGTTAAACGCCTTTTCTCGACAAGAAAAGCACAAGTTCATCAAAAACAAACAAAACAAGAAAAATTAATCTATTCAACAAGGCTGCAACACACCCTTAAGAGTTACATGATTTCACCCAATGTCAATGTGTCATTTCTCCAGTTCTGATCATTGTTTAGCTTGTTGGTAGCTTGGTCCAATGCCAAAACACAGTGAAATCTTTTTATGGCTTTAAACGCGTTTTCTCCTCGAGAGAAACATGATTTCACTAAAAACGTTATAGTTTAAAAATGCCTGTTGTACATGTGTGCAAACACTCAGAGCCTTAAAATAGGGTTTTCACCAATGTGTTTTTTGGTGAGAAACCTATTTCAAGGTCCTGTGCGTTTTCAGACAAGTACAATATGTATTTTTAGTGTTTCTGATGAAATCCCTCCTTTTAATGCATTTTCTCACAGAAAATGAGTCTCTCGCCATGGGAAAACGGCTTTTTTTGAAAAAGCATATTCTGGTCGAGAAATCGTGTTTTAAACAATAAAAACGACTCCCGGCCATATTTAGTTCACATTTTTGCTTTTGGTAACCTAGCCCGTATTCATAACGCACTAAACCTTTTTATCGCGTTAAACGCCTTTTCTCGACAAGAAAAGCACAAGTTCATCAAAAACAAACAAAACAAGAAAAATTAATCTATTCAACAAGGCTGCAACACACCCTTAAGAGTTACATGATTTCACCCAATGTCAATGTGTCATTTCTCCAGTTCTGATCATTGTTTAGCTTGTTGGTAGCTTGGTCCAATGCCAAAACACAGTGAAATCTTTTTATGGCTTTAAACGCGTTTTCTCCTCGAGAGAAACATGATTTCACTAAAAACGTTATAGTTTAAACATGCCTGTTGTACATGTGTGCAAACACTCAGAGCCTTAAAATAGGGTTTTCACCAATGTGTTTTTTGGTGAGAAACCTATTTCAAGGTTCTGTGCGTTTTCAGACAAGTACAATATGTATTTTTAGTGTTTCTGATGAAATCCCTCTTTTTAATGCATTTTCTCACAGAAAATGAGTCTCTCGCCATGGGAAAACGGCTTTTTTTGAAAAAGCATATTCTGGTCGAGAAATCGTGTTTTAAACAATAAAAACGACTCCCGGCCATATTTAGTTCACATTTTTGCTTTTGGTAACCTAGCCCGTATTCATAACGCACTAAACCTTTTTATCGCGTTAAACGCCTTTTCTCGACAAGAAAAGCACAAGTTCATCAAAAACAAACAAAACAAGAAAAATTAATCTATTCAACAAGGCTGCAACACACCCTTAAGAGTTACATGATTTCACCCAATGTCAATGTGTCATTTCTCCAGTTCTGATCATTGTTTAGCTTGTTGGTAGCTTGGTCCAATGCCAAAACACAGTGAAATCTTTTTATGGCTTTAAACGCGTTTTCTCCTCGAGAGAAACATGATTTCACTAAAAACGTTATAGTTTAAACATGCCTGTTGTACATGTGTGCAAACACTCAGAGCCTTAAAATAGGGTTTTCACCTATGTGTTTTTTGGTGAGAAACCTTCTATTTCAAGGTTCTGTGCGTTTTCAGACAAGTACAATATGTATTTTTAGTGTTTCTGATGAAATCCCTCCTTTTAATGCACTTTCTCACAGAAAACGAATGTCTCACCATGGGAAAATGTCTTTTTTGAAAAAGCATATTCTGGTCGAGAAATCGTGTTTTAAACAATAAAAAAAGACTCCCGGCCTTATTTAGTTCACATTTTTACTTTCGGTAACCTAGCCTATACCGCATAAGGCACTAAACCTGTATATCGCGTTAAACGCCTTTTCTCGACAAGAAAAGCACAATTTCATCAAAAACAAACAAAACAAGAAAAATGAATCTATTCAACAAGTCTGCAACACACCCTTAAGAGTTACATGATTTCACCCAATGTCAATGTGTAATTTCTCCAGTTCTGATCATTGTTTAGGTTGTTGGTAGCTTGGTCCAATGCCAAAACACAGTGAAATCTTTTTATGGCTTTAAACGCATGTTCTCCTCGAGAGAAACATGATTTCATTAAAAACGTTATAGTTTAAACATGCCTGTTGTTCATGTGTGCAAACACTCAGAGCCTTAAAATAGGGTTTTCACCTATGTGTTTTTTGGTGAGAAACCTATTTCAAGGTTCTGTGCGTTTTCAGACAAGTACAATATGTATTTTTAGTGTTTCTGATGAAATCCCTCCTTTTAATGCATTTTCTCACAGAAAATGAGTCTCTCGCCATGGGAAAATGTCTTTTTTGAAAAAGCATATTCTGGTCGAGAAATCGTGTTTTAAACAATAAAAACGACTCCCGGCCTTATTTAGTTCACATTTTTACTTTCGGTAACCTAGCCTATACCGCATAAGGCACTAAACCTTTTTATCGCGTTAAACGCCTTTTCTCGACAAGAAAATCACAATTTCATCAAAAACAAACAAAACAAGAAAAATAAATCTATACAACAACTCTGCAACACATCCTTAAGAGTTCCTTGTTTTCACCCAATGTCAATGTGTAATTTCAACAGTTCTGATCATTGTTTAGCTTGTTGGTAGCTTGGTCCAATGGCAGACACAGTGAATCCTTTTTATTGCTTAAACGCAATTTCTCCTCGACAGAAACATGATTTCATCAAAGATGTTAGAGTTTAAACATACCTGTTGTACATGTCTGCAAACACTCAGAGCCTTAAAATAGGGTTTTCACCCATGTGTTTTTTGGTGAGAAAACTTCTATTTCAAGGTTCTGTGCGTTTTCAGACAAGTGCCATATGTATTTTTAGCATTTCTGATGAAATCTCTCCTTTCAAATGTATTTTCTCACAGAAAATGACTCTCTGGACATAGGAAAATGGCTTGATTAGCTTTTTGGTAGCTTGGTCCAATGCCAAAACACAGTGAAATCTTTTTATGGCTTTAAACGCGTTTTCTCCTCGAGAGAAACATGATTTCACTAAAAACGTTATAGTTTAAAAATGCCTGTTGTACATGTGTGCAAACACTCAGAGCCTTAAAATAGGGTTTTCACCAATGTGTTTTTTGATGAGAAACCTATTTCAAGGTTCTGTGCGTTTTCAGACAAGTACAATATGTATTTTTAGTGTTTCTGATGAAATCCCTCCTTTTAATGCATTTTCTCACAGAAAATGAGTCTCTCGCCATGGGAAAACGGCTTTTTTTGAAAAAGCATATTCTGGTCGAGAAATCGTGTTTTAAACAATAAAAACGACTCCCGGCCATATTTAGTTCACATTTTTGCTTTTGGTAACCTAGCCCGTATTCATAACGCACTAAACCTTTTTATCGCGTTAAACGCCTTTTCTCGACAAGAAAAGCACAAGTTCATCAAAAACAAACAAAACAAGAAAAATTAATCTATTCAACAAGGCTGCAACACACCCTTAAGAGTTACATGATTTCACCCAATGTCAATGTGTCATTTCTCCAGTTCTGATCATTGTTTAGCTTGTTGGTAGCTTGGTCCAATGCCAAAACACAGTGAAATCTTTTTATGGCTTTAAACGCGTTTTCTCCTCGAGAGAAACATGATTTCACTAAAAACGTTATAGTTTAAAAATGCCTGTTGTACATGTGTGCAAACACTCAGAGCCTTAAAATAGGGTTTTCACCAATGTGTTTTTTGGTGAGAAACCTATTTCAAGGTCCTGTGCGTTTTCAGACAAGTACAATATGTATTTTTAGTGTTTCTGATGAAATCCCTCCTTTTAATGCATTTTCTCACAGAAAATGAGTCTCTCGCCATGGGAAAACGGCTTTTTTTGAAAAAGCATATTCTGGTCGAGAAATCGTGTTTTAAACAATAAAAACGACTCCCGGCCATATTTAGTTCACATTTTTGCTTTTGGTAACCTAGCCCGTATTCATAACGCACTAAACCTTTTTATCGCGTTAAACGCCTTTTCTCGACAAGAAAAGCACAAGTTCATCAAAAACAAACAAAACAAGAAAAATTAATCTATTCAACAAGGCTGCAACACACCCTTAAGAGTTACATGATTTCACCCAATGTCAATGTGTCATTTCTCCAGTTCTGATCATTGTTTAGCTTGTTGGTAGCTTGGTCCAATGCCAAAACACAGTGAAATCTTTTTATGGCTTTAAACGCGTTTTCTCCTCGAGAGAAACATGATTTCACTAAAAACGTTATAGTTTAAACATGCCTGTTGTACATGTGTGCAAACACTCAGAGCCTTAAAATAGGGTTTTCACCAATGTGTTTTTTGGTGAGAAACCTATTTCAAGGTTCTGTGCGTTTTCAGACAAGTACAATATGTATTTTTAGTGTTTCTGATGAAATCCCTCCTTTTAATGCATTTTCTCACAGAAAATGAGTCTCTCGCCATGGGAAAACGGCTTTTTTTGAAAAAGCATATTCTGGTCGAGAAATCGTGTTTTAAACAATAAAAACGACTCCCGGCCATATTTAGTTCACATTTTTGCTTTTGGTAACCTAGCCCGTATTCATAACGCACTAAACCTTTTTATCGCGTTAAACGCCTTTTCTCGACAAGAAAAGCACAAGTTCATCAAAAACAAACAAAACAAGAAAAATTAATCTATTCAACAAGGCTGCAACACACCCTTAAGAGTTACATGATTTCACCCAATGTCAATGTGTCATTTCTCCAGTTCTGATCATTGTTTAGCTTGTTGGTAGCTTGGTCCAATGCCAAAACACAGTGAAATCTTTTTATGGCTTTAAACGCGTTTTCTCCTCGAGAGAAACATGATTTCACTAAAAACGTTATAGTTTAAACATGCCTGTTGTACATGTGTGCAAACACTCAGAGCCTTAAAATAGGGTTTTCACCTATGTGTTTTTTGGTGAGAAACCTTCTATTTCAAGGTTCTGTGCGTTTTCAGACAAGTACAATATGTATTTTTAGTGTTTCTGATGAAATCCCTCCTTTTAATGCACTTTCTCACAGAAAACGAATGTCTCACCATGGGAAAATGTCTTTTTTGAAAAAGCATATTCTGGTCGAGAAATCGTGTTTTAAACAATAAAAAAAGACTCCCGGCCTTATTTAGTTCACATTTTTACTTTCGGTAACCTAGCCTATACCGCATAAGGCACTAAACCTGTATATCGCGTTAAACGCCTTTTCTCGACAAGAAAAGCACAATTTCATCAAAAACAAACAAAACAAGAAAAATGAATCTATTCAACAAGTCTGCAACACACCCTTAAGAGTTACATGATTTCACCCAATGTCAATGTGTAATTTCTCCAGTTCTGATCATTGTTTAGGTTGTTGGTAGCTTGGTCCAATGCCAAAACACAGTGAAATCTTTTTATGGCTTTAAACGCATGTTCTCCTCGAGAGAAACATGATTTCATTAAAAACGTTATAGTTTAAACATGCCTGTTGTTCATGTGTGCAAACACTCAGAGCCTTAAAATAGGGTTTTCACCAATGTGTTTTTTGTTGAGAAACCTATTTCAAGGTTCTGTGCGTTTTCAGACAAGTACAATATGTATTTTTAGCATTTCTGATGAAATCTCTCCTTTCAAATGTATTTTCTCACAGAAAATGACTCTCTGGACATAGGAAAATGGCTTGATTAGCTTTTTGGTAGCTTGGTCCAATGCCAAAACACAGTGAAATCTTTTTATGGCTTTAAACGCGTTTTCTCCTCGAGAGAAACATGATTTCACTAAAAACGTTATAGTTTAAACATGCCTGTTGTACATGTGTGCAAACACTCAGAGCCTTAAAATAGGGTTTTCACCTATGTGTTTTTTGGTGAGAAACCTTCTATTTCAAGGTTCTGTGCGTTTTCAGACAAGTACAATATGTATTTTTAGTGTTTCTGATGAAATCCCTCCTTTTAATGCACTTTCTCACAGAAAACGAATGTCTCACCATGGGAAAATGTCTTTTTTGAAAAAGCATATTCTGGTCGAGAAATCGTGTTTTAAACAATAAAAAAGACTCCCGGCCTTATTTAGTTCACATTTTTACTTTCGGTAACCTAGCCTATACCGCATAAGGCACTAAACCTTAATATCGCGTTAAACGCCTTTTCTCGACAAGAAAAGCACAATTTCATCAAAAACAAACAAAACAAGAAAAATGAATCTATTCAACAAGTCTGCAACACACCCTTAAGAGTTACATGATTTCACCCAATGTCAATGTGTAATTTCTCCAGTTCTGATCATTGTTTAGGTTGTTGGTAGCTTGGTCCAATGCCAAAACACAGTGAAATCTTTTTATGGCTTTAAACGCATGTTCTCCTCGAGAGAAACATGATTTCATTAAAAACGTTATAGTTTAAACATGCCTGTTGTTCATGTTTGCAAACACTCAGAGCCTTAAAATAGGGTTTTCACCAATGTGTTTTTTGTTGAGAAACCTATTTCAAGGTTCTGTGCGTTTTCAGACAAGTACAATATGTATTTTTAGCATTTCTGATTAAATCTCCCCTTTCAAATGTATTTTCTCACAGAAAATGACTCTCTGGACATAGGAAAATGGCTTGATTAGCTTTTTGGTAGCTTGGTCCAATGCCAAAACACAGTGAAATCTTTTTATGGCTTTAAACGCGTTTTCTCCTCGAGAGAAACATGATTTCACTAAAAACGTTATAGTTTAAAAATGCCTGTTGTACATGTGTGCAAACACTCAGAGCCTTAAAATAGGGTTTTCACCAATGTGTTTTTTGGTGAGAAACCTATTTCAAGGTTCTGTGCGTTTTCAGACAAGTACAATATGTATTTTTAGTGTTTCTGATGAAATCCCTCCTTTTAATGCATTTTCTCACAGAAAATGAGTCTCTCGCCATGGGAAAACGGCTTTTTTTGAAAAAGCATATTCTGGTCGAGAAATCGTGTTTTAAACAATAAAAACGACTCCCGGCCATATTTAGTTCACATTTTTGCTTTTGGTAACCTAGCCCGTATTCATAACGCACTAAACCTTTTTATCGCGTTAAACGCCTTTTCTCGACAAGAAAAGCACAAGTTCATCAAAAACAAACAAAACAAGAAAAATTAATCTATTCAACAAGGCTGCAACACACCCTTAAGAGTTACATGATTTCACCCAATGTCAATGTGTCATTTCTCCAGTTCTGATCATTGTTTAGCTTGTTGGTAGCTTGGTCCAATGCCAAAACACAGTGAAATCTTTTTATGGCTTTAAACGCGTTTTCTCCTCGAGAGAAACATGATTTCACTAAAAACGTTATAGTTTAAACATGCCTGTTGTACATGTGTGCAAACACTCAGAGCCTTAAAATAGGGTTTTCACCTATGTGTTTTTTGGTGAGAAACCTTCTATTTCAAGGTTCTGTGCGTTTTCAGACAAGTACAATATGTATTTTTAGTGTTTCTGATGAAATCCCTCCTTTTAATGCACTTTCTCACAGAAAACGAATGTCTCACCATGGGAAAATGTCTTTTTTGAAAAAGCATATTCTGGTCGAGAAATCGTGTTTTAAACAATAAAAAAGACTCCCGGCCTTATTTAGTTCACATTTTTACTTTCGGTAACCTAGCCTATACCGCATAAGGCACTAAACCTGTATATCGCGTTAAACGCCTTTTCTCGACAAGAAAAGCACAATTTCATCAAAAACAAACAAAACAAGAAAAATGAATCTATTCAACAAGTCTGCAACACACCCTTAAGAGTTACATGATTTCACCCAATGTCAATGTGTAATTTCTCCAGTTCTGATCATTGTTTAGGTTGTTGGTAGCTTGGTCCAATGCCAAAACACAGTGAAATCTTTTTATGGCTTTAAACGCATGTTCTCCTCGAGAGAAACATGATTTCATTAAAAACGGTATAGTTTAAACATGCCTGTTGTTCATGTGTGCAAACACTCAGAGCCTTAAAATAGGGTTTTCACCAATGTGTTTTTTGTTGAGAAACCTATTTCAAGGTTCTGTGCGTTTTCAGACAAGTACAATATGTATTTTTAGCATTTCTGATGAAATCTCCCCTTTCAAATGTATTTTCTCACAGAAAATGACTCTCTGGACATAGGAAAATGGCTTGATTAGCTTTTTGGTAGCTTGGTCCAATGCCAAAACACAGTGAAATCTTTTTATGGCTTTAAACGCGTTTTCTCCTCGAGAGAAACATGATTTCACTAAAAACGTTATAGTTTAAAAATGCCTGTTGTACATGTGTGCAAACACTCAGAGCCTTAAAACAGGGTTTTCACCAATGTGTTTTTTGGTGAGAAACCTATTTCAAGGTTCTGTGCGTTTTCAGACAAGTACAATATGTATTTTTAGTGTTTCTGATGAAATCCCTCCTTTTAATGCATTTTCTCACAGAAAATGAGTCTCTCGCCATGGGAAAACGGCTTTTTTTGAAAAAGCATATTCTGGTCGAGAAATCGTGTTTTAAACAATAAAAACGACTCCCGGCCATATTTAGTTCACATTTTTGCTTTTGGTAACCTAGCCCGTATTCATAACGCACTAAACCTTTTTATCGCGTTAAACGCCTTTTCTCGACAAGAAAAGCACAAGTTCATCAAAAACAAACAAAACAAGAAAAATTAATCTATTCAACAAGGCTGCAACACACCCTTAAGAGTTACATGATTTCACCCAATGTCAATGTGTCATTTCTCCAGTTCTGATCATTGTTTAGCTTGTTGGTAGCTTGGTCCAATGCCAAAACACAGTGAAATCTTTTTATGGCTTTAAACGCGTTTTCTCCTCGAGAGAAACATGATTTCACTAAAAACGTTATAGTTTAAACATGCCTGTTGTACATGTGTGCAAACACTCAGAGCCTTAAAATAGGGTTTTCACCTATGTGTTTTTTGGTGAGAAACCTTCTATTTCAAGGTTCTGTGCGTTTTCAGACAAGTACAATATGTATTTTTAGTGTTTCTGATGAAATCCCTCCTTTTAATGCACTTTCTCACAGAAAACGAATGTCTCACCATGGGAAAATGTCTTTTTTGAAAAAGCATATTCTGGTCGAGAAATCGTGTTTTAAACAATAAAAAAGACTCCCGGCCTTATTTAGTTCACATTTTTACTTTCGGTAACCTAGCCTATACCGCATAAGGCACTAAACCTGTATATCGCGTTAAACGCCTTTTCTCGACAAGAAAAGCACAATTTCATCAAAAACAAACAAAACAAGAAAAATGAATCTATTCAACAAGTCTGCAACACACCCTTAAGAGTTACATGATTTCACCCAATGTCAATGTGTAATTTCTCCAGTTCTGATCATTGTTTAGGTTGTTGGTTGCTTGGTCCAATGCCAAAACACAGTGAAATCTTTTTATGGCTTTAAACGCATGTTCTCCTCGAGAGAAACATGATTTCATTAAAAACGTTATAGTTTAAACATGCCTGTTGTTCATGTGTGCAAACACTCAGAGCCTTAAAATAGGGTTTTCACCAATGTGTTTTTTGTTGAGAAACCTATTTCAAGGTTCTGTGCGTTTTCAGACAAGTACAATATGTATTTTTAGCGTTTCTGATGAAATCTCCCCTTTCAAATGTATTTTCTCACAGAAAATGACTCTCTGGACATAGGAAAATGGCTTGATTAGCTTTTTGGTAGCTTGGTCCAATGCCAAAACACAGTGAAATCTTTTTATGGCTTTAAACGCGTTTTCTCCTCGAGAGAAACATGATTTCACTAAAAACGTTATAGTTTAAAAATGCCTGTTGTACATGTGTGCAAACACTCAGAGCCTTAAAATAGGGTTTTCACCAATGTGTTTTTTGGTGAGAAACCTATTTCAAGGTTCTGTGCGTTTTCAGACAAGTACAATATGTATTTTTAGTGTTTCTGATGAAATCCCTCCTTTTAATGCATTTTCTCACAGAAAATGAGTCTCTCGCCATGGGAAAACGGCTTTTTTTGAAAAAGCATATTCTGGTCGAGAAATCGTGTTTTAAACAATAAAAACGACTCCCGGCCATATTTAGTTCACATTTTTGCTTTTGGTAACCTAGCCCGTATTCATAACGCACTAAACCTTTTTATCGCGTTAAACGCCTTTTCTCGACAAGAAAAGCACAAGTTCATCAAAAACAAACAAAACAAGAAAAATTAATCTATTCAACAAGGCTGCAACACACCCTTAAGAGTTACATGATTTCACCCAATGTCAATGTGTCATTTCTCCAGTTCTGATCATTGTTTAGCTTGTTGGTAGCTTGGTCCAATGCCAAAACACAGTGAAATCTTTTTATGGCTTTAAACGCGTTTTCTCCTCGAGAGAAACATGATTTCACTAAAAACGTTATAGTTTAAACATGCCTGTTGTACATGTGTGCAAACACTCAGAGCCTTAAAATAGGGTTTTCACCTATGTGTTTTTTGGTGAGAAACCTTCTATTTCAAGGTTCTGTGCGTTTTCAGACAAGTACAATATGTATTTTTAGTGTTTCTGATGAAATCCCTCCTTTTAATGCACTTTCTCACAGAAAACGAATGTCTCACCATGGGAAAATGTCTTTTTTGAAAAAGCATATTCTGGTCGAGAAATCGTGTTTTAAACAATAAAAAAGACTCCCGGCCTTATTTAGTTCACATTTTTACTTTCGGTAACCTAGCCTATACCGCATAAGGCACTAAACCTGTATATCGCGTTAAACGCCTTTTCTCGACAAGAAAAGCACAATTTCATCAAAAACAAACAAAACAAGAAAAATGAATCTATTCAACAAGTCTGCAAAACACCCTTAAGAGTTACATGATTTCACCCAATGTCAATGTGTAATTTCTCCAGTTCTGATCATTGTTTAGGTTGTTGGTAGCTTGGTCCAATGCCAAAACACAGTGAAATCTTTTTATGGCTTTAAACGCATGTTCTCCTCGAGAGAAACATGTTTTCATTAAAAACGTTATAGTTTAAACATGCCTGTTGTTCATGTGTGCAAACACTCAGAGCCTTAAAATAGGGTTTTCACCAATGTGTTTTTTGTTGAGAAACCTATTTCAAGGTTCTGTGCGTTTTCAGACAAGTACAATATGTGTTTTTAGCATTTCTGATGAAATCTCTCCTTTCAAATGTATTTTCTCACAGAAAATGACTCTCTGGACATAGGAAAATGGCTTGATTAGCTTTTTGGTAGCTTGGTCCAATGCCAAAACACAGTGAAATCTTTTTATGGCTTTAAACGCGTTTTCTCCTCGGGAGAAACATGATTTCACTAAAAACGTTATAGTTTAAAAATGCCTGTTGTACATGTGTGCAAACACTCAGAGCCTTAAAATAGGGTTTTCACCAATGTGTTTTTTGGTGAGAAACCTATTTCAAGGTTCTGTGCGTTTTCAGACAAGTACAATATGTATTTTTAGTGTTTCTGATGAAATCCCTCCTTTTAATGCATTTTCTCACAGAAAATGAGTCTCTCGCCATGGGAAAACGGCTTTTTTTGAAAAAGCATATTCTGGTCGAGAAATCGTGTTTTAAACAATAAAAACGACTCCCGGCCTTATTTAGTTCACATTTTTGCTTTTGGTAACCTAGCCCGTATTCATAACGCACTAAACCTTTTTATCGCGTTAAACGCCTTTTCTCGACAAGAAAAGCACAAGTTCATCAAAAACAAACAAAACAAGAAAAATTAATCTATTCAACAAGGCTGCAACACACCCTTAAGAGTTACATGATTTCACCCAATGTCAATGTGTCATTTCTCCAGTTCTGATCATTGTTTAGCTTGTTGGTAGCTTGGTCCAATGCCAAAACACAGTGAAATCTTTTTATGGCTTTAAACGCGTTTTCTCCTCGAGAGAAACATGATTTCACTAAAAACGTTATAGTTTAAACATGCCTGTTGTACATGTGTGCAAACACTCAGAGCCTTAAAATAGGGTTTTCACCTATGTGTTTTTTGGTGAGAAACCTTCTATTTCAAGGTTCTGTGCGTTTTCAGACAAGTACAATATGTATTTTTAGTGTTTCTGATGAAATCCCTCCTTTTAATGCACTTTCTCACAGAAAACGAATGTCTCACCATGGGAAAATGTCTTTTTTGAAAAAGCATATTCTGGTCGAGAAATCGTGTTTTAAACAATAAAAAAGACTCCCGGCCTTATTTAGTTCACATTTTTACTTTCGGTAACCTAGCCTATACCGCATAAGGCACTAAACCTGTATATCGCGTTAAACGCCTTTTCTCGACAAGAAAAGCACAATTTCATCAAAAACAAACAAAACAAGAAAAATGAATCTATTCAACAAGTCTGCAACACACCCTTAAGAGTTACATGATTTCACCCAATGTCAATGTGTAATTTCTCCAGTTCTGATCATTGTTTAGGTTGTTGGTAGCTTGGTCCAATGCCAAAACACAGTGAAATCTTTTTATGGCTTTAAACGCATGTTCTCCTCGAGAGAAACATGATTTCATTAAAAACGTTATAGTTTAAACATGCCTGTTGTTCATGTGTGCAAACACTCAGAGCCTTAAAATAGGGTTTTCACCAATGTGTTTTTTGTTGAGAAACCTATTTCAAGGTTCTGTGCGTTTTCAGACAAGTACAATATGTATTTTTAGCATTTCTGATGAAATCTCTCCTTTCAAATGTATTTTCTCACAGAAAATGACTCTCTGGACATAGGAAAATGGCTTGATTAGCTTTTTGGTAGCTTGGTCCAATGCCAAAACACAGTGAAATCTTTTTATGGCTTTAAACGCGTTTTCTCCTCGAGAGAAACATGATTTCACTAAAAACGTTATAGTTTAAAAATGCCTGTTGTACATGTGTGCAAACACTCAGAGCCTTAAAATAGGGTTTTCACCAATGTGTTTTTTGGTGAGAAACCTATTTCAAGGTTCTGTGCGTTTTCAGACAAGTACAATATGTATTTTTAGTGTTTCTGATGAAATCCCTCCTTTTAATGCATTTTCTCACAGAAAATGAGTCTCTCGCCATGGGAAAACGGCTTTTTTTGAAAAAGCATATTCTGGTCGAGAAATCGTGTTTTAAACAATAAAAACGACTCCCGGCCATATTTAGTTCACATTTTTGCTTTTGGTAACCTAGCCCGTATTCATAACGCACTAAACCTTTTTATCGCGTTAAACGCCTTTTCTCGACAAGAAAAGCACAAGTTCATCAAAAACAAACAAAACAAGAAAAATTAATCTATTCAACAAGGCTGCAACACACCCTTAAGAGTTACATGATTTCACCCAATGTCAATGTGTCATTTCTCCAGTTCTGATCATTGTTTAGCTTGTTGGTAGCTTGGTCCAATGCCAAAACACAGTGAAATCTTTTTATGGCTTTAAACGCGTTTTCTCCTCGAGAGAAACATGATTTCACTAAAAACGTTATAGTTTAAACATGCCTGTTGTACATGTGTGCAAACACTCAGAGCCTTAAAATAGGGTTTTCACCTATGTGTTTTTTGGTGAGAAACCTTCTATTTCAAGGTTCTGTGCGTTTTCAGACAAGTACAATATGTATTTTTAGTGTTTCTGATGAAATCCCTCCTTTTAATGCACTTTCTCACAGAAAACGAATGTCTCACCATGGGAAAATGTCTTTTTTGAAAAAGCATATTCTGGTCGAGAAATCGTGTTTTAAACAATAAAAAAGACTCCCGGCCTTATTTAGTTCACATTTTTACTTTCGGTAACCTAGCCTATACCGCATAAGGCACTAAACCTGTATATCGCGTTAAACGCCTTTTCTCGACAAGAAAAGCACAATTTCATCAAAAACAAACAAAACAAGAAAAATGAATCTATTCAACAAGTCTGCAACACACCCTTAAGAGTTACATGATTTCACCCAATGTCAATGTGTAATTTATCCAGTTCTGATCATTGTTTAGGTTGTTGGTAGCTTGGTCCAATGCCAAAACACAGTGAAATCTTTTTATGGCTTTAAACGCATGTTCTCCTCGAGAGAAACATGATTTCATTAAAAACGTTATAGTTTAAACATGCCTGTTGTTCATGTGTGCAAACACTCAGAGCCTTAAAATAGGGTTTTCACCAATGTGTTTTTTGTTGAGAAACCTATTTCAAGGTTCTGTGCGTTTTCAGACAAGTACAATATGTATTTTTAGCATTTCTGATGAAATCTCCCCTTTCAAATGTATTTTCTCACAGAAAATGACTCTCTGGACATAGGAAAATGGCTTGATTAGCTTTTTGGTAGCTTGGTCCAATGCCAAAACACAGTGAAATCTTTTTATGGCTTTAAACGCGTTTTCTCCTCGGGAGAAACATGATTTCACTAAAAACGTTATAGTTTAAAAATGCCTGTTGTACATGTGTGCAAACACTCAGAGCCTTAAAATAGGGTTTTCACCAATGTGTTTTTTGGTGAGAAACCTATTTCAAGGTTCTGTGCGTTTTCAGACAAGTACAATATGTATTTTTAGTGTTTCTGATGAAATCCCTCCTTTTAATGCATTTTCTCACAGAAAATGAGTCTCTCGCCATGGGAAAACGGCTTTTTTTGAAAAAGCATATTCTGGTCGAGAAATCGTGTTTTAAACAATAAAAACGACTCCCGGCCATATTTAGTTCACATTTTTGCTTTTGGTAACCTAGCCCGTATTCATAACGCACTAAACCTTTTTATCGCGTTAAACGCCTTTTCTCGACAAGAAAAGCACAAGTTCATCAAAAACAAACAAAACAAGAAAAATTAATCTATTCAACAAGGCTGCAACACACCCTTAAGAGTTACATGATTTCACCCAATGTCAATGTGTCATTTCTCCAGTTCTGATCATTGTTTAGCTTGTTGGTAGCTTGGTCCAATGCCAAAACACAGTGAAATCTTTTTATGGCTTTAAACGCGTTTTCTCCTCGAGAGAAACATGATTTCACTAAAAACGTTATAGTTTAAACATGCCTGTTGTACATGTGTGCAAACACTCAGAGCCTTAAAATAGGGTTTTCACCTATGTGTTTTTTGGTGAGAAACCTTCTATTTCAAGGTTCTGTGCGTTTTCAGACAAGTACAATATGTATTTTTAGTGTTTCTGATGAAATCCCTCCTTTTAATGCACTTTCTCACAGAAAACGAATGTCTCACCATGGGAAAATGTCTTTTTTGAAAAAGCATATTCTGGTCGAGAAATCGTGTTTTAAACAATAAAAAAGACTCCCGGCCTTATTTAGTTCACATTTTTACTTTCGGTAACCTAGCCTATACCGCATAAGGCACTAAACCTGTATATCGCGTTAATGGCCTTTTCTCGACAAGAAAAGCACAATTTCATCAAAAACAAACAAAACAAGAAAAATGAATCTATTCAACAAGTCTGCAACACACCCTTAAGAGTTACATGATTTCACCCAATGTCAATGTGTAATTTCTCCAGTTCTGATCATTGTTTAGGTTGTTGGTAGCTTGGTCCAATGCCAAAACACAGTGAAATCTTTTTATGGCTTTAAACGCATGTTCTCCTCGAGAGAAACATGATTTCATTAAAAACGTTATAGTTTAAACATGCCTGTTGTTCATGTGTGCAAACACTCAGAGCCTTAAAATAGGGTTTTCACCAATGTGTTTTTTGTTGAGAAACCTATTTCAAGGTTCTGTGCGTTTTCAGACAAGTACAATATGTATTTTTAGCGTTTCTGATGGAATCTCCCCTTTCAAATGTATTTTCTCACAGAAAATGACTCTCTGGACATAGGAAAATGGCTTGATTAGCTTTTTGGTAGCTTGGTCCAATGCCAAAACACAGTGAAATCTTTTTATGGCTTTAAACGCGTTTTCTCCTCGAGAGAAACATGATTTCACTAAAAACGTTATAGTTTAAAAATGCCTGTTGTACATGTGTGCAAACACTCAGAGCCTTAAAATAGGGTTTTCACCAATGTGTTTTTTGGTGAGAAACCTATTTCAAGGTTCTGTGCGTTTTCAGACAAGTACAATATGTATTTTTAGTGTTTCTGATGAAATCCCTCCTTTTAATGCATTTTCTCACAGAAAATGAGTCTCTCGCCATGGGAAAACGGCTTTTTTTGAAAAAGCATATTCTGGTCGAGAAATCGTGTTTTAAACAATAAAAACGACTCCCGGCCATATTTAGTTCACATTTTTGCTTTTGGTAACCTAGCCCGTATTCATAACGCACTAAACCTTTTTATCGCGTTAAACGCCTTTTCTCGACAAGAAAAGCACAAGTTCATCAAAAACAAACAAAACAAGAAAAATTAATCTATTCAACAAGGCTGCAACACACCCTTAAGAGTTACATGATTTCACCCAATGTCAATGTGTCATTTCTCCAGTTCTGATCATTGTTTAGCTTGTTGGTAGCTTGGTCCAATGCCAAAACACAGTGAAATCTTTTTATGGCTTTAAACGCGTTTTCTCCTCGAGAGAAACATGATTTCACTAAAAACGTTATAGTTTAAACATGCCTGTTGTACATGTGTGCAAACACTCAGAGCCTTAAAATAGGGTTTTCACCTATGTGTTTTTTGGTGAGAAACCTTCTATTTCAAGGTTCTGTGCGTTTTCAGACAAGTACAATATGTATTTTTAGTGTTTCTGATGAAATCCCTCCTTTTAATGCACTTTCTCACAGAAAACGAATGTCTCACCATGGGAAAATGTCTTTTTTGAAAAAGCATATTCTGGTCGAGAAATCGTGTTTTAAACAATAAAAAAGACTCCCGGCCTTATTTAGTTCACATTTTTACTTTCGGTAACCTAGCCTATACCGCATAAGGCACTAAACCTGTATATCGCGTTAAACGCCTTTTCTCGACAAGAAAAGCACAATTTCATCAAAAACAAACAAAACAAGAAAAATGAATCTATTCAACAAGTCTGCAACACACCCTTAAGAGTTACATGATTTCACCCAATGTCAATGTGTAATTTCTCCAGTTCTGATCATTGTTTAGGTTGTTGGTAGCTTGGTCCAATGCCAAAACACAGTGAAATCTTTTTATGGCTTTAAACGCATGTTCTCCTCGAGAGAAACATGATTTCATTAAAAACGTTATAGTTTAAACATGCCTGTTGTTCATGTGTGCAAACACTCAGAGCCTTAAAATAGGGTTTTCTCCAATGTGTTTTTTGTTGAGAAACCTATTTCAAGGTTCTGTGCGTTTTCAGACAAGTACAATATGTATTTTTAGCATTTCTGATGAAATCTCCCCTTTCAAATGTATTTTCTCACAGAAAATGACTCTCTGGACATAGGAAAATGGCTTGATTAGCTTTTTGGTAGCTTGGTCCAATGCCAAAACACAGTGAAATCTTTTTATGGCTTTAAACGCGTTTTCTCCTCGAGAGAAACATGATTTCACTAAAAACGTTATAGTTTAAAAATGCCTGTTGTACATGTGTGCAAACACTCAGAGCCTTAAAACAGGGTTTTCACCAATGTGTTTTTTGGTGAGAAACCTATTTCAAGGTTCTGTGCGTTTTCAGACAAGTACAATATGTATTTTTAGTGTTTCTGATGAAATCCCTCCTTTTAATGCATTTTCTCACAGAAAATGAGTCTCTCGCCATGGGAAAACGGCTTTTTTTGAAAAAGCATATTCTGGTCGAGAAATCGTGTTTTAAACAATAAAAACGACTCCCGGCCATATTTAGTTCACATTTTTGCTTTTGGTAACCTAGCCCGTATTCATAACGCACTAAACCTTTTTATCGCGTTAAACGCCTTTTCTCGACAAGAAAAGCACAAGTTCATCAAAAACAAACAAAACAAGAAAAATTAATCTATTCAACAAGGCTGCAACACACCCTTAAGAGTTACATGATTTCACCCAATGTCAATGTGTCATTTCTCCAGTTCTGATCATTGTTTAGCTTGTTGGTAGCTTGGTCCAATGCCAAAACACAGTGAAATCTTTTTATGGCTTTAAACGCGTTTTCTCCTCGAGAGAAACATGATTTCACTAAAAACGTTATAGTTTAAACATGCCTGTTGTACATGTGTGCAAACACTCAGAGCCTTAAAATAGGGTTTTCACCTATGTGTTTTTTGGTGAGAAACCTTCTATTTCAAGGTTCTGTGCGTTTTCAGACAAGTACAATATGTATTTTTAGTGTTTCTGATGAAATCCCTCCTTTTAATGCACT
The DNA here is from genome assembly GCF_029633865.1 of Lampris incognitus. Taxonomy (NCBI): domain Eukaryota; kingdom Metazoa; phylum Chordata; class Actinopteri; order Lampriformes; family Lampridae; genus Lampris; species Lampris incognitus. The sequence goes on from NW_026611079.1 coordinate 110,140, forward strand.
TTCTCACAGAAAACGAATGTCTCACCATGGGAAAATGTCTTTTTTGAAAAAGCATATTCTGGTCGAGAAATCGTGTTTTAAACAATAAAAAAGACTCCCGGCCTTATTTAGTTCACATTTTTACTTTCGGTAACCTAGCCTATACCGCATAAGGCACTAAACCTGTATATCGCGTTAAACGCCTTTTCTCGACAAGAAAAGCACAATTTCATCAAAAACAAACAAAACAAGAAAAATGAATCTATTCAACAAGTCTGCAACACACCCTTAAGAGTTACATGATTTCACCCAATGTCAATGTGTAATTTCTCCAGTTCTGATCATTGTTTAGGTTGTTGGTTGCTTGGTCCAATGCCAAAACACAGTGAAATCTTTTCATGGCTTTAAACGCATGTTCTCCTCGAGAGAAACATGATTTCATTAAAAACGTTATAGTTTAAACATGCCTGTTGTTCATGTGTGCAAACACTCAGAGCCTTAAAATAGGGTTTTCACCAATGTGTTTTTTGTTGAGAAACCTATTTCAAGGTTCTGTGCGTTTTCAGACAAGTACAATATGTATTTTTAGCGTTTCTGATGAAATCTCCCCTTTCAAATGTATTTTCTCACAGAAAATGACTCTCTGGACATAGGAAAATGGCTTGATTAGCTTTTTGGTAGCTTGGTCCAATGCCAAAACACAGTGAAATCTTTTTATGGCTTTAAACGCGTTTTCTCCTCGAGAGAAACATGATTTCACTAAAAACGTTATAGTTTAAAAATGCCTGTTGTACATGTGTGCAAACACTCAGAGCCTTAAAATAGGGTTTTCACCAATGTGTTTTTTGGTGAGAAACCTATTTCAAGGTTCTGTGCGTTTTCAGACAAGTACAATATGTATTTTTAGTGTTTCTGATGAAATCCCTCCTTTTAATGCATTTTCTCACAGAAAATGAGTCTCTCGCCATGGGAAAACGGCTTTTTTTGAAAAAGCATATTCTGGTCGAGAAATCGTGTTTTAAACAATAAAAACGACTCCCGGCCATATTTAGTTCACATTTTTGCTTTTGGTAACCTAGCCCGTATTCATAACGCACTAAACCTTTTTATCGCGTTAAACGCCTTTTCTCGACAAGAAAAGCACAAGTTCATCAAAAACAAACAAAACAAGAAAAATTAATCTATTCAACAAGGCTGCAACACACCCTTAAGAGTTACATGATTTCACCCAATGTCAATGTGTCATTTCTCCAGTTCTGATCATTGTTTAGCTTGTTGGTAGCTTGGTCCAATGCCAAAACACAGTGAAATCTTTTTATGGCTTTAAACGCGTTTTCTCCTCGAGAGAAACATGATTTCACTAAAAACGTTATAGTTTAAACATGCCTGTTGTACATGTGTGCAAACACTCAGAGCCTTAAAATAGGGTTTTCACCTATGTGTTTTTTGGTGAGAAACCTTCTATTTCAAGGTTCTGTGCGTTTTCAGACAAGTGCCATATGTATTTTTAGCATTTCTGATGAAATCTCTCCTTTCAAATGTATTTTCTCACAGAAAATGAGTCTCTGGACATAGGAAAATGGCTTGATTAGCTTTTTGGTAGCTTGGTCCAATGCCAAAACACAGTGAAATCTTTTTATGGCTTTAAACGCGTTTTCTCCTCGAGAGAAACATGATTTCACTAAAAACGTTATAGTTTAAACATGCCTGTTGTACATGTGTGCAAACACTCAGAGCCTTAAAATAGGGTTTTCACCAATGTGTTTTTTGGTGAGAAACCTATTTCAAGGTTCTGTGCGTTTTCAGACAAGTACAATATGTATTTTTAGCATTTCTGATGAAATCTCTCCTTTCAAATGTATTTTCTCACAGAAAATTACTCTCTGGACATAGGAAAATGGCTTGATTAGCTTTTTGGTAGCTTGGTCCAATGCCAAAACACAGTGAAATCTTTTTATGGCTTTAAACGCGTTTTCTCCTCGAGAGAAACATGATTTCACTAAAAACGTTATAGTTTAAAAATGCCTGTTGTACATGTGTGCAAACACTCAGAGCCTTAAAATAGGGTTTTCACCAATGTGTTTTTTGGTGAGAAACCTATTTCAAGGTTCTGTTCGTTTTCAGACAAGTACAATATGTATTTTTAGTGTTTCTGATGAAATCCCTCCTTTTAATGCATTTTCTCACAGAAAATGAGTCTCTCGCCATGGGAAAACGGCTTTTTTTGAAAAAGCATATTCTGGTCGAGAAATCGTGTTTTAAACAATAAAAACGACTCCCGGCCATATTTAGTTCACATTTTTGCTTTTGGTAACCTAGCCCGTATTCATAACGCACTAAACCTTTTTATCGCGTTAAACGCCTTTTCTCAACAAGAAAAGCACAAGTTCATCAAAAACAAACAAAACAAGAAAAATTAATCTATTCAACAAGGCTGCAACACACCCTTAAGAGTTACATGATTTCACCCAATGTCAATGTGTAATTTCTCCAGTTCTGATCATTGTTTAGGTTGTTGGTAGCTTGGTCCAATGCCAAAACACAGTGAAATCTTTTTATGGCTTTAAACGCATGTTCTCCTCGAGAGAAACATGATTTCATTAAAAACGTTATAGTTTAAACATGCCTGTTGTTCATGTGTGCAAACACTCAGAGCCTTAAAATAGGGTTTTCACCAATGTGTTTTTTGGTGAGAAACCTTCTATTTCAAGGTCCTGTGCGTTTTCAGACAAGTACAATATGTATTTTTAGTGTTTCTGATGAAATCCCTCCTTTTAATGCATTTTCTCACAGAAAATGAGTGTCTCGCCATGGGAAAATGGCTTTTTTGAAAAAGCATATTCTGGTCGAGAAATCGTGTTTTAAACAAAAAAAACGACTCCCGGCCTTATTTAGTTCACATTTTTACTTTTGGTAAGTTAGCCCGTATTCATAACGCACTAAACCTTTTTATCGCGTTAAACGCCTTTTCTCGACAAGAAAAGCACAATTTCATCAAAAACAAACAAAACAAGAAAAATGAATCTATTCAACAAGTCTGCAACACATCCTTAAGAGTTACATGATTTCACGCAATGTCAATGTGTAATTTCTCCAGTTCAGATCATTGTTTAGCTTGTTGGTAGCTTGGTCCAATGCCAAAACACAGTGAAATCTTTTTATGGCTTTAAACGCGTTTTCTCCTCGAGAGAAACATGATTTCACTAAAAACGTTATAGTTTAAACATGCCTGTTGTACATGTGTGCAAACACTCAGAGCCTTAAAATAGGGTTTTCACCCATGTGTTTTTTGGTGTGAAAACTTCTATTTCAAGGTTCTGTGCGTTTTCAGACAAGTACAATATGTATTTTTAGCATTTCTGATGAAATCTCTCCTTTCAAATGTATTTTCTCACAGAAAACGAGTCTCTGGACATAGGAAAATGGCTTGATTAGCTTTTTGGTAGCTTGGTCCAATGCCAAAACACAGTGAAATCTTTTTATGGCTTTAAACGCGTTTTCTCCTCGAGAAAAACATGATTTCATTAAAAACGTTATAGTTTAAACATGCCTGTTGTACATGTGTGCAAACACTCAGAGCCTTAAAATAGGGTTTTCACCTATGTGTTTTTTGGTGAGAAACCTTCTATTTCAAGGTTCTGTGCGTTTTCAGACAAGTACAATATGTATTTTTAGTGTTTCTGATGAAATCCCTCCTTTTAATGCATTTTCTCACAGAAAATGAGTCTCTCGCCATGGGAAAATGGCTTTTTTGAAAAAGCATATTCTGGTCGAGAAACCGTGTTTTAAACAATAAAAACGACTCCCGGCCATATTTAGTTCACATTTTTACTTTTGGTAACCTAGTCCGTATGCATAACGCACTAAACCGTTTTATCGCGTTAAACGCCTTTTCTCGACAAGAAAAGCACAGTTTCATCAAAAACAAACAAAAAAAGGAAAATGAATCTATTCAACAAGTCTGCAACACACCCTTAAGAGTAACATGATTTCACCCAATGTCAATGTGTAATTTCTCCAGTTCTGATCATTGTTTAGGTTGTTGGTAGCTTGGTCCAATGCCAAAACACAGTGAAATCTTTTTATGGCTTTAAACGCATGTTCTCCTCGAGAGAAACATGATTTCATTAAAAACGTTAAAGTTTAAACATGCCTGTTGTTCATGTGTGCAAACACTCAGAGCCTTAAAATAGGGTTTTCACCTATGTGTTATTTGTTGAGAAACCTATTTCAAGGTTCTGTGCGTTTTCAGACAAGTACAATATGTATTTTTAGTGTTTCTGATGAAATCCCTCCTTTTAATGCATTTTCTCACAGAAAATGAGTCTCTCGCCATGGGAAAATGTCTTTTTTGAAAAAGCATATTCTGGTCGAGAAATCGTGTTTTAAACAATAAAAACGACTCCCGGCCTTATTTATTTCACATTTTTACTTTCGGTAACCTAGCCTATACCGCATAAGGCACTAAACTTTTTTATTGCGTTAAACGCCTTTTCTCGACAAGAAAAGCACAATTTCATCAAAAACAAACAAAACAAGAAAAATAAATCTATACAACAACTCTGCAACACATCCTTAAGAGTTCCTTGTTTTCACCCAATGTCAATGTGTAATTTCAACAGTTCTGATCATTGTTTAGCTTGTTGGTAGCTTGGTCCAATGGCAGACACAGTGAATCCTTTTTATTGCTTAAACGCAATTTCTCCTCGACAGAAACATGATTTCATCAAAGATGTTAGAGTTTAAACATACCTGTTGTACATGTCTGCAAACACTCAGAGCCTTAAAATAGGGTTTTCACCCATGTGTTTTTTGGTGAGAAAACTTCTATTTCAAGGTTCTGTGCGTTTTCAGACAAGTGCTATATGTATTTTTAGCATTTCTGATGAAATCTCTCCTTTCAAATGTATTTTCTCACAGAAAATGAGTCTCTGGACATAGGAAAATGGCTTGATTAGCTTTTTGGTAGCTTGGTCCAATGCCAAAACACAGTGAAATCTTTTTATGGCTTTAAACGCGTTTTCTCCTCGAGAGAAACATGATTTCACTAAAAACGTTATAATTTAAACATGCCTGTTGTACATGTGTGCAAACACTCAGAGCCTTAAAATAGGGTTTTCACCCATGTGTTTTTTGGTGTGAAAACTTCTATTTCAAGGTTCTGTGCGTTTTCAGACAAGTACAATATGTATTTTTAGCATTTCTGATGAAATCTCTCCTTTCAAATGTATTTTCTCACAGAAAACGAGTCTCTGGACATAGGAAAATGGCTTGATTAGCTTTTTGGTAGCTTGGTCCAATGCCAAAACACAGTGAAATCTTTTTATGGCTTTAAACGCGTTTTCTCCTCGAGAAAATCATGATTTCATTAAAAACGTTATAGTTTAAACATGCCTGTTGTACATGTGTGCAAACACTCAGAGCCTTAAAATAGGGTTTTCACCTATGTGTTTTTTGGTGAGAAACCTTCTATTTCAAGGTTCTGTGCGTTTTCAGACAAGTACAATATGTATTTTTAGTGTTTCTGATGAAATCCCTCCTTTTAATGCATTTTCTCACAGAAAATGAGTCTCTCGCCATGGGAAAATGGCTTTTTTGAAAAAGCATATTCTGGTCGAGAAACCGTGTTTTAAACAATAAAAACGACTCCCGGCCATATTTAGTTCACATTTTTACTTTTGGTAACCTAGTCCGTATGCATAACGCACTAAACCGTTTTATCGCGTTAAACGCCTTTTCTCGACAAGAAAAGCACAGTTTCATCAAAAACAAACAAAACAAGAAAAATGAATCTATTCAACAAGTCTGCAACACATCCTTAAGAGTTCCATGATTTCACCCAATGTCAATGTGTAATTTCTCCAGTTCTGAACATTGTTTAGCTTGTTGGTAGCTTGGTCCAATGCCAAAACACAGTGAAATCTTTTTATGGCTTTAAACGCGTTTTCTCCTCGAGAGAAACATGATTTCAATAAAAACGTTATAGTTTAAACATGCCTGTTGTACATGTGTGCAAACACTCAGAGCCTTAAAATAAGGTTTTCACCAATGTGTTTTTTGGTGAGAAACCTTCTATTTCAAGGTCCTGTGCGTTTTCAGACAAGTACAATATGTATTTTTAGTGTTTCTGATGAAATCCCTCCTTTTAATGCATTTTCTCACAGAAAATGAGTCTCTCGCCATGGGAAAACGGCTTTTTTGAAAAAGCATATTCTGGTCGAGAAATCGTGTTTTAAACAATAAAAACGACTCCCGGCCATATTTAGTTCACATTTTTACTTTTGGTAAGCTAGCCCGTATTCATAACGCACTAAACCTTTTTATCGCGTTAAACGCCTTTTCTCGACAAGAAAAGCACAATTTCATCAAAAACAAACAAAACAAGAAAAATGAATCTATTCAACAAGTCTGCAACACGTCCTTAAGAGTTAAATGATTTCACTCAATTTCAATGTGTAATTTTTCCAGTTCTGATCATTGTTTAGGTTGTTGGTAGCTTGGTCCAATGCCAAAACACAGTGAAATCTTTTTATGGCTTTAAACGCAATGTCTCCTCGAGAGAAACATGATTTCATTAAAACCGTTATAGTTTAAACATGCCTGTTGTACATGTGTGCAAACACTCAGAGCCTTAAAATAGGGTTTTCACCAATGTGTTTTTTGGTGAAAAACCTTCTATTTCAAGGTTCTGTGCGTTTTCAGACAAGTACAATATGTATTTTTAGTGTTTCTGAATAAATCCCTCCTTTTAATGCATTTTCTCACAGAAAATGAGTCTCTCGCCATGGGAAAACGGCTTTTTTGAAAAAGCATATTCTGGTCGAGAAATCGTGTTTTAAACAATAAAAACGACTCCCGGCCATATTTAGTTCACATATTTACTTTTGGTAAGCTAGCCCGTATTCATAACGCACTAAACCTTTTTATCGCGTTAAACGCCTTTTCTCGACAACAAAAGCACAATTTCATCAAAAACAAACAAAACAAGAAAAATGAATCTATTCAACAAGTCTGCAACACGTCCTTAAGAGTTACATGATTTTACCCAATGTCAATGTGTAATTTCTCCAGTTCTGATCATTGTTTAGGTTGTCAAAACACAGTGACCTCTTTTTATGGCTTTAAACGCAATTTCTCCTCGAGAGAACATGATTTCACTAAAAACGTTATAGTTTAAACATGCCTGTTGTACATGTGTGCAAACACTCAGAGCCTTAAAATAAGGTTTTCACCAATGTGTTTTTTGGTGAGAAACCTTCTATTTCAAGGTCCTGTGCGTTTTCAGACAAGTACAATATGTATTTTTAGTGTTTCTGAATAAATCCCTCCTTTTAATGCATTTTCTCACAGAAAATGAGTCTCTCGCCATGGGAAAATGGCTTTTTTGATAAAGCATATTCTGGTCGAGAAATCGTGTTTTAAACAATAAAAACGACTCCCGGCCATATTTAGTTCACATTTTTACTTTTGGTAAGCTAGCCCGTATTCATAACGCACTAAACCTTTTTATCGCGTTAAACGCCTTTTCTCGACAAGAAAAGCACAATTTCATCAAAAACAAACAAAACAAGAAAATGAATCTATTCAACAAGTCTGCAACACGTCCTTAAGAGTTACATGATTTCACCCAATGTCAATGTGTAAGTTCTCCAGTTCTGATCATTGTTTAGGTTGTCAAAACACAGTGACATCTTTTTATGGCTTTAAACGCAATTTCTCCTCGAGAGAACATGATTTCACTAAAAACGTTATAGTTTAAACATGCCTGTTGTACATGTGTGCAAACACTCAGAGCCTTAAAATAAGGTTTTCACCAATGTGTTTTTTGGTGAGAAACCTTCTATTTCAAGGTTCTGTGCGTTTTCAGACAAGTACAATATGTATTTTTAGTGTTTCTGATGAAATCCCTCCTTTTAATGCATTTTCTCACAGAAAATGAGTCTCTCGCCATGGGAAAATGGCTTTTTTGAAAAAGCATATTCTGGTCGAGAAATCGTGTTTTAAACAATAAAAACGACTCCCGGCCATGTTTAGTTCACATTTTTACTTTTGGTAACGTAGTCCGTATTCGTAACGCACTAAACCTTTTTATCGCGTTAAACGCCTTTTCTCGACAAGAAAAGCACAATTTCATCAAAAACAAACAAAACAAGAAAAATGAATCTATTCAACAAGTCTGTAACACATCCTTAATTGTTCCGTGTTTTCACGCAATGTCAATGTGTAATTTCTCCAGTTCAGATCATTGTTTAGGTTGTTGGTAGCTTGGTCCAATGCCAAACACAGTGAAATCTTTTTATGGCTTTAAACGCGTTTTCTCCTCGAGAGAAACATGATTTCACTAAAAACGTTATAGTTTAAACATGCCTGTTGTACATGTGTGCAAACACTCAGAGCCTTAAAATAGGGTTTTCACCAATGTGTTTTTTGGTGAGAAACCTATTTCAAGGTTCTGTGCGTTTTCAGACAAGTACAATATGTATTTTTAGCATTTCTGATGAAATCTCTCCTTTCAAATGTATTTTCTCACAGAAAATTACTCTCTGGACATAGGAAAATGGCTTGATTAGCTTTTTGGTAGCTTGGTCCAATGCCAAAACACAGTGAAATCTTTTTATGGCTTTAAACGCGTTTTCTCCTCGAGAGAAACATGATTTCACTAAAAACGTTATAGTTTAAAAATGCCTGTTGTACATGTGTGCAAACACTCAGAGCCTTAAAATAGGGTTTTCACCAATGTGTTTTTTGGTGAGAAACCTATTTCAAGGTTCTGTTCGTTTTCAGACAAGTACAATATGTATTTTTAGTGTTTCTGATGAAATCCCTCCTTTTAATGCATTTTCTCACAGAAAATGAGTCTCTCGCCATGGGAAAACGGCTTTTTTTGAAAAAGCATATTCTGGTCGAGAAATCGTGTTTTAAACAATAAAAACGACTCCCGGCCATATTTAGTTCACATTTTTGCTTTTGGTAACCTAGCCCGTATTCATAACGCACTAAACCTTTTTATCGCGTTAAACGCCTTTTCTCAACAAGAAAAGCACAAGTTCATCAAAAACAAACAAAACAAGAAAAATTAATCTATTCAACAAGGCTGCAACACACCCTTAAGAGTTACATGATTTCACCCAATGTCAATGTGTAATTTCTCCAGTTCTGATCATTGTTTAGGTTGTTGGTAGCTTGGTCCAATGCCAAAACACAGTGAAATCTTTTTATGGCTTTAAACGCGTTTTCTCCTCGAGAGAAACATGATTTCAATAAAAACGTTATAGTTTAAACATGCCTGTTGTACATGTGTGCAAACACTCAGAGCCTTAAAATAAGGTTTTCACCAATGTGTTTTTTGGTGAGAAACCTTCTATTTCAAGGTCCTGTGCGTTTTCAGACAAGTACAATATGTATTTTTAGTGTTTCTGATGAAATCCCTCCTTTTAATGCATTTTCTCACAGAAAATGAGTCTCTCGCCATGGGAAAACGGCTTTTTTGAAAAAGCATATTCTGGTCGAGAAATCGTGTTTTAAACAATAAAAACGACTCCCGGCCATATTTAGTTCACATTTTTACTTTTGGTAAGCTAGCCCGTATTCATAACGCACTAAACCTTTTTATCGCGTTAAACGCCTTTTCTCGACAAGAAAAGCACAATTTCATCAAAAACAAACAAAACAAGAAAAATGAATCTATTCAACAAGTCTGCAACACGTCCTTAAGAGTTAAATGATTTCACTCAATTTCAATGTGTAATTTTTCCAGTTCTGATCATTGTTTAGGTTGTTGGTAGCTTGGTCCAATGCCAAAACACAGTGAAATCTTTTTATGGCTTTAAACGCAATGTCTCCTCGAGAGAAACATGATTTCATTAAAACCGTTATAGTTTAAACATGCCTGTTGTACATGTGTGCAAACACTCAGAGCCTTAAAATAGGGTTTTCACCAATGTGTTTTTTGGTGAAAAACCTTCTATTTCAAGGTTCTGTGCGTTTTCAGACAAGTACAATATGTATTTTTAGTGTTTCTGAATAAATCCCTCCTTTTAATGCATTTTCTCACAGAAAATGAGTCTCTCGCCATGGGAAAACGGCTTTTTTGAAAAAGCATATTCTGGTCGAGAAATCGTGTTTTAAACAATAAAAACGACTCCCGGCCATATTTAGTTCACATATTTACTTTTGGTAAGCTAGCCCGTATTCATAACGCACTAAACCTTTTTATCGCGTTAAACGCCTTTTCTCGACAACAAAAGCACAATTTCATCAAAAACAAACAAAACAAGAAAAATGAATCTATTCAACAAGTCTGCAACACGTCCTTAAGAGTTACATGATTTTACCCAATGTCAATGTGTAATTTCTCCAGTTCTGATCATTGTTTAGGTTGTCAAAACACAGTGACCTCTTTTTATGGCTTTAAACGCAATTTCTCCTCGAGAGAACATGATTTCACTAAAAACGTTATAGTTTAAACATGCCTGTTGTACATGTGTGCAAACACTCAGAGCCTTAAAATAAGGTTTTCACCAATGTGTTTTTTGGTGAGAAACCTTCTATTTCAAGGTCCTGTGCGTTTTCAGACAAGTACAATATGTATTTTTAGTGTTTCTGAATAAATCCCTCCTTTTAATGCATTTTCTCACAGAAAATGAGTCTCTCGCCATGGGAAAATGGCTTTTTTGATAAAGCATATTCTGGTCGAGAAATCGTGTTTTAAACAATAAAAACGACTCCCGGCCATATTTAGTTCACATTTTTACTTTTGGTAAGCTAGCCCGTATTCATAACGCACTAAACCTTTTTATCGCGTTAAACGCCTTTTCTCGACAAGAAAAGCACAATTTCATCAAAAACAAACAAAACAAGAAAATGAATCTATTCAACAAGTCTGCAACACGTCCTTAAGAGTTACATGATTTCACCCAATGTCAATGTGTAAGTTCTCCAGTTCTGATCATTGTTTAGGTTGTCAAAACACAGTGACATCTTTTTATGGCTTTAAACGCAATTTCTCCTCGAGAGAACATGATTTCACTAAAAACGTTATAGTTTAAACATGCCTGTTGTACATGTGTGCAAACACTCAGAGCCTTAAAATAAGGTTTTCACCAATGTGTTTTTTGGTGAGAAACCTTCTATTTCAAGGTTCTGTGCGTTTTCAGACAAGTACAATATGTATTTTTAGTGTTTCTGATGAAATCCCTCCTTTTAATGCATTTTCTCACAGAAAATGAGTCTCTCGCCATGGGAAAATGGCTTTTTTGAAAAAGCATATTCTGGTCGAGAAATCGTGTTTTAAACAATAAAAACGACTCCCGGCCATGTTTAGTTCACATTTTTACTTTTGGTAACGTAGTCCGTATTCGTAACGCACTAAACCTTTTTATCGCGTTAAACGCCTTTTCTCGACAAGAAAAGCACAATTTCATCAAAAACAAACAAAACAAGAAAAATGAATCTATTCAACAAGTCTGTAACACATCCTTAATTGTTCCGTGTTTTCACGCAATGTCAATGTGTAATTTCTCCAGTTCAGATCATTGTTTAGGTTGTTGGTAGCTTGGTCCAATGCCAAACACAGTGAAATCTTTTTATGGCTTTAAACGCGTTTTCTCCTCGAGAGAAACATGATTTCACTAAAAACGTTATAGTTTAAACATGCCTGTTGTACATGTGTGCAAACACTCAGAGCCTTAAAATAGGGTTTTCACCAATGTGTTTTTTGGTGAGAAACCTATTTCAAGGTTCTGTGCGTTTTCAGACAAGTACAATATGTATTTTTAGCATTTCTGATGAAATCTCTCCTTTCAAATGTATTTTCTCACAGAAAATTACTCTCTGGACATAGGAAAATGGCTTGATTAGCTTTTTGGTAGCTTGGTCCAATGCCAAAACACAGTGAAATCTTTTTATGGCTTTAAACGCGTTTTCTCCTCGAGAGAAACATGATTTCACTAAAAACGTTATAGTTTAAAAATGCCTGTTGTACATGTGTGCAAACACTCAGAGCCTTAAAATAGGGTTTTCACCAATGTGTTTTTTGGTGAGAAACCTATTTCAAGGTTCTGTTCGTTTTCAGACAAGTACAATATGTATTTTTAGTGTTTCTGATGAAATCCCTCCTTTTAATGCATTTTCTCACAGAAAATGAGTCTCTCGCCATGGGAAAACGGCTTTTTTTGAAAAAGCATATTCTGGTCGAGAAATCGTGTTTTAAACAATAAAAACGACTCCCGGCCATATTTAGTTCACATTTTTGCTTTTGGTAACCTAGCCCGTATTCATAACGCACTAAACCTTTTTATCGCGTTAAACGCCTTTTCTCAACAAGAAAAGCACAAGTTCATCAAAAACAAACAAAACAAGAAAAATTAATCTATTCAACAAGGCTGCAACACACCCTTAAGAGTTACATGATTTCACCCAATGTCAATGTGTAATTTCTCCAGTTCTGATCATTGTTTAGGTTGTTGGTAGCTTGGTCCAATGCCAAAACACAGTGAAATCTTTTTATGGCTTTAAACGCATGTTCTCCTCGAGAGAAACATGATTTCATTAAAAACGTTATAGTTTAAACATGCCTGTTGTTCATGTGTGCAAACACTCAGAGCCTTAAAATAGGGTTTTCACCAATGTGTTTTTTGGTGAGAAACCTTCTATTTCAAGGTCCTGTGCGTTTTCAGACAAGTACAATATGTATTTTTAGTGTTTCTGATGAAATCCCTCCTTTTAATGCATTTTCTCACAGAAAATGAGTGTCTCGCCATGGGAAAATGGCTTTTTTGAAAAAGCATATTCTGGTCGAGAAATCGTGTTTTAAACAAAAAAAACGACTCCCGGCCTTATTTAGTTCACATTTTTACTTTTGGTAAGTTAGCCCGTATTCATAACGCACTAAACCTTTTTATCGCGTTAAACGCCTTTTCTCGACAAGAAAAGCACAATTTCATCAAAAACAAACAAAACAAGAAAAATGAATCTATTCAACAAGTCTGCAACACATCCTTAAGAGTTACATGATTTCACGCAATGTCAATGTGTAATTTCTCCAGTTCAGATCATTGTTTAGCTTGTTGGTAGCTTGGTCCAATGCCAAAACACAGTGAAATCTTTTTATGGCTTTAAACGCGTTTTCTCCTCGAGAGAAACATGATTTCACTAAAAACGTTATAGTTTAAACATGCCTGTTGTACATGTGTGCAAACACTCAGAGCCTTAAAATAGGGTTTTCACCCATGTGTTTTTTGGTGTGAAAACTTCTATTTCAAGGTTCTGTGCGTTTTCAGACAAGTACAATATGTATTTTTAGCATTTCTGATGAAATCTCTCCTTTCAAATGTATTTTCTCACAGAAAACGAGTCTCTGGACATAGGAAAATGGCTTGATTAGCTTTTTGGTAGCTTGGTCCAATGCCAAAACACAGTGAAATCTTTTTATGGCTTTAAACGCGTTTTCTCCTCGAGAAAAACATGATTTCATTAAAAACGTTATAGTTTAAACATGCCTGTTGTACATGTGTGCAAACACTCAGAGCCTTAAAATAGGGTTTTCACCTATGTGTTTTTTGGTGAGAAACCTTCTATTTCAAGGTTCTGTGCGTTTTCAGACAAGTACAATATGTATTTTTAGTGTTTCTGATGAAATCCCTCCTTTTAATGCATTTTCTCACAGAAAATGAGTCTCTCGCCATGGGAAAATGGCTTTTTTGAAAAAGCATATTCTGGTCGAGAAACCGTGTTTTAAACAATAAAAACGACTCCCGGCCATATTTAGTTCACATTTTTACTTTTGGTAACCTAGTCCGTATGCATAACGCACTAAACCGTTTTATCGCGTTAAACGCCTTTTCTCGACAAGAAAAGCACAGTTTCATCAAAAACAAACAAAAAAAGGAAAATGAATCTATTCAACAAGTCTGCAACACACCCTTAAGAGTAACATGATTTCACCCAATGTCAATGTGTAATTTCTCCAGTTCTGATCATTGTTTAGGTTGTTGGTAGCTTGGTCCAATGCCAAAACACAGTGAAATCTTTTTATGGCTTTAAACGCATGTTCTCCTCGAGAGAAACATGATTTCATTAAAAACGTTAAAGTTTAAACATGCCTGTTGTTCATGTGTGCAAACACTCAGAGCCTTAAAATAGGGTTTTCACCTATGTGTTATTTGTTGAGAAACCTATTTCAAGGTTCTGTGCGTTTTCAGACAAGTACAATATGTATTTTTAGTGTTTCTGATGAAATCCCTCCTTTTAATGCATTTTCTCACAGAAAATGAGTCTCTCGCCATGGGAAAATGTCTTTTTTGAAAAAGCATATTCTGGTCGAGAAATCGTGTTTTAAACAATAAAAACGACTCCCGGCCTTATTTATTTCACATTTTTACTTTCGGTAACCTAGCCTATACCGCATAAGGCACTAAACTTTTTTATTGCGTTAAACGCCTTTTCTCGACAAGAAAAGCACAATTTCATCAAAAACAAACAAAACAAGAAAAATAAATCTATACAACAACTCTGCAACACATCCTTAAGAGTTCCTTGTTTTCACCCAATGTCAATGTGTAATTTCAACAGTTCTGATCATTGTTTAGCTTGTTGGTAGCTTGGTCCAATGGCAGACACAGTGAATCCTTTTTATTGCTTAAACGCAATTTCTCCTCGACAGAAACATGATTTCATCAAAGATGTTAGAGTTTAAACATACCTGTTGTACATGTCTGCAAACACTCAGAGCCTTAAAATAGGGTTTTCACCCATGTGTTTTTTGGTGAGAAAACTTCTATTTCAAGGTTCTGTGCGTTTTCAGACAAGTGCTATATGTATTTTTAGCATTTCTGATGAAATCTCTCCTTTCAAATGTATTTTCTCACAGAAAATGAGTCTCTGGACATAGGAAAATGGCTTGATTAGCTTTTTGGTAGCTTGGTCCAATGCCAAAACACAGTGAAATCTTTTTATGGCTTTAAACGCGTTTTCTCCTCGAGAGAAACATGATTTCACTAAAAACGTTATAATTTAAACATGCCTGTTGTACATGTGTGCAAACACTCAGAGCCTTAAAATAGGGTTTTCACCCATGTGTTTTTTGGTGTGAAAACTTCTATTTCAAGGTTCTGTGCGTTTTCAGACAAGTACAATATGTATTTTTAGCATTTCTGATGAAATCTCTCCTTTCAAATGTATTTTCTCACAGAAAACGAGTCTCTGGACATAGGAAAATGGCTTGATTAGCTTTTTGGTAGCTTGGTCCAATGCCAAAACACAGTGAAATCTTTTTATGGCTTTAAACGCGTTTTCTCCTCGAGAAAATCATGATTTCATTAAAAACGTTATAGTTTAAACATGCCTGTTGTACATGTGTGCAAACACTCAGAGCCTTAAAATAGGGTTTTCACCTATGTGTTTTTTGGTGAGAAACCTTCTATTTCAAGGTTCTGTGCGTTTTCAGACAAGTACAATATGTATTTTTAGTGTTTCTGATGAAATCCCTCCTTTTAATGCATTTTCTCACAGAAAATGAGTCTCTCGCCATGGGAAAATGGCTTTTTTGAAAAAGCATATTCTGGTCGAGAAACCGTGTTTTAAACAATAAAAACGACTCCCGGCCATATTTAGTTCACATTTTTACTTTTGGTAACCTAGTCCGTATGCATAACGCACTAAACCGTTTTATCGCGTTAAACGCCTTTTCTCGACAAGAAAAGCACAGTTTCATCAAAAACAAACAAAACAAGAAAAATGAATCTATTCAACAAGTCTGCAACACATCCTTAAGAGTTCCATGATTTCACCCAATGTCAATGTGTAATTTCTCCAGTTCTGAACATTGTTTAGCTTGTTGGTAGCTTGGTCCAATGCCAAAACACAGTGAAATCTTTTTATGGCTTTAAACGCGTTTTCTCCTCGAGAGAAACATGATTTCAATAAAAACGTTATAGTTTAAACATGCCTGTTGTACATGTGTGCAAACACTCAGAGCCTTAAAATAAGGTTTTCACCAATGTGTTTTTTGGTGAGAAACCTTCTATTTCAAGGTCCTGTGCGTTTTCAGACAAGTACAATATGTATTTTTAGTGTTTCTGATGAAATCCCTCCTTTTAATGCATTTTCTCACAGAAAATGAGTCTCTCGCCATGGGAAAACGGCTTTTTTGAAAAAGCATATTCTGGTCGAGAAATCGTGTTTTAAACAATAAAAACGACTCCCGGCCATATTTAGTTCACATTTTTACTTTTGGTAAGCTAGCCCGTATTCATAACGCACTAAACCTTTTTATCGCGTTAAACGCCTTTTCTCGACAAGAAAAGCACAATTTCATCAAAAACAAACAAAACAAGAAAAATGAATCTATTCAACAAGTCTGCAACACGTCCTTAAGAGTTAAATGATTTCACTCAATTTCAATGTGTAATTTTTCCAGTTCTGATCATTGTTTAGGTTGTTGGTAGCTTGGTCCAATGCCAAAACACAGTGAAATCTTTTTATGGCTTTAAACGCAATGTCTCCTCGAGAGAAACATGATTTCATTAAAACCGTTATAGTTTAAACATGCCTGTTGTACATGTGTGCAAACACTCAGAGCCTTAAAATAGGGTTTTCACCAATGTGTTTTTTGGTGAAAAACCTTCTATTTCAAGGTTCTGTGCGTTTTCAGACAAGTACAATATGTATTTTTAGTGTTTCTGAATAAATCCCTCCTTTTAATGCATTTTCTCACAGAAAATGAGTCTCTCGCCATGGGAAAACGGCTTTTTTGAAAAAGCATATTCTGGTCGAGAAATCGTGTTTTAAACAATAAAAACGACTCCCGGCCATATTTAGTTCACATATTTACTTTTGGTAAGCTAGCCCGTATTCATAACGCACTAAACCTTTTTATCGCGTTAAACGCCTTTTCTCGACAACAAAAGCACAATTTCATCAAAAACAAACATAACAAGAAAAATGAATCTATTCAACAAGTCTGCAACACGTCCTTAAGAGTTACATGATTTTACCCAATGTCAATGTGTAATTTCTCCAGTTCTGATCATTGTTTAGGTTGTCAAAACACAGTGACCTCTTTTTATGGCTTTAAACGCAATTTCTCCTCGAGAGAACATGATTTCACTAAAAACGTTATAGTTTAAACATGCCTGTTGTACATGTGTGCAAACACTCAGAGCCTTAAAATAAGGTTTTCACCAATGTGTTTTTTGGTGAGAAACCTTCTATTTCAAGGTCCTGTGCGTTTTCAGACAAGTACAATATGTATTTTTAGTGTTTCTGAATAAATCCCTCCTTTTAATGCATTTTCTCACAGAAAATGAGTCTCTCGCCATGGGAAAATGGCTTTTTTGATAAAGCATATTCTGGTCGAGAAATCGTGTTTTAAACAATAAAAACGACTCCCGGCCATATTTAGTTCACATTTTTACTTTTGGTAAGCTAGCCCGTATTCATAACGCACTAAACCTTTTTATCGCGTTAAACGCCTTTTCTCGACAAGAAAAGCACAATTTCATCAAAAACAAACAAAACAAGAAAATGAATCTATTCAACAAGTCTGCAACACGTCCTTAAGAGTTACATGATTTCACCCAATGTCAATGTGTAAGTTCTCCAGTTCTGATCATTGTTTAGGTTGTCAAAACACAGTGACATCTTTTTATGGCTTTAAACGCAATTTCTCCTCGAGAGAACATGATTTCACTAAAAACGTTATAGTTTAAACATGCCTGTTGTACATGTGTGCAAACACTCAGAGCCTTAAAATAAGGTTTTCACCAATGTGTTTTTTGGTGAGAAACCTTCTATTTCAAGGTTCTGTGCGTTTTCAGACAAGTACAATATGTATTTTTAGTGTTTCTGATGAAATCCCTCCTTTTAATGCATTTTCTCACAGAAAATGAGTCTCTCGCCATGGGAAAATGGCTTTTTTGAAAAAGCATATTCTGGTCGAGAAATCGTGTTTTAAACAATAAAAACGACTCCCGGCCATGTTTAGTTCACATTTTTACTTTTGGTAACGTAGTCCGTATTCGTAACGCACTAAACCTTTTTATCGCGTTAAACGCCTTTTCTCGACAAGAAAAGCACAATTTCATCAAAAACAAACAAAACAAGAAAAATGAATCTATTCAACAAGTCTGTAACACATCCTTAATTGTTCCGTGTTTTCACGCAATGTCAATGTGTAATTTCTCCAGTTCAGATCATTGTTTAGGTTGTTGGTAGCTTGGTCCAATGCCAAACACAGTGAAATCTTTTTATGGCTTTAAACGCGTTTTCTCCTCGAGAGAAACATGATTTCACTAAAAACGTTATAGTTTAAACATGCCTGTTGTACATGTGTGCAAACACTCAGAGCCTTAAAATAAGGTTTTCACCAATGTGTTTTTTGGTGAGAAACCTTCTATTTCAAGGTTCTGTGCGTTTTCAGACAAGTACAATATGTATTTTTAGTGTTTCTGATGAAATCCCTCCTTTTAATGCATTTTCTCACAGAAAATTAGTCTCTCGCCATGGGAAAACGGCTTTTTTGAAAAAGCATATTCTGGTCGAGAAATCGTGTTTTAAACAATAAAAACGACTCCCGGCCATATTTAGTTCACATATTTACTTTTGGTAAGCTAGCCCGTATTCATAACGCACTAAACCTTTTTATCGCGTTAAACGCCTTTTCTCGACAAGAAAAGCACAATTTCATCAAAAACAAACAAAACAAGAAAAATGAATCTATTCAACAAGTCTGCAACACGTCCTTAAGAGTTAAATGATTTCACTCAATGTCAATGTGTAATTTTTCCAGTTCTGATCATTGTTTAGGTTGTTGGTAGCTTGGTCCAATGCCAAAACACAGTGAAATCTTTTTATGGCTTTAAACGCAATGTCTCCTCGAGAGAAACATGATTTCATTAAAACCGTTATAGTTTAAACATGCCTGTTGTACATGTGTGCAAACACTCAGAGCCTTAAAATAAGGTTTTCACCAATGTGTTTTTTGGTGAGAAACCTTCTATTTCAAGGTCCTGTGCGTTTTCAGACAAGTACAATATGTATTTTTAGTGTTTCTGAATAAATCCCTCCTTTTAATGCATTTTCTCACAGAAAATGAGTCTCTCGCCATGGGAAAACGGCTTTTTTGAAAAAGCATATTCTGGTAGAGAAATCATGTTTTAAACAATAAAAACGACTCCCGGCCATATTTAGTTCACATATTTACTTTTGGTAAGCTAGCCCGTATTCATAACGCACTAAACCTTTTTATCGCGTTAAACGCCTTTTCTCGACAACAAAAGCACAATTTCATCAAAAACAAACAAAACAAGAAAAATGAATCTATTCAACAAGTCTGCAACACGTCCTTAAGAGTTAAATGATTTCACCCAATGTCAATGTGTAATTTTTCCAGTTCTGATCATTGTTTAGGTTGTTGGTAGCTTGGTCCAATGCCAAAACACAGTGAAATCTTTTTATGGCTTTAAACGCAATGTCTCCTCGAGAGAAACATGATTTCATTAAAAACGTTATAGTTTAAACATGCCTGTTGTACATGTGTGCAAACACTCAGAGCCTTAAAATAAGGTTTTCACCAATGTGTTTTTTGGTGAGAAACCTTCTATTTCAAGGTTCTGTGCGTTTTCAGACAAGTACAATATGTATTTTTAGTGTTTCTGATGAAATCCCTCCTTTTAATGCATTTTCTCACAGAAAATGAGTCTCTCGCCATGGGAAAATGGCTTTTTTGAAAAAGCATATTCTGGTCGAGAAATCGTGTTTTAAACAATAAAAACGACTCCCGGCCATATTTAGTTCACATTTTTACTTTTGGTAACGTAGTCCGTATTCGTAACGCACTAAACCTTTTTATCGCGTTAAACGCCTTTTCTCGACAAGAAAAGCACAATTTCATCAAAAACAAACAAAACAAGAAAAATGAATCTATTCAACAAGTCTGCAACACGTCCTTAAGAGTTAAATGATTTCACTCAATGTCAATGTGTAATTTTTCCAGTTCTGATCATTGTTTAGGTTGTTGGTAGCTTGGTCCAATGCCAAAACACAGTGAAATCTTTTTATGGCTTTAAACGCAATGTCTCCTCGAGAGAAACATGATTTCATTAAAACCGTTATAGTTTAAACATGCCTGTTGTACATGTGTGCAAACACTCAGAGCCTTAAAATAAGGTTTTCACCAATGTGTTTTTTGGTGAGAAACCTTCTATTTCAAGGTCCTGTGCGTTTTCAGACAAGTACAATATGTATTTTTAGTGTTTCTGAATAAATCCCTCCTTTTAATGCATTTTCTCACAGAAAATGAGTCTCTCGCCATGGGAAAACGGCTTTTTTGAAAAAGCATATTCTGGTAGAGAAATCATGTTAAAACAATAAAAACGACTCCCGGCCATATTTAGTTCACATATTTACTTTTGGTAAGCTAGCCCGTATTCATAACGCACTAAACCTTTTTATCGCGTTAAACGCCTTTTCTCGACAACAAAAGCACAATTTCATCAAAAACAAACAAAACAAGAAAAATGAATCTATTCAACAAGTCTGCAACACGTCCTTAAGAGTTAAATGATTTCACCCAATGTCAATGTGTAATTTTTCCAGTTCTGATCATTGTTTAGGTTGTTGGTAGCTTGGTCCAATGCCAAAACACAGTGAAATCTTTTTATGGCTTTAAACGCAATGTCTCCTCGAGAGAAACATGATTTCATTAAAAACGTTATAGTTTAAACATGCCTGTTGTACATGTGTGCAAACACTCAGAGCCTTAAAATAAGGTTTTCACCAATGTGTTTTTTGGTGAGAAACCTTCTATTTCAAGGTTCTGTGCGTTTTCAGACAAGTACAATATGTATTTTTAGTGTTTCTGATGAAATCCCTCCTTTTAATGCATTTTCTCACAGAAAATGAGTCTCTCGCCATGGGAAAATGGCTTTTTTGAAAAAGCATATTCTGGTCGAGAAATCGTGTTTTAAACAATAAAAACGACTCCCGGCCATATTTAGTTCACATTTTTACTTTTGGTAACGTAGTCCGTATTCGTAACGCACTAAACCTTTTTATCGCGTTAAACGCCTTTTCTCGACAAGAAAAGCACAATTTCATCAAAAACAAACAAAACAAGAAAATGAATCTATTCAACAAGTCTGCAACACGTCCTTAAGAGTTACATGATTTCACCCAATGTCAATGTGTAATTTCTCCAGTTCTGATCATTGTTTAGGTTGTCAAAACACAGTGAAATCTTTTTATGGCTTTAAACGCAATGTCTCCTCGAGAGAACATGATTTCACTAAAAACGTTATAGTTTAAACATGCCTGTTGTACATGTGTGCAAACACTCAGAGCCTTAAAATAAGGTTTTCACCAATGTGTTTTTTGGTGAGAAACCTTCTATTTCAAGGTTCTGTGCGTTTTCAGACAAGTACAATATGTATTTTTAGTGTTTCTGATGAAATCCCTCCTTTTAATGCATTTTCTCACAGAAAATGAGTCTCTCGCCATGGGAAAATGGCTTTTTTGAAAAAGCATATTCTGGTCGAGAAATCGTGTTTTAAACAATAAAAACGACTCCCGGCCATATTTAGTTCACATTTTTACTTTTGGTAACGTAGTCCGTATTCGTAACGCACTAAACCTTTTTATCGCGTTAAACGCCTTTTCTCGACAAGAAAAGCACAATTTCATCAAAAACAAACAAAACAAGAAAAATGAATCTATTCAACAAGTCTGTAACACATCCTTAATTGTTCCGTGTTTTCACGCAATGTCAATGTGTAATTTCAGCAGTTCTGATCATTGTTTAGGTTGTTGGTAGCTTGGTCCAATGCCAAACACAGTGAAATCTTTTTATGGCTTTAAACGCGTTTTCTCCTCGAGAGAAACATGATTTCACTAAAAACGTTATAGTTTAAACATGCCTGTTGTACATGTGTGCAAACACTCAGAGCCTTAAAATAAGGTTTTCACCAATGTGTTTTTTGGTGAGAAACCTTCTATTTCAAGGTCCTGTGCGTTTTCAGACAAGTACAATATGTATTTTTAGTGTTTCTGAATAAATCCCTCCTTTTAATGCATTTTCTCACAGAAAATGAGTCTCTCGCCATGGGAAAACGGCTTTTTTGAAAAAGCATATTCTGGTAGAGAAATCATGTTTTAAACAATAAAAACGAGTCCCGGCCATATTTAGTTCACATATTTACTTTTGGTAAGCTAGCCCGTATTCATAACGCACTAAACCTTTTTATCGCGTTAAACGCCTTTTCTCGACAACAAAAGCACAATTTCATCAAAAACAAACAAAACAAGAAAAATGAATCTATTCAACAAGTCTGCAACACGTCCTTAAGAGTTAAATGATTTCACCCAATGTCAATGTGTAATTTTTCCAGTTCTGATCATTGTTTAGGTTGTTGGTAGCTTGGTCCAATGCCAAAACACAGTGAAATCTTTTTATGGCTTTAAACGCAATGTCTCCTCGAGAGAAACATGATTTCATTAAAAACGTTATAGTTTAAACATGCCTGTTGTACATGTGTGCAAACACTCAGAGCCTTAAAATAAGGTTTTCACCAATGTGTTTTTTGGTGAGAAACCTTCTATTTCAAGGTTCTGTGCGTTTTCAGACAAGTACAATATGTATTTTTAGTGTTTCTGATGAAATCCCTCCTTTTAATGCATTTTCTCACAGAAAATGAGTCTCTTGCCATGGGAAAATGGCTTTTTTGAAAAAGCATATTCTGGTCGAGAAATCGTGTTTTAAACAATAAAAACGAATCCCGGCCATATTTAGTTCACATTTTTACTTTTGGTAACGTAGTCCGTATTCGTAACGCACTAAACCTTTTTATCGCGTTAAACGCCTTTTCTCGACAAGAAAAGCACAATTTCATCAAAAACAAACAAAACAAGAAAATGAATCTATTCAACAAGTCTGCAACACGTCCTTAAGAGTTACATGATTTCACCCAATGTCAATGTGTAATTTCTCCAGTTCTGATCATTGTTTAGGTTGTCAAAACACAGTGACATCCCTTTATGGCTTTAAACGCAATTTCTCCTCGAGAGAACATGATTTCACTAAAAACGTTATAGTTTAAACATGCCTGTTGTACATGTGTGCAAACACTCAGAGCCTTAAAATAAGGTTTTCACCAATGTGTTTTTTGGTGAGAAACCTTCTATTTCAAGGTTCTGTGCGTTTTCAGACAAGTACAATATGTATTTTTAGTGTTTCTGATGAAATCCCTCCTTTTAATGCATTTTCTCACAGAAAATGAGTCTCTCGCCATGGGAAAATGGCTTTTTTGAAAAAGCATATTCTGGTCGAGAAATCGTGTTTTAAACAATAAAAACGAATCCCGGCCATATTTAGTTCACATTTTTACTTTTGGTAACGTAGTCCGTATTCGTAACGCACTAAACCTTTTTATCGCGTTAAACGCCTTTTCTCGACAACAAAAGCACAATTTCATCAAAAACAAACAAAACAAGAAAAATGAATCTATTCAACAAGTCTGCAACACGTCCTTAAGAGTTAAATGATTTCACCCAATGTCAATGTGTAATTTTTCCAGTTCTGATCATTGTTTAGGTTGTTGGTAGCTTGGTCCAATGCCAAAACACAGTGAAATCTTTTTATGGCTTTAAACGCAATGTCTCCTCGAGAGAAACATGATTTCATTAAAAACGTTATAGTTTAAACATGCCTGTTGTACATGTGTGCAAACACTCAGAGCCTTAAAATAAGGTTTTCACCAATGTGTTTTTTGGTGAGAAACCTTCTATTTCAAGGTTCTGTGCGTTTTCAGACAAGTACAATATGTATTTTTAGTGTTTCTGATGAAATCCCTCCTTTTAATGCATTTTCTCACAGAAAATGAGTCTCTCGCCATGGGAAAATGGCTTTTTTGAAAAAGCATATTCTGGTCGAGAAATCGTGTTTTAAACAATAAAAACGACTCCCGGCCATATTTAGTTCACATTTTTACTTTTGGTAACGTAGTCCGTATTCGTAACGCACTAAACCTTTTTATCGCGTTAAACGCCTTTTCTCGACAAGAAAAGCACAATTTCATCAAAAACAAACAAAACAAGAAAATGAATCTATTCAACAAGTCTGCAACACGTCCTTAAGAGTTACATGATTTCACCCAATGTCAATGTGTAATTTCTCCAGTTCTGATCATTGTTTAGGTTGTCAAAACACAGTGAAATCTTTTTATGGCTTTAAACGCAATGTCTCCTCGAGAGAACATGATTTCACTAAAAACGTTATAGTTTAAACATGCCTGTTGTACATGTGTGCAAACACTCAGAGCCTTAAAATAAGGTTTTCACCAATGTGTTTTTTGGTGAGAAACCTTCTATTTCAAGGTTCTGTGCGTTTTCAGACAAGTACAATATGTATTTTTAGTGTTTCTGATGAAATCCCTCCTTTTAATGCATTTTCTCACAGAAAATGAGTCTCTCGCCATGGGAAAATGGCTTTTTTGAAAAAGCATATTCTGGTCGAGAAATCGTGTTTTAAACAATAAAAACGACTCCCGGCCATATTTAGTTCACATTTTTACTTTTGGTAACGTAGTCCGTATTCGTAACGCACTAAACCTTTTTATCGCGTTAAACGCCTTTTCTCGACAACAAAAGCACAATTTCATCAAAAACAAACAAAACAAGAAAAATGAATCTATTCAACAAGTCTGCAACACGTCCTTAAGAGTTAAATGATTTCACCCAATGTCAATGTGTAATTTTTCCAGTTCTGATCATTGTTTAGGTTGTTGGTAGCTTGGTCCAATGCCAAAACACAGTGAAATCTTTTTATGGCTTTAAACGCAATGTCTCCTCGAGAGAAACATGATTTCATTAAAAACGTTATAGTTTAAACATGCCTGTTGTACATGTGTGCAAACACTCAGAGCCTTAAAATAAGGTTTTCACCAATGTGTTTTTTGGTGAGAAACCTTCTATTTCAAGGTTCTGTGCGTTTTCAGACAAGTACAATATGTATTTTTAGTGTTTCTGATGAAATCCCTCCTTTTAATGCATTTTCTCACAGAAAATGAGTCTCTCGCCATGGGAAAATGGCTTTTTTGAAAAAGCATATTCTGGTCGAGAAATCGTGTTTTAAACAATAAAAACGAATCCCGGCCATATTTAGTTCACATTTTTACTTTTGGTAACGTAGTCCGTATTCGTAACGCACTAAACCTTTTTATCGCGTTAAACGCCTTTTCTCGACAAGAAAAGCACAATTTCATCAAAAACAAACAAAACAAGAAAAATGAATCTATTCAACAAGTCTGCAACACGTCCTTAAGAGTTAAATGATTTCACTCAATGTCAATGTGTAATTTTTCCAGTTCTGATCATTGTTTAGGTTGTTGGTAGCTTGGTCCAATGCCAAAACACAGTGAAATCTTTTTATGGCTTTAAACGCAATGTCTCCTCGAGAGAAACATGATTTCATTAAAACCGTTATAGTTTAAACATGCCTGTTGTACATGTGTGCAAACACTCAGAGCCTTAAAATAAGGTTTTCACCAATGTGTTTTTTGGTGAGAAACCTTCTATTTCAAGGTCCTGTGCGTTTTAAGACAAGTACAATATGTATTTTTAGTGTTTCTGAATAAATCCCTCCTTTTAATGCATTTTCTCACAGAAAATGAGTCTCTCGCCATGGAAAAATGGCTTTTTTGAAAAAGCATATTCTGGTCGAGAAATCGTGTTTTAAACAATAAAAACGACTCCCGGCCATATTTAGTTTACATTTTTACTTTTGGTAAGCTAGCCCGTATTCATAACGCACTAAACCTTTTTATCGCGTTAAACGCCTTTTCTCGACAAGAAAAGCACAATTTCATCAAAAACAAACAAAACAAGAAAATGAATCTATTCAACAAGTCTGCAACACGTCCTTAAGAGTTACATGATTTCACCCAATGTCAATGTGTAATTTCTCCAGTTCTGATCATTGTTTAGGTTGTCAAAACACAGTGACATCTTTTTATGGCTTTAAACGCAATTTCTCCTCGAGAGAACATGATTTCACTAAAAACGTTATAGTTTAAACATGCCTGTTGTACATGTGTGCAAACACTCAGAGCCTTAAAATAAGGTTTTCACCAATGTGTTTTTTGGTGAGAAACCTTCTATTTCAAGGTTCTGTGCGTTTTCAGACAAGTACAATATGTATTTTTAGTGTTTCTGATGAAATCCCTCCTTTTAATGCATTTTCTCACAGAAAATGAGTCTCTCGCCATGGGAAAATGGCTTTTTTGAAAAAGCATATTCTGGTCGAGAAATCGTGTTTTAAACAATAAAAACGAATCCCGGCCATATTTAGTTCACATTTTTACTTTTGGTAACGTAGTCCGTATTCGTAACGCACTAAACCTTTTTATCGCGTTAAACGCCTTTTCTCGACAAGAAAAGCACAATTTCATCAAAAACAAACAAAACAAGAAAAATGAATCTATTCAACAAGTCTGCAACACGTCCTTAAGAGTTAAATGATTTCACTCAATGTCAATGTGTAATTTTTCCAGTTCTGATCATTGTTTAGGTTGTTGGTAGCTTGGTCCAATGCCAAAACACAGTGAAATCTTTTTATGGCTTTAAACGCAATGTCTCCTCGAGAGAAACATGATTTCATTAAAACCGTTATAGTTTAAACATGCCTGTTGTACATGTGTGCAAACACTCAGAGCCTTAAAATAAGGTTTTCACCAATGTGTTTTTTGGTGAGAAACCTTCTATTTCAAGGTCCTGTGCGTTTTAAGACAAGTACAATATGTATTTTTAGTGTTTCTGAATAAATCCCTCCTTTTAATGCATTTTCTCACAGAAAATGAGTCTCTCGCCATGGAAAAATGGCTTTTTTGAAAAAGCATATTCTGGTCGAGAAATCGTGTTTTAAACAATAAAAACGACTCCCGGCCATATTTAGTTTACATTTTTACTTTTGGTAAGCTAGCCCGTATTCATAACGCACTAAACCTTTTTATCGCGTTAAACGCCTTTTCTCGACAAGAAAAGCACAATTTCATCAAAAACAAACAAAACAAGAAAATGAATCTATTCAACAAGTCTGCAACACGTCCTTAAGAGTTACATGATTTCACCCAATGTCAATGTGTAATTTCTCCAGTTCTGATCATTGTTTAGGTTGTCAAAACACAGTGACATCTTTTTATGGCTTTAAACGCAATTTCTCCTCGAGAGAACATGATTTCACTAAAAACGTTATAGTTTAAACATGCCTGTTGTACATGTGTGCAAACACTCAGAGCCTTAAAATAAGGTTTTCACCAATGTGTTTTTTGGTGAGAAACCTTCTATTTCAAGGTTCTGTGCGTTTTCAGACAAGTACAATATGTATTTTTAGTGTTTCTGATGAAATCCCTCCTTTTAATGCATTTTCTCACAGAAAATGAGTCTCTCGCCATGGGAAAATGGCTTTTTTGAAAAAGCATATTCTGGTCGAGAAATCGTGTTTTAAACAATAAAAACGACTCCCGGCCATATTTAGTTCACATTTTTACTTTTGGTAACGTAGTCCGTATTCGTAACGCACTAAACCTTTTTATC
This sequence comes from Lampris incognitus, assembly GCF_029633865.1. NCBI lineage: Eukaryota > Metazoa > Chordata > Actinopteri > Lampriformes > Lampridae > Lampris > Lampris incognitus. Next base: position 137,701 of record NW_026611079.1, read on the forward strand.
GCGTTAAACGCCTTTTCTCGACAAGAAAAGCACAATTTCATCAAAAACAAACAAAACAAGAAAAATGAATCTATTCAACAAGTCTGTAACACATCCTTAATTGTTCCGTGTTTTCACGCAATGTCAATGTGTAATTTCAGCAGTTCTGATCATTGTTTAGGTTGTTGGTAGCTTGGTCCAATGCCAAACACAGTGAAATCTTTTTATGGCTTTAAACGCGTTTTCTCCTCGAGAGAAACATGATTTCACTAAAAACGTTATAGTTTAAACATGCCTGTTGTACATGTGTGCAAACACTCAGAGCCTTAAAATAAGGTTTTCACCAATGTGTTTTTTGGTGAGAAACCTTCTATTTCAAGGTTCTGTGCGTTTTCAGACAAGTACAATATGTATTTTTAGTGTTTCTGATGAAATCCCTCCTTTTAATGCATTTTCTCACAGAAAATGAGTCTCTCGCCATGGGAAAATGGCTTTTTTGAAAAAGCATATTCTGGTCGAGAAATCGTGTTTTAAACAATAAAAACGAATCCCGGCCATATTTAGTTCACATTTTTACTTTTGGTAACGTAGTCCGTATTCGTAACGCACTAAACCTTTTTATCGCGTTAAACGCCTTTTCTCGACAACAAAAGCACAATTTCATCAAAAACAAACAAAACAAGAAAAATGAATCTATTCAACAAGTCTGCAACACGTCCTTAAGAGTTAAATGATTTCACCCAATGTCAATGTGTAATTTTTCCAGTTCTGATCATTGTTTAGGTTGTTGGTAGCTTGGTCCAATGCCAAAACACAGTGAAATCTTTTTATGGCTTTAAACGCAATGTCTCCTCGAGAGAAACATGATTTCATTAAAAACGTTATAGTTTAAACATGCCTGTTGTACATGTGTGCAAACACTCAGAGCCTTAAAATAAGGTTTTCACCAATGTGTTTTTTGGTGAGAAACCTTCTATTTCAAGGTTCTGTGCGTTTTCAGACAAGTACAATATGTATTTTTAGTGTTTCTGATGAAATCCCTCCTTTTAATGCATTTTCTCACAGAAAATGAGTCTCTCGCCATGGGAAAATGGCTTTTTTGAAAAAGCATATTCTGGTCGAGAAATCGTGTTTTAAACAATAAAAACGACTCCCGGCCATATTTAGTTCACATTTTTACTTTTGGTAACGTAGTCCGTATTCGTAACGCACTAAACCTTTTTATCGCGTTAAACGCCTTTTCTCGACAAGAAAAGCACAATTTCATCAAAAACAAACAAAACAAGAAAATGAATCTATTCAACAAGTCTGCAACACGTCCTTAAGAGTTACATGATTTCACCCAATGTCAATGTGTAATTTCTCCAGTTCTGATCATTGTTTAGGTTGTCAAAACACAGTGAAATCTTTTTATGGCTTTAAACGCAATGTCTCCTCGAGAGAACATGATTTCACTAAAAACGTTATAGTTTAAACATGCCTGTTGTACATGTGTGCAAACACTCAGAGCCTTAAAATAAGGTTTTCACCAATGTGTTTTTTGGTGAGAAACCTTCTATTTCAAGGTTCTGTGCGTTTTCAGACAAGTACAATATGTATTTTTAGTGTTTCTGATGAAATCCCTCCTTTTAATGCATTTTCTCACAGAAAATGAGTCTCTCGCCATGGGAAAATGGCTTTTTTGAAAAAGCATATTCTGGTCGAGAAATCGTGTTTTAAACAATAAAAACGACTCCCGGCCATATTTAGTTCACATTTTTACTTTTGGTAACGTAGTCCGTATTCGTAACGCACTAAACCTTTTTATCGCGTTAAACGCCTTTTCTCGACAAGAAAAGCACAATTTCATCAAAAACAAACAAAACAAGAAAAATGAATCTATTCAACAAGTCTGTAACACATCCTTAATTGTTCCGTGTTTTCACGCAATGTCAATGTGTAATTTCAGCAGTTCTGATCATTGTTTAGGTTGTTGGTAGCTTGGTCCAATGCCAAACACAGTGAAATCTTTTTATGGCTTTAAACGCGTTTTCTCCTCGAGAGAAACATGATTTCACTAAAAACGTTATAGTTTAAACATGCCTGTTGTACATGTGTGCAAACACTCAGAGCCTTAAAATAAGGTTTTCACCTATGTTTTTTGGTGAGAAACCTTCTATTTCAAGGTCCTGTGCGTTTTCAGACAAGTACAATATGTATTTTTAGTGTTTCTGAATAAATCCCTCCTTTTAATGCATTTTCTCACAGAAAATGAGTCTCTCGCCATGGGAAAACGGCTTTTTGAAAAAGCATATTCTGGTAGAGAAATCGTGTTTTAAACAATAAAAACGACTCCCGGCCATATTTAGTTCACATATTTACTTTTGGTAAGCTAGCCCGTATTCATAACGCACTAAACCTTTTTATCGCGTTAAACGCCTTTTCTCGACAACAAAAGCACAATTTCATCAAAAACAAACAAAACAAGAAAAATGAATCTATTCAACAAGTCTGCAACACGTCCTTAAGAGTTAAATGATTTCACCCAATGTCAATGTGTAATTTTTCCAGTTCTGATCATTGTTTAGGTTGTTGGTAGCTTGGTCCAATGCCAAAACACAGTGAAATCTTTTTATGGCTTTAAACGCAATGTCTCCTCGAGAGAAACATGATTTCATTAAAAACGTTATAGTTTAAACATGCCTGTTGTACATGTGTGCAAACACTCAGAGCCTTAAAATAAGGTTTTCACCAATGTGTTTTTTGGTGAGAAACCTTCTATTTCAAGGTTCTGTGCGTTTTCAGACAAGTACAATATGTATTTTTAGTGTTTCTGATGAAATCCCTCCTTTTAATGCATTTTCTCACAGAAAATGAGTCTCTCGCCATGGGAAAATGGCTTTTTTGAAAAAGCATATTCTGGTCGAGAAATCGTGTTTTAAACAATAAAAACGAATCCCGGCCATATTTAGTTCACATTTTTACTTTTGGTAACGTAGTCCGTATTCGTAACGCACTAAACCTTTTTATCGCGTTAAACGCCTTTTCTCGACAAGAAAAGCACAATTTCATCAAAAACAAACAAAACAAGAAAAATGAATCTATTCAACAAGTCTGCAACACGTCCTTAAGAGTTAAATGATTTCACTCAATGTCAATGTGTAATTTTTCCAGTTCTGATCATTGTTTAGGTTGTTGGTAGCTTGGTCCAATGCCAAAACACAGTGAAATCTTTTTATGGCTTTAAACGCAATGTCTCCTCGAGAGAAACATGATTTCATTAAAACCGTTATAGTTTAAACATGCCTGTTGTACATGTGTGCAAACACTCAGAGCCTTAAAATAAGGTTTTCACCAATGTGTTTTTTGGTGAGAAACCTTCTATTTCAAGGTCCTGTGCGTTTTAAGACAAGTACAATATGTATTTTTAGTGTTTCTGAATAAATCCCTCCTTTTAATGCATTTTCTCACAGAAAATGAGTCTCTCGCCATGGAAAAATGGCTTTTTTGAAAAAGCATATTCTGGTCGAGAAATCGTGTTTTAAACAATAAAAACGACTCCCGGCCATATTTAGTTTACATTTTTACTTTTGGTAAGCTAGCCCGTATTCATAACGCACTAAACCTTTTTATCGCGTTAAACGCCTTTTCTCGACAAGAAAAGCACAATTTCATCAAAAACAAACAAAACAAGAAAATGAATCTATTCAACAAGTCTGCAACACGTCCTTAAGAGTTACATGATTTCACCCAATGTCAATGTGTAATTTCTCCAGTTCTGATCATTGTTTAGGTTGTCAAAACACAGTGACATCTTTTTATGGCTTTAAACGCAATTTCTCCTCGAGAGAACATGATTTCACTAAAAACGTTATAGTTTAAACATGCCTGTTGTACATGTGTGCAAACACTCAGAGCCTTAAAATAAGGTTTTCACCAATGTGTTTTTTGGTGAGAAACCTTCTATTTCAAGGTTCTGTGCGTTTTCAGACAAGTACAATATGTATTTTTAGTGTTTCTGATGAAATCCCTCCTTTTAATGCATTTTCTCACAGAAAATGAGTCTCTCGCCATGGGAAAATGGCTTTTTTGAAAAAGCATATTCTGGTCGAGAAATCGTGTTTTAAACAATAAAAACGAATCCCGGCCATATTTAGTTCACATTTTTACTTTTGGTAACGTAGTCCGTATTCGTAACGCACTAAACCTTTTTATCGCGTTAAACGCCTTTTCTCGACAAGAAAAGCACAATTTCATCAAAAACAAACAAAACAAGAAAAATGAATCTATTCAACAAGTCTGCAACACGTCCTTAAGAGTTAAATGATTTCACTCAATGTCAATGTGTAATTTTTCCAGTTCTGATCATTGTTTAGGTTGTTGGTAGCTTGGTCCAATGCCAAAACACAGTGAAATCTTTTTATGGCTTTAAACGCAATGTCTCCTCGAGAGAAACATGATTTCATTAAAACCGTTATAGTTTAAACATGCCTGTTGTACATGTGTGCAAACACTCAGAGCCTTAAAATAAGGTTTTCACCAATGTGTTTTTTGGTGAGAAACCTTCTATTTCAAGGTCCTGTGCGTTTTAAGACAAGTACAATATGTATTTTTAGTGTTTCTGAATAAATCCCTCCTTTTAATGCATTTTCTCACAGAAAATGAGTCTCTCGCCATGGAAAAATGGCTTTTTTGAAAAAGCATATTCTGGTCGAGAAATCGTGTTTTAAACAATAAAAACGACTCCCGGCCATATTTAGTTTACATTTTTACTTTTGGTAAGCTAGCCCGTATTCATAACGCACTAAACCTTTTTATCGCGTTAAACGCCTTTTCTCGACAAGAAAAGCACAATTTCATCAAAAACAAACAAAACAAGAAAATGAATCTATTCAACAAGTCTGCAACACGTCCTTAAGAGTTACATGATTTCACCCAATGTCAATGTGTAATTTCTCCAGTTCTGATCATTGTTTAGGTTGTCAAAACACAGTGACATCTTTTTATGGCTTTAAACGCAATTTCTCCTCGAGAGAACATGATTTCACTAAAAACGTTATAGTTTAAACATGCCTGTTGTACATGTGTGCAAACACTCAGAGCCTTAAAATAAGGTTTTCACCAATGTGTTTTTTGGTGAGAAACCTTCTATTTCAAGGTTCTGTGCGTTTTCAGACAAGTACAATATGTATTTTTAGTGTTTCTGATGAAATCCCTCCTTTTAATGCATTTTCTCACAGAAAATGAGTCTCTCGCCATGGGAAAATGGCTTTTTTGAAAAAGCATATTCTGGTCGAGAAATCGTGTTTTAAACAATAAAAACGACTCCCGGCCATATTTAGTTCACATTTTTACTTTTGGTAACGTAGTCCGTATTCGTAACGCACTAAACCTTTTTATCGCGTTAAACGCCTTTTCTCGACAAGAAAAGCACAATTTCATCAAAAACAAACAAAACAAGAAAAATGAATCTATTCAACAAGTCTGTAACACATCCTTAATTGTTCCGTGTTTTCACGCAATGTCAATGTGTAATTTCAGCAGTTCTGATCATTGTTTAGGTTGTTGGTAGGTTGGTCCAATGCCAAACACAGTGAAATCTTTTTATGGCTTTAAACGCGTTTTCTCCTCGAGAGAAACATGATTTCACTAAAAACGTTATAGTTTAAACATGCCTGTTGTACATGTGTGCAAACACTCAGAGCCTTAAAATAAGGTTTTCACCTATGTTTTTTGGTGAGAAACCTTCTATTTCAAGGTCCTGTGCGTTTTCAGACAAGTACAATATGTATTTTTAGTGTTTCTGAATAAATCCCTCCTTTTAATGCATTTTCTCACAGAAAATGAGTCTCTCGCCATGGGAAAACGGCTTTTTGAAAAAGCATATTCTGGTAGAGAAATCGTGTTTTAAACAATAAAAACGACTCCCGGCCATATTTAGTTCACATATTTACTTTTGGTAAGCTAGCCCGTATTCATAACGCACTAAACCTTTTTATCGCGTTAAACGCCTTTTCTCGACAACAAAAGCACAATTTCATCAAAAACAAACAAAACAAGAAAAATGAATCTATTCAACAAGTCTGCAACACGTCCTTAAGAGTTAAATGATTTCACCCAATGTCAATGTGTAATTTTTCCAGTTCTGATCATTGTTTAGGTTGTTGGTAGCTTGGTCCAATGCCAAAACACAGTGAAATCTTTTTATGGCTTTAAACGCAATGTCTCCTCGAGAGAAACATGATTTCATTAAAAACGTTATAGTTTAAACATGCCTGTTGTACATGTGTGCAAACACTCAGAGCCTTAAAATAAGGTTTTCACCAATGTGTTTTTTGGTGAGAAACCTTCTATTTCAAGGTTCTGTGCGTTTTCAGACAAGTACAATATGTATTTTTAGTGTTTCTGATGAAATCCCTCCTTTTAATGCATTTTCTCTCAGAAAATGAGTCTCTCGCCATGGGAAAATGGCTTTTTTGAAAAAGCATATTCTGGTCGAGAAATCGTGTTTTAAACAATAAAAACGAATCCCGGCCATATTTAGTTCACATTTTTACTTTTGGTAACGTAGTCCGTATTCGTAACGCACTAAACCTTTTTATCGCGTTAAACGCCTTTTCTCGACAAGAAAAGCACAATTTCATCAAAAACAAACAAAACAAGAAAAATGAATCTATTCAACAAGTCTGCAACACGTCCTTAAGAGTTAAATGATTTCACTCAATGTCAATGTGTAATTTTTCCAGTTCTGATCATTGTTTAGGTTGTTGGTAGCTTGGTCCAATGCCAAAACACAGTGAAATCTTTTTATGGCTTTAAACGCAATGTCTCCTCGAGAGAAACATGATTTCATTAAAACCGTTATAGTTTAAACATGCCTGTTGTACATGTGTGCAAACACTCAGAGCCTTAAAATAAGGTTTTCACCAATGTGTTTTTTGGTGAGAAACCTTCTATTTCAAGGTCCTGTGCGTTTTAAGACAAGTACAATATGTATTTTTAGTGTTTCTGAATAAATCCCTCCTTTTAATGCATTTTCTCACAGAAAATGAGTCTCTCGCCATGGAAAAATGGCTTTTTTGAAAAAGCATATTCTGGTCGAGAAATCGTGTTTTAAACAATAAAAACGACTCCCGGCCATATTTAGTTTACATTTTTACTTTTGGTAAGCTAGCCCGTATTCATAACGCACTAAACCTTTTTATCGCGTTAAACGCCTTTTCTCGACAAGAAAAGCACAATTTCATCAAAAACAAACAAAACAAGAAAATGAATCTATTCAACAAGTCTGCAACACGTCCTTAAGAGTTACATGATTTCACCCAATGTCAATGTGTAATTTCTCCAGTTCTGATCATTGTTTAGGTTGTCAAAACACAGTGACATCTTTTTATGGCTTTAAACGCAATTTCTCCTCGAGAGAACATGATTTCACTAAAAACGTTATAGTTTAAACATGCCTGTTGTACATGTGTGCAAACACTCAGAGCCTTAAAATAAGGTTTTCACCAATGTGTTTTTTGGTGAGAAACCTTCTATTTCAAGGTTCTGTGCGTTTTCAGACAAGTACAATATGTATTTTTAGTGTTTCTGATGAAATCCCTCCTTTTAATGCATTTTCTCACAGAAAATGAGTCTCTCGCCATGGGAAAATGGCTTTTTTGAAAAAGCATATTCTGGTCGAGAAATCGTGTTTTAAACAATAAAAACGACTCCCGGCCATATTTAGTTCACATTTTTACTTTTGGTAACGTAGTCCGTATTCGTAACGCACTAAACCTTTTTATCGCGTTAAACGCCTTTTCTCGACAAGAAAAGCACAATTTCATCAAAAACAAACAAAACAAGAAAAATGAATCTATTCAACAAGTCTGTAACACATCCTTAATTGTTCCGTGTTTTCACGCAATGTCAATGTGTAATTTCAGCAGTTCTGATCATTGTTTAGGTTGTTGGTAGCTTGGTCCAATGCCAAACACAGTGAAATCTTTTTATGGCTTTAAACGCGTTTTCTCCTCGAGAGAAACATGATTTCACTAAAAACGTTATAGTTTAAACATGCCTGTTGTACATGTGTGCAAACACTCAGAGCCTTAAAATAAGGTTTTCACCTATGTTTTTTGGTGAGAAACCTTCTATTTCAAGGTCCTGTGCGTTTTCAGACAAGTACAATATGTATTTTTAGTGTTTCTGAATAAATCCCTCCTTTTAATGCATTTTCTCACAGAAAATGAGTCTCTCGCCATGGGAAAATGGCTTTTTTGAAAAAGCATATTCTGGTCGAGAAATCGTGTTTTAAACAATAAAAACGAATCCCGGCCATATTTAGTTCACATTTTTACTTTTGGTAACGTAGTCCGTATTCGTAACGCACTAAACCTTTTTATCGCGTTAAACGCCTTTTCTCGACAAGAAAAGCACAATTTCATCAAAAACAAACAAAACAAGAAAATGAATCTATTCAACAAGTCTGCAACACGTCCTTAAGAGTTACATGATTTCACCCAATGTCAATGTGTAATTTCTCCAGTTCTGATCATTGTTTAGGTTGTCAAAACACAGTGACATCTTTTTATGGCTTTAAACGCAATTTCTCCTCGAGAGAACATGATTTCACTAAAAACGTTATAGTTTAAACATGCCTGTTGTACATGTGTGCAAACACTCAGAGCCTTAAAATAAGGTTTTCACCAATGTGTTTTTTGGTGAGAAACCTTCTATTTCAAGGTCCTGTGCGTTTTCAGACAAGTACAATATGTATTTTTAGTGTTTCTGATGAAATCCCTCCTTTTAATGCATTTTCTCACAGAAAATGAGTCTCTCGCCATGGGAAAATGGCTTTTTTGAAAAAGCATATTCTGGTCGAGAAATCGTGTTTTAAACAATAAAAACGACTCCCGGCCATATTTAGTTCACATTTTTACTTTTGGTAACGTAGTCCGTATTCGTAACGCACTAAACCTTTTTATCGCGTTAAACGCCTTTTCTCGACAAGAAAAGCACAATTTCATCAAAAACAAACAAAACAAGAAAAATGAATCTATTCAACAAGTCTGTAACACATCCTTAATTGTTCCGTGTTTTCACGCAATGTCAATGTGTAATTTCAGCAGTTCTGATCATTGTTTAGGTTGTTGGTAGCTTGGTCCAATGCCAAACACAGTGAAATCTTTTTATGGCTTTAAACTTGTTTTCTCCTCGAGAGAAACATGATTTCACTAAAAACGTTATAGTTTAAACATGCCTGTTGTACATGTGTGCAAACACTCAGAGCCTTAAAATAAGGTTTTCACCTATGTTTTTTGGTGAGAACCTTCTATTTCAAGGTCCTGTGCGTTTTCAGACAAGTACAATATGTATTTTTAGTGTTTCTGAATAAATCCCTCCTTTTAATGCATTTTCTCACAGAAAATGAGTCTCTCGCCATGGGAAAACGGCTTTTTTTAAAAAGCATATTCTGGTAGAGAAATCGTGTTTTAAACAATAAAAACGACTCCCGGCCATATTTAGTTCACATATTTACTTTTGGTAAGCTAGCCCGTATTCATAACGCACTAAACCTTTTTATCGCGTTAAACGCCTTTTCTCGACAACAAAAGCACAATTTCATCAAAAACAAACAAAACAAGAAAAATGAATTTATTCAACAAGTCTGCAACACGTCCTTAAGAGTTAAATGATTTCACCCAATGTCAATGTGTAATTTTTCCAGTTCTGATCATTGTTTAGGTTGTTGGTAGCTTGGTCCAATGCCAAAACACAGTGAAATCTTTTTATGGCTTTAAACGCAATGTCTCCTCGAGAGAAACATGATTTCATTAAAAACGTTATAATTTAAACATGCCTGTTGTACATGTGTGCAAACACTCAGAGCCTTAAAATAAGGTTTTCACCAATGTGTTTTTTGGTGAGAAACCTTCTATTTCAAGGTTCTGTGCGTTTTCAGACAAGTACAATATGTATTTTTAGTGTTTCTGATGAAATCCCTCCTTTTAATGCATTTTCTCACAGAAAATGAGTCTCTCGCCATGGGAAAATGGCTTTTTTGAAAAAGCATATTCTGGTCGAGAAATCGTGTTTTAAACAATAAAAACGAATCCCGGCCATATTTAGTTCACATTTTTACTTTTGGTAACGTAGTCCGTATTCGTAACGCACTAAACCTTTTTATCGCGTTAAACGCCTTTTCTCGACAAGAAAAGCACAATTTCATCAAAAACAAACAAAACAAGAAAATGAATCTATTCAACAAGTCTGCAACACGTCCTTAAGAGTTACATGATTTCACCCAATGTCAATGTGTAATTTCTCCAGTTCTGATCATTGTTTAGGTTGTCAAAACACAGTGACATCTTTTTATGGCTTTAAACGCAATTTCTCCTCGAGAGAACATGATTTCACTAAAAACGTTATAGTTTAAACATGCCTGTTGTACATGTGTGCAAACACTCAGCCTTAAAATAAGGTTTTCACCAATGTGTTTTTTGGTGAGAAACCTTCTATTTCAAGGTTCTGTGCGTTTTCAGACAAGTACAATATGTATTTTTAGTGTTTCTGATGAAATCCCTCCTTTTAATGCATTTTCTCACAGAAAATGAGTCTCTCGCCATGGGAAAATGGCTTTTTTGAAAAAGCATATTCTGGTCGAGAAATCGTGTTTTAAACAATAAAAACGAATCCCGGCCATATTTAGTTCACATTTTTACTTTTGGTAACGTAGTCCGTATTCGTAACGCACTAAACCTTTTTATCGCGTTAAACGCCTTTTCTCGACAAGAAAAGCACAATTTCATCAAAAACAAACAAAACAAGAAAAATGAATCTATTCAACAAGTCTGCAACACGTCCTTAAGAGTTAAATGATTTCACTCAATGTCAATGTGTAATTTTTCCAGTTCTGATCATTGTTTAGGTTGTTGGTAGCTTGGTCCAATGCCAAAACACAGTGAAATCTTTTTATGGCTTTAAACGCAATGTCTCCTCGAGAGAAACATGATTTCATTAAAACCGTTATAGTTTAAACATGCCTGTTGTACATGTGTGCAAACACTCAGAGCCTTAAAATAAGGTTTTCACCAATGTGTTTTTTGGTGAGAAACCTTCTATTTCAAGGTCCTGTGCGTTTTAAGACAAGTACAATATGTATTTTTAGTGTTTCTGAATAAATCCCTCCTTTTAATGCATTTTCTCACAGAAAATGAGTCTCTCGCCATGGAAAAATGGCTTTTTTGAAAAAGCATATTCTGGTCGAGAAATCGTGTTTTAAACAATAAAAACGACTCCCGGCCATATTTAGTTTACATTTTTACTTTTGGTAAGCTAGCCCGTATTCATAACGCACTAAACCTTTTTATCGCGTTAAACGCCTTTTCTCGACAAGAAAAGCACAATTTCATCAAAAACAAACAAAACAAGAAAATGAATCTATTCAACAAGTCTGCAACACGTCCTTAAGAGTTACATGATTTCACCCAATGTCAATGTGTAAGTTCTCCAGTTCTGATCATTGTTTAGGTTGTCAAAACACAGTGACATCTTTTTATGGCTTTAAACGCAATTTCTCCTCGAGAGAACATGATTTCACTAAAAACGTTATAGTTTAAACATGCCTGTTGTACATGTGTGCAAACACTCAGAGCCTTAAAATAAGGTTTTCACCAATGTGTTTTTTGGTGAGAAACCTTCTATTTCAAGGTTCTGTGCGTTTTCAGACAAGTACAATATGTATTTTTAGTGTTTCTGATGAAATCCCTCCTTTTAATGCATTTTCTCACAGAAAATGAGTCTCTCGCCATGGGAAAATGGCTTTTTTGAAAAAGCATATTCTGGTCGAGAAATCGTGTTTTAAACAATAAAAACGACTCCCGGCCATATTTAGTTCACATTTTTACTTTTGGTAACGTAGTCCGTATTCGTAACGCACTAAACCTTTTTATCGCGTTAAACGCCTTTTCTCGACAAGAAAAGCACAATTTCATCAAAAACAAACAAAACAAGAAAAATGAATCTATTCAACAAGTCTGTAACACATCCTTAATTGTTCCGTGTTTTCACGCAATGTCAATGTGTAATTTCAGCAGTTCTGATCATTGTTTAGGTTGTTGGTAGCTTGGTCCGATGCCAAACACAGTGAAATCTTTTTATGGCTTTAAACGCGTTTTCTCCTCGAGAGAAACATGATTTCACTAAAAACGTTATAGTTTAAACATGCCTGTTGTACATGTGTGCAAACACTCAGAGCCTTAAAATAAGGTTTTCACCTATGTTTTTTGGTGAGAACCTTCTATTTCAAGGTCCTGTGCGTTTTCAGACAAGTACAATATGTATTTTTAGTGTTTCTGAATAAATCCCTCCTTTTAATGCATTTTCTCACAGAAAATGAGTCTCTCGCCATGGGAAAACGGCTTTTTTTAAAAAGCATATTCTGGTAGAGAAATCGTGTTTTAAACAATAAAAACGACTCCCGGCCATATTTAGTTCACATATTTACTTTTGGTAAGCTAGCCCGTATTCATAACGCACTAAACCTTTTTATCGCGTTAAACGCCTTTTCTCGACAACAAAAGCACAATTTCATCAAAAACAAACAAAACAAGAAAAATGAATTTATTCAACAAGTCTGCAACACGTCCTTAAGAGTTAAATGATTTCACCCAATGTCAATGTGTAATTTTTCCAGTTCTGATCATTGTTTAGGTTGTTGGTAGCTTGGTCCAATGCCAAAACACAGTGAAATCTTTTTATGGCTTTAAACGCAATGTCTCCTCGAGAGAAACATGATTTCATTAAAAACGTTATAATTTAAACATGCCTGTTGTACATGTGTGCAAACACTCAGAGCCTTAAAATAAGGTTTTCACCAATGTGTTTTTTGGTGAGAAACCTTCTATTTCAAGGTTCTGTGCGTTTTCAGACAAGTACAATATGTATTTTTAGTGTTTCTGATGAAATCCCTCCTTTTAATGCATTTTCTCACAGAAAATTAGTCTCTCGCCATGGGAAAACGGCTTTTTTGAAAAAGCATATTCTGGTCGAGAAATCGTGTTTTAAACAATAAAAACGACTCCCGGCCATATTTTGTTCACATATTTACTTTTGGTAAGCTAGCCCGTATTCATAACGCACTAAACCTTTTTATCGCGTTAAACGCCTTTTCTCGACAACAAAAGCACAATTTCATCAAAAACAAACAAAACAAGAAAAATGAATCTATTCAACAAGTCTGCAACACGTCCTTAAGAGTTAAATGATTTCACTCAATGTCAATGTGTAATTTTTCCAGTTCTGATCATTGTTTAGGTTGTTGGTAGCTTGGTCCAATGCCAAAACACAGTGAAATCTTTTTATGGCTTTAAACGCAATGTCTCCTCGAGAGAAACATGATTTCATTAAAACCGTTATAGTTTAAACATGCCTGTTGTACATGTGTGCAAACACTCAGAGCCTTAAAATAAGGTTTTCACCAATGTGTTTTTTGGTGAGAAACCTTCTATTTCAAGGTCCTGTGCGTTTTCAGACAAGTACAATATGTATTTTTAGTGTTTCTGAATAAATCCCTCCTTTTAATGCATTTTCTCACAGAAAATGAGTCTCTCGCCATGGAAAAATGGCTTTTTTGAAAAAGCATATTCTGGTCGAGAAATCGTGTTTTAAACAATAAAAACGACTCCCGGCCATATTTAGTTCACATTTTTACTTTTGGTAAGCTAGCCCGTATTCATAACGCACTAAACCTTTTTATCGCGTTAAACGCCTTTTCTCGACAAGAAAAGCACAATTTCATCAAAAACAAACAAAACAAGAAAATGAATCTATTCAACAAGTCTGCAACACGTCCTTAAGAGTTACATGATTTCACCCAATGTCAATGTGTAATTTCTCCAGTTCTGATCATTGTTTAGGTTGTCAAAACACAGTGACATCTTTTTATGGCTTTAAACGCAATTTCTCCTCGAGAGAACATGATTTCACTAAAAACGTTATAGCTTAAACATGCCTGTTGTACATGTGTGCAAACACTCAGAGCCTTAAAATAAGGTTTTCACCTATGTTTTTTGGTGAGAAACCTTCTATTTCAAGGTCCTGTGCGTTTTCAGACAAGTACAATATGTATTTTTAGTGTTTCTGAATAAATCCCTCCTTTTAATGCATTTTCTCACAGAAAATGAGTCTCTCGCCATGGGAAAACGGCTTTTTTGAAAAAGCATATTCTGGTAGAGAAATCATGTTTTAAACAATAAAAATGACTCCCGGCCATATTTAGTTCACATATTTACTTTTGGTAAGCTAGCCCGTATTCATAACGCACTAAACCTTTTTATCGCGTTAAACGCCTTTTCTCGACAACAAAAGCACAATTTCATCAAAAACAAACAAAATAAGAAAAATGAATCTATTCAACAAGTCTGCAACACGTCCTTAAGAGTTAAATGATTTCACCCAATGTCAATGTGTAATTTTTCCAGTTCTGATCATTGTTTAGGTTGTTGGTAGCTTGGTCCAATGCCAAAACACAGTGAAATCTTTTTATGGCTTTAAACGCAATGTCTCCTCGAGAGAAACATGATTTCATTAAAAACGTTATAGTTTAAACATGCCTGTTGTACATGTGTGCAAACACTCAGAGCCTTAAAATAAGGTTTTCACCAATGTGTTTTTTGGTGAGAAACCTTCTATTTCAAGGTTCTGTGCGTTTTCAGACAAGTACAATATGTATTTTTAGTGTTTCTGAATAAATCCCTCCTTTTAATGCATTTTCTCACAGAAAATGAGTCTCTCGCCATGGGAAAATGGCTTTTTTGAAAAAGCATATTCTGGTCGAGAAATCGTGTTTTAAACAATAAAAACGAATCCCGGCCATATTTAGTTCACATTTTTACTTTTGGTAACGTAGTCCGTATTCGTAACGCACTAAACCTTTTTATCGCGTTAAACGCCTTTTCTCGACAAGAAAAGCACAATTTCATCAAAAACAAACAAAACAAGAAAATGAATCTATTCAACAAGTCTGCAACACGTCCTTAAGAGTTACATGATTTCACCCAATGTCAATGTGTAATTTCTCCAGTTCTGATCATTGTTTAGGTTGTCAAAACACAGTGACATCTTTTTATGGCTTTAAACGCAATTTCTCCTCGAGAGAACATGATTTCACTAAAAACGTTATAGTTTAAACATGCCTGTTGTACATGTGTGCAAACACTCAGAGCCTTAAAATAAGGTTTTCACCAATGTGTTTTTTGGTGAGAAACCTTCTATTTCAAGGTTCTGTGCGTTTTCAGACAAGTACAATATGTATTTTTAGTGTTTCTGATGAAATCCCTCCTTTTAATGCAATTTCTCACAGAAAATGAGTCTCTCGCCATGGGAAAATGGCTTTTTTGAAAAAGCATATTCTGGTCGAGAAATCGTGTTTTAAACAATAAAAACGACTCCCGGCCATATTTAGTTCACATTTTTACTTTTGGTAACGTAGTCCGTATTCGTAACGCACTAAACCTTTTTATCGCGTTAAACGCCTTTTCTCGACAAGAAAAGCACAATTTCATCAAAAACAAACAAAACAAGAAAAATGAATCTATTCAACAAGTCTGTAACACATCCTTAATTGTTCCGTGTTTTCACGCAATGTCAATGTGTAATTTCAGCAGTTCTGATCATTGTTTAGGTTGTTGGTAGCTTGGTCCAATGCCAAACACAGTGAAATCTTTTTATGGCTTTAAACGCGTTTTCTCCTCGAGAGAAACATGATTTCACTAAAAACGTTATAGTTTAAACATGCCTGTTGTACATGTGTGCAAACACTCAGAGCCTTAAAATAAGGTTTTCACCTATGTTTTTTGGTGAGAAACCTTCTATTTCAAGGTCCTGTGCGTTTTCAGACAAGTACAATATGTATTTTTAGTGTTTCTGAATAAATCCCTCCTTTTAGTGCATTTTCTCACAGAAAATGAGTCTCTCGCCATGGGAAAACGGCTTTTTTGAAAAAGCATATTCTGGTAGAGAAATCGTGTTTTAAACAATAAAAACGACTCCCGGCCATATTTAGTTCACATATTTACTTTTGGTAAGCTAGCCCGTATTCATAACGCACTAAATCTTTTTATCGCGTTAAACGCCTTTTCTCGACAAAAAAAGCACAATTTCATCAAAAACAAACAAAACAAGAAAAATGAATCTATTCAGCAAGTCTGCAACACGTCCTTAAGAGTTAAATGATTTCACCCAATGTCAATGTGTAATTTTTCCAGTTCTGATCATTGTTTAGGTTGTTGGTAGCTTGGTCCAATGCCAAAACACAGTGAAATCTTTTTATGGCTTTAAACGCAATGTCTCCTCGAGAGAAACATGATTTCATTAAAAACGTTATAGTTTAAACATGCCTGTTGTACATGTGTGCAAACACTCAGAGCCTTAAAATAAGGTTTTCACCAATGTGTTTTTTGGTGAGAAACCTTCTATTTCAAGGTTCTGTGCGTTTTCAGACAAGTACAATATGTATTTTTAGTGTTTCTGATGAAATCCCTCCTTTTAATGCATTTTCTCACAGAAAATGAGTCTCTCGCCATGGGAAAATGGCTTTTTTGAAAAAGCATATTCTGGTCGAGAAATCGTGTTTTAAACAATAAAAACGACTCCCGGCCATATTTAGTTCACATTTTTACTTTTGGTAACGTAGTCCGTATTCGTAACGCACTAAACCTTTTTATCGCGTTAAACGCCTTTTCTCGACAAGAAAAGCACAATTTCATCAAAAACAAACAAAACAAGAAAAATGAATCTATTCAACAAGTCTGTAACACATCCTTAATTGTTCCGTGTTTTCACGCAATGTCAATGTGTAATTTCAGCAGTTCTGATCATTGTTTAGGTTGTTGGTAGCTTGGTCCAATGCCAAAACACAGTGAAATCTTTTTATTGCTTTAAACGCGTTTTCTCCTCGAGAGAAACATGATTTCATTAAAAACGTTATAGTTTAAACATGCCTGTTGTACATGTGTGCAAACACTCAGAGCCTTAAAATAAGGTTTTCACCAATGTGTTTTTTGGTGAGAAACCTTCTATTTCAAGGTTCTGTGCGTTTTCAGACAAGTACAATATGTATTTTTAGTGTTTCTGATGAAATCCCTCCTTTTAATGCATTTTCTCACAGAAAATGAGTCTCTCGCCATGGGAAAATGGCTTTTTTGAAAAAGCATATTCTGGTCGAGAAATCGTGTTTTAAACAATAAAAACGAATCCCGGCCATATTTAGTTCACATTTTTACTTTTGGTAACGTAGTCCGTATTCGTAACGCACTAAACCTTTTTATCGCGTTAAACGCCTTTTCTCGACAAGAAAAGCACAATTTCATCAAAAACAAACAAAACAAGAAAATGAATCTATTCAACAAGTCTGCAACACGTCCTTAAGAGTTACATGATTTCACCCAATGTCAATGTGTAATTTCTCCAGTTCTGATCATTGTTTAGGTTGTCAAAACACAGTGACATCTTTTTATGGCTTTAAACGCAATTTCTCCTCGAGAGAACATGATTTCACTAAAAACGTTATAGTTTAAACATGCCTGTTGTACATGTGTGCAAACACTCAGAGCCTTAAAATAAGGTTTTCACCAATGTGTTTTTTGGTGAGAAACCTTCTATTTCAAGGTTCTGTGCGTTTTCAGACAAGTACAATATGTATTTTTAGTGTTTCTGATGAAATCCCTCCTTTTAATGCATTTTCTCACAGAAAATGAGTCTCTCGCCATGGGAAAATGGCTTTTTTGAAAAAGCATATTCTGGTCGAGAAATCGTGTTTTAAACAATAAAAACGACTCCCGGCCATATTTAGTTCACATTTTTACTTTTGGTAACGTAGTCCGTATTCGTAACGCACTAAACCTTTTTATCGCGTTAAACGCCTTTTCTCGACAAGAAAAGCACAATTTCATCAAAAACAAACAAAACAAGAAAAATGAATCTATTCAACAAGTCTGTAACACATCCTTAATTGTTCCGTGTTTTCACGCAATGTCAATGTGTAATTTCAGCAGTTCTGATCATTGTTTAGGTTGTTGGTAGCTTGGTCCAATGCCAAACACAGTGAAATCTTTTTATGGCTTTAAACGCGTTTTCTCCTCGAGAGAAACATGATTTCACTAAAAACGTTATAGTTTAAACATGCCTGTTGTACATGTGTGCAAACACTCAGAGCCTTAAAATAAGGTTTTCACCTATGTTTTTTGGTGAGAAACCTTCTATTTCAAGGTCCTGTGCGTTTTCAGACAAGTACAATATGTATTTTTAGTGTTTCTGAATAAATCCCTCCTTTTAGTGCATTTTCTCACAGAAAATGAGTCTCTCGCCATGGGAAAACGGCTTTTTTGAAAAAGCATATTCTGGTAGAGAAATCGTGTTTTAAACAATAAAAACGACTCCCGGCCATATTTAGTTCACATATTTACTTTTGGTAAGCTAGCCCGTATTCATAACGCACTAAACCTTTTTATCGCGTTAAACGCCTTTTCTCGACAAAAAAAGCACAATTTCATCAAAAACAAACAAAACAAGAAAAATGAATCTATTCAACAAGTCTGCAACACGTCCTTAAGAGTTAAATGATTTCACCCAATGTCAATGTGTAATTTTTCCAGTTCTGATCATTGTTTAGGTTGTTGGTAGCTTGGTCCAATGCCAAAACACAGTGAAATCTTTTTATGGCTTTAAACGCAATGTCTCCTCGAGAGAAACATGATTTCATTAAAAACGTTATAGTTTAAACATGCCTGTTGTACATGTGTGCAAACACTCAGAGCCTTAAAATAAGGTTTTCACCAATGTGTTTTTTGGTGAGAAACCTTCTATTTCAAGGTTCTGTGCGTTTTCAGACAAGTACAATATGTATTTTTAGTGTTTCTGATGAAATCCCTCCTTTTAATGCATTTTCTCACAGAAAATGAGTCTCTCGCCATGGGAAAATGGCTTTTTTGAAAAAGCATATTCTGGTCGAGAAATCGTGTTTTAAACAATAAAAACGACTCCCGGCCATATTTAGTTCACATTTTTACTTTTGGTAACGTAGTCCGTATTCGTAACGCACTAAACCTTTTTATCGCGTTAAACGCCTTTTCTCGACAAGAAAAGCACAATTTCATCAAAAACAAACAAAACAAGAAAAATGAATCTATTCAACAAGTCTGTAACACATCCTTAATTGTTCCGTGTTTTCACGCAATGTCAATGTGTAATTTCAGCAGTTCTGATCATTGTTTAGGTTGTTGGTAGCTTGGTCCAATGCCAAAACACAGTGAAATCTTTTTATTGCTTTAAACGCGTTTTCTCCTCGAGAGAAACATGATTTCACTAAAAACGTTAGAGTTAAAACATGCCTGTTGTACATGTGTGCAAACACTCAGAGCCTTAAAACAGGGTTTTGACCGATGTGTTTTTTGGTGAGAACCCTTCTATTTCAAGGTTCTGTGCGTTTTCAGAAACGTACAATATGTATTTTTAGCATTTCTGATGAGATCTCTACTTTCAAATGTATTTTCTCACAGAAAATGAGTCTCTGGACATAGGAAAATGGCTTGATTAGCTTTTTGGTAGCTTGGTCCAATGCCAAAACACAGGGAAATCTTTTTATGGCTTTAAACGCGTTTTCTCCTCGAGATAAACATGATTTCAATAAAAACGTTATAGTTTAAACATGCCTGTTGTACATGTGTGCAAACACTCAGAGCCTTAAAATAGGGTTTTCACCAATGTTTTTTTGGTGAGAAACCTATTTCAAGGTTCTGTGCGTTTTCAGACAAGTACAATATGTATTTTTAGTGTTTCTGATGAAATCCCTCCTTTTAATGCATTTTCTCACAGAAAATTAGTCTCTCGCCATGGGAAAACGGCTTTTTTGAAAAAGCATATTCTGGTCGAGAAATCGTGTTTTAAACAATAAAAACGACTCCCGGCCATATTTTGTTCACATTTTTACTTTTGGTAAGCTAGCCCGTATTCATAACGCACTAAATCTTTGTATCGCGTTAAACGCCTTTTCTCGACAAGAAAAAGCACAATTTCATCAAAAACAAACAAAACAAGAAAAATGAATCTATTCAACAAGTCTGCAACACGTCCTTAAGAGTTACATGATTTCACCCAATGTCAATGTGTAATTTCTCCAGTTCTGATCATTGTTTAGGTTGTTGGTAGCTTGGTCCAATGCCAAAACACAGTGAAATCTTTTTATGGCTTTAAACGCAATTTCTCCTCGAGAGAAACATGATTTCACTAAAAACGTTATAGTTTAAACATGCCTGTTGTACATGTGTGCAAACACTCAGAGCCTTAAAATAAGGTTTTCACCAATGTGTTTTTTGGTGAGAAACCTTCTATTTCAAGGTTCTGTGCGTTTTCAGACAAGTACAATATGTATTTTTAGTGTTTCTGATGAAATCCCTCCTTTTAATGCATTTTCTCACAGAAAATGAGTTTCTCGCCATGGGAAAACGGCTTTTTTGAAAAAGCATATTCTGGTCGAGAAATCGTGTTTTAAACAATAAAAACGACTCCCGGCCATATTTAGTTCACATTTTTACTTTTGGTAACGTAGTCCGTATTCGTAACGCACTAAACCTTTTTATCGCGTTAAACGCCTTTTCTCGACAAGAAAAGCACAATTTCATCAAAAACAAACAAAACAAGAAAAATGAATCTATTCAACAAGTCTGCAACACGTCCTTAAGAGTTACATGATTTCACCCAATGTCAATGTGTAATTTCTCCAGTTCTGATCATTGTTTAGGTTGTTGGTAGCTTGGTCCAATGCCAAAACACAGTGAAATCTTTTTATGGCTTTAAACGCAATTTCTCCTCGAGAGAAACATGATTTCACTAAAAACGTTAGAGTTAAAACATGCCTGTTGTACATGTGTGCAAACACTCAGAGCCTTAAAACAGGGTTTTGACCAATGTGTTTTTTGGTGAGAACCCTTCTATTTCAAGGTTCTGTGCGTTTTCAGAAACGTACAATATGTATTTTTAGCATTTCTGATGAGATCTCTACTTTCAAATGTATTTTCTCACAGAAAATGAGTCTCTGGACATAGGAAAATGGCTTGATTAGCTTTTTGGTAGCTTGGTCCAATGCCAAAACACAGGGAAATCTTTTTATGGCTTTAAACGCGTTTTCTCCTCGAGATAAACATGATTTCAATAAAAACGTTATAGTTTAAACATGCCTGTTGTACATGTGTGCAAACACTCAGAGCCTTAAAATAGGGTTTTCACCAATGTGTTTTTTGGTGAGAAACCTATTTCAAGGTTCTGTGCGTTTTCAGACAAGTACAATATGTATTTTTAGTGTTTCTGAATAAATCCCTCCTTTTAGTGCATTTTCTCACAGAAAATGAGTCTCTCGCCATGGGAAAACGGCTTTTTTGAAAAAGCATATTCTGGTAGAGAAATCGTGTTTTAAACAATAAAAACGACTCCCGGCCATATTTAGTTCACATATTTACTTTTGGTAAGCTAGCCCGTATTCATAACGCACTAAACCTTTTTATCGCGTTAAACGCCTTTTCTCGACAAAAAAAGCACAATTTCATCAAAAACAAACAAAACAAGAAAAATGAATCTATTCAACAAGTCTGCAACACGTCCTTAAGAGTTAAATGATTTCACCCAATGTCAATGTGTAATTTTTCCAGTTCTGATCATTGTTTAGGTTGTTGGTAGCTTGGTCCAATGCCAAAACACAGTGAAATCTTTTTATGGCTTTAAACGCAATGTCTCCTCGAGAGAAACATGATTTCATTAAAAACGTTATAGTTTAAACATGCCTGTTGTACATGTGTGCAAACACTCAGAGCCTTAAAATAAGGTTTTCACCAATGTGTTTTTTGGTGAGAAACCTTCTATTTCAAGGTTCTGTGCGTTTTCAGACAAGTACAATATGTATTTTTAGTGTTTCTGATGAAATCCCTCCTTTTAATGCATTTTCTCACAGAAAATGAGTCTCTCGCCATGGGAAAATGGCTTTTTTGAAAAAGCATATTCTGGTCGAGAAATCGTGTTTTAAACAATAAAAACGACTCCCGGCCATATTTAGTTCACATTTTTACTTTTGGTAACGTAGTCCGTATTCGTAACGCACTAAACCTTTTTATCGCGTTAAACGCCTTTTCTCGACAAGAAAAGCACAATTTCATCAAAAACAAACAAAACAAGAAAAATGAATCTATTCAACAAGTCTGTAACACATCCTTAATTGTTCCGTGTTTTCACGCAATGTCAATGTGTAATTTCAGCAGTTCTGATCATTGTTTAGGTTGTTGGTAGCTTGGTCCAATGCCAAAACACAGTGAAATCTTTTTATTGCTTTAAACGCGTTTTCTCCTCGAGAGAAACATGATTTCACTAAAAACGTTAGAGTTAAAACATGCCTGTTGTACATGTGTGCAAACACTCAGAGCCTTAAAACAGGGTTTTGACCGATGTGTTTTTTGGTGAGAACCCTTCTATTTCAAGGTTCTGTGCGTTTTCAGAAACGTACAATATGTATTTTTAGCATTTCTGATGAGATCTCTACTTTCAAATGTATTTTCTCACAGAAAATGAGTCTCTGGACATAGGAAAATGGCTTGATTAGCTTTTTGGTAGCTTGGTCCAATGCCAAAACACAGGGAAATCTTTTTATGGCTTTAAACGCGTTTTCTCCTCGAGATAAACATGATTTCAATAAAAACGTTATAGTTTAAACATGCCTGTTGTACATGTGTGCAAACACTCAGAGCCTTAAAATAGGGTTTTCACCAATGTTTTTTTGGTGAGAAACCTATTTCAAGGTTCTGTGCGTTTTCAGACAAGTACAATATGTATTTTTAGTGTTTCTGATGAAATCCCTCCTTTTAATGCATTTTCTCACAGAAAATTAGTCTCTCGCCATGGGAAAACGGCTTTTTTGAAAAAGCATATTCTGGTCGAGAAATCGTGTTTTAAACAATAAAAACGACTCCCGGCCATATTTTGTTCACATTTTTACTTTTGGTAAGCTAGCCCGTATTCATAACGCACTAAATCTTTTTATCGCGTTAAACGCCTTTTCTCGACAAGAAAAAGCACAATTTCATCAAAAACAAACAAAACAAGAAAAATGAATCTATTCAACAAGTCTGCAACACGTCCTTAAGAGTTACATGATTTCACCCAATGTCAATGTGTAATTTCTCCAGTTCTGATCATTGTTTAGGTTGTTGGTAGCTTGGTCCAATGCCAAAACACAGTGAAATCTTTTTATGGCTTTAAACGCAATTTCTCCTCGAGAGAAACATGATTTCACTAAAAACGTTAGAGTTAAAACATGCCTGTTGTACATGTGTGCAAACACTCAGAGCCTTAAAACAGGGTTTTGACCAATGTGTTTTTTGGTGAGAACCCTTCTATTTCAAGGTTCTGTGCGTTTTCAGAAACGTACAATATGTATTTTTAGCATTTCTGATGAGATCTCTACTTTCAAATGTATTTTCTCACAGAAAATGAGTCTCTGGACATAGGAAAATGGCTTGATTAGCTTTTTGGTAGCTTGGTCCAATGCCAAAACACAGGGAAATCTTTTTATGGCTTTAAACGCGTTTTCTCCTCGAGATAAACATGATTTCAATAAAAACGTTATAGTTTAAACATGCCTGTTGTACATGTGTGCAAACACTCAGAGCCTTAAAATAGGGTTTTCACCAATGTTTTTTTGGTGAGAAACCTATTTCAAGGTTCTGTGCGTTTTCAGACAAGTACAATATGTATTTTTAGTGTTTCTGATGAAATCCCTCCTTTTAATGCATTTTCTCACAGAAAATTAGTCTCTCGCCATGGGAAAACGGCTTTTTTGAAAAAGCATATTCTGGTCGAGAAATCGTGTTTTAAACAATAAAAACGACTCCCGGCCATATTTTGTTCACATTTTTACTTTTGGTAAGCTAGCCCGTATTCATAACGCACTAAATCTTTTTATCGCGTTAAACGCCTTTTCTCGACAAGAAAAAGCACAATTTCATCAAAAACAAACAAAACAAGAAAAATGAATCTATTCAACAAGTCTGCAACACGTCCTTAAGAGTTACATGATTTCACCCAATGTCAATGTGTAATTTCTCCAGTTCTGATCATTGTTTAGGTTGTTGGTAGCTTGGTCCAATGCCAAAACACAGTGAAATCTTTTTATGGCTTTAAACGCAATTTCTCCTCGAGAGAAACATGATTTCACTAAAAACGTTATAGTTTAAACATGCCTGTTGTACATGTGTGCAAACACTCAGAGCCTTAACATAAGGTTTTCACCAATGTGTTTTTTGGTGAGAAACCTTCTATTTCAAGGTTCTGTGCGTTTTCAGACAAGTACAATATGTATTTTTAGTGTTTCTGATGAAATCCCTCCTTTTAATGCATTTTCTCACAGAAAATGAGTTTCTCGCCATGGGAAAACGGCTTTTTTGAAAAAGCATATTCTGGTCGAGAAATCGTGTTTTAAACAATAAAAACGACTCCCGGCCATATTTAGTTCACATTTTTACTTTTGGTAACGTAGTCCGTATTCGTAACGCACTAAACCTTTTTATCGCGTTAAACGCCTTTTCTCGACAAGAAAAGCACAATTTCATCAAAAACAAACAAAACAAGAAAAATGAATCTATTCAACAAGTCTGCAACACGTCCTTAAGAGTTACATGATTTCACCCAATGTCAATGTGTAATTTCTCCAGTTCTGATCATTGTTTAGGTTGTTGGTAGCTTGGTCCAATGCCAAAACACAGTGAAATCTTGTTATGGCTTTAAACGCAATTTCTCCTCGAGAGAAACATGATTTCACTAAAAACGTTAGAGTTAAAACATGCCTGTTGTACATGTGTGCAAACACTCAGAGCCTTAAAACAGGGTTTTGACCAATGTGTTTTTTGGTGAGAACCCTTCTATTTCAAGGTTCTGTGCGTTTTCAGAAACGTACAATATGTATTTTTAGCATTTCTGATGAGATCTCTACTTTCAAATGTATTTTCTCACAGAAAATGAGTCTCTGGACATAGGAAAATGGCTTGATTAGCTTTTTGGTAGCTTGGTCCAATGCCAAAACACAGGGAAATCTTTTTATGGCTTTAAACGCGTTTTCTCCTCGAGATAAACATGATTTCAATAAAAACGTTATAGTTTAAACATGCCTGTTGTACATGTGTGCAAACACTCAGAGCCTTAAAATAGGGTTTTCACCAATGTCTTTTTGGTGAGAAACCTATTTCAAGGTTCTGTGCGTTTTCAGACAAGTACAATATGTATTTTTAGTGTTTCTGATGAAATCCCTCCTTTTAATGCATTTTCTCACAGAAAATTAGTCTCTCGCCATGGGAAAACGGCTTTTTTGAAAAAGCATATTCTGGTCGAGAAATCGTGTTTTAAACAATAAAAACGACTCCCGGCCATATTTTGTTCACATTTTTACTTTTGGTAAGCTAGCCCGTATTCATAACGCACTAAATCTTTGTATCGCGTTAAACGCCTTTTCTCGACAAGAAAAAGCACAATTTCATCAAAAACAAACAAAACAAGAAAAATGAATCTATTCAACAAGTCTGCAACACGTCCTTAAGAGTTACATGATTTCACCCAATGTCAATGTGTAATTTCTCCAGTTCTGATCATTGTTTAGGTTGTTGGTAGCTTGGTCCAATGCCAAAACACAGTGAAATCTTTTTATTGCTTTAAACGCGTTTTCTCCTCGAGAGAAACATGATTTCCCTAAAAACGTTAGAGTTAAAACATGCCTGTTGTACATGTGTGCAAACACTCAGAGCCTTAAAACAGGGTTTTGACCGATGTGTTTTTTGGTGAGAACCCTTCTATTTCAAGGTTCTGTGCGTTTTCAGAAACGTACAATATGTATTTTTAGCATTTCTGATGAGATCTCTACTTTCAAACGTATTTTCTCACAGAAAATGAGTCTCTGGACATAGGAAAATGGCTTGATTAGCTTTTTGGTAGCTTGGTCCAATGCCAAAACACAGGGAAATCTTTTTATGGCTTTAAACGCGTTTTCTCCTCGAGATAAACATGATTTCAATAAAAACGTTATAGTTTAAACATGCCTGTTGTACATGTGTGCAAACACTCAGAGCCTTAAAATAGGGTTTTCACCAATGTTTTTTTGGTGAGAAACCTATTTCAAGGTTCTGTGCGTTTTCAGACAAGTACAATATGTATTTTTAGTGTTTCTGATGAAATCCCTCCTTTTAATGCATTTTCTCACAGAAAATTAGTCTCTCGCCATGGGAAAACGGCTTTTTTGAAAAAGCATATTCTGGTCGAGAAATCGTGTTTTAAACAATAAAAACGACTCCCGGCCATATTTTGTTCACATTTTTACTTTTGGTAAGCTAGCCCGTATTCATAACGCACTAAATCTTTTTATCGCGTTAAACGCCTTTTCTCGACAAGAAAAAGCACAATTTCATCAAAAACAAACAAAACAAGAAAAATGAATCTATTCAACAAGTCTGCAACACGTCCTTAAGAGTTACATGATTTCACCCAATGTCAATGTGTAATTTCTCCAGTTCTGATCATTGTTTAGGTTGTTGGTAGCTTGGTCCAATGCCAAAACACAGTGAAATCTTTTTATGGCTTTAAACGCAATTTCTCCTCGAGAGAAACATGATTTCACTAAAAACGTTATAGTTTAAACATGCCTGTTGTACATGTGTGCAAACACTCAGAGCCTTAAAATAAGGTTTTCACCAATGTGTTTTTTGGTGAGAAACCTTCTATTTCAAGGTTCTGTGCGTTTTCAGACAAGTACAATATGTATTTTTAGTGTTTCTGATGAAATCCCTCCTTTTAATGCATTTTCTCACAGAAAATGAGTTTCTCGCCATGGGAAAACGGCTTTTTTGAAAAAGCATATTCTGGTCGAGAAATCGTGTTTTAAACAATAAAAACGACTCCCGGCCATATTTAGTTCACATTTTTACTTTTGGTAACGTAGTCCGTATTCGTAACGCACTAAACCTTTTTATCGCGTTAAACGCCTTTTCTCGACAAGAAAAGCACAATTTCATCAAAAACAAACAAAACAAGAAAAATGAATCTATTCAACAAGTCTGCAACACGTCCTTAAGAGTTACATGATTTCACCCAATGTCAATGTGTAATTTCTCCAGTTCTGATCATTGTTTAGGTTGTTGGTAGCTTGGTCCAATGCCAAAACACAGTGAAATCTTTTTATGGCTTTAAACGCAATTTCTCCTCGAGAGAAACATGATTTCACTAAAAACGTTAGAGTTAAAACATGCCTGTTGTACATGTGTGCAAACACTCAGAGCCTTAAAACAGGGTTTTGACCAATGTGTTTTTTGGTGAGAACCCTTCTATTTCAAGGTTCTGTGCGTTTTCAGAAACGTACAATATGTATTTTTAGCATTTCTGATGAGATCTCTACTTTCAAATGTATTTTCTCACAGAAAATGAGTCTCTGGACATAGGAAAATGGCTTGATTAGCTTTTTGGTAGCTTGGTCCAATGCCAAAACACAGGGAAATCTTTTTATGGCTTTAAACGCGTTTTCTCCTCGAGATAAACATGATTTCAATAAAAACGTTATAGTTTAAACATGCCTGTTGTACATGTGTGCAAACACTCAGAGCCTTAAAATAGGGTTTTCACCAATGTTTTTTTGGTGAGAAACCTATTTCAAGGTTCTGTGCGTTTTCAGACAAGTACAATATGTATTTTTAGTGTTTCTGATGAAATCCCTCCTTTTAATGCATTTTCTCACAGAAAATTAGTCTCTCGCCATGGGAAAACGGCTTTTTTGAAAAAGCATATTCTGGTCGAGAAATCGTGTTTTAAACAATAAAAACGACTCCCGGCCATATTTTGTTCACATTTTTACTTTTGGTAAGCTAGCCCGTATTCATAACGCACTAAATCTTTTTATCGCGTTAAACGCCTTTTCTCGACAAGAAAAAGCACAATTTCATCAAAAACAAACAAAACAAGAAAAATGAATCTATTCAACAAGTCTGCAACACGTCCTTAAGAGTTACATGATTTCACCCAATGTCAATGTGTAATTTCTCCAGTTCTGATCATTGTTTAGGTTGTTGGTAGCTTGGTCCAATGCCAAAACACAGTGAAATCTTTTTATGGCTTTAAACGCAATTTCTCCTCGAGAGAAACATGATTTCACTAAAAACGTTATAGTTTAAACATGCCTGTTGTACATGTGTGCAAACACTCAGAGCCTTAACATAAGGTTTTCACCAATGTGTTTTTTGGTGAGAAACCTTCTATTTCAAGGTTCTGTGCGTTTTCAGACAAGTACAATATGTATTTTTAGTGTTTCTGATGAAATCCCTCCTTTTAATGCATTTTCTCACAGAAAATGAGTTTCTCGCCATGGGAAAACGGCTTTTTTGAAAAAGCATATTCTGGTCGAGAAATCGTGTTTTAAACAATAAAAACGACTCCCGGCCATATTTAGTTCACATTTTTACTTTTGGTAACGTAGTCCGTATTCGTAACGCACTAAACCTTTTTATCGCGTTAAACGCCTTTTCTCGACAAGAAAAGCACAATTTCATCAAAAACAAACAAAACAAGAAAAATGAATCTATTCAACAAGTCTGCAACACGTCCTTAAGAGTTAGATGATTTCACCCAATGTCAATGTGTAATTTCTCCAGTTCTGATCATTGTTTAGGTTGTTGGTAGCTTGGTCCAATGCCAAAACACAGTGAAATCTTGTTATGGCTTTAAACGCAATTTCTCCTCGAGAGAAACATGATTTCACTAAAAACGTTAGAGTTAAAACATGCCTGTTGTACATGTGTGCAAACACTCAGAGCCTTAAAACAGGGTTTTGACCAATGTGTTTTTTGGTGAGAACCCTTCTATTTCAAGGTTCTGTGCGTTTTCAGAAACGTACAATATGTATTTTTAGCATTTCTGATGAGATCTCTACTTTCAAATGTATTTTCTCACAGAAAATGAGTCTCTGGACATAGGAAAATGGCTTGATTAGCTTTTTGGTAGCTTGGTCCAATGCCAAAACACAGGGAAATCTTTTTATGGCTTTAAACGCGTTTTCTCCTCGAGATAAACATGATTTCAATAAAAACGTTATCGTTTAAACATGCCTGTTGTACATGTGTGCAAACACTCAGAGCCTTAAAATAGGGTTTTCACCAATGTTTTTTTGGTGAGAAACCTATTTCAAGGTTCTGTGCGTTTTCAGACAAGTACAATATGTATTTTTAGTGTTTCTGATGAAATCCCTCCTTTTAATGCATTTTCTCACAGAAAATGAGTTTCTCGCCATGGGAAAACGGCTTTTTTGAAAAAGCATATTCTGGTCGAGAAATCGTGTTTTAAACAATAAAAACGACTCCCGGCCATATTTTGTTCACATTTTTACTTTTGGTAAGCTAGCCCGTATTCATAACGCACTAAACCGTTTTATCGCGTTAAACGCCTTTTCTCGACAAGAAAAGCACAGTTTCATCAAAAACAAACAAAACAAGAAAAATGAATTTATTCAACAAGTCTGCAACACATCCTTAAGAGTTCCATGATTTCACCCAATGTCAATGTGTAATTTCAGCAGTTCTGATCATTGTTTAGGTTGTTGGTAGCTTGGTCCAATGCCAAAACACAGTGAAATCTTTTTACGGCTTTAAACGCATTTTCTCCTCGAGAGAAACATGATTTCATTAAAAACGTTATAGTTTAAACATGTCTGTTGTACATGTGTGCAAACACTAAGACCCTTAAAATAGGGTTTTCACCAATGTCTTTTTGGTGAGAAACCTATTTCAAGGTTCTGTGCGTTTTCAGACAAGTACAATATGTATTTTTAGTGTTTCTGATGAAATCCCTCCTTTTAATGCATTTTCTCACAGAAAATTAGTCTCTCGCCATGGGAAAACGGCTTTTTTGAAAAAGCATATTCTGGTCGAGAAATCGTGTTTTAAACAATAAAAACGACTCCCGGCCATATTTTGTTCACATTTTTACTTTTGGTAAGCTAGCCCGTATTCATAACGCACTAAATCTTTGTATCGCGTTAAACGCCTTTTCTCGACAAGAAAAAGCACAATTTCATCAAAAACAAACAAAACAAGAAAAATGAATCTATTCAACAAGTCTGCAACACGTCCTTAAGAGTTACATGATTTCACCCAATGTCAATGTGTAATTTCTCCAGTTCTGATCATTGTTTAGGTTGTTGGTAGCTTGGTCCAATGCCAAAACACAGTGAAATCTTTTTATGGCTTTAAACGCAATTTCTCCTCGAGAGAAACATGATTTCACTAAAAACGTTATAGTTTAAACATGCCTGTTGTACATGTGTGCAAACACTCAGAGCCTTAAAATAAGGTTTTCACCAATGTGTTTTTTGGTGAGAAACCTTCTATTTCAAGGTTCTGTGCGTTTTCAGACAATACAATATGTATTTTTAGTGTTTCTGATGAAATCCCTCCTTTTAGTGCATTTTCTCACAGAAAATGAGTCTCTCGCCATGGGAAAATTGCTTTTTTGAAAAAGCATACTCTGGTCGAGAAATCGTGTTTTAAACAATAAAAACGACTCCCGGCCATATTTAGTTCACATTTTTACTTTTGGTAACCTAGTCCGTATTCATAACGCACTAAACCTTTTTATCGCGTTAAACGCCTTTTCTCGACAAGAAAAGCACAATTTCATCAAAAACAAACAAAACAAGAAAAAAGAATCTATTCAACAAGTCTGTAACACATCCTTAAGAGTTCCGTGTTTTCACGCAATGTCAATGTGTAATTTCAGCAGTTCTGATCATTGTTTAGGTTGTTGGTAGCTTGGTCCAATGCCAAAACACAGTGAAATCTTTTTATTGCTTTAAACGCGTTTTCTCCTCGAGAGAAACATGATTTCACTAAAAACGTTAGAGTTAAAACATGCCTGTTGTACATGTGTGCAAACACTCAGAGCCTTAAAACAGGGTTTTGACCAATGTGTTTTTTGGTGAGAACCCTTCTATTTCAAGGTTCTGTGCGTTTTCAGAAACGTACAATATGTATTTTTAGCATTTCTGATGAGATCTCTACTTTCAAATGTATTTTCTCACAGAAAATGAGTCTCTGGACATAGGAAAATGGCTTGATTAGCTTTTTGGTAGCTTGGTTTAATGCCAAAACACAGGGAAATCTTTTTATGGCTTTAAACGCGTTTTCTCCTCGAGATAAACATGATTTCAATAAAAACGTTATCGTTTAAACATGCCTGTTGTACATGTGTGCAAACACTCAGAGCCTTAAAATAGGGTTTTCACCAATGTTTTTTTGGTGAGAAACCTATTTCAAGGTTCTGTGCGTTTTCAGACAAGTACAATATGTATTTTTAGTGTTTCTGATGAAATCCCTCCTTTTAATGCATTTTCTCACAGAAAATGAGTTTCTCGCCATGGGAAAACGGCTTTTTTGAAAAAGCATATTCTGGTCGAGAAATCGTGTTTTAAACAATAAAAACGACTCCCGGCCATATTTTGTTCACATTTTTACTTTTGGTAAGCTAGCCCGTATTCATAACGCACTAAATCTTTTTATCGCGTTAAACGCCTTTTCTCGACAAGAAAAGCACAATTTCATCAAAAACAAACAAAACAAGAAAAATGAATCTATTCAACAAGTCTGCAACACGTCCTTAAGAGTTACATGATTTCACCCAATGTCAATGTGTCATTTCTCCAGTTCTGATCATTGTTTAGCTTGTTGGTAGCTTGGTCCAATGCCAAAACACAGTGAAATCTTTTTATGGCTTTAAACGCAATTTCTCCTCGAGAGAAACATGATTTCATTAAAAACGTTATAGTTTAAACATGCCTGTTGTACATGTGTGCAAACACTCAGAGCCTTAAAATAAGGTTTTCACCAATCTGTTTTTTGGTGAGAAACCTTCTATTTCAAGGTCCTGTGCGTTTTCAGACAAGTACAATATGTATTTTTAGTGTTTCTGATGAAATCCCTCCTTTTAATGTATTTTCTCACAGAAAATGAGTTTCTCGCCATGGGAAAACGGCTTTTTTGAAAAAGCATATTCTGGTCGAGAAATCGTGTTTTAAACAATAAAAACGACTCCCGGCCATATTTTGTTCACATTTTTACTTTTGGTAAGCTAGCCCGTATTCATAACGCACTAAACCGTTTTATCGCGTTAAACGCCTTTTCTCGACAAGAAAAGCACAGTTTCATCAAAAACAAACAAAACAAGAAAAATGAATTTATTCAACAAGTCTGCAACACATCCTTAAGAGTTCCATGATTTCACCCAATGTCAATGTGTAATTTCAGCAGTTCTGATCATTGTTTAGGTTGTTGGTAGCTTGGTCCAATGCCAAAACACAGTGAAATCTTTTTATTGCTTTAAACGCGTTTTCTCCTCGAGAGAAACATGATTTCAATAAAAACGTTATAGTTTAAACATGCCTGTTGTACATGTGTGCAAACACTCAGAGCCTTAAAATAGGGTTTTCACCAATGTTTTTTTGGTGAGAAACCTATTTCAAGGTTCTGTGCGTTTTCAGACAAGTACAATATGTATTTTTAGTGTTTCTGATGAAATCCCTCCTTTTAATGCATTTTCTCACAGAAAATGAGTCTCTCGCCATGGGAAAACGGCTTTTTTGAAAAAGCATATTCTGGTAGAGAAATCGTGTTTTAAACAATAAAAACGACTCCCGGCCATATTTAGTTCACATTTTTACTTTTGGTAAGCTAGCCCGTATTCATAACGCACTAAACCTTTTTATCGCGTTAAACGCCTTTTCTCGACAAAAAAAGCACAATTTCATCAAAAACAAACAAAACAAGAAAAATGAATCTATTCAACAAGTCTGCAACACGTCCTTAAGAGTTAGATGATTTCACCCAATGTCAATGTGTAATTTCTCCAGTTCTGATCATTGTTTAGGTTGTTGGTAGCTTGGTCCAATGCCAAAACACAGTGAAATCTTTTTATGGCTTTAAACGCAATTTCTCCTCGAGAGAAACATGATTTCACTAAAAACGTTATAGTTTAAACATGCCTGTTGTACATGTGTGCAAACACTCAGAGCCTTAAAATAAGGTTTTCACCAATGTGTTTTTTGGTGAGAACCCTTCTATTTCAAGGTTCTGTGCGTTTTCAGACAATACAATATGTATTTTTAGTGTTTCTGATGAAATCCCTCCTTTTAGTCTATTTTCTCACAGAAAATGAGTCTCTCGCCATGGGAAAACGGCTTTTTTGAAAAAGCATATTCTGGTAGAGAAATCGTGTTTTAAACAATAAAAACGACTCCCGGCCATATTTAGTTCACATATTTACTTTTGGTAAGCTAGCCCGTATTCATAACGCACTAAACCTTTTTATCGCGTTAAACGCCTTTTCTCGACATAAAAAGCACAATTTCATCAAAAACAAACAAAACAAGAAAAATGAATCTATTCAACAAGTCTGCAACACGTCCTTAAGAGTTAAATGATTTCACCCAATGTCAATGTGTAATTTTTCCAGTTCTGATCATTGTTTAGGTTGTTGGTAGCTTGGTCCAATGCCAAAACACAGTGAAATCTTTTTATGGCTTTAAACGCAATGTCTCCTCGAGAGAAACATGATTTCATTAAAAACGTTATAGTTTAAACATGCCTGTTGTACATGTGTGCAAACACTCAGAGCCTTAAAATAAGGTTTTCACCAATGTGTTTTTTGGTGAGAAACTTTCTATTTCAAGGTTCTGTGCGTTTTCAGACAAGTACAATATGTATTTTTAGTGTTTCTGATGAAATCCCTCCTTTTAATGCATTTTCTCACAGAAAATGAGTCTCTCGCCATGGGAAAATGGCTTTTTTGAAAAAGCATATTCTGGTCGAGAAATCGTGTTTTAAACAATAAAAACGACTCCCGGCCATATTTAGTTCACATTTTTACTTTTGGTAACGTAGTCCGTATTCGTAACGCACTAAACCTTTTTATCGCGTTAAACGCCTTTTCTCGACAAGAAAAGCACAATTTCATCAAAAACAAACAAAACAAGAAAAATGAATCTATTCAACAAGTCTGTAACACATCCTTAATTGTTCCGTGTTTTCACGCAATGTCAATGTGTAATTTCAGCAGTTCTGATCATTGTTTAGGTTGTTGGTAGCTTGGTCCAATGCCAAAACACAGTGAAATCTTTTTATTGCTTTAAACGCGTTTTCTCCTCGAGAGAAACATGATTTCACTAAAAACGTTATAGTTTAAACATGCCTGTTGTACATGTGTGCAAACACTCAGAGCCTTAAAATAAGGTTTTCACCAATGTGTTTTTTGGTGAGAACCCTTCTATTTCAAGGTTCTGTGCGTTTTCAGAAACGTACAATATGTATTTTTAGCATTTCTGATGAGATCTCTACTTTCAAATGTATTTTCTCACAGAAAATGAGTTTCTGGACATAGGAAAATGGCTTGATTAGCTTTTTGGTAGCTTGGTCCAATGCCAAAACACAGGGAAATCTTTTTATGGCTTTAAACGCGTTTTCTCCTCGAGATAAACATGATTTCAATAAAAACGTTATAGTTTAAACATGCCTGTTGTACATGTGTGCAAACACTCAGAGCCTTAAAATATGGTTTTCACCAATGTTTTTTTGGTGAGAAACCTATTTCAAGGTTCGGTGCTTTTTCAGACAAGTACAATATGTATTTTT
The DNA here is from genome assembly GCF_029633865.1 of Lampris incognitus. Lineage (NCBI taxonomy): Eukaryota > Metazoa > Chordata > Actinopteri > Lampriformes > Lampridae > Lampris > Lampris incognitus. Next base: position 172,383 of record NW_026611079.1, read on the forward strand.
AGTGTTTCTGATGAAATCCCTCCTTTTAATGCATTTTCTCACAGAAAATGAGTCTCTCGCCATGGGAAAACGGCTTTTTTGAAAAAGCATATTCTGGTCGAGAAATCGTGTTTTAAACAATAAAAACGACTCCCGGCCATATTTTGTTCACATTTTTACTTTTGGTAAGCTAGCCCGTATTCATAACGCACTAAATCTTTGTATCGCGTTAAACGCCTTTTCTCGACAAGAAAAGCACAATTTCATCAAAAACAAACAAAACAAGAAAAATGAATCTATTCAACAAGTCTGCAACACGTCCTTAAGAGTTAGATGATTTCACCCAATGTCAATGTGTAATTTCTCCAGTTCTGATCATTGTTTAGGTTGTTGGTAGCTTGGTCCAATGCCAAAACACAGTGAAATCTTTTTATGGCTTTAAACGCAATTTCTCCTCGAGAGAAACATGATTTCACTAAAAACGTTAGAGTTAAAACATGCCTGTTGTACATGTGTGCAAACACTCAGAGCCTTAAAACAGGGTTTTGACCAATGTGTTTTTTGGTGAGAACCCTTCTATTTCAAGGTTCTGTGCGTTTTCAGAAACGTACAATATGTATTTTTAGCATTTTTGATGAGATCTCTACTTTCAAATGTATTTTCTCACAGAAAATGAGTCTCTGGACATAGGAAAATGGCTTGATTAGCTTTTTGGTAGCTTGGTTTAATGCCAAAACACAGGGAAATCTTTTTATGGCTTTAAACGCGTTTTCTCCTCGAGATAAACATGATTTCAATAAAAACGTTATCGTTTAAACATGCCTGTTGTACATGTGTGCAAACACTCAGAGCCTTAAAATAGGGTTTTCACCAATGTTTTTTTGGTGAGAAACCTATTTCAAGGTTCTGTGCGTTTTCAGACAAGTACAATATGTATTTTTAGTGTTTCTGATGAAATCCCTCCTTTTAATGCATTTTCTCACAGAAAATGAGTTTCTCGCCATGGGAAAACGGCTTTTTTGAAAAAGCATATTCTGGTCGAGAAATCGTGTTTTAAACAATAAAAACGACTCCCGGCCATATTTTGTTCACATTTTTACTTTTGGTAAGCTAGCCCGTATTCATAACGCACTAAACCGTTTTATCGCGTTAAACGCCTTTTCTCGACAAGAAAAGCACAGTTTCATCAAAAACAAACAAAACAAGAAAAATGAATTTATTCAACAAGTCTGCAACACATCCTTAAGAGTTCCATGATTTCACCCAATGTCAATGTGTAATTTCAGCAGTTCTGATCATTGTTTAGGTTGTTGGTAGCTTGGTCCAATGCCAAAACACAGTGAAATCTTTTTATTGCTTTAAACGCGTTTTCTCCTCGAGAGAAACATGATTTCAATAAAAACGTTATAGTTTAAACATGCCTGTTGTACATGTGTGCAAACACTCAGAGCCTTAAAATAAGGTTTTCACCAATGTGTTTTTTGGTGAGAAACCTTCTATTTCAAGGTCCTGTGCGTTTTCAGACAAGTACAATATGTATGTTTAGTGTTTCTGATGAAATCCCTCCTTTTAATGCATTTTCTCACAGAAAATGAGTCTCTCGCCATGGGAAAACGGCTTTTTTGAAAAAGCATATTCTGGTCGAGAAATCGTGTTTTAAACAATAAAAACGACTCCCGGCCATATTTAGTTCACATTTTTACTTTTGGTAAGCTAGCCCGTATTCATAACGCACTAAACCTTTTTATCGCGTTAAACGCCTTTTCTCGACAACAAAAGCACAATTTCATCAAAAACAAACAAAACAAGAAAAATGAATCTATTCAACAAGTCTGCAACACGTCCTTAAGAGTTACATGATTTCACCCAATGTCAATGTGTAATTTCTCCAGTTCTGATCATTGTTTAGCTTGTTGGTAGCTTGGTCCAATGCCAAAACACAGTGAAATCTTTTTACGGCTTTAAACGCAATTTCTCCTCGAGAGAAACATGATTTCATTAAAAACGTTATAGTTTAAACATGTCTGTTGTACATGTGTGCAAACACTAAGACCCTTAAAATAGGGTTTTCACCAATGTCTTTTTGGTGAGAAACCTATTTCAAGGTTCTGTGCGTTTTCAGACAAGTACAATATGTATTTTTAGTGTTTCTGATGAAATCCCTCCTTTTAATGCATTTTCTCACAGAAAATTAGTCTCTCGCCATGGGAAAACGGCTTTTTTGAAAAAGCATATTCTGGTCGAGAAATCGTGTTTTAAACAATAAAAACGACTCCCGGCCATATTTTGTTCACATTTTTACTTTTGGTAAGCTAGCCCGTATTCATAACGCACTAAATCTTTGTATCGCGTTAAACGCCTTTTCTCGACAAGAAAAAGCACAATTTCATCAAAAACAAACAAAACAAGAAAAATGAATCTATTCAACAAGTCTGCAACACGTCCTTAAGAGTTACATGATTTCACCCAATGTCAATGTGTAATTTCTCCAGTTCTGATCATTGTTTAGGTTGTTGGTAGCTTGGTCCAATGCCAAAACACAGTGAAATCTTTTTATGGCTTTAAACGCAATTTCTCCTCGAGAGAAACATGATTTCACTAAAAACGTTATAGTTTAAACATGCCTGTTGTACATGTGTGCAAACACTCAGAGCCTTAAAATAAGGTTTTCACCAATGTGTTTTTTGGTGAGAAACCTTCTATTTCAAGGTCCTGTGCGTTTTCAGACAATACAATATGTATTTTTAGTGTTTCTGATGAAATCCCTCCTTTTAGTGCATTTTCTCACAGAAAATGAGTCTCTCGCCATGGGAAAATTGCTTTTTTGAAAAAGCATACTCTGGTCGAGAAATCGTGTTTTAAACAATAAAAACGACTCCCGGCCATATTTAGTTCACATTTTTACTTTTGGTAACCTAGTCCGTATTCATAACGCACTAAACCTTTTTATCGCGTTAAACGCCTTTTCTCGACAAGAAAAGCACAATTTCATCAAAAACAAACAAAACAAGAAAAAAGAATCTATTCAACAAGTCTGTAACACATCCTTAAGAGTTCCGTGTTTTCACGCAATGTCAATGTGTAATTTCAGCAGTTCTGATCATTGTTTAGGTTGTTGGTAGCTTGGTCCAATGCCAAAACACAGTGAAATCTTTTTATTGCTTTAAACGCGTTTTCTCCTCGAGAGAAACATGATTTCACTAAAAACGTTAGAGTTAAAACATGCCTGTTGTACATGTGTGCAAACACTCAGAGCCTTAAAACAGGGTTTTGACCAATGTGTTTTTTGGTGAGAACCCTTCTATTTCAAGGTTCTGTGCGTTTTCAGAAACGTACAATATGTATTTTTAGCATTTCTGATGAGATCTCTACTTTCAAATGTATTTTCTCACAGAAAATGAGTCTCTCGCCATGGGAAAACGGCTTTTTTGAAAAAGCATATTCTGGTCGAGAAATCGTGTTTTAAACAATAAAAACGACTCCCGGCCATATTTTGTTCACATTTTTACTTTTGGTAAGCTAGCCCGTATTCATAACGCACTAAATCTTTGTATCGCGTTAAACGCCTTTTCTCGACAAGAAAAGCACAATTTCATCAAAAACAAACAAAACAAGAAAAATGAATCTATTCAACAAGTCTGCAACACGTCCTTAAGAGTTAGATGATTTCACCCAATGTCAATGTGTAATTTCTCCAGTTCTGATCATTGTTTAGGTTGTTGGTAGCTTGGTCCAATGCCAAAACACAGTGAAATCTTTTTATGGCTTTAAACGCAATTTCTCCTCGAGAGAAACATGATTTCACTAAAAACGTTAGAGTTAAAACATGCCTGTTGTACATGTGTGCAAACACTCAGAGCCTTAAAACAGGGTTTTGACCAATGTGTTTTTTGGTGAGAACCCTTCTATTTCAAGGTTCTGTGCGTTTTCAGAAACGTACAATATGTATTTTTAGCATTTTTGATGAGATCTCTACTTTCAAATGTATTTTCTCACAGAAAATGAGTCTCTGGACATAGGAAAATGGCTTGATTAGCTTTTTGGTAGCTTGGTTTAATGCCAAAACACAGGGAAATCTTTTTATGGCTTTAAACGCGTTTTCTCCTCGAGATAAACATGATTTCAATAAAAACGTTATCGTTTAAACATGCCTGTTGTACATGTGTGCAAACACTCAGAGCCTTAAAATAGGGTTTTCACCAATGTTTTTTTGGTGAGAAACCTATTTCAAGGTTCTGTGCGTTTTCAGACAAGTACAATATGTATTTTTAGTGTTTCTGATGAAATCCCTCCTTTTAATGCATTTTCTCACAGAAAATGAGTTTCTCGCCATGGGAAAACGGCTTTTTTGAAAAAGCATATTCTGGTCGAGAAATCGTGTTTTAAACAATAAAAACGACTCCCGGCCATATTTTGTTCACATTTTTACTTTTGGTAAGCTAGCCCGTATTCATAACGCACTAAACCGTTTTATCGCGTTAAACGCATTTTCTCGACAAGAAAAGCACAGTTTCATCAAAAACAAACAAAACAAGAAAAATGCATTTATTCAACAAGTCTGCAACACATCCTTAAGAGTTCCATGATTTCACCCAATGTCAATGTGTAATTTCAGCAGTTCTGATCATTGTTTAGGTTGTTGGTAGCTTGGTCCAATGCCAAAACACAGTGAAATCTTTTTATTGCTTTAAACGCGTTTTCTCCTCGAGAGAAACATGATTTCAATAAAAACGTTATAGTTTAAACATGCCTGTTGTACATGTGTGCAAACACTCAGAGCCTTAAAATAAGGTTTTCACCAATGTGTTTTTTGGTGAGAAACCTTCTATTTCAAGGTCCTGTGCGTTTTCAGACAAGTACAATATGTATGTTTAGTGTTTCTGATGAAATCCCTCCTTTTAATGCATTTTCTCACAGAAAATGAGTCTCTCGCCATGGGAAAACGGCTTTTTTGAAAAAGCATATTCTGGTCGAGAAATCGTGTTTTAAACAATAAAAACGACTCCCGGCCATATTTAGTTCACATTTTTACTTTTGGTAAGCTAGCCCGTATTCATAACGCACTAAACCTTTTTATCGCGTTAAACGCCTTTTCTCGACAACAAAAGCACAATTTCATCAAAAACAAACAAAACAAGAAAAATGAATCTATTCAACAAGTCTGCAACACGTCCTTAAGAGTTACATGATTTCACCCAATGTCAATGTGTAATTTCTCCAGTTCTGATCATTGTTTAGCTTGTTGGTAGCTTGGTCCAATGCCAAAACACAGTGAAATCTTTTTACGGCTTTAAACGCAATTTCTCCTCGAGAGAAACATGATTTCATTAAAAACGTTATAGTTTAAACATGTCTGTTGTACATGTGTGCAAACACTAAGACCCTTAAAATAGGGTTTTCACCAATGTCTTTTTGGTGAGAAACCTATTTCAAGGTTCTGTGCGTTTTCAGACAAGTACAATATGTATTTTTAGTGTTTCTGATGAAATCCCTCCTTTTAATGCATTTTCTCACAGAAAATTAGTCTCTCGCCATGGGAAAACGGCTTTTTTGAAAAAGCATATTCTGGTCGAGAAATCGTGTTTTAAACAATAAAAACGACTCCCGGCCATATTTTGTTCACATTTTTACTTTTGGTAAGCTAGCCCGTATTCATAACGCACTAAATCTTTGTATCGCGTTAAACGCCTTTTCTCGACAAGAAAAAGCACAATTTCATCAAAAACAAACAAAACAAGAAAAATGAATCTATTCAACAAGTCTGCAACACGTCCTTAAGAGTTACATGATTTCACCCAATGTCAATGTGTAATTTCTCCAGTTCTGATCATTGTTTAGGTTGTTGGTAGCTTGGTCCAATGCCAAAACACAGTGAAATCTTTTTATGGCTTTAAACGCAATTTCTCCTCGAGAGAAACATGATTTCACTAAAAACGTTATAGTTTAAACATGCCTGTTGTACATGTGTGCAAACACTCAGAGCCTTAAAATAAGGTTTTCACCAATGTGTTTTTTGGTGAGAAACCTTCTATTTCAAGGTCCTGTGCGTTTTCAGACAATACAATATGTATTTTTAGTGTTTCTGATGAAATCCCTCCTTTTAGTGCATTTTCTCACAGAAAATGAGTCTCTCGCCATGGGAAAATTGCTTTTTTGAAAAAGCATACTCTGGTCGAGAAATCGTGTTTTAAACAATAAAAACGACTCCCGGCCATATTTAGTTCACATTTTTACTTTTGGTAACCTAGTCCGTATTCATAACGCACTAAACCTTTTTATCGCGTTAAACGCCTTTTCTCGACAAGAAAAGCACAATTTCATCAAAAACAAACAAAACAAGAAAAAAGAATCTATTCAACAAGTCTGTAACACATCCTTAAGAGTTCCGTGTTTTCACGCAATGTCAATGTGTAATTTCAGCAGTTCTGATCATTGTTTAGGTTGTTGGTAGCTTGGTCCAATGCCAAAACACAGTGAAATCTTTTTATTGCTTTAAACGCGTTTTCTCCTCGAGAGAAACATGATTTCACTAAAAACGTTAGAGTTAAAACATGCCTGTTGTACATGTGTGCAAACACTCAGAGCCTTAAAACAGGGTTTTGACCAATGTGTTTTTTGGTGAGAACCCTTCTATTTCAAGGTTCTGTGCGTTTTCAGAAACGTACAATATGTATTTTTAGCATTTCTGATGAGATCTCTACTTTCAAATGTATTTTCTCACAGAAAATGAGTCTCTCGCCATGGGAAAACGGCTTTTTTGAAAAAGCATATTCTGGTCGAGAAATCGTGTTTTAAACAATAAAAACGACTCCCGGCCATATTTTGTTCACATTTTTACTTTTGGTAAGCTAGCCCGTATTCATAACGCACTAAATCTTTGTATCGCGTTAAACGCCTTTTCTCGACAAGAAAAGCACAATTTCATCAAAAACAAACAAAACAAGAAAAATGAATCTATTCAACAAGTCTGCAACACGTCCTTAAGAGTTAGATGATTTCACCCAATGTCAATGTGTAATTTCTCCAGTTCTGATCATTGTTTAGGTTGTTGGTAGCTTGGTCCAATGCCAAAACACAGTGAAATCTTTTTATGGCTTTAAACGCAATTTCTCCTCGAGAGAAACATGATTTCACTAAAAACGTTAGAGTTAAAACATGCCTGTTGTACATGTGTGCAAACACTCAGAGCCTTAAAACAGGGTTTTGACCAATGTGTTTTTTGGTGAGAACCCTTCTATTTCAAGGTTCTGTGCGTTTTCAGAAACGTACAATATGTATTTTTAGCATTTTTGATGAGATCTCTACTTTCAAATGTATTTTCTCACAGAAAATGAGTCTCTGGACATAGGAAAATGGCTTGATTAGCTTTTTGGTAGCTTGGTTTAATGCCAAAACACAGGGAAATCTTTTTATGGCTTTAAACGCGTTTTCTCCTCGAGATAAACATGATTTCAATAAAAACGTTATCGTTTAAACATGCCTGTTGTACATGTGTGCAAACACTCAGAGCCTTAAAATAGGGTTTTCACCAATGTTTTTTTGGTGAGAAACCTATTTCAAGGTTCTGTGCGTTTTCAGACAAGTACAATATGTATTTTTAGTGTTTCTGATGAAATCCCTCCTTTTAATGCATTTTCTCACAGAAAATGAGTTTCTCGCCATGGGAAAACGGCTTTTTTGAAAAAGCATATTCTGGTCGAGAAATCGTGTTTTAAACAATAAAAACGACTCCCGGCCATATTTTGTTCACATTTTTACTTTTGGTAAGCTAGCCCGTATTCATAACGCACTAAACCGTTTTATCGCGTTAAACGCCTTTTCTCGACAAGAAAAGCACAGTTTCATCAAAAACAAACAAAACAAGAAAAATGAATTTATTCAACAAGTCTGCAACACATCCTTAAGAGTTCCATGATTTCACCCAATGTCAATGTGTAATTTCAGCAGTTCTGATCATTGTTTAGGTTGTTGGTAGCTTGGTCCAATGCCAAAACACAGTGAAATCTTTTTATTGCTTTAAACGCGTTTTCTCCTCGAGAGAAACATGATTTCAATAAAAACGTTATAGTTTAAACATGCCTGTTGTACATGTGTGCAAACACTCAGAGCCTTAAAATAAGGTTTTCACCAATGTGTTTTTTGGTGAGAAACCTTCTATTTCAAGGTCCTGTGCGTTTTCAGACAAGTACAATATGTATGTTTAGTGTTTCTGATGAAATCCCTCCTTTTAATGCATTTTCTCACAGAAAATGAGTCTCTCGCCATGGGAAAACGGCTTTTTTGAAAAAGCATATTCTGGTCGAGAAATCGTGTTTTAAACAATAAAAACGACTCCCGGCCATATTTTGTTCACATTTTTACTTTTGGTAAGCTAGCCCGTATTCATAACGCACTAAATCTTTGTATCGCGTTAAACGCCTTTTCTCGACAAGAAAAAGCACAATTTCATCAAAAACAAACAAAACAAGAAAAATGAATCTATTCAACAAGTCTGCAACACGTCCTTAAGAGTTACATGATTTCACCCAATGTCAATGTGTAATTTCTCCAGTTCTGATCATTGTTTAGGTTGTTGGTAGCTTGGTCCAATGCCAAAACACAGTGAAATCTTTTTATGGCTTTAAACGCAATTTCTCCTCGAGAGAAACATGATTTCACTAAAAACGTTATAGTTTAAACATGCCTGTTGTACATGTGTGCAAACACTCAGAGCCTTAAAATAAGGTTTTCACCAATGTGTTTTTTGGTGAGAAACCTTCTATTTCAAGGTCCTGTGCGTTTTCAGACAATACAATATGTATTTTTAGTGTTTCTGATGAAATCCCTCCTTTTAGTGCATTTTCTCACAGAAAATGAGTCTCTCGCCATGGGAAAATTGCTTTTTTGAAAAAGCATACTCTGGTCGAGAAATCGTGTTTTAAACAATAAAAACGACTCCCGGCCATATTTAGTTCACATTTTTACTTTTGGTAACCTAGTCCGTATTCATAACGCACTAAACCTTTTTATCGCGTTAAACGCCTTTTCTCGACAAGAAAAGCACAATTTCATCAAAAACAAACAAAACAAGAAAAAAGAATCTATTCAACAAGTCTGTAACACATCCTTAAGAGTTCCGTGTTTTCACGCAATGTCAATGTGTAATTTCAGCAGTTCTGATCATTGTTTAGGTTGTTGGTAGCTTGGTCCAATGCCAAAACACAGTGAAATCTTTTTATTGCTTTAAACGCGTTTTCTCCTCGAGAGAAACATGATTTCACTAAAAACGTTAGAGTTAAAACATGCCTGTTGTACATGTGTGCAAACACTCAGAGCCTTAAAACAGGGTTTTGACCAATGTGTTTTTTGGTGAGAACCCTTCTATTTCAAGGTTCTGTGCGTTTTCAGAAACGTACAATATGTATTTTTAGCATTTCTGATGAGATCTCTACTTTCAAATGTATTTTCTCACAGAAAATGAGTCTCTCGCCATGGGAAAACGGCTTTTTTGAAAAAGCATATTCTGGTCGAGAAATCGTGTTTTAAACAATAAAAACGACTCCCGGCCATATTTTGTTCACATTTTTACTTTTGGTAAGCTAGCCCGTATTCATAACGCACTAAACCTTTTTATCGCGTTAAACGCCTTTTCTCGACAACAAAAGCACAATTTCATCAAAAACAAACAAAACAAGAAAAATGAATCTATTCAACAAGTCTGCAACACGTCCTTAAGAGTTACATGATTTCACCCAATGTCAATGTGTAATTTCTCCAGTTCTGATCATTGTTTAGCTTGTTGGTAGCTTGGTCCAATGCCAAAACACAGTGAAATCTTTTTACGGCTTTAAACGCAATTTCTCCTCGAGAGAAACATGATTTCATTAAAAACGTTATAGTTTAAACATGTCTGTTGTACATGTGTGCAAACACTAAGACCCTTAAAATAGGGTTTTCACCAATGTCTTTTTGGTGAGAAACCTATTTCAAGGTTCTGTGCGTTTTCAGACAAGTACAATATGTATTTTTAGTGTTTCTGATGAAATCCCTCCTTTTAATGCATTTTCTCACAGAAAATTAGTCTCTCGCCATGGGAAAACGGCTTTTTTGAAAAAGCATATTCTGGTCGAGAAATCGTGTTTTAAACAATAAAAACGACTCCCGGCCATATTTTGTTCACATTTTTACTTTTGGTAAGCTAGCCCGTATTCATAACGCACTAAATCTTTGTATCGCGTTAAACGCCTTTTCTCGACAAGAAAAAGCACAATTTCATCAAAAACAAACAAAACAAGAAAAATGAATCTATTCAACAAGTCTGCAACACGTCCTTAAGAGTTAGATGATTTCACCCAATGTCAATGTGTAATTTCTCCAGTTCTGATCATTGTTTAGGTTGTTGGTAGCTTGGTCCAATGCCAAAACACAGTGAAATCTTTTTATGGCTTTAAACGCAATTTCTCCTCGAGAGAAACATGATTTCACTAAAAACGTTAGAGTTAAAACATGCCTGTTGTACATGTGTGCAAACACTCAGAGCCTTAAAACAGGGTTTTGACCAATGTGTTTTTTGGTGAGAACCCTTCTATTTCAAGGTTCTGTGCGTTTTCAGAAACGTACAATATGTATTTTTAGCATTTTTGATGAGATCTCTACTTTCAAATGTATTTTCTCACAGAAAATGAGTCTCTGGACATAGGAAAATGGCTTGATTAGCTTTTTGGTAGCTTGGTTTAATGCCAAAACACAGGGAAATCTTTTTATGGCTTTAAACGCGTTTTCTCCTCGAGATAAACATGATTTCAATAAAAACGTTATCGTTTAAACATGCCTGTTGTACATGTGTGCAAACACTCAGAGCCTTAAAATAGGGTTTTCACCAATGTTTTTTTGGTGAGAAACCTATTTCAAGGTTCTGTGCGTTTTCAGACAAGTACAATATGTATTTTTAGTGTTTCTGATGAAATCCCTCCTTTTAATGCATTTTCTCACAGAAAATGAGTTTCTCGCCATGGGAAAACGGCTTTTTTGAAAAAGCATATTCTGGTCGAGAAATCGTGTTTTAAACAATAAAAACGACTCCCGGCCATATTTTGTTCACATTTTTACTTTTGGTAAGCTAGCCCGTATTCATAACGCACTAAACCGTTTTATCGCGTTAAACGCCTTTTCTCGACAAGAAAAGCACAGTTTCATCAAAAACAAACAAAACAAGAAAAATGAATTTATTCAACAAGTCTGCAACACATCCTTAAGAGTTCCATGATTTCACCCAATGTCAATGTGTAATTTCAGCAGTTCTGATCATTGTTTAGGTTGTTGGTAGCTTGGTCCAATGCCAAAACACAGTGAAATCTTTTTATTGCTTTAAACGCGTTTTCTCCTCGAGAGAAACATGATTTCAATAAAAACGTTATAGTTTAAACATGCCTGTTGTACATGTGTGCAAACACTCAGAGCCTTAAAATAAGGTTTTCACCAATGTGTTTTTTGGTGAGAAACCTTCTATTTCAAGGTCCTGTGCGTTTTCAGACAAGTACAATATGTATGTTTAGTGTTTCTGATGAAATCCCTCCTTTTAATGCATTTTCTCACAGAAAATGAGTCTCTCGCCATGGGAAAACGGCTTTTTTGAAAAAGCATATTCTGGTCGAGAAATCGTGTTTTAAACAATAAAAACGACTCCCGGCCATATTTTGTTCACATTTTTACTTTTGGTAAGCTAGCCCGTATTCATAACGCACTAAATCTTTGTATCGCGTTAAACGCCTTTTCTCGACAAGAAAAAGCACAATTTCATCAAAAACAAACAAAACAAGAAAAATGAATCTATTCAACAAGTCTGCAACACGTCCTTAAGAGTTACATGATTTCACCCAATGTCAATGTGTAATTTCTCCAGTTCTGATCATTGTTTAGGTTGTTGGTAGCTTGGTCCAATGCCAAAACACAGTGAAATCTTTTTATGGCTTTAAACGCAATTTCTCCTCGAGAGAAACATGATTTCACTAAAAACGTTATAGTTTAAACATGCCTGTTGTACATGTGTGCAAACACTCAGAGCCTTAAAATAAGGTTTTCACCAATGTGTTTTTTGGTGAGAAACCTTCTATTTCAAGGTCCTGTGCGTTTTCAGACAATACAATATGTATTTTTAGTGTTTCTGATGAAATCCCTCCTTTTAGTGCATTTTCTCACAGAAAATGAGTCTCTCGCCATGGGAAAATTGCTTTTTTGAAAAAGCATACTCTGGTCGAGAAATCGTGTTTTAAACAATAAAAACGACTCCCGGCCATATTTAGTTCACATTTTTACTTTTGGTAACCTAGTCCGTATTCATAACGCACTAAACCTTTTTATCGCGTTAAACGCCTTTTCTCGACAAGAAAAGCACAATTTCATCAAAAACAAACAAAACAAGAAAAAAGAATCTATTCAACAAGTCTGTAACACATCCTTAAGAGTTCCGTGTTTTCACGCAATGTCAATGTGTAATTTCAGCAGTTCTGATCATTGTTTAGGTTGTTGGTAGCTTGGTCCAATGCCAAAACACAGTGAAATCTTTTTATTGCTTTAAACGCGTTTTCTCCTCGAGAGAAACATGATTTCACTAAAAACGTTAGAGTTAAAACATGCCTGTTGTACATGTGTGCAAACACTCAGAGCCTTAAAACAGGGTTTTGACCAATGTGTTTTTTGGTGAGAACCCTTCTATTTCAAGGTTCTGTGCGTTTTCAGAAACGTACAATATGTATTTTTAGCATTTCTGATGAGATCTCTACTTTCAAATGTATTTTCTCACAGAAAATGAGTCTCTCGCCATGGGAAAACGGCTTTTTTGAAAAAGCATATTCTGGTCGAGAAATCGTGTTTTAAACAATAAAAACGACTCCCGGCCATATTTTGTTCACATTTTTACTTTTGGTAAGCTAGCCCGTATTCATAACGCACTAAACCTTTTTATCGCGTTAAACGCCTTTTCTCGACAACAAAAGCACAATTTCATCAAAAACAAACAAAACAAGAAAAATGAATCTATTCAACAAGTCTGCAACACGTCCTTAAGAGTTACATGATTTCACCCAATGTCAATGTGTAATTTCTCCAGTTCTGATCATTGTTTAGCTTGTTGGTAGCTTGGTCCAATGCCAAAACACAGTGAAATCTTTTTACGGCTTTAAACGCAATTTCTCCTCGAGAGAAACATGATTTCATTAAAAACGTTATAGTTTAAACATGTCTGTTGTACATGTGTGCAAACACTAAGACCCTTAAAATAGGGTTTTCACCAATGTCTTTTTGGTGAGAAACCTATTTCAAGGTTCTGTGCGTTTTCAGACAAGTACAATATGTATTTTTAGTGTTTCTGATGAAATCCCTCCTTTTAATGCATTTTCTCACAGAAAATTAGTCTCTCGCCATGGGAAAACGGCTTTTTTGAAAAAGCATATTCTGGTCGAGAAATCGTGTTTTAAACAATAAAAACGACTCCCGGCCATATTTTGTTCACATTTTTACTTTTGGTAAGCTAGCCCGTATTCATAACGCACTAAATCTTTGTATCGCGTTAAACGCCTTTTCTCGACAAGAAAAAGCACAATTTCATCAAAAACAAACAAAACAAGAAAAATGAATCTATTCAACAAGTCTGCAACACGTCCTTAAGAGTTACATGATTTCACCCAATGTCAATGTGTAATTTCTCCAGTTCTGATCATTGTTTAGGTTGTTGGTAGCTTGGTCCAATGCCAAAACACAGTGAAATCTTTTTATGGCTTTAAACGCAATTTCTCCTCGAGAGAAACATGATTTCACTAAAAACGTTATAGTTTAAACATGCCTGTTGTACATGTGTGCAAACACTCAGAGCCTTAAAATAAGGTTTTCACCAATGTGTTTTTTGGTGAGAAACCTTCTATTTCAAGGTTCTGTGCGTTTTCAGACAATACAATATGTATTTTTAGTGTTTCTGATGAAATCCCTCCTTTTAGTGCATTTTCTCACAGAAAATGAGTCTCTCGCCATGGGAAAATTGCTTTTTTGAAAAAGCATACTCTGGTCGAGAAATCGTGTTTTAAACAATAAAAACGACTCCCGGCCATATTTAGTTCACATTTTTACTTTTGGTAACCTAGTCCGTATTCATAACGCACTAAACCTTTTTATCGCGTTAAACGCCTTTTCTCGACAAGAAAAGCACAATTTCATCAAAAACAAACAAAACAAGAAAAAAGAATCTATTCAACAAGTCTGTAACACATCCTTAAGAGTTCCGTGTTTTCACGCAATGTCAATGTGTAATTTCAGCAGTTCTGATCATTGTTTAGGTTGTTGGTAGCTTGGTCCAATGCCAAAACACAGTGAAATCTTTTTATTGCTTTAAACGCGTTTTCTCCTCGAGAGAAACATGATTTCACTAAAAACGTTAGAGTTAAAACATGCCTGTTGTACATGTGTGCAAACACTCAGAGCCTTAAAACAGGGTTTTGACCAATGTGTTTTTTGGTGAGAACCCTTCTATTTCAAGGTTCTGTGCGTTTTCAGAAACGTACAATATGTATTTTTAGCATTTCTGATGAGATCTCTACTTTCAAATGTATTTTCTCACAGAAAATGAGTCTCTGGACATAGGAAAATGGCTTGATTAGCTTTTTGGTAGCTTGGTTTAATGCCAAAACACAGGGAAATCTTTTTATGGCTTTAAACGCGTTTTCTCCTCGAGATAAACATGATTTCAATAAAAACGTTATCGTTTAAACATGCCTGTTGTACATGTGTGCAAACACTCAGAGCCTTAAAATAGGGTTTTCACCAATGTTTTTTTGGTGAGAAACCTATTTCAAGGTTCTGTGCGTTTTCAGACAAGTACAATATGTATTTTTAGTGTTTCTGATGAAATCCCTCCTTTTAATGCATTTTCTCACAGAAAATGAGTTTCTCGCCATGGGAAAACGGCTTTTTTGAAAAAGCATATTCTGGTCGAGAAATCGTGTTTTAAACAATAAAAACGACTCCCGGCCATATTTTGTTCACATTTTTACTTTTGGTAAGCTAGCCCGTATTCATAACGCACTAAATCTTTTTATCGCGTTAAACGCCTTTTCTCGACAAGAAAAGCACAATTTCATCAAAAACAAACAAAACAAGAAAAATGAATCTATTCAACAAGTCTGCAACACGTCCTTAAGAGTTACATGATTTCACCCAATGTCAATGTGTCATTCTCCAGTTCTGATCATTGTTTAGCTTGTTGGTAGCTTGGTCCAATGCCAAAACACAGTGAAATCTTTTTATGGCTTTAAACGCAATTTCTCCTCGAGAGAAACATGATTTCATTAAAAACGTTATAGTTTAAACATGCCTGTTGTACATGTGTGCAAACACTCAGAGCCTTAAAATAAGGTTTTCACCAATCTGTTTTTTGGTGAGAAACCTTCTATTTCAAGGTCCTGTGCGTTTTCAGACAAGTACAATATGTATTTTTAGTGTTTCTGATGAAATCCCTCCTTTTAATGCATTTTCTCACAGAAAATGAGTTTCTCGCCATGGGAAAACGGCTTTTTTGAAAAAGCATATTCTGGTCGAGAAATCGTGTTTTAAACAATAAAAACGACTCCCGGCCATATTTTGTTCACATTTTTACTTTTGGTAAGCTAGCCCGTATTCATAACGCACTAAACCGTTTTATCGCGTTAAACGCCTTTTCTCGACAAGAAAAGCACAGTTTCATCAAAAACAAACAAAACAAGAAAAATGAATTTATTCAACAAGTCTGCAACACATCCTTAAGAGTTCCATGATTTCACCCAATGTCAATGTGTAATTTCAGCAGTTCTGATCATTGTTTAGGTTGTTGGTAGCTTGGTCCAATGCCAAAACACAGTGAAATCTTTTTATTGCTTTAAACGCGTTTTCTCCTCGAGAGAAACATGATTTCAATAAAAACGTTATAGTTTAAACATGCCTGTTGTACATGTGTGCAAACACTCAGAGCCTTAAAATAAGGTTTTCACCAATGTGTTTTTTGGTGAGAAACCTTCTATTTCAAGGTCCTGTGCGTTTTCAGACAAGTACAATATGTATTTTTAGTGTTTCTGATGAAATCCCTCCTTTTAGTGCATTTTCTCACAGAAAATGAGTCTCTCGCCATGGGAAAACGGCTTTTTTGAAAAAGCATATTCTGGTAGAGAAATCGTGTTTTAAACAATAAAAACGACTCCCGGCCATATTTAGTTCACATATTTACTTTTGGTAAGCTAGCCCGTATTCATAACGCACTAAACCTTTTTATCGCGTTAAACGCCTTTTCTCGACAAAAAAAGCACAATTTCATCAAAAACAAACAAAACAAGAAAAATGAATCTATTCAACAAGTCTGCAACACGTCCTTAAGAGTTAAATGATTTCACCCAATGTCAATGTGTAATTTTTCCAGTTCTGATCATTGTTTAGGTTGTTGGTAGCTTGGTCCAATGCCAAAACACAGTGAAATCTTTTTATGGCTTTAAACGCAATGTCTCCTCGAGAGAAACATGATTTCATTAAAAACGTTATAGTTTAAACATGCCTGTTGTACATGTGTGCAAACACTCAGAGCCTTAAAATAAGGTTTTCACCAATGTGTTTTTTGGTGAGAAACCTTCTATTTCAAGGTTCTGTGCGTTTTCAGACAAGTACAATATGTATTTTTAGTGTTTCTGATGAAATCCCTCCTTTTAATGCATTTTCTCACAGAAAATGAGTCTCTCGCCATGGGAAAACGGCTTTTTTGAAAAAGCATATTCTGGTCGAGAAATCGTGTTTTAAACAATAAAAACGACTCCCGGCCATATTTAGTTCACATTTTTACTTTTGGTAACGTAGTCCGTATTCGTAACGCACTAAACCTTTTTATCGCGTTAAACGCCTTTTCTCGACAAGAAAAGCACAATTTCATCAAAAACAAACAAAACAAGAAAAATGAATCTATTCAACAAGTCTGTAACACATCCTTAATTGTTCCGTGTTTTCACGCAATGTCAATGTGTAATTTCAGCAGTTCTGATCATTGTTTAGGTTGTTGGTAGCTTGGTCCAATGCCAAAACACAGTGAAATCTTTTTATTGCTTTAAACGCGTTTTCTCCTCGAGAGAAACATGATTTCACTAAAAACGTTAGAGTTAAAACATGCCTGTTGTACATGTGTGCAAACACTCAGAGCCTTAAAACAGGGTTTTGACCGATGTGTTTTTTGGTGAGAACCCTTCTATTTCAAGGTTCTGTGCGTTTTCAGAAACGTACAATATGTATTTTTAGCATTTCTGATGAGATCTCTACTTTCAAATGTATTTTCTCACAGAAAATGAGTCTCTGGACATAGGAAAATGGCTTGATTAGCTTTTTGGTAGCTTGGTCCAATGCCAAAACACAGGGAAATCTTTTTATGGCTTTAAACGCGTTTTCTCCTCGAGATAAACATGATTTCAATAAAAACGTTATAGTTTAAACATGCCTGTTGTACATGTGTGCAAACACTCAGAGCCTTAAAATAGGGTTTTCACCAATGTTTTTTTGGTGAGAAACCTATTTCAAGGTTCTGTGCGTTTTCAGACAAGTACAATATGTATTTTTAGTGTTTCTGATGAAATCCCTCCTTTTAATGCATTTTCTCACAGAAAATTAGTCTCTCGCCATGGGAAAACGGCTTTTTTGAAAAAGCATATTCTGGTCGAGAAATCGTGTTTTAAACAATAAAAACGACTCCCGGCCATATTTTGTTCACATTTTTACTTTTGGTAAGCTAGCCCGTATTCATAACGCACTAAATCTTTTTATCGCGTTAAACGCCTTTTCTCGACAAGAAAAAGCACAATTTCATCAAAAACAAACAAAACAAGAAAAATGAATCTATTCAACAAGTCTGCAACACGTCCTTAAGAGTTACATGATTTCACCCAATGTCAATGTGTAATTTCTCCAGTTCTGATCATTGTTTAGGTTGTTGGTAGCTTGGTCCAATGCCAAAACACAGTGAAATCTTTTTATGGCTTTAAACGCAATTTCTCCTCGAGAGAAACATGATTTCACTAAAAACGTTATAGTTTAAACATGCCTGTTGTACATGTGTGCAAACACTCAGAGCCTTAAAATAAGGTTTTCACCAATGTGTTTTTTGGTGAGAAACCTTCTATTTCAAGGTTCTGTGCGTTTTCAGACAAGTACAATATGTATTTTTAGTGTTTCTGATGAAATCCCTCCTTTTAATGCATTTTCTCACAGAAAATGAGTTTCTCGCCATGGGAAAACGGCTTTTTTGAAAAAGCATATTCTGGTCGAGAAATCGTGTTTTAAACAATAAAAACGACTCCCGGCCATATTTAGTTCACATTTTTACTTTTGGTAACGTAGTCCGTATTCGTAACGCACTAAACCTTTTTATCGCGTTAAACGCCTTTTCTCGACAAGAAAAGCACAATTTCATCAAAAACAAACAAAACAAGAAAAATGAATCTATTCAACAAGTCTGCAACACGTCCTTAAGAGTTACATGATTTCACCCAATGTCAATGTGTAATTTCTCCAGTTCTGATCATTGTTTAGGTTGTTGGTAGCTTGGTCCAATGCCAAAACACAGTGAAATCTTTTTATGGCTTTAAACGCAATTTCTCCTCGAGAGAAACATGATTTCACTAAAAACGTTAGAGTTAAAACATGCCTGTTGTACATGTGTGCAAACACTCAGAGCCTTAAAACAGGGTTTTGACCAATGTGTTTTTTGGTGAGAACCCTTCTATTTCAAGGTTCTGTGCGTTTTCAGAAACGTACAATATGTATTTTTAGCATTTCTGATGAGATCTCTACTTTCAAATGTATTTTCTCACAGAAAATGAGTCTCTGGACATAGGAAAATGGCTTGATTAGCTTTTTGGTAGCTTGGTCCAATGCCAAAACACAGGGAAATCTTTTTATGGCTTTAAACGCGTTTTCTCCTCGAGATAAACATGATTTCAATAAAAACGTTATAGTTTAAACATGCCTGTTGTACATGTGTGCAAACACTCAGAGCCTTAAAATAGGGTTTTCACCAATGTTTTTTTGGTGAGAAACCTATTTCAAGGTTCTGTGCGTTTTCAGACAAGTACAATATGTATTTTTAGTGTTTCTGATGAAATCCCTCCTTTTAATGCATTTTCTCACAGAAAATTAGTCTCTCGCCATGGGAAAACGGCTTTTTTGAAAAAGCATATTCTGGTCGAGAAATCGTGTTTTAAACAATAAAAACGACTCCCGGCCATATTTTGTTCACATTTTTACTTTTGGTAAGCTAGCCCGTATTCATAACGCACTAAATCTTTTTATCGCGTTAAACGCCTTTTCTCGACAAGAAAAAGCACAATTTCATCAAAAACAAACAAAACAAGAAAAATGAATCTATTCAACAAGTCTGCAACACGTCCTTAAGAGTTACATGATTTCACCCAATGTCAATGTGTAATTTCTCCAGTTCTGATCATTGTTTAGGTTGTTGGTAGCTTGGTCCAATGCCAAAACACAGTGAAATCTTTTTATGGCTTTAAACGCAATTTCTCCTCGAGAGAAACATGATTTCACTAAAAACGTTATAGTTTAAACATGCCTGTTGTACATGTGTGCAAACACTCAGAGCCTTAACATAAGGTTTTCACCAATGTGTTTTTTGGTGAGAAACCTTCTATTTCAAGGTTCTGTGCGTTTTCAGACAAGTACAATATGTATTTTTAGTGTTTCTGATGAAATCCCTCCTTTTAATGCATTTTCTCACAGAAAATGAGTTTCTCGCCATGGGAAAACGGCTTTTTTGAAAAAGCATATTCTGGTCGAGAAATCGTGTTTTAAACAATAAAAACGACTCCCGGCCATATTTAGTTCACATTTTTACTTTTGGTAACGTAGTCCGTATTCGTAACGCACTAAACCTTTTTATCGCGTTAAACGCCTTTTCTCGACAAGAAAAGCACAATTTCATCAAAAACAAACAAAACAAGAAAAATGAATCTATTCAACAAGTCTGCAACACGTCCTTAAGAGTTACATGATTTCACCCAATGTCAATGTGTAATTTCTCCAGTTCTGATCATTGTTTAGGTTGTTGGTAGCTTGGTCCAATGCCAAAACACAGTGAAATCTTGTTATGGCTTTAAACGCAATTTCTCCTCGAGAGAAACATGATTTCACTAAAAACGTTAGAGTTAAAACATGCCTGTTGTACATGTGTGCAAACACTCAGAGCCTTAAAACAGGGTTTTGACCAATGTGTTTTTTGGTGAGAACCCTTCTATTTCAAGGTTCTGTGCGTTTTCAGAAACGTACAATATGTATTTTTAGCATTTCTGATGAGATCTCTACTTTCAAATGTATTTTCTCACAGAAAATGAGTCTCTGGACATAGGAAAATGGCTTGATTAGCTTTTTGGTAGCTTGGTCCAATGCCAAAACACAGGGAAATCTTTTTATGGCTTTAAACGCGTTTTCTCCTCGAGATAAACATGATTTCAATAAAAACGTTATAGTTTAAACATGCCTGTTGTACATGTGTGCAAACACTCAGAGCCTTAAAATAGGGTTTTCACCAATGTCTTTTTGGTGAGAAACCTATTTCAAGGTTCTGTGCGTTTTCAGACAAGTACAATATGTATTTTTAGTGTTTCTGATGAAATCCCTCCTTTTAATGCATTTTCTCACAGAAAATTAGTCTCTCGCCATGGGAAAACGGCTTTTTTGAAAAAGCATATTCTGGTCGAGAAATCGTGTTTTAAACAATAAAAACGACTCCCGGCCATATTTTGTTCACATTTTTACTTTTGGTAAGCTAGCCCGTATTCATAACGCACTAAATCTTTGTATCGCGTTAAACGCCTTTTCTCGACAAGAAAAAGCACAATTTCATCAAAAACAAACAAAACAAGAAAAATGAATCTATTCAACAAGTCTGCAACACGTCCTTAAGAGTTACATGATTTCACCCAATGTCAATGTGTAATTTCTCCAGTTCTGATCATTGTTTAGGTTGTTGGTAGCTTGGTCCAATGCCAAAACACAGTGAAATCTTTTTATTGCTTTAAACGCGTTTTCTCCTCGAGAGAAACATGATTTCCCTAAAAACGTTAGAGTTAAAACATGCCTGTTGTACATGTGTGCAAACACTCAGAGCCTTAAAACAGGGTTTTGACCGATGTGTTTTTTGGTGAGAACCCTTCTATTTCAAGGTTCTGTGCGTTTTCAGAAACGTACAATATGTATTTTTAGCATTTCTGATGAGATCTCTACTTTCAAATGTATTTTCTCACAGAAAATGAGTCTCTGGACATAGGAAAATGGCTTGATTAGCTTTTTGGTAGCTTGGTCCAATGCCAAAACACAGGGAAATCTTTTTATGGCTTTAAACGCGTTTTCTCCTCGAGATAAACATGATTTCAATAAAAACGTTATAGTTTAAACATGCCTGTTGTACATGTGTGCAAACACTCAGAGCCTTAAAATAGGGTTTTCACCAATGTTTTTTTGGTGAGAAACCTATTTCAAGGTTCTGTGCGTTTTCAGACAAGTACAATATGTATTTTTAGTGTTTCTGATGAAATCCCTCCTTTTAATGCATTTTCTCACAGAAAATTAGTCTCTCGCCATGGGAAAACGGCTTTTTTGAAAAAGCATATTCTGGTCGAGAAATCGTGTTTTAAACAATAAAAACGACTCCCGGCCATATTTTGTTCACATTTTTACTTTTGGTAAGCTAGCCCGTATTCATAACGCACTAAATCTTTTTATCGCGTTAAACGCCTTTTCTCGACAAGAAAAAGCACAATTTCATCAAAAACAAACAAAACAAGAAAAATGAATCTATTCAACAAGTCTGCAACACGTCCTTAAGAGTTACATGATTTCACCCAATGTCAATGTGTAATTTCTCCAGTTCTGATCATTGTTTAGGTTGTTGGTAGCTTGGTCCAATGCCAAAACACAGTGAAATCTTTTTATGGCTTTAAACGCAATTTCTCCTCGAGAGAAACATGATTTCACTAAAAACGTTATAGTTTAAACATGCCTGTTGTACATGTGTGCAAACACTCAGAGCCTTAAAATAAGGTTTTCACCAATGTGTTTTTTGGTGAGAAACCTTCTATTTCAAGGTTCTGTGCGTTTTCAGACAAGTACAATATGTATTTTTAGTGTTTCTGATGAAATCCCTCCTTTTAATGCATTTTCTCACAGAAAATGAGTTTCTCGCCATGGGAAAACGGCTTTTTTGAAAAAGCATATTCTGGTCGAGAAATCGTGTTTTAAACAATAAAAACGACTCCCGGCCATATTTAGTTCACATTTTTACTTTTGGTAACGTAGTCCGTATTCGTAACGCACTAAACCTTTTTATCGCGTTAAACGCCTTTTCTCGACAAGAAAAGCACAATTTCATCAAAAACAAACAAAACAAGAAAAATGAATCTATTCAACAAGTCTGCAACACGTCCTTAAGAGTTACATGATTTCACCCAATGTCAATGTGTAATTTCTCCAGTTCTGATCATTGTTTAGGTTGTTGGTAGCTTGGTCCAATGCCAAAACACAGTGAAATCTTTTTATGGCTTTAAACGCAATTTCTCCTCGAGAGAAACATGATTTCACTAAAAACGTTAGAGTTAAAACATGCCTGTTGTACATGTGTGCAAACACTCAGAGCCTTAAAACAGGGTTTTGACCAATGTGTTTTTTGGTGAGAACCCTTCTATTTCAAGGTTCTGTGCGTTTTCAGAAACGTACAATATGTATTTTTAGCATTTCTGATGAGATCTCTACTTTCAAATGTATTTTCTCACAGAAAATGAGTCTCTGGACATAGGAAAATGGCTTGATTAGCTTTTTGGTAGCTTGGTCCAATGCCAAAACACAGGGAAATCTTTTTATGGCTTTAAACGCGTTTTCTCCTCGAGATAAACATGATTTCAATAAAAACGTTATAGTTTAAACATGCCTGTTGTACATGTGTGCAAACACTCAGAGCCTTAAAATAGGGTTTTCACCAATGTTTTTTTGGTGAGAAACCTATTTCAAGGTTCTGTGCGTTTTCAGACAAGTACAATATGTATTTTTAGTGTTTCTGATGAAATCCCTCCTTTTAATGCATTTTCTCACAGAAAATTAGTCTCTCGCCATGGGAAAACGGCTTTTTTGAAAAAGCATATTCTGGTCGAGAAATCGTGTTTTAAACAATAAAAACGACTCCCGGCCATATTTTGTTCACATTTTTACTTTTGGTAAGCTAGCCCGTATTCATAACGCACTAAATCTTTTTATCGCGTTAAACGCCTTTTCTCGACAAGAAAAAGCACAATTTCATCAAAAACAAACAAAACAAGAAAAATGAATCTATTCAACAAGTCTGCAACACGTCCTTAAGAGTTACATGATTTCACCCAATGTCAATGTGTAATTTCTCCAGTTCTGATCATTGTTTAGGTTGTTGGTAGCTTGGTCCAATGCCAAAACACAGTGAAATCTTTTTATGGCTTTAAACGCAATTTCTCCTCGAGAGAAACATGATTTCACTAAAAACGTTATAGTTTAAACATGCCTGTTGTACATGTGTGCAAACACTCAGAGCCTTAACATAAGGTTTTCACCAATGTGTTTTTTGGTGAGAAACCTTCTATTTCAAGGTTCTGTGCGTTTTCAGACAAGTACAATATGTATTTTTAGTGTTTCTGATGAAATCCCTCCTTTTAATGCATTTTCTCACAGAAAATGAGTTTCTCGCCATGGGAAAACGGCTTTTTTGAAAAAGCATATTCTGGTCGAGAAATCGTGTTTTAAACAATAAAAACGACTCCCGGCCATATTTAGTTCACATTTTTACTTTTGGTAACGTAGTCCGTATTCGTAACGCACTAAACCTTTTTATCGCGTTAAACGCCTTTTCTCGACAAGAAAAGCACAATTTCATCAAAAACAAACAAAACAAGAAAAATGAATCTATTCAACAAGTCTGCAACACGTCCTTAAGAGTTACATGATTTCACCCAATGTCAATGTGTAATTTCTCCAGTTCTGATCATTGTTTAGGTTGTTGGTAGCTTGGTCCAATGCCAAAACACAGTGAAATCTTGTTATGGCTTTAAACGCAATTTCTCCTCGAGAGAAACATGATTTCACTAAAAACGTTAGAGTTAAAACATGCCTGTTGTACATGTGTGCAAACACTCAGAGCCTTAAAACAGGGTTTTGACCAATGTGTTTTTTGGTGAGAACCCTTCTATTTCAAGGTTCTGTGCGTTTTCAGAAACGTACAATATGTATTTTTAGCATTTCTGATGAGATCTCTACTTTCAAATGTATTTTCTCACAGAAAATGAGTCTCTGGACATAGGAAAATGGCTTGATTAGCTTTTTGGTAGCTTGGTCCAATGCCAAAACACAGGGAAATCTTTTTATGGCTTTAAACGCGTTTTCTCCTCGAGATAAACATGATTTCAATAAAAACGTTATCGTTTAAACATGCCTGTTGTACATGTGTGCAAACACTCAGAGCCTTAAAATAGGGTTTTCACCAATGTTTTTTTGGTGAGAAACCTATTTCAAGGTTCTGTGCGTTTTCAGACAAGTACAATATGTATTTTTAGTGTTTCTGATGAAATCCCTCCTTTTAATGCATTTTCTCACAGAAAATGAGTTTCTCGCCATGGGAAAACGGCTTTTTTGAAAAAGCATATTCTGGTCGAGAAATCGTGTTTTAAACAATAAAAACGACTCCCGGCCATATTTTGTTCACATTTTTACTTTTGGTAAGCTAGCCCGTATTCATAACGCACTAAACCGTTTTATCGCGTTAAACGCCTTTTCTCGACAAGAAAAGCACAGTTTCATCAAAAACAAACAAAACAAGAAAAATGAATTTATTCAACAAGTCTGCAACACATCCTTAAGAGTTCCATGATTTCACCCAATGTCAATGTGTAATTTCAGCAGTTCTGATCATTGTTTAGGTTGTTGGTAGCTTGGTCCAATGCCAAAACACAGTGAAATCTTTTTACGGCTTTAAACGCATTTTCTCCTCGAGAGAAACATGATTTCATTAAAAACGTTATAGTTTAAACATGTCTGTTGTACATGTGTGCAAACACTAAGACCCTTAAAATAGGGTTTTCACCAATGTCTTTTTGGTGAGAAACCTATTTCAAGGTTCTGTGCGTTTTCAGACAAGTACAATATGTATTTTTAGTGTTTCTGATGAAATCCCTCCTTTTAATGCATTTTCTCACAGAAAATTAGTCTCTCGCCATGGGAAAACGGCTTTTTTGAAAAAGCATATTCTGGTCGAGAAATCGTGTTTTAAACAATAAAAACGACTCCCGGCCATATTTTGTTCACATTTTTACTTTTGGTAAGCTAGCCCGTATTCATAACGCACTAAATCTTTGTATCGCGTTAAACGCCTTTTCTCGACAAGAAAAAGCACAATTTCATCAAAAACAAACAAAACAAGAAAAATGAATCTATTCAACAAGTCTGCAACACGTCCTTAAGAGTTACATGATTTCACCCAATGTCAATGTGTAATTTCTCCAGTTCTGATCATTGTTTAGGTTGTTGGTAGCTTGGTCCAATGCCAAAACACAGTGAAATCTTTTTATGGCTTTAAACGCAATTTCTCCTCGAGAGAAACATGATTTCACTAAAAACGTTATAGTTTAAACATGCCTGTTGTACATGTGTGCAAACACTCAGAGCCTTAAAATAAGGTTTTCACCAATGTGTTTTTTGGTGAGAAACCTTCTATTTCAAGGTTCTGTGCGTTTTCAGACAATACAATATGTATTTTTAGTGTTTCTGATGAAATCCCTCCTTTTAGTGCATTTTCTCACAGAAAATGAGTCTCTCGCCATGGGAAAATTGCTTTTTTGAAAAAGCATACTCTGGTCGAGAAATCGTGTTTTAAACAATAAAAACGACTCCCGGCCATATTTAGTTCACATTTTTACTTTTGGTAACCTAGTCCGTATTCATAACGCACTAAACCTTTTTATCGCGTTAAACGCCTTTTCTCGACAAGAAAAGCACAATTTCATCAAAAACAAACAAAACAAGAAAAAAGAATCTATTCAACAAGTCTGTAACACATCCTTAAGAGTTCCGTGTTTTCACGCAATGTCAATGTGTAATTTCAGCAGTTCTGATCATTGTTTAGGTTGTTGGTAGCTTGGTCCAATGCCAAAACACAGTGAAATCTTTTTATTGCTTTAAACGCGTTTTCTCCTCGAGAGAAACATGATTTCACTAAAAACGTTAGAGTTAAAACATGCCTGTTGTACATGTGTGCAAACACTCAGAGCCTTAAAACAGGGTTTTGACCAATGTGTTTTTTGGTGAGAACCCTTCTATTTCAAGGTTCTGTGCGTTTTCAGAAACGTACAATATGTATTTTTAGCATTTCTGATGAGATCTCTACTTTCAAATGTATTTTCTCACAGAAAATGAGTCTCTGGACATAGGAAAATGGCTTGATTAGCTTTTTGGTAGCTTGGTTTAATGCCAAAACACAGGGAAATCTTTTTATGGCTTTAAACGCGTTTTCTCCTCGAGATAAACATGATTTCAATAAAAACGTTATCGTTTAAACATGCCTGTTGTACATGTGTGCAAACACTCAGAGCCTTAAAATAGGGTTTTCACCAATGTTTTTTTGGTGAGAAACCTATTTCAAGGTTCTGTGCGTTTTCAGACAAGTACAATATGTATTTTTAGTGTTTCTGATGAAATCCCTCCTTTTAATGCATTTTCTCACAGAAAATGAGTTTCTCGCCATGGGAAAACGGCTTTTTTGAAAAAGCATATTCTGGTCGAGAAATCGTGTTTTAAACAATAAAAACGACTCCCGGCCATATTTTGTTCACATTTTTACTTTTGGTAAGCTAGCCCGTATTCATAACGCACTAAATCTTTTTATCGCGTTAAACGCCTTTTCTCGACAAGAAAAGCACAATTTCATCAAAAACAAACAAAACAAGAAAAATGAATCTATTCAACAAGTCTGCAACACGTCCTTAAGAGTTACATGATTTCACCCAATGTCAATGTGTCATTTCTCCAGTTCTGATCATTGTTTAGCTTGTTGGTAGCTTGGTCCAATGCCAAAACACAGTGAAATCTTTTTATGGCTTTAAACGCAATTTCTCCTCGAGAGAAACATGATTTCATTAAAAACGTTATAGTTTAAACATGCCTGTTGTACATGTGTGCAAACACTCAGAGCCTTAAAATAAGGTTTTCACCAATCTGTTTTTTGGTGAGAAACCTTCTATTTCAAGGTCCTGTGCGTTTTCAGACAAGTACAATATGTATTTTTAGTGTTTCTGATGAAATCCCTCCTTTTAATGTATTTTCTCACAGAAAATGAGTTTCTCGCCATGGGAAAACGGCTTTTTTGAAAAAGCATATTCTGGTCGAGAAATCGTGTTTTAAACAATAAAAACGACTCCCGGCCATATTTTGTTCACATTTTTACTTTTGGTAAGCTAGCCCGTATTCATAACGCACTAAACCGTTTTATCGCGTTAAACGCCTTTTCTCGACAAGAAAAGCACAGTTTCATCAAAAACAAACAAAACAAGAAAAATGAATTTATTCAACAAGTCTGCAACACATCCTTAAGAGTTCCATGATTTCACCCAATGTCAATGTGTAATTTCAGCAGTTCTGATCATTGTTTAGGTTGTTGGTAGCTTGGTCCAATGCCAAAACACAGTGAAATCTTTTTATTGCTTTAAACGCGTTTTCTCCTCGAGAGAAACATGATTTCAATAAAAACGTTATAGTTTAAACATGCCTGTTGTACATGTGTGCAAACACTCAGAGCCTTAAAATAGGGTTTTCACCAATGTTTTTTTGGTGAGAAACCTATTTCAAGGTTCTGTGCGTTTTCAGACAAGTACAATATGTATTTTTAGTGTTTCTGATGAAATCCCTCCTTTTAATGCATTTTCTCACAGAAAATGAGTCTCTCGCCATGGGAAAACGGCTTTTTTGAAAAAGCATATTCTGGTAGAGAAATCGTGTTTTAAACAATAAAAACGACTCCCGGCCATATTTAGTTCACATTTTTACTTTTGGTAAGCTAGCCCGTATTCATAACGCACTAAACCTTTTTATCGCGTTAAACGCCTTTTCTCGACAAAAAAAGCACAATTTCATCAAAAACAAACAAAACAAGAAAAATGAATCTATTCAACAAGTCTGCAACACGTCCTTAAGAGTTAGATGATTTCACCCAATGTCAATGTGTAATTTCTCCAGTTCTGATCATTGTTTAGGTTGTTGGTAGCTTGGTCCAATGCCAAAACACAGTGAAATCTTTTTATGGCTTTAAACGCAATTTCTCCTCGAGAGAAACATGATTTCACTAAAAACGTTATAGTTTAAACATGCCTGTTGTACATGTGTGCAAACACTCAGAGCCTTAAAATAAGGTTTTCACCAATGTGTTTTTTGGTGAGAACCCTTCTATTTCAAGGTTCTGTGCGTTTTCAGACAATACAATATGTATTTTTAGTGTTTCTGATGAAATCCCTCCTTTTAGTCTATTTTCTCACAGAAAATGAGTCTCTCGCCATGGGAAAACGGCTTTTTTGAAAAAGCATATTCTGGTAGAGAAATCGTGTTTTAAACAATAAAAACGACTCCCGGCCATATTTAGTTCACATATTTACTTTTGGTAAGCTAGCCCGTATTCATAACGCACTAAACCTTTTTATCGCGTTAAACGCCTTTTCTCGACATAAAAAGCACAATTTCATCAAAAACAAACAAAACAAGAAAAATGAATCTATTCAACAAGTCTGCAACACGTCCTTAAGAGTTAAATGATTTCACCCAATGTCAATGTGTAATTTTTCCAGTTCTGATCATTGTTTAGGTTGTTGGTAGCTTGGTCCAATGCCAAAACACAGTGAAATCTTTTTATGGCTTTAAACGCAATGTCTCCTCGAGAGAAACATGATTTCATTAAAAACGTTATAGTTTAAACATGCCTGTTGTACATGTGTGCAAACACTCAGAGCCTTAAAATAAGGTTTTCACCAATGTGTTTTTTGGTGAGAAACTTTCTATTTCAAGGTTCTGTGCGTTTTCAGACAAGTACAATATGTATTTTTAGTGTTTCTGATGAAATCCCTCCTTTTAATGCATTTTCTCACAGAAAATGAGTCTCTCGCCATGGGAAAATGGCTTTTTTGAAAAAGCATATTCTGGTCGAGAAATCGTGTTTTAAACAATAAAAACGACTCCCGGCCATATTTAGTTCACATTTTTACTTTTGGTAACGTAGTCCGTATTCGTAACGCACTAAACCTTTTTATCGCGTTAAACGCCTTTTCTCGACAAGAAAAGCACAATTTCATCAAAAACAAACAAAACAAGAAAAATGAATCTATTCAACAAGTCTGTAACACATCCTTAATTGTTCCGTGTTTTCACGCAATGTCAATGTGTAATTTCAGCAGTTCTGATCATTGTTTAGGTTGTTGGTAGCTTGGTCCAATGCCAAAACACAGTGAAATCTTTTTATTGCTTTAAACGCGTTTTCTCCTCGAGAGAAACATGATTTCACTAAAAACGTTATAGTTTAAACATGCCTGTTGTACATGTGTGCAAACACTCAGAGCCTTAAAATAAGGTTTTCACCAATGTGTTTTTTGGTGAGAACCCTTCTATTTCAAGGTTCTGTGCGTTTTCAGAAACGTACAATATGTATTTTTAGCATTTCTGATGAGATCTCTACTTTCAAATGTATTTTCTCACAGAAAATGAGTTTCTGGACATAGGAAAATGGCTTGATTAGCTTTTTGGTAGCTTGGTCCAATGCCAAAACACAGGGAAATCTTTTTATGGCTTTAAACGCGTTTTCTCCTCGAGATAAACATGATTTCAATAAAAACGTTATAGTTTAAACATGCCTGTTGTACATGTGTGCAAACACTCAGAGCCTTAAAATATGGTTTTCACCAATGTTTTTTTGGTGAGAAACCTATTTCAAGGTTCGGTGCTTTTTCAGACAAGTACAATATGTATTTTTAGTGTTTCTGATGAAATCCCTCCTTTTAATGCATTTTCTCACAGAAAATGAGTCTCTCGCCATGGGAAAACGGCTTTTTTGAAAAAGCATATTCTGGTCGAGAAATCGTGTTTTAAACAATAAAAACGACTCCCGGCCATATTTTGTTCACATTTTTACTTTTGGTAAGCTAGCCCGTATTCATAACGCACTAAATCTTTGTATCGCGTTAAACGCCTTTTCTCGACAAGAAAAGCACAATTTCATCAAAAACAAACAAAACAAGAAAAATGAATCTATTCAACAAGTCTGCAACACGTCCTTAAGAGTTAGATGATTTCACCCAATGTCAATGTGTAATTTCTCCAGTTCTGATCATTGTTTAGGTTGTTGGTAGCTTGGTCCAATGCCAAAACACAGTGAAATCTTTTTATGGCTTTAAACGCAATTTCTCCTCGAGAGAAACATGATTTCACTAAAAACGTTAGAGTTAAAACATGCCTGTTGTACATGTGTGCAAACACTCAGAGCCTTAAAACAGGGTTTTGACCAATGTGTTTTTTGGTGAGAACCCTTCTATTTCAAGGTTCTGTGCGTTTTCAGAAACGTACAATATGTATTTTTAGCATTTTTGATGAGATCTCTACTTTCAAATGTATTTTCTCACAGAAAATGAGTCTCTGGACATAGGAAAATGGCTTGATTAGCTTTTTGGTAGCTTGGTTTAATGCCAAAACACAGGGAAATCTTTTTATGGCTTTAAACGCGTTTTCTCCTCGAGATAAACATGATTTCAATAAAAACGTTATCGTTTAAACATGCCTGTTGTACATGTGTGCAAACACTCAGAGCCTTAAAATAGGGTTTTCACCAATGTTTTTTTGGTGAGAAACCTATTTCAAGGTTCTGTGCGTTTTCAGACAAGTACAATATGTATTTTTAGTGTTTCTGATGAAATCCCTCCTTTTAATGCATTTTCTCACAGAAAATGAGTTTCTCGCCATGGGAAAACGGCTTTTTTGAAAAAGCATATTCTGGTCGAGAAATCGTGTTTTAAACAATAAAAACGACTCCCGGCCATATTTTGTTCACATTTTTACTTTTGGTAAGCTAGCCCGTATTCATAACGCACTAAACCGTTTTATCGCGTTAAACGCCTTTTCTCGACAAGAAAAGCACAGTTTCATCAAAAACAAACAAAACAAGAAAAATGAATTTATTCAACAAGTCTGCAACACATCCTTAAGAGTTCCATGATTTCACCCAATGTCAATGTGTAATTTCAGCAGTTCTGATCATTGTTTAGGTTGTTGGTAGCTTGGTCCAATGCCAAAACACAGTGAAATCTTTTTATTGCTTTAAACGCGTTTTCTCCTCGAGAGAAACATGATTTCAATAAAAACGTTATAGTTTAAACATGCCTGTTGTACATGTGTGCAAACACTCAGAGCCTTAAAATAAGGTTTTCACCAATGTGTTTTTTGGTGAGAAACCTTCTATTTCAAGGTCCTGTGCGTTTTCAGACAAGTACAATATGTATGTTTAGTGTTTCTGATGAAATCCCTCCTTTTAATGCATTTTCTCACAGAAAATGAGTCTCTCGCCATGGGAAAACGGCTTTTTTGAAAAAGCATATTCTGGTCGAGAAATCGTGTTTTAAACAATAAAAACGACTCCCGGCCATATTTAGTTCACATTTTTACTTTTGGTAAGCTAGCCCGTATTCATAACGCACTAAACCTTTTTATCGCGTTAAACGCCTTTTCTCGACAACAAAAGCACAATTTCATCAAAAACAAACAAAACAAGAAAAATGAATCTATTCAACAAGTCTGCAACACGTCCTTAAGAGTTACATGATTTCACCCAATGTCAATGTGTAATTTCTCCAGTTCTGATCATTGTTTAGCTTGTTGGTAGCTTGGTCCAATGCCAAAACACAGTGAAATCTTTTTACGGCTTTAAACGCAATTTCTCCTCGAGAGAAACATGATTTCATTAAAAACGTTATAGTTTAAACATGTCTGTTGTACATGTGTGCAAACACTAAGACCCTTAAAATAGGGTTTTCACCAATGTCTTTTTGGTGAGAAACCTATTTCAAGGTTCTGTGCGTTTTCAGACAAGTACAATATGTATTTTTAGTGTTTCTGATGAAATCCCTCCTTTTAATGCATTTTCTCACAGAAAATTAGTCTCTCGCAATGGGAAAACGGCTTTTTTGAAAAAGCATATTCTGGTCGAGAAATCGTGTTTTAAACAATAAAAACGACTCCCGGCCATATTTTGTTCACATTTTTACTTTTGGTAAGCTAGCCCGTATTCATAACGCACTAAATCTTTGTATCGCGTTAAACGCCTTTTCTCGACAAGAAAAAGCACAATTTCATCAAAAACAAACAAAACAAGAAAAATGAATCTATTCAACAAGTCTGCAACACGTCCTTAAGAGTTACATGATTTCACCCAATGTCAATGTGTAATTTCTCCAGTTCTGATCATTGTTTAGGTTGTTGGTAGCTTGGTCCAATGCCAAAACACAGTGAAATCTTTTTATGGCTTTAAACGCAATTTCTCCTCGAGAGAAACATGATTTCACTAAAAACGTTATAGTTTAAACATGCCTGTTGTACATGTGTGCAAACACTCAGAGCCTTAAAATAAGGTTTTCACCAATGTGTTTTTTGGTGAGAAACCTTCTATTTCAAGGTCCTGTGCGTTTTCAGACAATACAATATGTATTTTTAGTGTTTCTGATGAAATCCCTCCTTTTAGTGCATTTTCTCACAGAAAATGAGTCTCTCGCCATGGGAAAATTGCTTTTTTGAAAAAGCATACTCTGGTCGAGAAATCGTGTTTTAAACAATAAAAACGACTCCCGGCCATATTTAGTTCACATTTTTACTTTTGGTAACCTAGTCCGTATTCATAACGCACTAAACCTTTTTATCGCGTTAAACGCCTTTTCTCGACAAGAAAAGCACAATTTCATCAAAAACAAACAAAACAAGAAAAAAGAATCTATTCAACAAGTCTGTAACACATCCTTAAGAGTTCCGTGTTTTCACGCAATGTCAATGTGTAATTTCAGCAGTTCTGATCATTGTTTAGGTTGTTGGTAGCTTGGTCCAATGCCAAAACACAGTGAAATCTTTTTATTGCTTTAAACGCGTTTTCTCCTCGAGAGAAACATGATTTCACTAAAAACGTTAGAGTTAAAACATGCCTGTTGTACATGTGTGCAAACACTCAGAGCCTTAAAACAGGGTTTTGACCAATGTGTTTTTTGGTGAGAACCCTTCTATTTCAAGGTTCTGTGCGTTTTCAGAAACGTACAATATGTATTTTTAGCATTTCTGATGAGATCTCTACTTTCAAATGTATTTTCTCACAGAAAATGAGTCTCTCGCCATGGGAAAACGGCTTTTTTGAAAAAGCATATTCTGGTCGAGAAATCGTGTTTTAAACAATAAAAACGACTCCCGGCCATATTTTGTTCACATTTTTACTTTTGGTAAGCTAGCCCGTATTCATAACGCACTAAATCTTTGTATCGCGTTAAACGCCTTTTCTCGACAAGAAAAGCACAATTTCATCAAAAACAAACAAAACAAGAAAAATGAATCTATTCAACAAGTCTGCAACACGTCCTTAAGAGTTAGATGATTTCACCCAATGTCAATGTGTAATTTCTCCAGTTCTGATCATTGTTTAGGTTGTTGGTAGCTTGGTCCAATGCCAAAACACAGTGAAATCTTTTTATGGCTTTAAACGCAATTTCTCCTCGAGAGAAACATGATTTCACTAAAAACGTTAGAGTTAAAACATGCCTGTTGTACATGTGTGCAAACACTCAGAGCCTTAAAACAGGGTTTTGACCAATGTGTTTTTTGGTGAGAACCCTTCTATTTCAAGGTTCTGTGCGTTTTCAGAAACGTACAATATGTATTTTTAGCATTTTTGATGAGATCTCTACTTTCAAATGTATTTTCTCACAGAAAATGAGTCTCTGGACATAGGAAAATGGCTTGATTAGCTTTTTGGTAGCTTGGTTTAATGCCAAAACACAGGGAAATCTTTTTATGGCTTTAAACGCGTTTTCTCCTCGAGATAAACATGATTTCAATAAAAACGTTATCGTTTAAACATGCCTGTTGTACATGTGTGCAAACACTCAGAGCCTTAAAATAGGGTTTTCACCAATGTTTTTTTGGTGAGAAACCTATTTCAAGGTTCTGTGCGTTTTCAGACAAGTACAATATGTATTTTTAGTGTTTCTGATGAAATCCCTCCTTTTAATGCATTTTCTCACAGAAAATGAGTTTCTCGCCATGGGAAAACGGCTTTTTTGAAAAAGCATATTCTGGTCGAGAAATCGTGTTTTAAACAATAAAAACGACTCCCGGCCATATTTTGTTCACATTTTTACTTTTGGTAAGCTAGCCCGTATTCATAACGCACTAAACCGTTTTATCGCGTTAAACGCCTTTTCTCGACAAGAAAAGCACAGTTTCATCAAAAACAAACAAAACAAGAAAAATGAATTTATTCAACAAGTCTGCAACACATCCTTAAGAGTTCCATGATTTCACCCAATGTCAATGTGTAATTTCAGCAGTTCTGATCATTGTTTAGGTTGTTGGTAGCTTGGTCCAATGCCAAAACACAGTGAAATCTTTTTATTGCTTTAAACGCGTTTTCTCCTCGAGAGAAACATGATTTCAATAAAAACGTTATAGTTTAAACATGCCTGTTGTACATGTGTGCAAACACTCAGAGCCTTAAAATAAGGTTTTCACCAATGTGTTTTTTGGTGAGAAACCTTCTATTTCAAGGTCCTGTGCGTTTTCAGACAAGTACAATATGTATGTTTAGTGTTTCTGATGAAATCCCTCCTTTTAATGCATTTTCTCACAGAAAATGAGTCTCTCGCCATGGGAAAACGGCTTTTTTGAAAAAGCATATTCTGGTCGAGAAATCGTGTTTTAAACAATAAAAACGACTCCCGGCCATATTTAGTTCACATTTTTACTTTTGGTAAGCTAGCCCGTATTCATAACGCACTAAACCTTTTTATCGCGTTAAACGCCTTTTCTCGACAACAAAAGCACAATTTCATCAAAAACAAACAAAACAAGAAAAATGAATCTATTCAACAAGTCTGCAACACGTCCTTAAGAGTTACATGATTTCACCCAATGTCAATGTGTAATTTCTCCAGTTCTGATCATTGTTTAGCTTGTTGGTAGCTTGGTCCAATGCCAAAACACAGTGAAATCTTTTTACGGCTTTAAACGCAATTTCTCCTCGAGAGAAACATGATTTCATTAAAAACGTTATAGTTTAAACATGTCTGTTGTACATGTGTGCAAACACTAAGACCCTTAAAATAGGGTTTTCACCAATGTCTTTTTGGTGAGAAACCTATTTCAAGGTTCTGTGCGTTTTCAGACAAGTACAATATGTATTTTTAGTGTTTCTGATGAAATCCCTCCTTTTAATGCATTTTCTCACAGAAAATTAGTCTCTCGCCATGGGAAAACGGCTTTTTTGAAAAAGCATATTCTGGTCGAGAAATCGTGTTTTAAACAATAAAAACGACTCCCGGCCATATTTTGTTCACATTTTTACTTTTGGTAAGCTAGCCCGTATTCATAACGCACTAAATCTTTGTATCGCGTTAAACGCCTTTTCTCGACAAGAAAAAGCACAATTTCATCAAAAACAAACAAAACAAGAAAAATGAATCTATTCAACAAGTCTGCAACACGTCCTTAAGAGTTACATGATTTCACCCAATGTCAATGTGTAATTTCTCCAGTTCTGATCATTGTTTAGGTTGTTGGTAGCTTGGTCCAATGCCAAAACACAGTGAAATCTTTTTATGGCTTTAAACGCAATTTCTCCTCGAGAGAAACATGATTTCACTAAAAACGTTATAGTTTAAACATGCCTGTTGTACATGTGTGCAAACACTCAGAGCCTTAAAATAAGGTTTTCACCAATGTGTTTTTTGGTGAGAAACCTTCTATTTCAAGGTCCTGTGCGTTTTCAGACAATACAATATGTATTTTTAGTGTTTCTGATGAAATCCCTCCTTTTAGTGCATTTTCTCACAGAAAATGAGTCTCTCGCCATGGGAAAATTGCTTTTTTGAAAAAGCATACTCTGGTCGAGAAATCGTGTTTTAAACAATAAAAACGACTCCCGGCCATATTTAGTTCACATTTTTACTTTTGGTAACCTAGTCCGTATTCATAACGCACTAAACCTTTTTATCGCGTTAAACGCCTTTTCTCGACAAGAAAAGCACAATTTCATCAAAAACAAACAAAACAAGAAAAAAGAATCTATTCAACAAGTCTGTAACACATCCTTAAGAGTTCCGTGTTTTCACGCAATGTCAATGTGTAATTTCAGCAGTTCTGATCATTGTTTAGGTTGTTGGTAGCTTGGTCCAATGCCAAAACACAGTGAAATCTTTTTATTGCTTTAAACGCGTTTTCTCCTCGAGAGAAACATGATTTCACTAAAAACGTTAGAGTTAAAACATGCCTGTTGTACATGTGTGCAAACACTCAGAGCCTTAAAACAGGGTTTTGACCAATGTGTTTTTTGGTGAGAACCCTTCTATTTCAAGGTTCTGTGCGTTTTCAGAAACGTACAATATGTATTTTTAGCATTTCTGATGAGATCTCTACTTTCAAATGTATTTTCTCACAGAAAATGAGTCTCTCGCCATGGGAAAACGGCTTTTTTGAAAAAGCATATTCTGGTCGAGAAATCGTGTTTTAAACAATAAAAACGACTCCCGGCCATATTTTGTTCACATTTTTACTTTTGGTAAGCTAGCCCGTATTCATAACGCACTAAACCTTTTTATCGCGTTAAACGCCTTTTCTCGACAACAAAAGCACAATTTCATCAAAAACAAACAAAACAAGAAAAATGAATCTATTCAACAAGTCTGCAACACGTCCTTAAGAGTTACATGATTTCACCCAATGTCAATGTGTAATTTCTCCAGTTCTGATCATTGTTTAGCTTGTTGGTAGCTTGGTCCAATGCCAAAACACAGTGAAATCTTTTTACGGCTTTAAACGCAATTTCTCCTCGAGAGAAACATGATTTCATTAAAAACGTTATAGTTTAAACATGTCTGTTGTACATGTGTGCAAACACTAAGACCCTTAAAATAGGGTTTTCACCAATGTCTTTTTGGTGAGAAACCTATTTCAAGGTTCTGTGCGTTTTCAGACAAGTACAATATGTATTTTTAGTGTTTCTGATGAAATCCCTCCTTTTAATGCATTTTCTCAC
Source organism: Lampris incognitus (assembly GCF_029633865.1). Classification (NCBI taxonomy): domain Eukaryota; kingdom Metazoa; phylum Chordata; class Actinopteri; order Lampriformes; family Lampridae; genus Lampris; species Lampris incognitus. The sequence goes on from NW_026611079.1 coordinate 209,716, forward strand.
AGAAAATTAGTCTCTCGCCATGGGAAAACGGCTTTTTTGAAAAAGCATATTCTGGTCGAGAAATCGTGTTTTAAACAATAAAAACGACTCCCGGCCATATTTTGTTCACATTTTTACTTTTGGTAAGCTAGCCCGTATTCATAACGCACTAAATCTTTGTATCGCGTTAAACGCCTTTTCTCGACAAGAAAAAGCACAATTTCATCAAAAACAAACAAAACAAGAAAAATGAATCTATTCAACAAGTCTGCAACACGTCCTTAAGAGTTACATGATTTCACCCAATGTCAATGTGTAATTTCTCCAGTTCTGATCATTGTTTAGGTTGTTGGTAGCTTGGTCCAATGCCAAAACACAGTGAAATCTTTTTATGGCTTTAAACGCAATTTCTCCTCGAGAGAAACATGATTTCACTAAAAACGTTATAGTTTAAACATGCCTGTTGTACATGTGTGCAAACACTCAGAGCCTTAAAATAAGGTTTTCACCAATGTGTTTTTTGGTGAGAAACCTTCTATTTCAAGGTTCTGTGCGTTTTCAGACAATACAATATGTATTTTTAGTGTTTCTGATGAAATCCCTCCTTTTAGTGCATTTTCTCACAGAAAATGAGTCTCTCGCCATGGGAAAATTGCTTTTTTGAAAAAGCATACTCTGGTCGAGAAATCGTGTTTTAAACAATAAAAACGACTCCCGGCCATATTTAGTTCACATTTTTACTTTTGGTAACCTAGTCCGTATTCATAACGCACTAAACCTTTTTATCGCGTTAAACGCCTTTTCTCGACAAGAAAAGCACAATTTCATCAAAAACAAACAAAACAAGAAAAAAGAATCTATTCAACAAGTCTGTAACACATCCTTAAGATTTCCGTGTTTTCACGCAATGTCAATGTGTAATTTCAGCAGTTCTGATCATTGTTTAGGTTGTTGGTAGCTTGGTCCAATGCCAAAACACAGTGAAATCTTTTTATTGCTTTAAACGCGTTTTCTCCTCGAGAGAAACATGATTTCACTAAAAACGTTAGAGTTAAAACATGCCTGTTGTACATGTGTGCAAACACTCAGAGCCTTAAAACAGGGTTTTGACCAATGTGTTTTTTGGTGAGAACCCTTCTATTTCAAGGTTCTGTGCGTTTTCAGAAACGTACAATATGTATTTTTAGCATTTCTGATGAGATCTCTACTTTCAAATGTATTTTCTCACAGAAAATGAGTCTCTGGACATAGGAAAATGGCTTGATTAGCTTTTTGGTAGCTTGGTTTAATGCCAAAACACAGGGAAATCTTTTTATGGCTTTAAACGCGTTTTCTCCTCGAGATAAACATGATTTCAATAAAAACGTTATCGTTTAAACATGCCTGTTGTACATGTGTGCAAACACTCAGAGCCTTAAAATAGGGTTTTCACCAATGTTTTTTTGGTGAGAAACCTATTTCAAGGTTCTGTGCGTTTTCAGACAAGTACAATATGTATTTTTAGTGTTTCTGATGAAATCCCTCCTTTTAATGCATTTTCTCACAGAAAATGAGTTTCTCGCCATGGGAAAACGGCTTTTTTGAAAAAGCATATTCTGGTCGAGAAATCGTGTTTTAAACAATAAAAACGACTCCCGGCCATATTTTGTTCACATTTTTACTTTTGGTAAGCTAGCCCGTATTCATAACGCACTAAATCTTTTTATCGCGTTAAACGCCTTTTCTCGACAAGAAAAGCACAATTTCATCAAAAACAAACAAAACAAGAAAAATGAATCTATTCAACAAGTCTGCAACACGTCCTTAAGAGTTACATGATTTCACCCAATGTCAATGTGTCATTCTCCAGTTCTGATCATTGTTTAGCTTGTTGGTAGCTTGGTCCAATGCCAAAACACAGTGAAATCTTTTTATGGCTTTAAACGCAATTTCTCCTCGAGAGAAACATGATTTCATTAAAAACGTTATAGTTTAAACATGCCTGTTGTACATGTGTGCAAACACTCAGAGCCTTAAAATAAGGTTTTCACCAATCTGTTTTTTGGTGAGAAACCTTCTATTTCAAGGTCCTGTGCGTTTTCAGACAAGTACAATATGTATTTTTAGTGTTTCTGATGAAATCCCTCCTTTTAATGCATTTTCTCACAGAAAATGAGTTTCTCGCCATGGGAAAACGGCTTTTTTGAAAAAGCATATTCTGGTCGAGAAATCGTGTTTTAAACAATAAAAACGACTCCCGGCCATATTTTGTTCACATTTTTACTTTTGGTAAGCTAGCCCGTATTCATAACGCACTAAACCGTTTTATCGCGTTAAACGCCTTTTCTCGACAAGAAAAGCACAGTTTCATCAAAAACAAACAAAACAAGAAAAATGAATTTATTCAACAAGTCTGCAACACATCCTTAAGAGTTCCATGATTTCACCCAATGTCAATGTGTAATTTCAGCAGTTCTGATCATTGTTTAGGTTGTTGGTAGCTTGGTCCAATGCCAAAACACAGTGAAATCTTTTTATTGCTTTAAACGCGTTTTCTCCTCGAGAGAAACATGATTTCAATAAAAACGTTATAGTTTAAACATGCCTGTTGTACATGTGTGCAAACACTCAGAGCCTTAAAATAAGGTTTTCACCAATGTGTTTTTTGGTGAGAAACCTTCTATTTCAAGGTCCTGTGCGTTTTCAGACAAGTACAATATGTATTTTTAGTGTTTCTGATGAAATCCCTCCTTTTAATGCATTTTCTCACAGAAAATGAGTCTCTCGCCATGGGAAAACGGCTTTTTTGAAAAAGCATATTCTGGTCGAGAAATCGTGTTTTAAACAATAAAAACGACTCCCGGCCATATTTAGTTCACATTTTTACTTTTGGTAAGCTAGCCCGTATTCATAACGCACTAAACCTTTTTATCGCGTTAAACGCCTTTTCTCGACAACAAAAGCACAATTTCATCAAAAACAAACAAAACAAGAAAAATGAATCTATTCAACAAGTCTGCAACACGTCCTTAAGAGTTACATGATTTCACCCAATGTCAATGTGTAATTTCTCCAGTTCTGATCATTGTTTAGCTTGTTGGTAGCTTGGTCCAATGCCAAAACACAGTGAAATCTTTTTACGGCTTTAAACGCATTTTCTCCTCGAGAGAAACATGATTTCATTAAAAACGTTATAGTTTAAACATGTCTGTTGTACATGTGTGCAAACACTAAGACCCTTAAAATAGGGTTTTCACCAATGTCTTTTTGGTGAGAAACCTATTTCAAGGTTCTGTACGTTTTCAGACAAGTACAATATGTATTTTTAGTGTTTCTGATGAAATCCCTCCTTTTAATGCATTTTCTCACAGAAAATTAGTCTCTCGCCATGGGAAAACGGCTTTTTTGAAAAAGCATATTCTGGTCGAGAAATCGTGTTTTAAACAATAAAAACGACTCCCGGCCATATTTTGTTCACATTTTTACTTTTGGTAAGCTAGCCCGTATTCATAACGCACTAAATCTTTGTATCGCGTTAAACGCCTTTTCTCGACAAGAAAAAGCACAATTTCATCAAAAACAAACAAAACAAGAAAAATGAATCTATTCAACAAGTCTGCAACACGTCCTTAAGAGTTACATGATTTCACCCAATGTCAATGTGTAATTTCTCCAGTTCTGATCATTGTTTAGGTTGTTGGTAGCTTGGTCCAATGCCAAAACACAGTGAAATCTTTTTATGGCTTTAAACGCAATTTCTCCTCGAGAGAAACATGATTTCACTAAAAACGTTATAGTTTAAACATGCCTGTTGTACATGTGTGCAAACACTCAGAGCCTTAAAATAAGGTTTTCACCAATGTGTTTTTTGGTGAGAAACCTTCTATTTCAAGGTTCTGTGCGTTTTCAGACAATACAATATGTATTTTTAGTGTGCCTGATGAAATCCCTCCTTTTAGTGCATTTTCTCACAGAAAATGAGTCTCTCGCCATGGGAAAATGGCTTTTTTGAAAAAGCATACTCTGGTCGACAAATCGTGTTTTAAACAATAAAAACGACTCCCGGCCATATTTAGTTCACATTTGTACTTTTGGTAACCTAGTCCGTATTCATAACGCACTAAACCTTTTTATCGCGTTAAACGCCTTTTCTTGACAAGAAAAGCACAATTTCATCAAAAACAAACAAAACAAGAAAAATGAATCTATTCAACAAGTCTGTAACACATCCTTAAGAGTTCCGTGTTTTCACGCAATGTCAATGTGTAATTTCAGCAGTTCTGATCATTGTTTAGGTTGTTGGTAGCTTGGTCCAATGCCAAAACACAGTGAAATCTTTTTATTGCTTTAAACGCGTTTTCTCCTCGAGAGAAACATGATTTCACTAAAAACGTTAGAGTTAAAACATGCCTGTTGTACATGTGTGCAAACACTCAGAGCCTTAAAACAGGGTTTTGACCAATGTGTTTTTTGGTGAGAACCCTTCTATTTCAAGGTTCTGTGCGTTTTCAGAAACGTACAATATGTATTTTTAGCATTTCTGATGAGATCTCTACTTTCAAATGTATTTTCTCACAGAAAATGAGTCTCTGGACATAGGAAAATGGCTTGATTAGCTTTTTGGTAGCTTGGTTTAATGCCAAAACACAGGGAAATCTTTTTATGGCTTTAAACGCGTTTTCTCCTCGAGATAAACATGATTTCAATAAAAACGTTATCGTTTAAACATGCCTGTTGTACATGTGTGCAAACACTCAGAGCCTTAAAATAGGGTTTTCACCAATGTTTTTTTGGTGAGAAACCTATTTCAAGGTTCTGTGCGTTTTCAGACAAGTACAATATGTATTTTTAGTGTTTCTGATGAAATCCCTCCTTTTAATGCATTTTCTCACAGAAAATGAGTTTCTCGCCATGGGAAAACGGCTTTTTTGAAAAAGCATATTCTGGTCGAGAAATCGTGTTTTAAACAATAAAAACGACTCCCGGCCATATTTTGTTCACATTTTTACTTTTGGTAAGCTAGCCCGTATTCATAACGCACTAAATCTTTTTATCGCGTTAAACGCCTTTTCTCGACAAGAAAAGCACAATTTCATCAAAAACAAACAAAACAAGAAAAATGAATCTATTCAACAAGTCTGCAACACGTCCTTAAGAGTTACATGATTTCACCCAATGTCAATGTGTAATTTCTCCAGTTCTGATCATTGTTTAGCTTGTTGGTAGCTTGGTCCAATGCCAAAACACAGTGAAATCTTTTTATGGCTTTAAACGCAATTTCTCCTCGAGAGAAACATGATTTCATTAAAAACGTTATAGTTTAAACATGCCTGTTGTACATGTGTGCAAACACTCAGAGCCTTAAAATAAGGTTTTCACCAATGTGTTTTTTGGTGAGAAACCTTCTATTTCAAGGTCCTGTGCGTTTTCAGACAAGTACAATATGTATTTTTAGTGTTTCTGAATAAATCCCTCCTTTTAATGCATTTTCTCACAGAAAATGAGTCTCTCGTCATGGAAAAATGGCTTTTTTGAAAAAGCATATTCTGGTCGAGAAATCGTGTTTTAAACAATAAAAACGACTCCCGGCCATATTTAGTTCACATTTTTACTTTTGGTAAGCTAGCCCGTATTCATAACGCACTAAACCTTTTTATCGCGTTAAACGCCTTTTCTCGACAAGAAAAGCACAATTTCATCAAAAACAAACAAAACAAGAAAAATGAATCTATTCAACAAGTCTGCAACACATCCTTAAGAGTTACATGATTTCACCCAATGTCAATGTGTAATTTCTCCAGTTCTGATCATTGTTTAGCTTGTTGGTAGCTTGGTCCAATGCCAAAACACAGTGAAATCTTTTTACGGCTTTAAACGCATTTTCTCCTCGAGAGAAACATGATTTCATTAAAAACGTTATAGTTTAAACATGTCTGTTGTACATGTGTGCAAACACTAAGACCCTTAAAATAGGGTTTTCACCAATGTGTTTTTTGATGAGAAACCTTCTATTTCAAGGTCCTGTGCGTTTTCAGACAAGTACAATATGTATTTTTAGTGTTTCTGAATAAATCCCTCCTTTTAATGCATTTTCTCACAGAAAATTAGTCTCTCGCCATGGGAAAACGGCTTTTTTGAAAAAGCATATTCTGGTCGAGAAATCGTGTTTTAAACAATAAAAACGACTCCCGGCCATATTTAGTTCACATATTTACTTTTGGTAAGCTAGCCCGTATTCATAACGCACTAAACCTTTTTATCGCGTTAAACGCCTTTTCTCGACAACAAAAGCACAATTTCATCAAAAACAAACAAAACAAGAAAAATGAATCTATTCAACAAGTCTGCAACACGTCCTTAAGAGTTACATGATTTCACTCAATGTCAATGTGTAATTTTTCCAGTTCTGATCATTGTTTAGGTTGTTGGTAGCTTGGTCCAATGCCAAAACACAGTGAAATCTTTTTATGGCTTTAAACGCAATGTCTCCTCGAGAGAAACATGATTTCATTAAAACCGTTATAGTTTAAACATGCCTGTTGTACATGTGTGCAAACACTCAGAGCCTTAAAATAAGGTTTTCACCAATGTGTTTTTTGGTGAGAAACCTTCTATTTCAAGGTCCTGTGCGTTTTCAGACAAGTACAATATGTATTTTTAGTGTTTCTGAATAAATCCCTCCTTTTAATGCATTTTCTCACAGAAAATGAGTCTCTCGCCATGGAAAAATGGCTTTTTTGAAAAAGCATATTCTGGTCGAGAAATCGTGTTTTAAACAATAAAAACGACTCCCGGCCATATTTAGTTCACATTTTTACTTTTGGTAAGCTAGCCCGTATTCATAACGCACTAAACCTTTTTATCGCGTTAAACGCCTTTTCTCGACAAGAAAAGCACAATTTCATCAAAAACAAACAAAACAAGAAAAATGAATCTATTCAACAAGTCTGCAACACATCCTTAAGAGTTACATGATTTAACCCAATGTCAATGTGTAATTTCTCCAGTTCTGATCATGTTTAGGTTGTCAAAACACAGTGACATCTTTTTATGGCTTTAAACGCAATTTCTCCTCGAGAGAACATGATTTCACTAAAAACGTTATAGTTTAAACATGCCTGTTGTACATGTGTGCAAACACTCAGAGCCTTAAAATAAGGTTTTCACCAATGTGTTTTTTGGTGAGAACCCTTCTATTTCAAGGTTCTGTGCGTTTTCAGAAACGTACAATATGTATTTTTAGCATTTCTGATGAGATCTCTACTTTCAAATGTATTTTCTCACAGAAAATGAGTCTCTGGACATAGGAAAATAGCTTGATTAGCTTTTTGGTAGCTTGGTCCAATGCCAAAACACAGGGAAATCTTTTTATGGCTTTAAACGCGTTTTCTCCTCGAGATAAACATGATTTCAATAAAAACGTTATCGTTTAAACATGCCTGTTGTACATGTGTGCAAACACTCAGAGCCTTAAAATAGGGTTTTCACCAATGTTTTTTTGGTGAGAAACCTATTTCAAGGTTCTGTGCGTTTTCAGACAAGTACAATATGTATTTTTAGTGTTTCTGATGAAATCCCTCCTTTTAATGCATTTTCTCACAGAAAATGAGTTTCTCGCCATGGGAAAACGGCTTTTTTGAAAAAGCATATTCTGGTCGAGAAATCGTGTTTTAAACAATAAAAACGACTCCCGGCCATATTTTGTTCACATTTTTACTTTTGGTAAGCTAGCCCGTATTCATAACGCACTAAATCTTTTTATCGCGTTAAACGCCTTTTCTCGACAAGAAAAGCACAATTTCATCAAAAACAAACAAAACAAGAAAAATGAATCTATTCAACAAGTCTGCAACACGTCCTTAAGAGTTACATGATTTCACCCAATGTCAATGTGTAATTTCTCCAGTTCTGATCATTGTTTAGCTTGTTGGTAGCTTGGTCCAATGCCAAAACACAGTGAAATCTTTTTATGGCTTTAAACGCAATTTCTCCTCGAGAGAAACATGATTTCATTAAAAACGTTATAGTTTAAACATGCCTGTTGTACATGTGTGCAAACACTCAGAGCCTTAAAATAAGGTTTTCACCAATGTGTTTTTTGGTGAGAAACCTTCTATTTCAAGGTCCTGTGCGTTTTCAGACAAGTACAATATGTATTTTTAGTGTTTCTGAATAAATCCCTCCTTTTAATGCATTTTCTCACAGAAAATGAGTCTCTCGTCATGGAAAAATGGCTTTTTTGAAAAAGCATATTCTGGTCGAGAAATCGTGTTTTAAACAATAAAAACGACTCCCGGCCATATTTAGTTCACATTTTTACTTTTGGTAAGCTAGCCCGTATTCATAACGCACTAAACCTTTTTATCGCGTTAAACGCCTTTTCTCGACAACAAAAGCACAATTTCATCAAAAACAAACAAAACAAGAAAAATGAATCTATTCAACAAGTCTGCAACACATCCTTAAGAGTTACATGATTTCACCCAATGTCAATGTGTAATTTCTCCAGTTCTGATCATTGTTTAGCTTGTTGGTAGCTTGGTCCAATGCCAAAACACAGTGAAATCTTTTTACGGCTTTAAACGCATTTTCTCCTCGAGAGAAACATGATTTCATTAAAAACGTTATAGTTTAAACATGTCTGTTGTACATGTGTGCAAACACTAAGACCCTTAAAATAGGGTTTTCACCAATGTGTTTTTTGATGAGAAACCTTCTATTTCAAGGTCCTGTGCGTTTTCAGACAAGTACAATATGTATTTTTAGTGTTTCTGAATAAATCCCTCCTTTTAATGCATTTTCTCACAGAAAATTAGTCTCTCGCCATGGGAAAACGGCTTTTTTGAAAAAGCATATTCTGGTCGAGAAATCGTGTTTTAAACAATAAAAACGACTCCCGGCCATATTTAGTTCACATATTTACTTTTGGTAAGCTAGCCCGTATTCATAACGCACTAAACCTTTTTATCGCGTTAAACGCCTTTTCTCGACAACAAAAGCACAATTTCATCAAAAACAAACAAAACAAGAAAAATGAATCTATTCAACAAGTCTGCAACACGTCCTTAAGAGTTACATGATTTCACTCAATGTCAATGTGTAATTTTTCCAGTTCTGATCATTGTTTAGGTTGTTGGTAGCTTGGTCCAATGCCAAAACACAGTGAAATCTTTTTATGGCTTTAAACGCAATGTCTCCTCGAGAGAAACATGATTTCATTAAAACCGTTATAGTTTAAACATGCCTGTTGTACATGTGTGCAAACACTCAGAGCCTTAAAATAAGGTTTTCACCAATGTGTTTTTTGGTGAGAAACCTTCTATTTCAAGGTCCTGTGCGTTTTCAGACAAGTACAATATGTATTTTTAGTGTTTCTGAATAAATCCCTCCTTTTAATGCATTTTCTCACAGAAAATGAGTCTCTCGCCATGGAAAAATGGCTTTTTTGAAAAAGCATATTCTGGTCGAGAAATCGTGTTTTAAACAATAAAAACGACTCCCGGCCATATTTAGTTCACATTTTTACTTTTGGTAAGCTAGCCCGTATTCATAACGCACTAAACCTTTTTATCGCGTTAAACGCCTTTTCTCGACAACAAAAGCACAATTTCATCAAAAACAAACAAAACAAGAAAAATGAATCTATTCAACAAGTCTGCAACACATCCTTAAGAGTTACATGATTTCACCCAATGTCAATGTGTAATTTCTCCAGTTCTGATCATTGTTTAGCTTGTTGGTAGCTTGGTCCAATGCCAAAACACAGTGAAATCTTTTTACGGCTTTAAACGCATTTTCTCCTCGAGAGAAACATGATTTCATTAAAAACGTTATAGTTTAAACATGTCTGTTGTACATGTGTGCAAACACTAAGACCCTTAAAATAGGGTTTTCACCAATGTGTTTTTTGATGAGAAACCTTCTATTTCAAGGTCCTGTGCGTTTTCAGACAAGTACAATATGTATTTTTAGTGTTTCTGAATAAATCCCTCCTTTTAATGCATTTTCTCACAGAAAATTAGTCTCTCGCCATGGGAAAACGGCTTTTTTGAAAAAGCATATTCTGGTCGAGAAATCGTGTTTTAAACAATAAAAACGACTCCCGGCCATATTTAGTTCACATATTTACTTTTGGTAAGCTAGCCCGTATTCATAACGCACTAAACCTTTTTATCGCGTTAAACGCCTTTTCTCGACAACAAAAGCACAATTTCATCAAAAACAAACAAAACAAGAAAAATGAATCTATTCAACAAGTCTGCAACACGTCCTTAAGAGTTACATGATTTCACTCAATGTCAATGTGTAATTTTTCCAGTTCTGATCATTGTTTAGGTTGTTGGTAGCTTGGTCCAATGCCAAAACACAGTGAAATCTTTTTATGGCTTTAAACGCAATGTCTCCTCGAGAGAAACATGATTTCATTAAAACCGTTATAGTTTAAACATGCCTGTTGTACATGTGTGCAAACACTCAGAGCCTTAAAATAAGGTTTTCACCAATGTGTTTTTTGGTGAGAAACCTTCTATTTCAAGGTCCTGTGCGTTTTCAGACAAGTACAATATGTATTTTTAGTGTTTCTGAATAAATCCCTCCTTTTAATGCATTTTCTCACAGAAAATGAGTCTCTCGCCATGGAAAAATGGCTTTTTTGAAAAAGCATATTCTGGTCGAGAAATCGTGTTTTAAACAATAAAAACGACTCCCGGCCATATTTAGTTCACATTTTTACTTTTGGTAAGCTAGCCCGTATTCATAACGCACTAAACCTTTTTATCGCGTTAAACGCCTTTTCTCGACAAGAAAAGCACAATTTCATCAAAAACAAACAAAACAAGAAAATGAATCTATTCAACAAGTCTGCAACACGTCCTTAAGAGTTACATGATTTCACCCAATGTCAATGTGTAATTTCTCCAGTTCTGATCATGTTTAGGTTGTCAAAACACAGGGAAATCTTTTTATGGCTTTAAACGCGTTTTCTCCTCGAGATAAACATGATTTCAATAAAAACGTTATAGTTTAAACATGCCTGTTGTACATGTGTGCAAACACTCAGAGCCTTAAAATAGGGTTTTCACCAATGTTTTTTTGGTGAGAAACCTATTTCAAGGTTCTGTGCGTTTTCAGACAAGTACAATATGTATTTTTAGTGTTTCTGATGAAATCCCTCCTTTTAATGCATTTTCTCACAGAAAATGAGTTTCTCGCCATGGGAAAACGGCTTTTTTGAAAAAGCATATTCTGGTCGAGAAATCGTGTTTTAAACAATAAAAACGACTCCCGGCCATATTTTGTTCACATTTTTACTTTTGGTAAGCTAGCCCGTATTCATAACGCACTAAACCGTTTTATCGCGTTAAACGCCTTTTCTCGACAAGAAAAGCACAGTTTCATCAAAAACAAACAAAACAAGAAAAATGAATTTATTCAACAAGTCTGCAACACATCCTTAAGAGTTCCATGATTTCACCCAATGTCAATGTGTAATTTCTCCAGTTCTGAACATTGTTTAGCTTGTTGGTAGCTTGGTCCAATGCCAAAACACAGTGAAATCTTTTTATGGCTTTAAACGCGTTTTCTCCTCGAGAGAAACATGATTTCAATAAAAACGTTATAGTTTAAACATGCCTGTTGTACATGTGTGCAAACACTCAGAGCCTTAAAATAAGGTTTTCACCAATGTGTTTTTTGGTGAGAAACCTTCTATTTCAAGGTCCTGTGCGTTTTCAGACAAGTACAATATGTATTTTTAGTGTTTCTGATGAAATCCCTCCTTTTAATGCATTTTCTCACAGAAAATGAGTCTCTAGCCATGGGAAAACGGCTTTTTTGAAAAAGCATATTCTGGTCGAGAAATCGTGTTTTAAACAATAAAAACGACTCCCGGCCATATTTTGTTCACATTTTTACTTTTGGTAAGCTAGCCCGTATTCATAACGCACTAAACCGTTTTATCGCGTTAAACGCCTTTTCTCGACAACAAAAGCACAATTTCATCAAAAACAAACAAAACAAGAAAAATGAATCTATTCAACAAGTCTGCAACACGTCCTTAAGAGTTACATGATTTCACCCAATGTCAATGTGTAATTTCTCCAGTTCTGATCATTGTTTAGGTTGTTGGTAGCTTGGTCCAATGCCAAAACACAGTGAAATCTTTTTACGGCTTTAAACGCATTTTCTCCTCGAGAGAAACATGATTTCATTAAAAACGTTATAGTTTAAACATGTCTGTTGTACATGTGTGCAAACACTAAGACCCTTAAAATAGGGTTTTCACCAATGTGTTTTTTGATGAGAAACCTTCTATTTCAAGGTCCTGTGCGTTTTCAGACAAGTACAATATGTATTTTTAGTGTTTCTGAATAAATCCCTCCTTTTAATGCATTTTCTCACAGAAAATTAGTCTCTCGCCATGGGAAAACGGCTTTTTTGAAAAAGCATATTCTGGTCGAGAAATCGTGTTTTAAACAATAAAAACGACTCCCGGCCATATTTAGTTCACATATTTACTTTTGGTAAGCTAGCCCGTATTCATAACGCACTAAACCTTTTTATCGCGTTAAACGCCTTTTCTCGACAACAAAAGCACAATTTCATCAAAAACAAACAAAACAAGAAAAATGAATCTATTCAACAAGTCTGCAACACGTCCTTAAGAGTTACATGATTTCACTCAATGTCAATGTGTAATTTTTCCAGTTCTGATCATTGTTTAGGTTGTTGGTAGCTTGGTCCAATGCCAAAACACAGTGAAATCTTTTTATGGCTTTAAACGCAATGTCTCCTCGAGAGAAACATGATTTCATTAAAACCGTTATAGTTTAAACATGCCTGTTGTACATGTGTGCAAACACTCAGAGCCTTAAAATAAGGTTTTCACCAATGTGTTTTTTGGTGAGAAACCTTCTATTTCAAGGTCCTGTGCGTTTTCAGACAAGTACAATATGTATTTTTAGTGTTTCTGAATAAATCCCTCCTTTTAATGCATTTTCTCACAGAAAATGAGTCTCTCGCCATGGAAAAATGGCTTTTTTGAAAAAGCATATTCTGGTCGAGAAATCGTGTTTTAAACAATAAAAACGACTCCCGGCCATATTTAGTTCACATTTTTACTTTTGGTAAGCTAGCCCGTATTCATAACGCACTAAACCTTTTTATCGCGTTAAACGCCTTTTCTCGACAAGAAAAGCACAATTTCATCAAAAACAAACAAAACAAGAAAATGAATCTATTCAACAAGTCTGCAACACGTCCTTAAGAGTTACATGATTTCACCCAATGTCAATGTGTAATTTCTCCAGTTCTGATCATGTTTAGGTTGTCAAAACACAGTGACATCTTTTTATGGCTTTAAACGCAATTTCTCCTCGAGAGAACATGATTTCACTAAAAACGTTATAGTTTAAACATGCCTGTTGTACATGTGTGCAAACACTCAGAGCCTTAAAATAAGGTTTTCACCAATGTGTTTTTTGGTGAGAAACCTTCTATTTCAAGGTTCTGTGCGTTTTCAGACAAGTACAATATGTATTTTTAGTGTTTCTGATGAAATCCCTCCTTTTAATGCATTTTCTCACAGAAAATGAGTTTCTCGCCATGGGAAAACGGCTTTTTTGAAAAAGCATATTCTGGTCGAGAAATCGTGTTTTAAACAATAAAAACGACTCCCGGCCATATTTTGTTCACATTTTTACTTTTGGTAAGCTAGCCCGTATTCATAACGCACTAAACCGTTTTATCGCGTTAAACGCTTTTTCTCGACAAGAAAAGCACAGTTTCATCAAAAACAAACAAAACAAGAAAAATGAATTTATTCAACAAGTCTGCAACACATCCTTAAGAGTTCCATGATTTCACCCAATGTCAATGTGTAATTTCTCCAGTTCTGAACATTGTTTAGCTTGTTGGTAGCTTGGTCCAATGCCAAAACACAGTGAAATCTTTTTATGGCTTTAAACGCGTTTTCTCCTCGAGAGAAACATGATTTCAATAAAAACGTTATAGTTTAAACATGCCTGTTGTACATGTGTGCAAACACTCAGAGCCTTAAAATAAGGTTTTCACCAATGTGTTTTTTGGTGAGAAACCTTCTATTTCAAGGTCCTGTGCGTTTTCAGACAAGTACAATATGTATTTTTAGTGTTTCTGATGAAATCCCTCCTTTTAATGAATTTTCTCACAGAAAATGAGTCTCTCGCCATGGGAAAACGGCTTTTTTGAAAAAGCATATTCTGGTCGAGAAATCGTGTTTTAAACAATAAAAACGACTCCCGGCCATATTTAGTTCACATTTTTACTTTTGGTAAGCTAGCCCGTATTCATAACGCACTAAACCTTTTTATCGCGTTAAACGCCTTTTCTCGACAACAAAAGCACAATTTCATCAAAAACAAACAAAACAAGAAAAATGAATCTATTCAACAAGTCTGCAACACGTCCTTAAGAGTTACATGATTTCACTCAATGTCAATGTGTAATTTTTCCAGTTCTGATCATTGTTTAGGTTGTTGGTAGCTTGGTCCAATGCCAAAACACAGTGAAATCTTTTTATGGCTTTAAACGCGTTTTCTCCTCGAGAGAAACATGATTTCAATAAAAACGTTATAGTTTAAACATGCCTGTTGTACATGTGTGCAAACACTCAGAGCCTTAAAATAAGGTTTTCACCAATGTGTTTTTTGGTGAGAAACCTTCTATTTCAAGGTCCTGTGCGTTTTCAGACAAGTACAATATGTATTTTTAGTGTTTCTGATGAAATCCCTCCTTTTAATGAATTTTCTCACAGAAAATGAGTCTCTCGCCATGGGAAAACGGCTTTTTTGAAAAAGCATATTCTGGTCGAGAAATCGTGTTTTAAACAATAAAAACGACTCCCGGCCATATTTAGTTCACATTTTTACTTTTGGTAAGCTAGCCCGTATTCATAACGCACTAAACCTTTTTATCGCGTTAAACGCCTTTTCTCGACAACAAAAGCACAATTTCATCAAAAACAAACAAAACAAGAAAAATGAATCTATTCAACAAGTCTGCAACACGTCCTTAAGAGTTACATGATTTCACTCAATGTCAATGTGTAATTTTTCCAGTTCTGATCATTGTTTAGGTTGTTGGTAGCTTGGTCCAATGCCAAAACACAGTGAAATCTTTTTATGGCTTTAAACGCAATGTCTCCTCGAGAGAAACATGATTTCATTAAAACCGTTATAGTTTAAACATGCCTGTTGTACATGTGTGCAAACACTCAGAGCCTTAAAATAAGGTTTTCACCAATGTGTTTTTTGGTGAGAAACCTTCTATTTCAAGGTCCTGTGCGTTTTCAGACAAGTACAATATGTATTTTTAGTGTTTCTGAATAAATCCCTCCTTTTAATGCATTTTCTCACAGAAAATGAGTCTCTCGCCATGGAAAAAATGACTTTTTTGAAAAAGCATATTCTGGTCGAGAAATCGTGTTTTAAACAATAAAAACGACTCCCGGCCATATTTAGTTCACATTTTTACTTTTGGTAAGCTAGCCCGTATTCATAACGCACTAAACCTTTTTATCGCGTTAAACGCCTTTTCTCGACAACAAAAGCACAATTTCATCAAAAACAAACAAAACAAGAAAATGAATCTATTCAACAAGTCTGCAACACGTCCTTAAGAGTTACATGATTTCACCCAATGTCAATGTGTAATTTCTACAGTTCTGATCATTGTTTAGGTTGTCAAAACACAGTGACATCTTTTTATGGCTTTAAACGCAATTTCTCCTCGAGAGAACATGATTTCACTAAAAACGTTATAGTTTAAACATGCCTGTTGTACATGTGTGCAAACACTCAGAGCCTTAAAATAAGGTTTTCACCAATGTGTTTTTTGGTGAGAAACCTTCTATTTCAAGGTTCTGTGCGTTTTCAGACAAGTACAATATGTATTTTTAGTGTTTCTGATGAAATCCCTCCTTTTAATGCATTTTCTCACAGAAAATGAGTCTCTCGCCATGGGAAAATGGCTTTTTTGAAAAAGCATATTCTGGTCGAGAAATCGTGTTTTAAACAATAAAAACGACTCCCGGCCATATTTAGTTCACATTTTTACTTTTGGTAACGTAGTCCGTATTCGTAACGCACTAAACCTTTTTATCGCGTTAAACGCCTTTTCTCGACAAGAAAAGCACAATTTCATCAAAAACAAACAAAACAAGAAAAATGAATCTATTCAACAAGTCTGTAACACATCCTTAATTGTTCCGTGTTTTCACGCAATGTCAATGTGTAATTTCAGCAGTTCTGATCATTGTTTAGGTTGTTGGTAGCTTGGTCCAATGCCAAACACTGTGAAATCTTTTTATGGCTTTAAACGCGTTTTCTCCTCGAGAGAAACATGATTTCACTAAAAACGTTATAGTTTAAACATGCCTGTTGTACATGTGTGCAAACACTCAGAGCCTTAAAATAAGGTTTTCACCAATGTTTTTGGGTGAGAAACCTTCTATTTCAAGGTCCTGTGCGTTTTCAGACAAGTACAATATGTATTTTTAGTGTTTCTGAATAAATCCCTCCTTTTAATGCATTTTCTCACAGAAAATGAGTCTCTCGCCATGGGAAAACGGCTTTTTGAAAAAGCATATTCTGGTAGAGAAATCGTGTTTTAAACAATAAAAACGACTCCCGGCCATATTTAGTTCACATATTTACTTTTGGTAAGCTAGCCCGTATTCATAACGCACTAAACCTTTTTATCGCGTTAAACGCCTTTTCTCGACAACAAAAGCACAATTTCATCAAAAACAAACAAAACAAGAAAAATGAATCTATTCAACAAGTCTGCAACACGTCCTTAAGAGTTAAATGATTTCACCCAATGTCAATGTGTAATTTTTCCAGTTCTGATCATTGTTTAGGTTGTTGGTAGCTTGGTCCAATGCCAAAACACAGTGAAATCTTTTTATGGCTTTAAACGCAATGTCTCCTCGAGAGAAACATGATTTCATTAAAAACGTTATAGTTTAAACATGCCTGTTGTACATGTGTGCAAACACTCAGAGCCTTAAAATAAGGTTTTCACCAATGTGTTTTTTGGTGAGAAACCTTCTATTTCAAGGTTCTGTGCGTTTTCAGACAAGTACAATATGTATTTTTAGTGTTTCTGATGAAATCCCTCCTTTTAATGCATTTTCTCACAGAAAATGAGTCTCTCGCCATGGGAAAATGGCTTTTTTGAAAAAGCATATTCTGGTCGAGAAATCGTGTTTTAAACAATAAAAACGACTCCCGGCCATATTTAGTTCACATTTTTACTTTTGGTAACGTAGTCCGTATTCGTAACGCACTAAACCTTTTTATCGCGTTAAACGCCTTTTCTCGACAAGAAAAGCACAATTTCATCAAAAACAAACAAAACAAGAAAAATGAATCTGTTCAACAAGTCTGTAACACATCCTTAATTGTTCCGTGTTTTCACGCAATGTCAATGTGTAATTTCAGCAGTTCTGATCATTGTTTAGGTTGTTGGTAGCTTGGTCCAATGCCAAAACACAGTGAAATCTTTTTATTGCTTTAAACGCGTTTTCTCCTCGAGAGAAACATGATTTCACTAAAAACGTTAGAGTTAAAACATGCCTGTTGTACATGTGTGCAAACACTCAGAGCCTTAAAACAGGGTTTTGACCAATGTGTTTTTTGGTGAGAACCCTTCTATTTCAAGGTTCTGTGCGTTTTCAGAAACGTACAATATGTATTTTTAGCATTTCTGATGAGATCTCTACTTTCAAATGTATTTTCTCACAGAAAATGAGTCTCTGGACATAGGAAAATGGCTTGATTAGCTTTTTGGTAGCTTGGTCCAATGCCAAAACACAGGGAAATCTTTTTATGGCTTTAAACGCGTTTTCTCCTCGAGATAAACATGATTTCAATAAAAACGTTATAGTTTAAACATGCCTGTTGTACATGTGTGCAAACACTCAGAGCCTTAAAATAGGGTTTTCACCAATGTTTTTTTGGTGAGAAACCTATTTCAAGGTTCTGTTTGTTTTCAGACAAGTACAATATGTATTTTTAGTGTTTCTGATGAAATCCCTCCTTTTAATGCATTTTCTCACAGAAAATGAGTTTCTCGCCATGGGAAAACGGCTTTTTTGAAAAAGCATATTCTGGTCGAGAAATCGTGTTTTAAACAATAAAAACGACTCCCGGCCATATTTTGTTCACATTTTTACTTTTGGTAAGCTAGCCCGTATTCATAACGCACTAAATCTTTTTATCGCGTTAAACGCCTTTTCTCGACAAGAAAAGCACAATTTCATCAAAAACAAACAAAACAAGAAAAATGAATCTATTCAACAAGTCTGCAACACGTCCTTAAGAGTTACATGATTTCACCCAATGTCAATGTGTAATTTCTCCAGTTCTGATCATTGTTTAGCTTGTTGGTAGCTTGGTCCAATGCCAAAACACAGTGAAATCTTTTTATGGCTTTAAACGCAATTTCTCCTCGAGAGAAACATGATTTCATTAAAAACGTTATAGTTTAAACATGCCTGTTGTCCATGTGTGCAAACACTCAGAGCCTTAAAATAAGGTTTTCACCAATCTGTTTTTTGGTGAGAAACCTTCTATTTCAAGGTCCTGTGCGTTTTCAGACAAGTACAATATGTATTTTTAGTGTTTCTGAATAAATCCCTCCTTTTAATGCATTTTCTCACAGAAAATGAGTCTCTCGCCATGGAAAAATGGCTTTTTTGAAAAAGCATATTCTGGTCGAGAAATCGTGTTTTAAACAATAAAAACGACTCCCGGCCATATTTTGTTCACATTTTTACTTTTGGTAAGCTAGCCCGTATTCATAACGCACTAAACCTTTTTATCGCGTTAAACGCCTTTTCTCGACAACAAAAGCACAATTTCATCAAAAACAAACAAAACAAGAAAAATGAATCTATTCAACAAGTCTGCAACACGTCCTTAAGAGTTAAATGATTTCACCCAATGTCAATGTGTAATTTTTCCAGTTCTGATCATTGTTTAGGTTGTTGGTAGCTTGGTCCAATGCCAAAACACAGTGAAATCTTTTTATGGCTTTAAACGCAATGTCTCCTCGAGAGAAACATGATTTCATTAAAAACGTTATAGTTTAAACATGCCTGTTGTACATGTGTGCAAACACTCAGAGCCTTAAAATAAGGTTTTCACCAATGTGTTTTTTGGTGAGAAACCTTCTATTTCATGGTTCTGTGCGTTTTCAGACAAGTACAATATGTATTTTTAGTGTTTCTGATGAAATCCCTCCTTTTAATGCATTTTCTCACAGAAAATGAGTCTCTCGCCATGGGAAAATGGCTTTTTTGAAAAAGCATATTCTGGTCGAGAAATCGTGTTTTAAACAATAAAAACGACTCCCGGCCATATTTAGTTCACATTTTTACTTTTGGTAACGTAGTCCGTATTCGTAACGCACTAAACCTTTTTATCGCGTTAAACGCCTTTTCTCGACAAGAAAAGCACAATTTCATCAAAAACAAACAAAACAAGAAAAATGAATCTATTCAACAAGTCTGCAACACGTCCTTAAGAGTTAGATGATTTCACCCAATGTCAATGTGTAATTTCTCCAGTTCTGATCATTGTTTAGGTTGTTGGTAGCTTGGTCCAATGCCAAAACACAGTGAAATCTTTTTATGGCTTTAAACGCAATTTCTCCTCGAGAGAAACATGATTTCACTAAAAACGTTATAGTTTAAACATGCCTGTTGTACATGTGTGCAAACACTCAGAGCCTTAAAACAGGGTTTTGACCAATGTGTTTTTTGGTGAGAACCCTTCTATTTCAAGGTTCTGTGCGTTTTCAGAAACGTACAATATGTATTTTTAGCATTTCTGATGAGATCTCTACTTTCAAATGTATTTTCTCACAGAAAATGAGTCTCTGGACATAGGAAAATGGCTTGATTAGCTTTTTGGTAGCTTGGTTTAATGCCAAAACACAGTGAAATCTTTTTATGGCTTTAAACGCAATTTCTCCTCGAGAGAAACATGATTTCATTAAAAACGTTATAGTTTAAACATGCCTGTTGTACATGTGTGCAAACACTCAGAGCCTTAAAATAAGGTTTTCACCAATCTGTTTTTTGGTGAGAAACCTTCTATTTCAAGGTCCTGTGCGTTTTCAGACAAGTACAATATGTATTTTTAGTGTTTCTGAATAAATCCCTCCTTTTAATGCATTTTCTCACAGAAAATGAGTCTCTCGCCATGGAAAAATGGCTTTTTTGAAAAAGCATATTCTGGTCGAGAAATCGTGTTTTAAACAATAAAAACGACTCCCGGCCATATTTTGTTCACATTTTTACTTTTGGTAAGCTAGCCCGTATTCATAACGCACTAAATCTTTGTATCGCGTTAAACGCCTTTTCTCGACAAGAAAAGCACAATTTCATCAAAAACAAACAAAACAAGAAAAATGAATCTATTCAACAAGTCTGCAACACGTCCTTAAGAGTTAGATGATTTCACCCAATGTCAATGTGTAATTTCTCCAGTTCTGATCATTGTTTAGGTTGTTGGTAGCTTGGTCCAATGCCAAAACACAGTGAAATCTCTTTATGGCTTTAAACGCAATTTCTCCTCGAGAGAAACATGATTTCACTAAAAACGTTATAGTTTAAACATGCCTGTTGTACATGTGTGCAAACACTCAGAGCCTTAAAATAAGGTTTTCACCAATGTGTTTTTTGGCGAGAAACCTTCTATTTCAAGGTTCTGTGCGTTTTCAGAGAAGTACAATATGTATTTTTAGTGTTTCTGATGAAATCCCTCCTTTTAATGCATTTTCTCACAGAAAATGAGTCTCTCAGCATGGGAAAATGGCTTTTTTGAAAAAGCATATTCTGGTCGAGAAATCGTGTTTTAAACAATAAAAACGACTCCCGGCCATATTTAGTTCAAATTTTTACTTTTGGTAACGTAGTCCGTATTCGTAACGCACTAAACCTTTTTATCGCGTTAAACGCCTTTTCTCGACGAGAAAAGCACAATTTCATCAAAAACAAACAAAAAAAGAAAAATGAATCTATTCAACAAGTCTGTAACACATCCTTAATTGTTCCGTGTTTTCACCCAATGTCAATGTGTAATTTCTCCAGTTCTGATCATTGTTTAGGTTGTTGGTAGCTTGGTCCAATGCCAAAACACAGTGAAATCTTTTTATGGCTTTAAACGCAATTTCTCCTCGAGAGAAACATGATTTCACTAAAAACGTTATAGTTTAAACATGCCTGTTGTACATGTGTGCAAACACTCAGAGCCTTAAAATAAGGTTTTCACCAATCTGTTTTTTGGTGAGAAACCTTCTATTTCAAGGTCCTGTGCGTTTTCAGACAAGTACAATATGTATTTTTAGTGTTTCTGAATAAATCCCTCCTTTTAATGCATTTTCTCACAGAAAATGAGTCTCTCGCCATGGAAAAATGGCTTTTTTGAAAAAGCATATTCTGGTCGAGAAATCGTGTTCTAAACAATAAAAACGACTCCCGGCCATATTTTGTTCACATTTTTACTTTTGGTAAGCTAGCCCGTATTCATAACGCACTAAACCTTTTTATCGCGTTAAACGCCTTTTCTCGACAAGAAAAGCACAATTTCATCAAAAACAAACAAAACAAGAAAAATGAATCTATTCAACAAGTCTGCAACACATCCTTAAGAGTTACATGATTTCACCCAATGTCAATGTGTAATTTCTCCAGTTCTGATCATTGTTTAGGTTGTCAAAACACAGTGACATCTTTTTATGGCTTTAAACGCAATTTCTCCTCGAGAGAAACATGATTTCACTAAAAACGTTATAGTTTAAACATGCCTGTTGTACATGTGTGCAAACACTCAGAGCCTTAAAATAAGGTTTTCACCAATGTGTTTTTGGTGAGAAACCTTCTATTTCAAGGTTCTGTGCGTTTTCAGACAAGTACAATATGTATTTTTAGTGTTTCTGATGAAATCCCTCCTTTTAATGCATTTTCTCACAGAAAATGAGTCTCTCGCCATGGGAAAATGGCTTTTTTGAAAAAGCATATTCTGGTCGAGAAATCGTGTTTTAAACAATAAAAACGACTCCCGGCCATATTTAGTTCACATTTTTACTTTTGGTAACGTAGTCCGTATTCGTAACGCACTAAACCTTTTTATCGCGTTAAACGCCTTTTCTCGACAAGAAAAGCACAATTTCATCAAAAACAAACAAAACAAGAAAAATGAATCTATTCAACAAGTCTGCAACACGTCCTTAAGAGTTAGATGATTTCACCCAATGTCAATGTGTAATTTCTCCAGTTCTGATCATTGTTTAGGTTGTTGGTAGCTTGGTCCAATGCCAAAACACAGTGAAATCTTTTTATGGCTTTAAACGCAATTTCTCCTCGAGAGAAACATGATTTCACTAAAAACGTTATAGTTTAAACATGCCTGTTGTACATGTGTGCAAACACTCAGAGCCTTAAAACAGGGTTTTGACCAATGTGTTTTTTGGTGAGAACCCTTCTATTTCAAGGTTCTGTGCGTTTTCAGAAACGTACAATATGTATTTTTAGCATTTCTGATGAGATCTCTACTTTCAAATGTATTTTCTCACAGAAAATGAGTCTCTGGACATAGGAAAATGGCTTGATTAGCTTTTTGGTAGCTTGGTTTAATGCCAAAACACAGTGAAATCTTTTTATGGCTTTAAACGCAATTTCTCCTCGAGAGAAACATGATTTCATTAAAAACGTTATAGTTTAAACATGCCTGTTGTACATGTGTGCAAACACTCAGAGCCTTAAAATAAGGTTTTCACCAATCTGTTTTTTGGTGAGAAACCTTCTATTTCAAGGTCCTGTGCGTTTTCAGACAAGTACAATATGTATTTTTAGTGTTTCTGAATAAATCCCTCCTTTTAATGCATTTTCTCACAGAAAATGAGTCTCTCGCCATGGAAAAATGGCTTTTTTGAAAAAGCATATTCTGGTCGAGAAATCGTGTTTTAAACAATAAAAACGACTCCCGGCCATATTTTGTTCACATTTTTACTTTTGGTAAGCTAGCCCGTATTCATAACGCACTAAATCTTTGTATCGCGTTAAACGCCTTTTCTCGACAAGAAAAGCACAATTTCATCAAAAACAAACAAAACAAGAAAAATGAATCTATTCAACAAGTCTGCAACACGTCCTTAAGAGTTAGATGATTTCACCCAATGTCAATGTGTAATTTCTCCAGTTCTGATCATTGTTTAGGTTGTTGGTAGCTTGGTCCAATGCCAAAACACAGTGAAATCTCTTTATGGCTTTAAACGCAATTTCTCCTCGAGAGAAACATGATTTCACTAAAAACGTTATAGTTTAAACATGCCTGTTGTACATGTGTGCAAACACTCAGAGCCTTAAAATAAGGTTTTCACCAATGTGTTTTTTGGCGAGAAACCTTCTATTTCAAGGTTCTGTGCGTTTTCAGAGAAGTACAATATGTATTTTTAGTGTTTCTGATGAAATCCCTCCTTTTAATGCATTTTCTCACAGAAAATGAGTCTCTCAGCATGGGAAAATGGCTTTTTTGAAAAAGCATATTCTGGTCGAGAAATCGTGTTTTAAACAATAAAAACGACTCCCGGCCATATTTAGTTCAAATTTTTACTTTTGGTAACGTAGTCCGTATTCGTAACGCACTAAACCTTTTTATCGCGTTAAACGCCTTTTCTCGACGAGAAAAGCACAATTTCATCAAAAACAAACAAAAAAAGAAAAATGAATCTATTCAACAAGTCTGTAACACATCCTTAATTGTTCCGTGTTTTCACCCAATGTCAATGTGTAATTTCTCCAGTTCTGATCATTGTTTAGGTTGTTGGTAGCTTGGTCCAATGCCAAAACACAGTGAAATCTTTTTATGGCTTTAAACGCAATTTCTCCTCGAGAGAAACATGATTTCACTAAAAACGTTATAGTTTAAACATGCCTGTTGTACATGTGTGCAAACACTCAGAGCCTTAAAATAAGGTTTTCACCAATCTGTTTTTTGGTGAGAAACCTTCTATTTCAAGGTCCTGTGCGTTTTCAGACAAGTACAATATGTATTTTTAGTGTTTCTGAATAAATCCCTCCTTTTAATGCATTTTCTCACAGAAAATGAGTCTCTCGCCATGGAAAAATGGCTTTTTTGAAAAAGCATATTCTGGTCGAGAAATCGTGTTCTAAACAATAAAAACGACTCCCGGCCATATTTTGTTCACATTTTTACTTTTGGTAAGCTAGCCCGTATTCATAACGCACTAAACCTTTTTATCGCGTTAAACGCCTTTTCTCGACAAGAAAAGCACAATTTCATCAAAAACAAACAAAACAAGAAAAATGAATCTATTCAACAAGTCTGCAACACATCCTTAAGAGTTACATGATTTCACCCAATGTCAATGTGTAATTTCTCCAGTTCTGATCATTGTTTAGGTTGTCAAAACACAGTGACATCTTTTTATGGCTTTAAACGCAATTTCTCCTCGAGAGAAACATGATTTCACTAAAAACGTTATAGTTTAAACATGCCTGTTGTACATGTGTGCAAACACTCAGAGCCTTAAAATAAGGTTTTCACCAATGTGTTTTTGGTGAGAAACCTTCTATTTCAAGGTTCTGTGCGTTTTCAGACAAGTACAATATGTATTTTTAGTGTTTCTGATGAAATCCCTCCTTTTAATGCATTTTCTCACAGAAAATGAGTCTCTCGCCATGGGAAAATGGCTTTTTTGAAAAAGCATATTCTGGTCGAGAAATCGTGTTTTAAACAATAAAAACGACTCCCGGCCATATTTAGTTCACATTTTTACTTTTGGTAACGTAGTCCGTATTCGTAACGCACTAAACCTTTTTATCGCGTTAAACGCCTTTTCTCGACAAGAAAAGCACAATTTCATCAAAAACAAACAAAACAAGAAAAATGAATCTATTCAACAAGTCTGTAACACATCCTTAATTGTTCCGTGTTTTCACGCAATGTCAATGTGTAATTTCAGCAGTTCTGATCATTGTTTAGGTTGTTGGTAGCTTGGTCCAATGCCAAACACAGTGAAATCTTTTTATGGCTTTAAACGCGTTTTCTCCTCGAGAGAAACATGATTTCACTAAAAACGTTATAGTTTAAACATGCCTGTTGTACATGTGTGCAAACACTCAGAGCCTTAAAATAAGGTTTTCACCAATGTTTTTGGGTGAGAAACCTTCTATTTCAAGGTCCTGTGCGTTTTCAGACAAGTACAATATGTATTTTTAGTGTTTCTGATGAAATCCCTCCTTTTAATGCATTTTCTCACAGAAAATGAGTCTCTCGCCATGGGAAAACGGCTTTTTTGAAAAAGCATATTCTGGTAGAGAAATCGTGTTTTAAACAATAAAAACGACTCCCGGCCATATTTAGTTCACATATTTACTTTTGGTAAGCTAGCCCGTATTCATAACGCACTAAACCTTTTTATCGCGTTAAACGCCTTTTCTCGACAACAAAAGCACAATTTCATCAAAAACAAACAAAACAAGAAAAATGAATCTATTCAACAAGTCTGCAACACGTCCTTAAGAGTTAAATGATTTCACCCAATGTCAATGTGTAATTTTTCCAGTTCTGATCATTGTTTAGGTTGTTGGTAGCTTGGTCCAATGCCAAAACACAGTGAAATCTTTTTATGGCTTTAAACGCAATGTCTCCTCGAGAGAAACATGATTTCACTAAAAACGTTATAGTTTAAACATGCCTGTTGTACATGTGTGCAAACACTCAGAGCCTTAAAATAAGGTTTTCACCAATGTGTTTTTGGTGAGAAACCTTCTATTTCAAGGTTCTGTGCGTTTTCAGACAAGTACAATATGTATTTTTAGTGTTTCTGATGAAATCCCTCCTTTTAATGCATTTTCTCACAGAAAATGAGTCTCTCGCCATGGGAAAATGGCTTTTTTGAAAAAGCATATTCTGGTCGATAAATCGTGTTTTAAACAATAAAAACGACTCCCGGCCATATTTAGTTCACATTTTTACTTTTGGTAACGTAGTCCGTATTCGTAACGCACTAAACCTTTTTATTGCGTTAAACGCCTTTTCTCGACAAGAAAAGCACAATTTCATCAAAAACAAACAAAACAAGAAAAATGAATCTATTCAACAAGTCTGTAACACATCCTTAATTGTTCCGTGTTTTCACGCAATGTCAATGTGTAATTTCAGCAGTTCTGATCATTGTTTAGGTTGTTGGTAGCTTGGTCCAATGCCAAAACACAGTGAAATCTTTTTATTGCTTTAAACGCGTTTTCTCCTCGAGAGAAACATGATTTCACTAAAAACGTTAGAGTTAAAACATGCCTGTTGTACATGTGTGCAAACACTCAGAGCCTTAAAACAGGGTTTTGACCAATGTGTTTTTTGGTGAGAACCCTTCTATTTCAAGGTTCTGTGCGTTTTCAGAAACGTACAATATGTATTTTTAGCATTTCTGATGAGATCTCTACTTTCAAATGTATTTTCTCACAGAAAATGAGTCTCTGGACATAGGAAAATGGCTTGATTGGCTTTTTGGTAGCTTGGTCCAATGCCAAAACACAGGGAAATCTTTTTATGGCTTTAAACGCGTTTTCTCCAGTTTTTAATTTCTCCAGTTCTGATCATTGTTTAGGTTGTCAAAACACAGTGACATCTTTTTATGGCTTTAAACGCAATTTCTCCTCGAGAGAAACATGATTTCACTAAAAACGTTATAGTTTAAACATGCCTGTTGTACATGTGTGCAAACACTCAGAGCCTTAAAATAAGGTTTTCACCAATGTGTTTTTGGTGAGAAACCTTCTATTTCAAGGTTCTGTGCGTTTTCAGACAAGTACAATATGTATTTTTAGTGTTTCTGATGAAATCCCTCCTTTTAATGCATTTTCTCACAGAAAATGAGTCTCTCGCCATGGGAAAATGGCTTTTTTGAAAAAGCATATTCTGGTCGATAAATCGTGTTTTAAACAATAAAAACGACTCCCGGCCATATTTAGTTCACATTTTTACTTTTGGTAACGTAGTCCGTATTCGTAACGCACTAAACCTTTTTATCGCGTTAAACGCCTTTTCTCGACAAGAAAAGCACAATTTCATCAAAAACAAACAAAACAAGAAAAATGAATCTATTCAACAAGTCTGCAACACGTCCTTAAGAGTTACATGATTTCACCCAATGTCAATGTGTAATTTCTCCAGTTCTGATCATTGTTTAGCTTGTTGGTAGTGTAACCAGGTTAAAATTAATGTTTTTATTTTATTTTGTTTGAGTATGAAATATCACCAAATCCTGTCTGTGTGCTGTTATTTGTGTTTACTACATTTTATTTTATGTCATTATTTACTTTTATGTGTTTTACAACGACCGTCATATACGTGTACTGTCATTTTAAGAGAGAGGTCTTATGGGTACACGGAAGGCGGAACGCGGGAGAGGCCATTTTTGTTTTGTGGGAGGAGTCTCAAGCAGCAATCGAGCCGAGCCACGCGTGTTTCTTACCGTGGGACAGTTTTGCGGGTTGAGGAGAACGTAACCTTGAGTATCCCTGTAAGAAGATACTGCAAGCTGTGGGATAAAATACTTGTTTATCCTTTCTTACATCGGAGTCCCGTGGACGGTTTCTACTTCTAACGCACACGAGTGGAGTCCGGGCAGTGGTTGAACTTCGACCCCCACGTCCGTAAGAAACACCGCTCCCGCTGGAGGACTGGACGGTTGTCGAAGGGTTTGAAACCAAAATAAATGGCAAGGTGAGCCAAATAGAGTCCTGTGTGTCCCCCCTCCTTCCTTGATCATGATCATGATGATGATGATGAGAGACTGAGGGCCCCCCATAACACCTGGGACCCCACCGAAAATAGAACACAACGCAGAGCTGATGATGGAAGTGACGGGCGTGCAGCAGGCTGACCAGCAGAGAACAGCATAGGACTGCCCCCGTTACATTGGTGCCGTGACCCTCCTGGATTCTGAGAGTGACATCAGTTGCTCGCCGCGGGAGGCTGCTGTCGTCATCAAGCCCCAGACGTCCTCAGGTATTTCTATAGACTGTACACTCATGTTACAGTGGACTGGAGTTGAGCTGTGTGGACACTGAACAGTCATAGCTGTGGTTACCATGGACTGGGCTTGTGAACAGGACATTTGTATATACTGAAGGAAGAAAAACACACGAAAAAAAAAAAGGTTAATGTTGATGTGATTGAAGGACTCGTGTGAATAATCTATTGATCTAAACTACTGGATATGTGCATATGTGATTAATCTATTGGTGAATTTGTTGATTGTGTGTGATTGTTTCAATCTCTTAGTGATTTCTAGATTCAATTATTTAAATGAATTGAGCTTTTCACTTTTTTATTTTATTTTTTATTTTATCTGAGTGTTAGAGGTAGGAACATGGCAGAGGGTGGTTCGTACGTAGGTGGGGGTAACATTGCTGATCAGGATCTTTTGGATCGCCAGTGTGCTATGGAGAGGGGGTACCAGTTAGATGTGGGTGGGGGTTTACGGCTAGGTGTAGGTAGGAGTTTCGGGCAGCTCTTAGAGGGCGGGGAACCAGACACCAGAGCACCAGGACCTAGAGACCCGACCACATTTGGCACTCCTCAGTTCACCTCCACACGCTACGTAGAATGGGCCAGGCCAGTTATCAGCGAAGGGGCTGTGCTGGGTAACAGCGAGCAGCCAGTGGGTGAGTTAGCCATGCTCATTACTCGGTTAGCAGAGAAGATAGGAGAGTCAATCACTGCTAAGCTGCAGGAAACACAAATGCTTAGAAACACACACACAGACAGTGCTAGGTCTGCTGAACCGTGTTCGGAGACAGCTCCTAGTGTTAGAGTAGTAATGCAGACAGACGCTAGGGAGCCTCCTATTTTCAGGGGCGATAGCTCTGATAAGTTTACAGTTCATGAGTGGGAGAGCCTTATGACTTTGTATTTGAGGAAGCGAGCCATTCCAGTTAGTGAGCAGTCACATGAGATTCTAGCTAAGCTTATGGGGAAAGCAGGGGACGTGGTGAGGATAAAGCTGCGCAACACATCTGTCGACCACATAGCGAACCCCCACATTATTTTTGATGTACTGAAGCAACACTTTAGTGACTTCACATACTCGAGCATGCCCCTGGCGGACTTTTACAGTACGCTGCCCAAGCCAGGTGAGGACGCTATGGAGTATTGGATTAGGCTTAATAAGACAGTGGAGGTGGCTGACGAATGCTTGAAGTGGCAGGGCCGTAGTATTGAAGAGCCAAGCCACGAGGTAAGCATGATGTTTATCAAACACTGTCCAGATCAGTCTCTTGCCAATGTTTTTAAGTTCAAGTCCGCAGGGAAATGGTCTGCTAGCGAGATCCAGGAGAGGCTTGATGAGCACATGCTGGAGAGGAAGTCCCGTGTTGCTGCAGGTGGACAACGTGAAGCAGGCGCGGTAGAGCGTAGGTTCCATTCACAGGTTCATGTCCCTGTAGTCGACATGGCTCCCGACTTGAACACGACCGTGCCGGTGGTGCTATCTCCCGTCCCGGCTCATGCGTCATCTCCTATACCATTTTGTGCAAGGTCTCCTACACCGTCTCCTGCACCTGTCTCTGGCGGTGATGATTATATGAGGAGTTTGGTGAGCTTGCTAGACCGTTTGGTCAAAATGCAGACTCAGGTTCCAGTTAGCGCTGCAGTCCGGACACCGACGCAGACTCAACCGCCAGCTAGCGCCGCAGGGCAGGTGTCAGACGCACCGCAGAGGTTGTGCAGGGTTTGTAAGTCTCCGGATCACTCCACATTTTCCCACTGCAGCTGGGAGAACCGATGTATAAACTGTTTGTCTCCTGGTCATTGGAAGAGGGACTGTCCTCACCCTCAGCCGCCCAACCAGCTCCGTTCTCAGCCTGGTGGAAGAGCTGGTCGTCAGTCTCGTCCGTTAAACTACTAAACCCACACCTAGAGAGGGATGGTGTGGGTAATGTAGATGTATCCCTCACTGATGTCTCCGACCTGGCTCACTTGTATGAAGACAAGTGTGCCAAAGCACCTCAGGGTTCGCGTATGGTCATTCAGGCAACACAGAGGATTCAGGCTTTCAGTGACTTGTTCTATGCTCCTGTTCTTATCAACCAGAGTGTGCAGCTTAATGGCATGTTGGATACTGGCTCTATGTCATGCAGTATCAGTGAAAATGCAGTAGAGAAGCTCCGCTCTGGGGGTGTTTTACCTGAGAAGCAGCAGCCTGAAGAGAACATTGTCTTGATTGGCTGCGGTGGTCTGGAGACTAGGCCTGATGGTTTTTATGACCTCAACATGCAGCTTTATGGTGTTTCCTTTGTCATACCCACTCTGGTCGTGCCCGGTCAGCATGATGATCTGATAGTCGGCACAAACGTCATTAAACATGTGGCCCATGTACTCAAGAGTGGTACTGAGTACTGGGACATCGCGTCCAGACAGGAACATCCGTCTAGTCCTGACGTTGAACAGTTCTTGTCCATGTTCACGAATGTAGAGCGCTGGAGGGGTGGTGCAGTTCCTGAGAAGATAGGTACTGTTAAGCTCACCCAGGCCGTGACACTCTTACCGAGGCACGAGCACTTAGTCTGGGGCAGACTTCCTGCTAAGGTGCCTATGTCAGCTGGAAGCACTGTTGTTGTGGAGCCGACAGACTCCAAGGCCATGCCACGCAGTGTCCTCGTAGGTCGACTTGTCACACCGCTCTGGGGTGATAGGTGGGTACCCATGACTGTTGTCAATCCATCTGACAAAGCCATCACACTGAAAAGGAACTGCAAGTTGGCTGATGTGTTTCCATGCTTGGCGATTGAGGACTTTAATGTTTTCCAGGGACTGCAATCAGTTGCAGGGAGGCATGAGTCCAACGCCACAGATAGTGCCTGTCCCCCTGTCCAGCCGGCTAGGAGTTTGTCAGAGCTCGGACTCAGTGACATTGACCTCAGCTCCTGTCAGGTTAGTGAGGCATGCAAGTCCCAGCTCACTCAGCTGCTCACCGAGTACCATGACATCTTCTCCAGGGACTCTCTGGACTGTGGCGAGGTCACAGGATACACACATCGCATCCATCTGGTGGATGAGCGCCCCTTTCGCTTGCCCTACAGGAGGGTTCCCCCAGCCCACTATCAGAAGTTGAGACAGGTTCTCACTGATATGGAGGAGAAAGGGATTATCCGGAAGTCCTCGAGCGCATACGCTTCACCGCTGGTTATGGTATGGAAGAAGGATGGCGGGCTTCGGATCTGCACTGATTTCAGATGGCTGAATGCTCGGACCTTGAAAGACGCTCATCCCTTGCCACACCAGTCGGACTGTCTTGCCGCGCTGGGTGGTAACTGCCTCTTTAGTACGATGGACCTCACCTCTGGCTTCTTCAACATCCCAATGCATGAAGATGACAAGAAGTACACTGCTTTCACGACTCCCCTTGGGTTGCATGAATACAATCGCATGCCACAGGGCCTTTGTAATAGCCCTGCAGCCTTCATGAGAATGATGATTGGGATCTTTGGGGATCTGAACTTCACGAAGCTTTTGTGCTATCTTGATGATCTTCTTGTCTTCGCGCCGTCAGAGGTTGAGGCTCTGTCGAGGCTCCGCACTGTGTTTCAGAGGTTGAGGGAGAACAACTTGAAACTGGCTCCGAAGAAGTGTCATCTGCTGCAGAAGCGGGTGCGGTTTTTGGGCCACGTGGTTGATGGCGGAGGTGTGTCTGTCGATCCCTCCAAAGTAGAGGTCATCTCCAACATGACAGTGCAGGATCTCATGGAAGGTGATGGGTGCACGCCTTCTGTTCGTAGGATCAAATCTTTCCTTGGTATGGTATTTTACTACCAGCATTTCCTCCCGAACTGCTCCTCCGTGGCTAAGCCCCTGTTCGCCCTTACAGCTGGACAAAAGAGGAGGGGGAGGTCGGCTAAGGATAAGAAGCCCCATGGCAGCTTCCGTAAGCTTACCTCCGCAGACTGGACGGTGGAATGTGGGGAAGCATTTGATCTGTTGAAGACGATGTTACTGGAGTGTGTGGTGCTTGCCCATCCAGACTTTGAGGTGCCTTTCATTTTGTCGGTCGATGCGTCTTTGGACGGACTCGGCGCGGTGCTGTCTCAAGTGCCCCGAGGAGAGTCCAAGGCCAGACCTGTTGGTTTTGCAAGCAAGTCCCTCAGTGCCTCACAGCGGAAGTATCCAGCTCATAGACTGGAGTTCATGGCGCTGAAGTGGAGTGTTTGTGAAAAGTTCAGCCACTGGCTGAAGGGTCAAAGCTTCACCGTTTGGACAGATAATAATCCGCTGACTTATCTCCTAACGAAGCCGAAGCTTGACGCGTGTGAGATCCGCTGGGTGTCTAAGTTGGCGTCTTACACCTTCGATCTCAAACACCTGCCAGGGAAGAAAAACGTGGTGGCGGATGCATTGAGTCGCGACCCTTTTTCCAAGCCCGTCAGTCAGAGGCTACTTAGGGAGCCCTACCCGGCCCTTGTTCAGGAAGCCGACGGGGTTGAGGGGGACTCTGTGCAGGATGTTTTCAGACTCAGTTGCCAGTCCCAAACACTGAGTAGTGCGCGATCTGGGTTTGCTTGTGATGCAGCTGAGGTCAGGGCTTTTTGTCAAGCCAAATGTGACTGGCCTGATGCATCAGTATTCACAGCACTCAGTTTGGTCCAGCACGTTCAGCATCTGTCGGGTGGTCAGGATACACTGCCAATGTTATCCACCGAGGAGCTCAGGTTGAGTCAGGAGCAGGACCCCTGCATCTCCAAGGTGTTGCCCTTTATCGCTGTTCGGAAGCGGCCATCGAGGCGTGAGAGGCATGGTGCTGACCAGAAGGTCCTCAGGCTGTTGAAACAGTGGGAGAAGTTGGAAGTCAATGATGGTGTCTTGTACAGGGTGACAAAGGACCCAGTGTCCAAGCAGAGGAGGTCTCAGTATGTTTTACCTCTGAGTCTGAAAGACAAGGCACTGTCTGGCATCCACGATCACGCTGGTCATCAGGGCCAGGACCGTACTCTCTCTCTTGCAAGGCAGCGTTTTTATTGGCCTGACATGGAGAGGGATATCAGAGCATATGTCAGATGCTGTCGGAGATGTGTGTTTGGGAAGACCCCAGAGCCAGCTGCTTGCGCGCCCCTGGAGAGCATTAAAACCTCCGCACCGATGCAGCTTGTGTGTATGGATTTCTGGTCCGCTGAGGACAGTAAGCAGCGGTCGGTCGATGTCCTAGTGGTTACTGACCACTTCACTAAGCTTGCTCACGCATTCCCCTGCGCCAATCAGACAGCGAAGCAGGTCGCCAAGAAACTCTGGGATCATGTATTCTGTGTTTACGGGTTTCCGGAGAGAATACATTCTGACCAGGGCACAAACTTTGAGAGCAACCTGATTGCAGAGCTTCTCAGGTTGGCGGGTGTAGCGAAG
This sequence comes from Lampris incognitus, assembly GCF_029633865.1. Taxonomy (NCBI): domain Eukaryota; kingdom Metazoa; phylum Chordata; class Actinopteri; order Lampriformes; family Lampridae; genus Lampris; species Lampris incognitus. Next base: position 243,141 of record NW_026611079.1, read on the forward strand.
TCCCACACGACGGCCTACCATCCTATGGGTAATGGCGGGACAGAGCGGTTTAATCGCACGATGGGGAATATGCTCCGTTCCCTTCCGCTTCAGCAGAAGCAACAGTGGCCTCAGCAGATCCATTCTCTCACGCTCGCGTACAATGCCACTGTTCACGAGACCACGGGTTACGCGCCTTTCTTCCTGATGTATGGGCGTGTCCCAAGACTGCCGGTGGATGTTATGTTCAGGCAGGTTTTGCATGACCCTCACGTTGTTGATTATGACTCTTATGCTCAGTCTCTGCTTTCCTGTCTAAGGAGTGCAATTGAGATCGCTCAGAAGCACTCCACGGCTGAGCAGCAGCATCAGGCGCGACAGTACAACAGACATGCCAAGGGCACTGTCCTGTCTGTCGGGGATCGTGTTTTGGTTGCGAACCAGAGTGAGCGAGGGAAGAGAAAGTTGGCTGACAAATGGGAGAACGGAGTGTACACGGTTGTCGGTGTCAACCCCAATATCCACGTCTACAAGATTCAGGATGCAGAGGGGCACACCAGGGTGGTGCACAGGAACCGTTTGTTGGAGGTCAACTTCTTGCCCCTCCCTGAGTTAGATCAGGGTGAGGAGTCCAGTACAACCAGTCAGTTGCTTGACTGCGCAGGGTCCAATGAGGAGGACAGTGCAGATGGCCTGACGGTCTCAGGGGATGCAGTGGGGCTAGCAGTCTCATCACTTGGAGACTCACCTAGATCTGAGTGGGCAGAAGCGGAAGAGTTCATTCCGTCTAGTCTGGTAGTCAGTCCTGTGGGGGCCACTGCTCAGTCTCCACCCAACACACACGCACCACACAACACACATGCACCACACATAGAGGCATCACACTCACTCGATGTAGGTGTTATATCTCACACTGATTCGCACACAGGGGCACCACCCTCACTCGATACAGATGTTGCAGCTCGCACTGTCTCACGCACACAAGTAGAGAGCGATGGTCGGGTTAGGACACGCACAGGGAGGGTGGTGAGGTCAGTGAACAGGTTAATAGAATCTATGGCTCAGATGCCATTTCTACGGAGTGTGAGGGTTTGAACTTTGATGGAGGTTGGAGTCATTCAAACTAGTTTAATGTGAGTTATTAGGTGTCTATCAGACAGGGTTGTTTTGGGCCAAGTGCATGGTGTGGCGTATCAGGCGTCACATTGATCTAAGGGAATTCTGAGACTTGATCAACCTCATTATTTTCTGGACCTCGTAACCGAGGTAGCTCCTAAGTTGACTGGAGGACTAGGTCCTTCTTTTCACTTGTGCCAGTAGTCAGTGATGGGCTTTTCCTTTCCTCTTTCTCTTTTTATCCTGCTGTCAGGATGTTGGTGAATTTCAGGAGGGGTGAATGTAACCAGGTTAAAATTAATGTTTTTATTTTATTTTGTTTGAGTATGAAATATCACCAAATCCTGTCTGTGTGCTGTTATTTGTGTTTACTACATTTTATTTTATGTCATTATTTACTTTTATGTGTTTTACAACGACCGTCATATACGTGTACTGTCATTTTAAGAGAGAGGTCTTATGGGTACACGGAAGGCGGAACGCGGGAGAGGCCATTTTTGTTTTGTGGGAGGAGTCTCAAGCAGCAATCGAGCCGAGCCACGCGTGTTTCTTACCGTGGGACAGTTTTGCGGGTTGAGGAGAACGTAACCTTGAGTATCCCTGTAAGAAGATACTGCAAGCTGTGGGATAAAATACTTGTTTATCCTTTCTTACATCGGAGTCCCGTGGACGGTTTCTACTTCTAACGCACACGAGTGGAGTCCGGGCAGTGGTTGAACTTCGACCCCCACGTCCGTAAGAAACACCGCTCCCGCTGGAGGACTGGACGGTTGTCGAAGGGTTTGAAACCAAAATAAATGGCAAGGTGAGCCAAATAGAGTCCTGTGTGTCCCCCCTCCTTCCTTGATCATGATCATGATGATGATGATGAGAGACTGAGGGCCCCCCATAACACCTGGGACCCCACCGAAAATAGAACACAACGCAGAGCTGATGATGGAAGTGACGGGCGTGCAGCAGGCTGACCAGCAGAGAACAGCATAGGACTGCCCCCGTTACAGTAGCTTGGTCCAATGCCAAAACACAGTGAAATCTTTTTATGGCTTTAAACGCAATTTCTCCTCGAGAGAAACATGATTTCATTAAAAACGTTATAGTTTAAACATGGCTGTTGTACATGTGTGCAAACACTCAGAGCCTTAAAATAAGGTTTTCACCAATCTGTTTTTTGGTGAGAAACCTTCTATTTCAAGGTCCTGTGCGTTTTCAGACAAGTACAATATGTATTTTTAGTGTTTCTGAATAAATCCCTCCTTTTAATGCATTTTCTCACAGAAAATGAGTCTCTCGCCATGGAAAAATGGCTTTTTTGAAAAAGCATATTCTGGTCGAGAAATCGTGTTTTAAACAATAAAAACGACTCCCGGCCATATTTAGTTCACATTTTTACTTTTGGTAAGCTAGCCCGTATTCATAACGCACTAAACCTTTTTATGGCGTTAAACGCCTTTTCTCGACAACAAAAGCACAATTTCATCAAAAACAAACAAAACAAGAAAAATGAATCTATTCAACAAGTCTGCAACACGTCCTTAAGAGTTACATGATTTCACTCAATGTCAATGTGTAATTTTTCCAGTTCTGATCATTGTTTAGGTTGTTGGTAGCTTGGTCCAATGCCAAAACACAGTGAAATCTTTTTATGGCTTTAAACGCGTTTTCTCCTCGAGAGAAACATGATTTCAATAAAAACGTTATAGTTTAAACATGCCTGTTGTACATGTGTGCAAACACTCAGAGCCTTAAAATAAGGTTTTCACCAATGTGTTTTTTGGTGAGAAACCTTCTATTTCAAGGTCCTGTGCGTTTTCAGACAAGTACAATATGTATTTTTAGTGTTTCTGATGAAATCCCTCCTTTTAATGAATTTTCTCACAGAAAATGAGTCTCTCGCCATGGGAAAACGGCTTTTTTGAAAAAGCATATTCTGGTCGAGAAATCGTGTTTTAAACAATAAAAACGACTCCCGGCCATATTTAGTTCACATTTTTACTTTTGGTAAGCTAGCCCGTATTCATAACGCACTAAACCTTTTTATCGCGTTAAACGCCTTTTCTCGACAACAAAAGCACAATTTCATCAAAAACAAACAAAACAAGAAAAATGAATCTATTCAACAAGTCTGCAACACGTCCTTAAGAGTTACATGATTTCACTCAATGTCAATGTGTAATTTTTCCAGTTCTGATCATTGTTTAGGTTGTTGGTAGCTTGGTCCAATGCCAAAACACAGTGAAATCTTTTTATGGCTTTAAACGCAATGTCTCCTCGAGAGAAACATGATTTCATTAAAACCGTTATAGTTTAAACATGCCTGTTGTACATGTGTGCAAACACTCAGAGCCTTAAAATAAGGTTTTCACCAATGTGTTTTGTGGTGAGAAACCTTCTATTTCAAAGGTTCTGTGCGTTTTCAGACATGTTCAGTATGTATTTTTTGTGTTTCTGATGAAGTCCCTCCTTTTAATGCATTTTCTCACAGAAAATGAGTCTCTCGCCATGGAAAAAATGACTTTTTTGAAAAAGCATATTCTGGTCGAGAAATCGTGTTTTAAACAATAAAAACGACTCCCGGCCATATTTAGTTCACATTTTTACTTTTGGTAAGCTAGCCCGTATTCATAACGCACTAAACCTTTTTATCGCGTTAAACGCCTTTTCTCGACAACAAAAGCACAATTTCATCAAAAACAAACAAAACAAGAAAATGAATCTATTCAACAAGTCTGCAACACGTCCTTAAGAGTTACATGATTTCACCCAATGTCAATGTGTAATTTCTACAGTTCTGATCATTGTTTAGGTTGTCAAAACACAGTGACATCTTTTTATGGCTTTAAACGCAATTTCTCCTCGAGAGAACATGATTTCACTAAAAACGTTATAGTTTAAACATGCCTGTTGTACATGTGTGCAAACACTCAGAGCCTTAAAATAAGGTTTTCACCAATGTGTTTTTTGGTGAGAAACCTTCTATTTCAAGGTTCTGTGCGTTTTCAGACAAGTACAATATGTATTTTTAGTGTTTCTGATGAAATCCCTCCTTTTAATGCATTTTCTCACAGAAAATGAGTCTCTCGCCATGGGAAAATGGCTTTTTTGAAAAAGCATATTCTGGTCGAGAAATCGTGTTTTAAACAATAAAAACGACTCCCGGCCATATTTAGTTCACATTTTTACTTTTGGTAACGTAGTCCGTATTCGTAACGCACTAAACCTTTTTATCGCGTTAAACGCCTTTTCTCGACAAGAAAAGCACAATTTCATCAAAAACAAACAAAACAAGAAAAATGAATCTATTCAACAAGTCTGTAACACATCCTTAATTGTTCCGTGTTTTCACGCAATGGTCAATGTGTAATTTCAGCAGTTCTGATCATTGTTTAGGTTGTTGGTAGCTTGGTCCAATGCCAAACACTGTGACATCTTTTTATGGCTTTAAACGCGTTTTCTCCTCGAGAGAAACATGATTTCACTAAAAACGTTATAGTTTAAACATGCCTGTTGTACATGTGTGCAAACACTCAGAGCCTTAAAATAAGGTTTTCACCAATGTTTTTTGGTGAGAAACCTTCTATTTCAAGGTCCTGTGCGTTTTCAGACAAGTACAATATGTATTTTTAGTGTTTCTGAATAAATCCCTCCTTTTAATGCATTTTCTCACAGAAAATGAGTCTCTCGCCATGGGAAAACGGCTTTTTGAAAAAGCATATTCTGGTCGAGAAATCGTGTTTTAAACAATAAAAACGACTCCCGGCCATATTTAGTTCACATATTTACTTTTGGTAAGCTAGCCCGTATTCATAACGCACTAAACCTTTTTATCGCGTTAAACGCCTTTTCTCGACAACAAAAGCACAATTTCATCAAAAACAAACAAAACAAGAAAAATGAATCTATTCAACAAGTCTGCAACACGTCCTTAAGAGTTAAATGATTTCACCCAATGTCAATGTGTAATTTTTCCAGTTCTGATCATTGTTTAGGTTGTTGGTAACTTGGTCCAATGCCAAAACACAGTGAAATCTTTTTATGGCTTTAAACGCAATGTCTCCTCGAGAGAAACATGATTTCATTAAAAACGTTATAGTTTAAACATGCCTGTTGTACATGTGTGCAAACACTCAGAGCCTTAAAATAAGGTTTTGACCAATGTGTTTTTTGGTGAGAACCCTTCTATTTCAAGGTTCTGTGCGTTTTCAGAAACGTACAATATGTATTTTTAGCATTTCTGATGAGATCTCTACTTTCAAATGTATTTTCTCACAGAAAATGAGTCTCTGGACATAGGAAAATGGCTTGATTGGCTTTTTGGTAGCTTGGTCCAATGCCAAAACACAGGGAAATCTTTTTATGGCTTTAAACGCGTTTTCTCCAGTTTTTAATTTCTCCAGTTCTGATCATTGTTTAGGTTGTCAAAACACAGTGACATCTTTTTATGGCTTTAAACGCAATTTCTCCTCGAGAGAAACATGATTTCACTAAAAACGTTATAGTTTAAACATGCCTGTTGTACATGTGTGCAAACACTCAGAGCCTTAAAATAAGGTTTTCACCAATGTGTTTTTGGTTAGAAACCTTCTATTTCAAGGTTCTGTGCGTTTTCAGACAAGTACAATATGTATTTTTAGTGTTTCTGATGAAATCCCTCCTTTTAATGCATTTTCTCACAGAAAATGAGTCTCTCGCCATGGGAAAATGGCTTTTTTGAAAAAGCATATTCTGGTCGATAAATCGTGTTTTAAACAATAAAAACGACTCCCGGCCATATTTAGTTCACATTTTTACTTTTGGTAACGTAGTCCGTATTCGTAACGCACTAAACCTTTTTATCGCGTTAAACGCCTTTTCTCGACAAGAAAAGCACAATTTCATCAAAAACAAACAAAACAAGAAAAATGAATCTATTCAACAAGTCTGCAACACGTCCTTAAGAGTTACATGATTTCACCCAATGTCAATGTGTAATTTCTCCAGTTCTGATCATTGTTTAGCTTGTTGGTAGCTTGGTCCAATGCCAAAACACAGTGAAATCTTTTTATGGCTTTAAACGCAATTTCTCCTCGAGAGAAACATGATTTCATTAAAAACGTTATAGTTTAAACATGCCTGTTGTACATGTGTGCAAACACTCAGAGCCTTAAAATAAGGTTTTCACCAATCTGTTTTTTGGTGAGAAACCTTCTATTTCAAGGTCCTGTGCGTTTTCAGACAAGTACAATATGTATTTTTAGTGTTTCTGAATAAATCCCTCCTTTTAATGCATTTTCTCACAGAAAATGAGTCTCTCGCCATGGAAAAATGGCTTTTTTGAAAAAGCATATTCTGGTCGAGAAATCGTGTTTTAAACAATAAAAACGACTCCCGGCCATATTTAGTTCACATTTTTACTTTTGGTAAGCTAGCCCGTATTCATAACGCACTAAACCTTTTTATCGCGTTAAACGCCTTTTCTCGACAACAAAAGCACAATTTCATCAAAAACAAACAAAACAAGAAAAATGAATCTATTCAACAAGTCTGCAACACGTCCTTAAGAGTTACATGATTTCACTCAATGTCAATGTGTAATTTTTCCAGTTCTGATCATTGTTTAGGTTGTTGGTAGCTTGGTCCAATGCCAAAACACAGTGAAATCTTTTTATGGCTTTAAACGCGTTTTCTCCTCGAGAGAAACATGATTTCAATAAAAACGTTATAGTTTAAACATGCCTGTTGTACATGTGTGCAAACACTCAGAGCCTTAAAATAAGGTTTTCACCAATGTGTTTTTTGGTGAGAAACCTTCTATTTCAAGGTCCTGTGCGTTTTCAGACAAGTACAATATGTATTTTTAGTGTTTCTGATGAAATCCCTCCTTTTAATGAATTTTCTCACAGAAAATGAGTCTCTCGCCATGGGAAAACGGCTTTTTTGAAAAAGCATATTCTGGTCGAGAAATCGTGTTTTAAACAATAAAAACGACTCCCGGCCATATTTAGTTCACATTTTTACTTTTGGTAAGCTAGCCCGTATTCATAACGCACTAAACCTTTTTATCGCGTTAAACGCCTTTTCTCGACAACAAAAGCACAATTTCATCAAAAACAAACAAAACAAGAAAAATGAATCTATTCAACAAGTCTGCAACACGTCCTTAAGAGTTACATGATTTCACTCAATGTCAATGTGTAATTTTTCCAGTTCTGATCATTGTTTAGGTTGTTGGTAGCTTGGTCCAATGCCAAAACACAGTGAAATCTTTTTATGGCTTTAAACGCAATGTCTCCTCGAGAGAAACATGATTTCATTAAAACCGTTATAGTTTAAACATGCCTGTTGTACATGTGTGCAAACACTCAGAGCCTTAAAATAAGGTTTTCACCAATGTGTTTTTTGGTGAGAAACCTTCTATTTCAAGGTCCTGTGCGTTTTCAGACAAGTACAATATGTATTTTTAGTGTTTCTGAATAAATCCCTCCTTTTAATGCATTTTCTCACAGAAAATGAGTCTCTCGCCATGGAAAAAATGACTTTTTTGAAAAAGCATATTCTGGTCGAGAAATCGTGTTTTAAACAATAAAAACGACTCCCGGCCATATTTAGTTCACATTTTTACTTTTGGTAAGCTAGCCCGTATTCATAACGCACTAAACCTTTTTATCGCGTTAAACGCCTTTTCTCGACAACAAAAGCACAATTTCATCAAAAACAAACAAAACAAGAAAATGAATCTATTCAACAAGTCTGCAACACGTCCTTAAGAGTTACATGATTTCACCCAATGTCAATGTGTAATTTCTACAGTTCTGATCATTGTTTAGGTTGTCAAAACACAGTGACATCTTTTTATGGCTTTAAACGCAATTTCTCCTCGAGAGAACATGATTTCACTAAAAACGTTATAGTTTAAACATGCCTGTTGTACATGTGTGCAAACACTCAGAGCCTTAAAATAAGGTTTTCACCAATGTGTTTTTTGGTGAGAAACCTTCTATTTCAAGGTTCTGTGCGTTTTCAGACAAGTACAATATGTATTTTTAGTGTTTCTGATGAAATCCCTCCTTTTAATGCATTTTCTCACAGAAAATGAGTCTCTCGCCATGGGAAAATGGCTTTTTTGAAAAAGCATATTCTGGTCGAGAAATCGTGTTTTAAACAATAAAAACGACTCCCGGCCATATTTAGTTCACATTTTTACTTTTGGTAACGTAGTCTGTATTCGTAACGCACTAAACCTTTTTATCGCGTTAAACGCCTTTTCTCGACAAGAAAAGCACAATTTCATCAAAAACAAACAAAACAAGAAAATGAATCTATTCAACAAGTCTGCAACACGTCCTTAAGAGTTACATGATTTCACCCAATGTCAATGTGTAATTTCTCCAGTTCTGATCATTGTTTAGGTTGTCAAAACACAGTGACATCTTTTTATGGCTTTAAACGCAATTTCTCCTCGAGAGAACATGATTTCACTAAAAACGTTATAGTTTAAACATGCCTGTTGTACATGTGTGCAAACACTCAGAGCCTTAAAATAAGGTTTTCACCAATGTGTTTTTTGGTGAGAAACCTTCTATTTCAAGGTTCTGTGCGTTTTCAGACAAGTACAATATGTATTTTTAGTGTTTCTGATGAAATCCCTCCTTTTAATGCATTTTCTCACAGAAAATGAGTCTCTCGGCATGGGAAAATGGCTTTTTTGAAAAAGCATATTCTGGTCGAGAAATCGTGTTTTAAACAATAAAAACGACTCCCGGCCATATTTAGTTCACATTTTTACTTTTGGTAACGTAGTCCGTATTCGTAACGCACTAAACCTTTTTATCGCGTTAAACGCCTTTTCTCGACAAGAAAAGCACAATTTCATCAAAAACAAACAAAACAAGAAAAATGAATCTATTCAACAAGTCTGTAACACATCCTTAATTGTTCCGTGTTTTCACGCAATGGTCAATGTGTAATTTCAGCAGTTCTGATCATTGTTTAGGTTGTTGGTAGCTTGGTCCAATGCCAAACACAGTGAAATCTTTTTATGGCTTTAAACGCGTTTTCTCCTCGAGAGAAACATGATTTCACTAAAAACGTTATAGTTTAAACATGCCTGTTGTACATGTGTGCAAACACTCAGAGCCTTAAAATAAGGTTTTCACCAATGTTTTTGGGTGAGAAACCTTCTATTTCAAGGTCCTGTGCGTTTTCAGACAAGTACAATATGTATTTTTAGTGTTTCTGAATAAATCCCTCCTTTTAATGCATTTTCTCACAGAAAATGAGTCTCTCGCCATGGGAAAACGGCTTTTTGAAAAAGCATATTCTGATAGAGAAATCGTGTTTTAAACAATAAAAACGACTCCCGGCCATATTTAGTTCACATATTTACTTTTGGTAAGCTAGCCCGTATTCATAACGCACTAAACCTTTTTATCGCGTTAAACGCCTTTTCTCGACAACAAAAGCACAATTTCATCAAAAACAAACAAAACAAGAAAAATGAATCTATTCAACAAGTCTGCAACACGTCCTTAAGAGTTAAATGATTTCACCCAATGTCAATGTGTAATTTTTCCAGTTCTGATCATTGTTTAGGTTGTTGGTAGCTTGGTCCAATGCCAAAACACAGTGAAATCTTTTTATGGCTTTAAACGCAATGTCTCCTCGAGAGAAACATGATTTCATTAAAAACGTTATAGTTTAAACATGCCTGTTGTACATGTGTGCAAACACTCAGAGCCTTAAAATAAGGTTTTCACCAATGTGTTTTTTGGTGAGAAACCTTCTATTTCAAGGTTCTGTGCGTTTTCAGACAAGTACAATATGTATTTTTAGTGTTTCTGATGAAATCCCTCCTTTTAATGCATTTTCTCACAGAAAATGAGTCTCTCGCCATGGGAAAATGGCTTTTTTGAAAAAGCATATTCTGGTCGAGAAATCGTGTTTTAAACAATAAAAACGACTCCCGGCCATATTTAGTTCACATTTTTACTTTTGGTAACGTAGTCCGTATTCGTAACGCACTAAACCTTTTTATCGCGTTAAACGCCTTTTCTCGACAAGAAAAGCACAATTTCATCAAAAACAAACAAAACAAGAAAAATGAATCTATTCAACAAGTCTGTAACACATCCTTAATTGTTCCGTGTTTTCACGCAATGTCAATGTGTAATTTCAGCAGTTCTGATCATTGTTTAGGTTGTTGGTAGCTTGGTCCAATGCCAAAACACAGTGAAATCTTTTTATTGCTTTAAACGCGTTTTCTCCTCGAGAGAAACATGATTTCACTAAAAACGTTAGAGTTAAAACATGCCTGTTGTACATGTGTGCAAACACTCAGAGCCTTAAAACAGGGTTTTGACCAATGTGTTTTTTGGTGAGAACCCTTCTATTTCAAGGTTCTGTGCGTTTTCAGAAACGTACAATATGTATTTTTAGCATTTCTGATGAGATCTCTACTTTCAAATGTATTTTCTCACAGAAAATGAGTCTCTGGACATAGGAAAATGGCTTGATTAGCTTTTTGGTAGCTTGGTCCAATGCCAAAACACAGGGAAATCTTTTTATGGCTTTAAACGCGTTTTCTCCTCGAGATAAACATGATTTCAATAAAAACGTTATAGTTTAAACATGCCTGTTGTACATGTGTGCAAACACTCAGAGCCTTAAAATAGGGTTTTCACCAATGTTTTTTTGGTGAGAAACCTATTTCAAGGTTCTGTTTGTTTTCAGACAAGTACAATATGTATTTTTAGTGTTTCTGATGAAATCCCTCCTTTTAATGCATTTTCTCACAGAAAATGAGTTTCTCGCCATGGGAAAACGGCTTTTTTGAAAAAGCATATTCTGGTCGAGAAATCGTGTTTTAAACAATAAAAACGACTCCCGGCCATATTTTGTTCACATTTTTACTTTTGGTAAGCTAGCCCGTATTCATAACGCACTAAATCTTTTTATCGCGTTAAACGCCTTTTCTCGACAAGAAAAGCACAATTTCATCAAAAACAAACAAAACAAGAAAAATGAATCTATTCAACAAGTCTGCAACACGTCCTTAAGAGTTACATGATTTCACCCAATGTCAATGTGTAATTTCTCCAGTTCTGATCATTGTTTAGCTTGTTGGTAGCTTGGTCCAATGCCAAAACACAGTGAAATCTTTTTATGGCTTTAAACGCAATTTCTCCTCGAGAGAAACATGATTTCATTAAAAACGTTATAGTTTAAACATGCCTGTTGTCCATGTGTGCAAACACTCAGAGCCTTAAAATAAGGTTTTCACCAATCTGTTTTTTGGTGAGAAACCTTCTATTTCAAGGTCCTGTGCGTTTTCAGACAAGTACAATATGTATTTTTAGTGTTTCTGAATAAATCCCTCCTTTTAATGCATTTTCTCACAGAAAATGAGTCTCTCGCCATGGAAAAATGGCTTTTTTGAAAAAGCATATTCTGGTCGAGAAATCGTGTTTTAAACAATAAAAACGACTCCCGGCCATATTTTGTTCACATTTTTACTTTTGGTAAGCTAGCCCGTATTCATAACGCACTAAACCTTTTTATCGCGTTAAACGCCTTTTCTCGACAACAAAAGCACAATTTCATCAAAAACAAACAAAACAAGAAAAATGAATCTATTCAACAAGTCTGCAACACGTCCTTAAGAGTTAAATGATTTCACCCAATGTCAATGTGTAATTTTTCCAGTTCTGATCATTGTTTAGGTTGTTGGTAGCTTGGTCCAATGCCAAAACACAGTGAAATCTTTTTATGGCTTTAAACGCAATGTCTCCTCGAGAGAAACATGATTTCACTAAAAACGTTATAGTTTAAACATGCCTGTTGTACATGTGTGCAAACACTCAGAGCCTTAAAACAGGGTTTTGACCAATGTGTTTTTTGGTGAGAACCCTTCTATTTCAAGGTTCTGTGCGTTTTCAGAAACGTACAATATGTATTTTTAGCATTTCTGATGAGATCTCTACTTTCAAATGTATTTTCTCACAGAAAATGAGTCTCTGGACATAGGAAAATGGCTTGATTAGCTTTTTGGTAGCTTGGTTTAATGCCAAAACACAGTGAAATCTTTTTATGGCTTTAAACGCAATTTCTCCTCGAGAGAAACATGATTTCATTAAAAACGTTATAGTTTAAACATGCCTGTTGTACATGTGTGCAAACACTCAGAGCCTTAAAATAAGGTTTTCACCAATCTGTTTTTTGGTGAGAAACCTTCTATTTCAAGGTCCTGTGCGTTTTCAGACAAGTACAATATGTATTTTTAGTGTTTCTGAATAAATCCCTCCTTTTAATGCATTTTCTCACAGAAAATGAGTCTCTCGCCATGGAAAAATGGCTTTTTTGAAAAAGCATATTCTGGTCGAGAAATCGTGTTTTAAACAATAAAAACGACTCCCGGCCATATTTTGTTCACATTTTTACTTTTGGTAAGCTAGCCCGTATTCATAACGCACTAAATCTTTGTATCGCGTTAAACGCCTTTTCTCGACAAGAAAAGCACAATTTCATCAAAAACAAACAAAACAAGAAAAATGAATCTATTCAACAAGTCTGCAACACGTCCTTAAGAGTTAGATGATTTCACCCAATGTCAATGTGTAATTTCTCCAGTTCTGATCATTGTTTAGGTTGTTGGTAGCTTGGTCCAATGCCAAAACACAGTGAAATCTTTTTATGGCTTTAAACGCAATTTCTCCTCGAGAGAAACATGATTTCACTAAAAACGTTATAGTTTAAACATGCCTGTTGTACATGTGTGCAAACACTCAGAGCCTTAAAATAAGGTTTTCACCAATGTGTTTTTTGGCGAGAAACCTTCTATTTCAAGGTTCTGTGCGTTTTCAGAGAAGTACAATATGTATTTTTAGTGTTTCTGATGAAATCCCTCCTTTTAATGCATTTTCTCACAGAAAATGAGTCTCTCAGCATGGGAAAATGGCTTTTTTGAAAAAGCATATTCTGGTCGAGAAATCGTGTTTTAAACAATAAAAACGACTCCCGGCCATATTTAGTTCAAATTTTTACTTTTGGTAACGTAGTCCGTATTCGTAACGCACTAAACCTTTTTATCGCGTTAAACGCCTTTTCTCGACAACAAAAGCACAATTTCATCAAAAACAAACAAAAAAAGAAAAATGAATCTATTCAACAAGTCTGTAACACATCCTTAATTGTTCCGTGTTTTCACCCAATGTCAATGTGTAATTTCTCCAGTTCTGATCATTGTTTAGGTTGTTGGTAGCTTGGTCCAATGCCAAAACACAGTGAAATCTTTTTATGGCTTTAAACGCAATTTCTCCTCGAGAGAAACATGATTTCACTAAAAACGTTATAGTTTAAACATGCCTGTTGTACATGTGTGCAAACACTCAGAGCCTTAAAATAAGGTTTTCACCAATCTGTTTTTTGGTGAGAAACCTTCTATTTCAAGGTCCTGTGCGTTTTCAGACAAGTACAATATGTATTTTTAGTGTTTCTGAATAAATCCCTCCTTTTAATGCATTTTCTCACAGAAAATGAGTCTCTCGCCAAGGAAAAATGGCTTTTTTGAAAAAGCATATTCTGGTCGAGAAATCGTGTTCTAAACAATAAAAACGACTCCCGGCCATATTTTGTTCACATTTTTACTTTTGGTAAGCTAGCCCGTATTCATAACGCACTAAACCTTTTTATCGCGTTAAACGCCTTTTCTCGACAAGAAAAGCACAATTTCATCAAAAACAAACAAAACAAGAAAAATGAATCTATTCAACAAGTCTGCAACACATCCTTAAGAGTTACATGATTTCACCCAATGTCAATGTGTAATTTCTCCAGTTCTGATCATTGTTTAGGTTGTCAAAACACAGTGACATCTTTTTATGGCTTTAAACGCAATTTCTCCTCGAGAGAAACATGATTTCACTAAAAACGTTATAGTTTAAACATGCCTGTTGTACATGTGTGCAAACACTCAGAGCCTTAAAATAAGGTTTTCACCAATGTGTTTTTGGTGAGAAACCTTCTATTTCAAGGCTCTGTGCGTTTTCAGACAAGTACAATATGTATTTTTAGTGTTTCTGATGAAATCCCTCCTTTTAATGCATTTTCTCACAGAAAATGAGTCTCTCGCCATGGGAAAATGGCTTTTTTGAAAAAGCATATTCTGGTCGAGAAATCGTGTTTTAAACAATAAAAACGACTCCCGGCCATATTTAGTTCACATTTTTACTTTTGGTAACGTAGTCCGTATTCGTAACGCACTAAACCTTTTTATCGCGTTAAACGCCTTTTCTCGACAAGAAAAGCACAATTTCATCAAAAACAAACAAAACAAGAAAAATGAATCTATTCAACAAGTCTGTAACACATCCTTAATTGTTCCGTGTTTTCACGCAATGTCAATGTGTAATTTCAGCAGTTCTGATCATTGTTTAGGTTGTTGGTAGCTTGGTCCAATGCCAAACACAGTGAAATCTTTTTATGGCTTTAAACGCGTTTTCTCCTCGAGAGAAACATGATTTCACTAAAAACGTTATAGTTTAAACATGCCTGTTGTACATGTGTGCAAACACTCAGAGCCTTAAAATAAGGTTTTCACCAATGTTTTTGGGTGAGAAACCTTCTATTTCAAGGTCCTGTGCGTTTTCAGACAAGTACAATATGTATTTTTAGTGTTTCTGAATAAATCCCTCCTTTTAATGCATTTTCTCACAGAAAATGAGTCTCTCGCCATGGGAAAACGGCTTTTTTGAAAAAGCATATTCTGGTAGAGAAATCGTGTTTTAAACAATAAAAACGACTCCCGGCCATATTTAGTTCACATATTTACTTTTGGTAAGCTAGCCCGTATTCATAACGCACTAAACCTTTTTATCGCGTTAAACGCCTTTTCTCGACAACAAAAGCACAATTTCATCAAAAACAAACAAAACAAGAAAAATGAATCTATTCAACAAGTCTGCAACACGTCCTTAAGAGTTAAATGATTTCACCCAATGTCAATGTGTAATTTTTCCAGTTCTGATCATTGTTTAGGTTGTTGGTAGCTTGGTCCAATGCCAAAACACAGTGAAATCTTTTTATGGCTTTAAACGCAATGTCTCCTCGAGAGAAACATGATTTCACTAAAAACGTTATAGTTTAAACATGCCTGTTGTACATGTGTGCAAACACTCAGAGCCTTAAAATAAGGTTTTCACCTATGTGTTTTTGGTGAGAAACCTTCTATTTCAAGGTTCTGTGCGTTTTCAGACAAGTACAATATGTATTTTTAGTGTTTCTGATGAAATCCCTCCTTTTAATGCATTTTCTCACAGAAAATGAGTCTCTCGCCATGGGAAAATGGCTTTTTTGAAAAAGCATATTCTGGTCGATAAATCGTGTTTTAAACAATAAAAACGACTCCCGGCCATATTTAGTTCACATTTTTACTTTTGGTAACGTAGTCCGTATTCGTAACGCACTAAACCTTTTTATCGCGTTAAACGCCTTTTCTCGACAAGAAAAGCACAATTTCATCAAAAACAAACAAAACAAGAAAAATGAATCTATTCAACAAGTCTGTAACACATCCTTAATTGTTCCGTGTTTTCACGCAATGTCAATGTGTAATTTCAGCAGTTCTGATCATTGTTTAGGTTGTTGGTAGCTTGGTCCAATGTCAAAACACAGTGAAATCTTTTTATTGCTTTAAACGCGTTTTCTCCTCGAGAGAAACATGATTTCACTAAAAACGTTAGAGTTAAAACATGCCTGTTGTACATGTGTGCAAACACTCAGAGCCTTAAAACAGGGTTTTGACCAATGTGTTTTTTGGTGAGAACCCTTCTATTTCAAGGTTCTGTGCGTTTTCAGAAACGTACAATATGTATTTTTAGCATTTCTGATGAGATCTCTACTTTCAAATGTATTTTCTCACAGAAAATGAGTCTCTGGACATAGGAAAATGGCTTGATTGGCTTTTTGGTAGCTTGGTCCAATGCCAAAACACAGGGAAATCTTTTTATGGCTTTAAACGCGTTTTCTCCAGTTTTTAATTTCTCCAGTTCTGATCATTGTTTAGGTTGTCAAAACACAGTGACATCTTTTTATGGCTTTAAACGCAATTTCTCCTCGAGAGAAACATGATTTCACTAAAAACGTTATAGTTTAAACATGCCTGTTGTACATGTGTGCAAACACTCAGAGCCTTAAAATAAGGTTTTCACCAATGTGTTTTTGGTGAGAAACCTTCTATTTCAAGGTTCTGTGCGTTTTCAGACAAGTACAATATGTATTTTTAGTGTTTCTGATGAAATCCCTCCTTTTAATGCATTTTCTCACAGAAAATGAGTCTCTCGCCATGGGAAAATGGCTTTTTTGAAAAAGCATATTCTGGTCGATAAATCGTGTTTTAAACAATAAAAACGACTCCCGGCCATATTTAGTTCACATTTTTACTTTTGGTAACGTAGTCCGTATTCGTAACGCACTAAACCTTTTTATCGCGTTAAACGCCTTTTCTCGACAAGAAAAGCACAATTTCATCAAAAACAAACAAAACAAGAAAAATGAATCTATTCAACAAGTCGGCAACACGTCCTTAAGAGTTACATGATTTCACCCAATGTCAATGTGTAATTTCTCCAGTTCTGATCATTGTTTAGCTTGTTGGTAGCTTGGTCCAATGCCAAAACACAGTGAAATCTTTTTATGGCTTTAAACGCAATTTCTCCTCGAGAGAAACATGATTTCATTAAAAACGTTATAGTTTAAACATGCCTGTTGTACATGTGTGCAAACACTCAGAGCCTTAAAATAAGGTTTTCACCAATCTGTTTTTTGGTGAGAAACCTTCTATTTCAAGGTCCTGTGCGTTTTCAGACAAGTACAATATGTATTTTTAGTGTTTCTGAATAAATCCCTCCTTTTAATGCATTTTCTCACAGAAAATGAGTCTCTCGCCATGGAAAAATGGCTTTTTTGAAAAAGCATATTCTGGTCGAGAAATCGTGTTTTAAACAATAAAAACGACTCCCGGCCATATTTTGTTCACATTTTTACTTTTGGTAAGCTAGCCCGTATTCATAACGCACTAAACCTTTTTATCGCGTTAAACGCCTTTTCTCGACAACAAAAGCACAATTTCATCAAAAACAAACAAAACAAGAAAAATGAATCTATTCAACAAGTCTGCAACACATCCTTAAGAGTTACATGATTTCACCCAATGTCAATGTGTAATTTCTCCAGTTCTGATCATTGTTTAGGTTGTCAAAACACAGTGACATCTTTTTATGGCTTTAAACGCAATTTCTCCTCGAGAGAAACATGATTTCACTAAAAACGTTATAGTTTAAACATGCCTGTTGTACATGTGTGCAAACACTCAGAGCCTTAAAATAAGGTTTTCACCAATGTGTTTTTGGTGAGAAACCTTCTATTTCAAGGTTCTGTGCGTTTTCAGACAAGTACAATATGTATTTTTAGTGTTTCTGATGAAATCCCTCCTTTTAATGCATTTTCTCACAGAAAATGAGTCTCTCGCCATGGGAAAATGGCTTTTTTGAAAAAGCATATTCTGGTCGAGAAATCGTGTTTTAAACAATAAAAACGACTCCCGGCCATATTTAGTTCACATTTTTACTTTTGGTAACGTAGTCCGTATTCGTAACGCACTAAACCTTTTTATCGCGTTAAACGCCTTTTCTCGACAAGAAAAGCACAATTTCATCAAAAACAAACAAAACAAGAAAAATGAATCTATTCAACAAGTCTGTAACACATCCTTAATTGTTCCGTGTTTTCACGCAATGTCAATGTGTAATTTCAGCAGTTCTGATCATTGTTTAGGTTGTTGGTAGCTTGGTCCAATGCCAAAACACAGTGAAATCTTTTTATTGCTTTAAACGCGTTTTCTCCTCGAGAGAAACATGATTTCACTAAAAACGTTAGAGTTAAAACATGCCTGTTGTACATGTGTGCAAACACTCAGAGCCTTAAAACAGGGTTTTGACCAATGTGTTTTTTGGTGAGAACCCTTCTATTTCAAGGTTCTGTGCGTTTTCAGAAACGTACAATATGTATTTTTAGCATTTCTGATGAGATCTCTACTTTCAAATGTATTTTCTCACAGAAAATGAGTCTCTGGACATAGGAAAATGGCTTGATTGGCTTTTTGGTAGCTTGGTCCAATGCCAAAACACAGGGAAATCTTTTTATGGCTTTAAACGCGTTTTCTCCTCGAGATAAACATGATTTCAATAAAAACGTTATAGTTTAAACATGCCTGTTGTACATGTGTGCAAACACTCAGAGCCTTAAAATAGGGTTTTCACCAATGTTTTTTTGGTGAGAAACCTATTTCAAGGTTCTGTTTGTTTTCAGACAAGTACAATATGTATTTTTAGTGTTTCTGATGAAATCCCTCCTTTTAATGCATTTTCTCACAGAAAATGAGTTTCTCGCCATGGGAAAACGGCTTTTTTGAAAAAGCATATTCTGGTCGAGAAATCGTGTTTTAAACAATAAAAACGACTCCCGGCCATATTTTGTTCACATTTTTACTTTTGGTAAGCTAGCCCGTATTCATAACGCACTAAATCTTTTTATCGCGTTAAACGCCTTTTCTCGACAAGAAAAGCACAATTTCATCAAAAACAAACAAAACAAGAAAAATGAATCTATTCAACAAGTCTGCAACACGTCCTTAAGAGTTACATGATTTCACCCAATGTCAATGTGTAATTTCTCCAGTTCTGATCATTGTTTAGCTTGTTGGTAGCTTGGTCCAATGCCAAAACACAGTGAAATCTTTTTATGGCTTTAAACGCAATTTCTCCTCGAGAGAAACATGATTTCATTAAAAACGTTATAGTTTAAACATGCCTGTTGTACATGTGTGCAAACACTCAGAGCCTTAAAATAAGGTTTTCACCAATCTGTTTTTTGGTGAGAAACCTTCTATTTCAAGGTCCTGTGCGTTTTCAGACAAGTACAATATGTATTTTTAGTGTTTCTGAATAAATCCCTCCTTTTAATGCATTTTCTCACAGAAAATGAGTCTCTCGCCATGGAAAAATGGCTTTTTTGAAAAAGCATATTCTGGTCGAGAAATCGTGTTTTAAACAATAAAAACGACTCCCGGCCATATTTTGTTCACATTTTTACTTTTGGTAAGCTAGCCCGTATTCATAACGCACTAAACCTTTTTATCGCGTTAAACGCCTTTTCTCGACAAGAAAAGCACAATTTCATCAAAAACAAACAAAACAAGAAAAATGAATCTATTCAACAAGTCTGCAACACATCCTTAAGAGTTACATGATTTCACCCAATGTCAATGTGTAATTTCTCCAGTTCTGATCATTGTTTAGGTTGTCAAAACACAGTGACATCTTTTTATGGCTTTAAACGCAATTTCTCCTCGAGAGAAACATGATTTCACTAAAAACGTTATAGTTTAAACATGCCTGTTGTACATGTGTGCAAACACTCAGAGCCTTAAAATAAGGTTTTCACCAATGTGTTTTTGGTGAGAAACCTTCTATTTCAAGGTTCTGTGCGTTTTCAGACAAGTACAATATGTATTTTTAGTGTTTCTGATGAAATCCCTCCTTTTAATGCATTTTCTCACAGAAAATGAGTCTCTCGCCATGGGAAAATGGCTTTTTTGAAAAAGCATATTCTGGTCGATAAATCGTGTTTTAAACAATAAAAACGACTCCCGGCCATATTTAGTTCACATTTTTACTTTTGGTAACGTAGTCCGTATTCGTAACGCACTAAACCTTTTTATCGCGTTAAACGCCTTTTCTCGACAAGAAAAGCACAATTTCATCAAAAACAAACAAAACAAGAAAAATGAATCTATTCAACAAGTCTGCAACACATCCTTAAGAGTTACATGATTTCACCCAATGTCAATGTGTAATTTCTCCAGTTCTGATCATTGTTTAGGTTGTCAAAACACAGTGACATCTTTTTATGGCTTTAAACGCAATTTCTCCTCGAGAGAAACATGATTTCACTAAAAACGTTATAGTTTAAACATGCCTGTTGTACATGTGTGCAAACACTCAGAGCCTTAAAATAAGGTTTTCACCAATGTGTTTTTTGGTGAGAAACCTTCTATTTCAAGGTTCTGTGCGTTTTCAGACAAGTACAATATGTATTTTTAGTGTTTCTGATGAAATCCCTCCTTTTAATGCATTTTCTCACAGAAAATGAGTCTCTCGCCATGGGAAAATGGCTTTTTTGAAAAAGCATATTCTGGTCGAGAAATCGTGTTTTAAACAATAAAAACGACTCCCGGCCATATTTAGTTCACATTTTTACTTTTGGTAACGTAGTCCGTATTCGTAACGCACTAAACCTTTTTATCGCGTTAAACGCCTTTTCTCGACAAGAAAAGCACAATTTCATCAAAAACAAACAAAACAAGAAAAATGAATCTATTCAACAAGTCTGTAACACATCCTTAATTGTTCCGTGTTTTCACGCAATGTCAATGTGTAATTTCAGCAGTTCTGATCATTGTTTAGGTTGTTGGTAGCTTGGTCCAATGCCAAAACACAGTGAAATCTTTTTATTGCTTTAAACGCGTTTTCTCCTCGAGAGAAACATGATTTCACTAAAAACGTTAGAGTTAAAACATGCCTGTTGTACATGTGTGCAAACACTCAGAGCCTTAAAACAGGGTTTTGACCAATGTGTTTTTTGGTGAGAACCCTTCTATTTCAAGGTTCTGTGCGTTTTCAGAAACGTACAATATGTATTTTTAGCATTTCTGATGAGATCTCTACTTTCAAATGTATTTTCTCACAGAAAATGAGTCTCTGGACATAGGAAAATGGCTTGATTGGCTTTTTGGTAGCTTGGTCCAATGCCAAAACACAGGGAAATCTTTTTATGGCTTTAAACGCGTTTTCTCCTCGAGATAAACATGATTTCAATAAAAACGTTATAGTTTAAACATGCCTGTTGTACATGTGTGCAAACACTCAGAGCCTTAAAATAGGGTTTTCACCAATGTTTTTTTGGTGAGAAACCTATTTCAAGGTTCTGTTTGTTTTCAGACAAGTACAATATGTATTTTTAGTGTTTCTGATGAAATCCCTCCTTTTAATGCATTTTCTCACAGAAAATGAGTTTCTCGCCATGGGAAAACGGCTTTTTTGAAAAAGCATATTCTGGTCGAGAAATCGTGTTTTAAACAATAAAAACGACTCCCGGCCATATTTTGTTCACATTTTTACTTTTGGTAAGCTAGCCCGTATTCATAACGCACTAAATCTTTTTATCGCGTTAAACGCCTTTTCTCGACAAGAAAAGCACAATTTCATCAAAAACAAACAAAACAAGAAAAATGAATCTATTCAACAAGTCTGCAACACGTCCTTAAGAGTTACATGATTTCACCCAATGTCAATGTGTAATTTCTCCAGTTCTGATCATTGTTTAGCTTGTTGGTAGCTTGGTCCAATGCCAAAACACAGTGAAATCTTTTTATGGCTTTAAACGCAATTTCTCCTCGAGAGAAACATGATTTCATTAAAAACGTTATAGTTTAAACATGCCTGTTGTACATGTGTGCAAACACTCAGAGCCTTAAAATAAGGTTTTCACCAATCTGTTTTTTGGTGAGAAACCTTCTATTTCAAGGTCCTGTGCGTTTTCAGACAAGTACAATATGTATTTTTAGTGTTTCTGAATAAATCCCTCCTTTTAATGCATTTTCTCACAGAAAATGAGTCTCTCGCCATGGAAAAATGGCTTTTTTGAAAAAGCATATTCTGGTCGAGAAATCGTGTTTTAAACAATAAAAACGACTCCCGGCCATATTTTGTTCACATTTTTACTTTTGGTAAGCTAGCCCGTATTCATAACGCACTAAACCTTTTTATCGCGTTAAACGCCTTTTCTCGACAAGAAAAGCACAATTTCATCAAAAACAAACAAAACAAGAAAAATGAATCTATTCAACAAGTCTGCAACACATCCTTAAGAGTTACATGATTTCACCCAATGTCAATGTGTAATTTCTCCAGTTCTGATCATTGTTTAGGTTGTCAAAACACAGTGACATCTTTTTATGGCTTTAAACGCAATTTCTCCTCGAGAGAAACATGATTTCACTAAAAACGTTATAGTTTAAACATGCCTGTTGTACATGTGTGCAAACACTCAGAGCCTTAAAATAAGGTTTTCACCAATGTGTTTTTGGTGAGAAACCTTCTATTTCAAGGTTCTGTGCGTTTTCAGACAAGTACAATATGTATTTTTAGTGTTTCTGATGAAATCCCTCCTTTTAATGCATTTTCTCACAGAAAATGAGTCTCTCGCCATGGGAAAATGGCTTTTTTGAAAAAGCATATTCTGGTCGATAAATCGTGTTTTAAACAATAAAAACGACTCCCGGCCATATTTAGTTCACATTTTTACTTTTGGTAACGTAGTCCGTATTCGTAACGCACTAAACCTTTTTATCGCGTTAAACGCCTTTTCTCGACAAGAAAAGCACAATTTCATCAAAAACAAACAAAACAAGAAAAATGAATCTATTCAACAAGTCTGCAACACATCCTTAAGAGTTACATGATTTCACCCAATGTCAATGTGTAATTTCTCCAGTTCTGATCATTGTTTAGGTTGTCAAAACACAGTGACATCTTTTTATGGCTTTAAACGCAATTTCTCCTCGAGAGAAACATGATTTCACTAAAAACGTTATAGTTTAAACATGCCTGTTGTACATGTGTGCAAACACTCAGAGCCTTAAAATAAGGTTTTCACCAATGTGTTTTTTGGTGAGAAACCTTCTATTTCAAGGTTCTGTGCGTTTTCAGACAAGTACAATATGTATTTTTAGTGTTTCTGATGAAATCCCTCCTTTTAATGCATTTTCTCACAGAAAATGAGTCTCTCGCCATGGGAAAATGGCTTTTTTGAAAAAGCATATTCTGGTCGAGAAATCGTGTTTTAAACAATAAAAACGACTCCCGGCCATATTTAGTTCACATTTTTACTTTTGGTAACGTAGTCCGTATTCGTAACGCACTAAACCTTTTTATCGCGTTAAACGCCTTTTCTCGACAAGAAAAGCACAATTTCATCAAAAACAAACAAAACAAGAAAAATGAATCTATTCAACAAGTCTGTAACACATCCTTAATTGTTCCGTGTTTTCACGCAATGTCAATGTGTAATTTCAGCAGTTCTGATCATTGTTTAGGTTGTTGGTAGCTTGGTCCAATGCCAAAACACAGTGAAATCTTTTTATTGCTTTAAACGCGTTTTCTCCTCGAGAGAAACATGATTTCACTAAAAACGTTAGAGTTAAAACATGCCTGTTGTACATGTGTGCAAACACTCAGAGCCTTAAAACAGGGTTTTGACCAATGTGTTTTTTGGTGAGAACCCTTCTATTTCAAGGTTCTGTGCGTTTTCAGAAACGTACAATATGTATTTTTAGCATTTCTGATGACATCTCTACTTTCAAATGTATTTTCTCACAGAAAATGAGTCTCTGGACATAGGAAAATGGCTTGATTAGCTTTTTGGTAGCTTGGTCCAATGCCAAAACACAGGGAAATCTTTTTATGGCTTTAAACGCGTTTTCTCCTCGAGATAAACATGATTTCAATAAAAACGTTATAGTTTAAACATGCCTGTTGTACATGTGTGCAAACACTCAGAGCCTTAAAATAGGGTTTTCACCAATGTTTTTTTGGTGAGAAACCTATTTCAAGGTTCTGTTTGTTTTCAGACAAGTACAATATGTATTTTTAGTGTTTCTGATGAAATCCCTCCTTTTAATGCATTTTCTCACAGAAAATGAGTTTCTCGCCATGGGAAAACGGCTTTTTTGAAAAAGCATATTCTGGTCGAGAAATCGTGTTTTAAACAATAAAAACGACTCCCGGCCATATTTTGTTCACATTTTTACTTTTGGTGAGCTAGCCCGTATTCATAACGCACTAAATCTTTTTATCGCGTTAAACGCCTTTTCTCGACAAGAAAAGCACAATTTCATCAAAAACAAACAAAACAAGAAAAATGAATCTATTCAACAAGTCTGCAACACGTCCTTAAGAGTTACATGATTTCACCCAATGTCAATGTGTAATTTCTCCAGTTCTGATCATTGTTTAGCTTGTTGGTAGCTTGGTCCAATGCCAAAACACAGTGAAATCTTTTTATGGCTTTAAACGCAATTTCTCCTCGAGAGAAACATGATTTCATTAAAAACGTTATAGTTTAAACATGCCTGTTGTACATGTGTGCAAACACTCAGAGCCTTAAAATAAGGTTTTCACCAATCTGTTTTTTGGTGAGAAACCTTCTATTTCAAGGTCCTGTGCGTTTTCAGACAAGTACAATATGTATTTTTAGTGTTTCTGAATAAATCCCTCCTTTTAATGCATTTTCTCACAGAAAATGAGTCTCTCGCCATGGAAAAATGGCTTTTTTGAAAAAGCATATTCTGGTCGAGAAATCGTGTTTTAAACAATAAAAACGACTCCCGGCCATATTTTGTTCACATTTTTACTTTTGGTAAGCTAGCCCGTATTCATAACGCACTAAACCTTTTTATCGCGTTAAACGCCTTTTCTCGACAACAAAAGCACAATTTCATCAAAAACAAACAAAACAAGAAAAATGAATCTATTCAACAAGTCTGCAACACGTCCTTAAGAGTTAAATGATTTCACCCAATGTCAATGTGTAATTTTTCCAGTTCTGATCATTGTTTAGGTTGTTGGTAGCTTGGTCCAATGCCAAAACACAGTGAAATCTTTTTATGGCTTTAAACGCAATGTCTCCTCGAGAGAAACATGATTTCACTAAAAACGTTATAGTTTAAACATGCCTGTTGTACATGTGTGCAAACACTCAGAGCCTTAAAACAGGGTTTTGACCAATGTGTTTTTTGGTGAGAACCCTTCTATTTCAAGGTTCTGTGCGTTTTCAGAAACGTACAATATGTATTTTTAGCATTTCTGATGAGATCTCTACTTTCAAATGTATTTTCTCACAGAAAATGAGTCTCTGGACATAGGAAAATGGCTTGATTAGCTTTTTGGTAGCTTGGTTTAATGCCAAAACACAGTGAAATCTTTTTATGGCTTTAAACGCAATTTCTCCTCGAGAGAAACATGATTTCATTAAAAACGTTATAGTTTAAACATGCCTGTTGTACATGTGTGCAAACACTCAGAGCCTTAAAATAAGGTTTTCACCAATCTGTTTTTTGGTGAGAAACCTTCTATTTCAAGGTCCTGTGCGTTTTCAGACAAGTACAATATGTATTTTTAGTGTTTCTGAATAAATCCCTCCTTTTAATGCATTTTCTCACAGAAAATGAGTCTCTCGCCATGGAAAAATGGCTTTTTTGAAAAAGCATATTCTGGTCGAGAAATCGTGTTTTAAACAATAAAAACGACTCCCGGCCATATTTTGTTCACATTTTTACTTTTGGTAAGCTAGCCCGTATTCATAACGCACTAAATCTTTGTATCGCGTTAAACGCCTTTTCTCGACAAGAAAAGCACAATTTCATCAAAAACAAACAAAACAAGAAAAATGAATCTATTCAACAAGTCTGCAACACGTCCTTAAGAGTTAGATGATTTCACCCAATGTCAATGTGTAATTTCTCCAGTTCTGATCATTGTTTAGGTTGTTGGTAGCTTGGTCCAATGCCAAAACACAGTGAAATCTTTTTATGGCTTTAAACGCAATTTCTCCTCGAGAGAAACATGATTTCACTAAAAACGTTATAGTTTAAACATGCCTGTTGTACATGTGTGCAAACACTCAGAGCCTTAAAATAAGGTTTTCACCAATGTGTTTTTTGGCGAGAAACCTTCTATTTCAAGGTTCTGTGCGTTTTCAGAGAAGTACAATATGTATTTTTAGTGTTTCTGATGAAATCCCTCCTTTTAATGCATTTTCTCACAGAAAATGAGTCTCTCAGCATGGGAAAATGGCTTTTTTGAAAAAGCATATTCTGGTCGAGAAATCGTGTTTTAAACAATAAAAACGACTCCCGGCCATATTTAGTTCAAATTTTTACTTTTGGTAACGTAGTCCGTATTCGTAACGCACTAAACCTTTTTATCGCGTTAAACGCCTTTTCTCGACAACAAAAGCACAATTTCATCAAAAACAAACAAAAAAAGAAAAATGAATCTATTCAACAAGTCTGTAACACATCCTTAATTGTTCCGTGTTTTCACCCAATGTCAATGTGTAATTTCTCCAGTTCTGATCATTGTTTAGGTTGTTGGTAGCTTGGTCCAATGCCAAAACACAGTGAAATCTTTTTATGGCTTTAAACGCAATTTCTCCTCGAGAGAAACATGATTTCACTAAAAACGTTATAGTTTAAACATGCCTGTTGTACATGTGTGCAAACACTCAGAGCCTTAAAATAAGGTTTTCACCAATCTGTTTTTTGGTGAGAAACCTTCTATTTCAAGGTCCTGTGCGTTTTCAGACAAGTACAATATGTATTTTTAGTGTTTCTGAATAAATCCCTCCTTTTAATGCATTTTCTCACAGAAAATGAGTCTCTCGCCATGGAAAAATGGCTTTTTTGAAAAAGCATATTCTGGTCGAGAAATCGTGTTCTAAACAATAAAAACGACTCCCGGCCATATTTTGTTCACATTTTTACTTTTGGTAAGCTAGCCCGTATTCATAACGCACTAAACCTTTTTATCGCGTTAAACGCCTTTTCTCGACAAGAAAAGCACAATTTCATCAAAAACAAACAAAACAAGAAAAATGAATCTATTCAACAAGTCTGCAACACATCCTTAAGAGTTACATGATTTCACCCAATGTCAATGTGTAATTTCTCCAGTTCTGATCATTGTTTAGGTTGTCAAAACACAGTGACATCTTTTTATGGCTTTAAACGCAATTTCTCCTCGAGAGAAACATGATTTCACTAAAAACGTTATAGTTTAAACATGCCTGTTGTACATGTGTGCAAACACTCAGAGCCTTAAAATAAGGTTTTCACCAATGTGTTTTTGGTGAGAAACCTTCTATTTCAAGGCTCTGTGCGTTTTCAGACAAGTACAATATGTATTTTTAGTGTTTCTGATGAAATCCCTCCTTTTAATGCATTTTCTCACAGAAAATGAGTCTCTCGCCATGGGAAAATGGCTTTTTTGAAAAAGCATATTCTGGTCGAGAAATCGTGTTTTAAACAATAAAAACGACTCCCGGCCATATTTAGTTCACATTTTTACTTTTGGTAACGTAGTCCGTATTCGTAACGCACTAAACCTTTTTATCGCGTTAAACGCCTTTTCTCGACAAGAAAAGCACAATTTCATCAAAAACAAACAAAACAAGAAAAATGAATCTATTCAACAAGTCTGTAACACATCCTTAATTGTTCCGTGTTTTCACGCAATGTCAATGTGTAATTTCAGCAGTTCTGATCATTGTTTAGGTTGTTGGTAGCTTGGTCCAATGCCAAACACAGTGAAATCTTTTTATGGCTTTAAACGCGTTTTCTCCTCGAGAGAAACATGATTTCACTAAAAACGTTATAGTTTAAACATGCCTGTTGTACATGTGTGCAAACACTCAGAGCCTTAAAATAAGGTTTTCACCAATGTTTTTGGGTGAGAAACCTTCTATTTCAAGGTCCTGTGCGTTTTCAGACAAGTACAATATGTATTTTTAGTGTTTCTGAATAAATCCCTCCTTTTAATGCATTTTCTCACAGAAAATGAGTCTCTCGCCATGGGAAAACGGCTTTTTTGAAAAAGCATATTCTGGTAGAGAAATCGTGTTTTAAACAATAAAAACGACTCCCGGCCATATTTAGTTCACATATTTACTTTTGGTAAGCTAGCCCGTATTCATAACGCACTAAACCTTTTTATCGCGTTAAACGCCTTTTCTCGACAACAAAAGCACAATTTCATCAAAAACAAACAAAACAAGAAAAATGAATCTATTCAACAAGTCTGCAACACGTCCTTAAGAGTTAAATGATTTCACCCAATGTCAATGTGTAATTTTTCCAGTTCTGATCATTGTTTAGGTTGTTGGTAGCTTGGTCCAATGCCAAAACACAGTGAAATCTTTTTATGGCTTTAAACGCAATGTCTCCTCGAGAGAAACATGATTTCACTAAAAACGTTATAGTTTAAACATGCCTGTTGTACATGTGTGCAAACACTCAGAGCCTTAAAATAAGGTTTTCACCAATGTGTTTTTGGTGAGAAACCTTCTATTTCAAGGTTCTGTGCGTTTTCAGACAAGTACAATATGTATTTTTAGTGTTTCTGATGAAATCCCTCCTTTTAATGCATTTTCTCACAGAAAATGAGTCTCTCGCCATGGGAAAATGGCTTTTTTAAAAAAGCATATTCTGGTCGATAAATCGTGTTTTAAACAATAAAAACGACTCCCGGCCATATTTAGTTCACATTTTTACTTTTGGTAACGTAGTCCGTATTCGTAACGCACTAAACCTTTTTATCGCGTTAAACGCCTTTTCTCGACAAGAAAAGCACAATTTCATCAAAAACAAACAAAACAAGAAAAATGAATCTATTCAACAAGTCTGTAACACATCCTTAATTGTTCCGTGTTTTCACGCAATGTCAATGTGTAATTTCAGCAGTTCTGATCATTGTTTAGGTTGTTGGTAGCTTGGTCCAATGTCAAAACACAGTGAAATCTTTTTATTGCTTTAAACGCGTTTTCTCCTCGAGAGAAACATGATTTCACTAAAAACGTTAGAGTTAAAACATGCCTGTTGTACATGTGTGCAAACACTCAGAGCCTTAAAACAGGGTTT
Source organism: Lampris incognitus (assembly GCF_029633865.1). NCBI lineage: Eukaryota > Metazoa > Chordata > Actinopteri > Lampriformes > Lampridae > Lampris > Lampris incognitus. The sequence goes on from NW_026611079.1 coordinate 272,017, forward strand.
TGACCAATGTGTTTTTTGGTGAGAACCCTTCTATTTCAAGGTTCTGTGCGTTTTCAGAAACGTACAATATGTATTTTTAGCATTTCTGATGAGATCTCTACTTTCAAATGTATTTTCTCACAGAAAATGAGTCTCTGGACATAGGAAAATGGCTTGATTGGCTTTTTGGTAGCTTGGTCCAATGCCAAAACACAGGGAAATCTTTTTATGGCTTTAAACGCGTTTTCTCCAGTTTTTAATTTCTCCAGTTCTGATCATTGTTTAGGTTGTCAAAACACAGTGACATCTTTTTATGGCTTTAAACGCAATTTCTCCTCGAGAGAAACATGATTTCACTAAAAACGTTATAGTTTAAACATGCCTGTTGTACATGTGTGCAAACACTCAGAGCCTTAAAATAAGGTTTTCACCAATGTGTTTTTGGTGAGAAACCTTCTATTTCAAGGTTCTGTGCGTTTTCAGACAAGTACAATATGTATTTTTAGTGTTTCTGATGAAATCCCTCCTTTTAATGCATTTTCTCACAGAAAATGAGTCTCTCGCCATGGGAAAATGGCTTTTTTGAAAAAGCATATTCTGGTCGATAAATCGTGTTTTAAACAATAAAAACGACTCCCGGCCATATTTAGTTCACATTTTTACTTTTGGTAACGTAGTCCGTATTCGTAACGCACTAAACCTTTTTATCGCGTTAAACGCCTTTTCTCGACAAGAAAAGCACAATTTCATCAAAAACAAACAAAACAAGAAAAATGAATCTATTCAACAAGTCGGCAACACGTCCTTAAGAGTTACATGATTTCACCCAATGTCAATGTGTAATTTCTCCAGTTCTGATCATTGTTTAGCTTGTTGGTAGCTTGGTCCAATGCCAAAACACAGTGAAATCTTTTTATGGCTTTAAACGCAATTTCTCCTCGAGAGAAACATGATTTCATTAAAAACGTTATAGTTTAAACATGCCTGTTGTACATGTGTGCAAACACTCAGAGCCTTAAAATAAGGTTTTCACCAATCTGTTTTTTGGTGAGAAACCTTCTATTTCAAGGTCCTGTGCGTTTTCAGACAAGTACAATATGTATTTTTAGTGTTTCTGAATAAATCCCTCCTTTTAATGCATTTTCTCACAGAAAATGAGTCTCTCGCCATGGAAAAATGGCTTTTTTGAAAAAGCATATTCTGGTCGAGAAATCGTGTTTTAAACAATAAAAACGACTCCCGGCCATATTTTGTTCACATTTTTACTTTTGGTAAGCTAGCCCGTATTCATAACGCACTAAACCTTTTTATCGCGTTAAACGCCTTTTCTCGACAACAAAAGCACAATTTCATCAAAAACAAACAAAACAAGAAAAATGAATCTATTCAACAAGTCTGCAACACATCCTTAAGAGTTACATGATTTCACCCAATGTCAATGTGTAATTTCTCCAGTTCTGATCATTGTTTAGGTTGTCAAAACACAGTGACATCTTTTTATGGCTTTAAACGCAATTTCTCCTCGAGAGAAACATGATTTCACTAAAAACGTTATAGTTTAAACATGCCTGTTGTACATGTGTGCAAACACTCAGAGCCTTAAAATAAGGTTTTCACCAATGTGTTTTTGGTGAGAAACCTTCTATTTCAAGGTTCTGTGCGTTTTCAGACAAGTACAATATGTATTTTTAGTGTTTCTGATGAAATCCCTCCTTTTAATGCATTTTCTCACAGAAAATGAGTCTCTCGCCATGGGAAAATGGCTTTTTTGAAAAAGCATATTCTGGTCGAGAAATCGTGTTTTAAACAATAAAAACGACTCCCGGCCATATTTAGTTCACATTTTTACTTTTGGTAACGTAGTCCGTATTCGTAACGCACTAAACCTTTTTATCGCGTTAAACGCCTTTTCTCGACAAGAAAAGCACAATTTCATCAAAAACAAACAAAACAAGAAAAATGAATCTATTCAACAAGTCTGTAACACATCCTTAATTGTTCCGTGTTTTCACGCAATGTCAATGTGTAATTTCAGCAGTTCTGATCATTGTTTAGGTTGTTGGTAGCTTGGTCCAATGCCAAAACACAGTGAAATCTTTTTATTGCTTTAAACGCGTTTTCTCCTCGAGAGAAACATGATTTCACTAAAAACGTTAGAGTTAAAACATGCCTGTTGTACATGTGTGCAAACACTCAGAGCCTTAAAACAGGGTTTTGACCAATGTGTTTTTTGGTGAGAACCCTTCTATTTCAAGGTTCTGTGCGTTTTCAGAAACGTACAATATGTATTTTTAGCATTTCTGATGAGATCTCTACTTTCAAATGTATTTTCTCACAGAAAATGAGTCTCTGGACATAGGAAAATGGCTTGATTGGCTTTTTGGTAGCTTGGTCCAATGCCAAAACACAGGGAAATCTTTTTATGGCTTTAAACGCGTTTTCTCCTCGAGATAAACATGATTTCAATAAAAACGTTATAGTTTAAACATGCCTGTTGTACATGTGTGCAAACACTCAGAGCCTTAAAATAGGGTTTTCACCAATGTTTTTTTGGTGAGAAACCTATTTCAAGGTTCTGTTTGTTTTCAGACAAGTACAATATGTATTTTTAGTGTTTCTGATGAAATCCCTCCTTTTAATGCATTTTCTCACAGAAAATGAGTTTCTCGCCATGGGAAAACGGCTTTTTTGAAAAAGCATATTCTGGTCGAGAAATCGTGTTTTAAACAATAAAAACGACTCCCGGCCATATTTTGTTCACATTTTTACTTTTGGTAAGCTAGCCCGTATTCATAACGCACTAAATCTTTTTATCGCGTTAAACGCCTTTTCTCGACAAGAAAAGCACAATTTCATCAAAAACAAACAAAACAAGAAAAATGAATCTATTCAACAAGTCTGCAACACGTCCTTAAGAGTTACATGATTTCACCCAATGTCAATGTGTAATTTCTCCAGTTCTGATCATTGTTTAGCTTGTTGGTAGCTTGGTCCAATGCCAAAACACAGTGAAATCTTTTTATGGCTTTAAACGCAATTTCTCCTCGAGAGAAACATGATTTCATTAAAAACGTTATAGTTTAAACATGCCTGTTGTACATGTGTGCAAACACTCAGAGCCTTAAAATAAGGTTTTCACCAATCTGTTTTTTGGTGAGAAACCTTCTATTTCAAGGTCCTGTGCGTTTTCAGACAAGTACAATATGTATTTTTAGTGTTTCTGAATAAATCCCTCCTTTTAATGCATTTTCTCACAGAAAATGAGTCTCTCGCCATGGAAAAATGGCTTTTTTGAAAAAGCATATTCTGGTCGAGAAATCGTGTTTTAAACAATAAAAACGACTCCCGGCCATATTTTGTTCACATTTTTACTTTTGGTAAGCTAGCCCGTATTCATAACGCACTAAACCTTTTTATCGCGTTAAACGCCTTTTCTCGACAAGAAAAGCACAATTTCATCAAAAACAAACAAAACAAGAAAAATGAATCTATTCAACAAGTCTGCAACACATCCTTAAGAGTTACATGATTTCACCCAATGTCAATGTGTAATTTCTCCAGTTCTGATCATTGTTTAGGTTGTCAAAACACAGTGACATCTTTTTATGGCTTTAAACGCAATTTCTCCTCGAGAGAAACATGATTTCACTAAAAACGTTATAGTTTAAACATGCCTGTTGTACATGTGTGCAAACACTCAGAGCCTTAAAATAAGGTTTTCACCAATGTGTTTTTGGTGAGAAACCTTCTATTTCAAGGTTCTGTGCGTTTTCAGACAAGTACAATATGTATTTTTAGTGTTTCTGATGAAATCCCTCCTTTTAATGCATTTTCTCACAGAAAATGAGTCTCTCGCCATGGGAAAATGGCTTTTTTGAAAAAGCATATTCTGGTCGATAAATCGTGTTTTAAACAATAAAAACGACTCCCGGCCATATTTAGTTCACATTTTTACTTTTGGTAACGTAGTCCGTATTCGTAACGCACTAAACCTTTTTATCGCGTTAAACGCCTTTTCTCGACAAGAAAAGCACAATTTCATCAAAAACAAACAAAACAAGAAAAATGAATCTATTCAACAAGTCTGCAACACATCCTTAAGAGTTACATGATTTCACCCAATGTCAATGTGTAATTTCTCCAGTTCTGATCATTGTTTAGGTTGTCAAAACACAGTGACATCTTTTTATGGCTTTAAACGCAATTTCTCCTCGAGAGAAACATGATTTCACTAAAAACGTTATAGTTTAAACATGCCTGTTGTACATGTGTGCAAACACTCAGAGCCTTAAAATAAGGTTTTCACCAATGTGTTTTTTGGTGAGAAACCTTCTATTTCAAGGTTCTGTGCGTTTTCAGACAAGTACAATATGTATTTTTAGTGTTTCTGATGAAATCCCTCCTTTTAATGCATTTTCTCACAGAAAATGAGTCTCTCGCCATGGGAAAATGGCTTTTTTGAAAAAGCATATTCTGGTCGAGAAATCGTGTTTTAAACAATAAAAACGACTCCCGGCCATATTTAGTTCACATTTTTACTTTTGGTAACGTAGTCCGTATTCGTAACGCACTAAACCTTTTTATCGCGTTAAACGCCTTTTCTCGACAAGAAAAGCACAATTTCATCAAAAACAAACAAAACAAGAAAAATGAATCTATTCAACAAGTCTGTAACACATCCTTAATTGTTCCGTGTTTTCACGCAATGTCAATGTGTAATTTCAGCAGTTCTGATCATTGTTTAGGTTGTTGGTAGCTTGGTCCAATGCCAAAACACAGTGAAATCTTTTTATTGCTTTAAACGCGTTTTCTCCTCGAGAGAAACATGATTTCACTAAAAACGTTAGAGTTAAAACATGCCTGTTGTACATGTGTGCAAACACTCAGAGCCTTAAAACAGGGTTTTGACCAATGTGTTTTTTGGTGAGAACCCTTCTATTTCAAGGTTCTGTGCGTTTTCAGAAACGTACAATATGTATTTTTAGCATTTCTGATGACATCTCTACTTTCAAATGTATTTTCTCACAGAAAATGAGTCTCTGGACATAGGAAAATGGCTTGATTAGCTTTTTGGTAGCTTGGTCCAATGCCAAAACACAGGGAAATCTTTTTATGGCTTTAAACGCGTTTTCTCCTCGAGATAAACATGATTTCAATAAAAACGTTATAGTTTAAACATGCCTGTTGTACATGTGTGCAAACACTCAGAGCCTTAAAATAGGGTTTTCACCAATGTTTTTTTGGTGAGAAACCTATTTCAAGGTTCTGTTTGTTTTCAGACAAGTACAATATGTATTTTTAGTGTTTCTGATGAAATCCCTCCTTTTAATGCATTTTCTCACAGAAAATGAGTTTCTCGCCATGGGAAAACGGCTTTTTTGAAAAAGCATATTCTGGTCGAGAAATCGTGTTTTAAACAATAAAAACGACTCCCGGCCATATTTTGTTCACATTTTTACTTTTGGTGAGCTAGCCCGTATTCATAACGCACTAAATCTTTTTATCGCGTTAAACGCCTTTTCTCGACAAGAAAAGCACAATTTCATCAAAAACAAACAAAACAAGAAAAATGAATCTATTCAACAAGTCTGCAACACGTCCTTAAGAGTTACATGATTTCACCCAATGTCAATGTGTAATTTCTCCAGTTCTGATCATTGTTTAGCTTGTTGGTAGCTTGGTCCAATGCCAAAACACAGTGAAATCTTTTTATGGCTTTAAACGCAATTTCTCCTCGAGAGAAACATGATTTCATTAAAAACGTTATAGTTTAAACATGCCTGTTGTACATGTGTGCAAACACTCAGAGCCTTAAAATAAGGTTTTCACCAATCTGTTTTTTGGTGAGAAACCTTCTATTTCAAGGTCCTGTGCGTTTTCAGACAAGTACAATATGTATTTTTAGTGTTTCTGATGAAATCCCTCCTTTTAATGCATTTTCTCACAGAAAATGAGTCTCTCGCCATGGAAAAATGGCTTTTTTGAAAAAGCATATTCTGGTCGAGAAATCGTGTTTTAAACAATAAAAACGACTCCCGGCCATATTTTGTTCACATTTTTACTTTTGGTAAGCTAGCCCGTATTCATAACGCACTAAACCTTTTTATCGCGTTAAACGCCTTTTCTCGACAAGAAAAGCACAATTTCATCAAAAACAAACAAAACAAGAAAAATGAATCTATTCAACAAGTCTGCAACACATCCTTAAGAGTTACATGATTTCACCCAATGTCAATGTGTAATTTCTCCAGTTCTGATCATTGTTTAGGTTGTCAAAACACAGTGACATCTTTTTATGGCTTTAAACGCAATTTCTCCTCGAGAGAAACATGATTTCACTAAAAACGTTATAGTTTAGACATGCCTGTTGTAAATGTGTGCAAACACTCAGAGCCTTAAAATAGGGTTTTGACCAATGTGTTTTTTGGTGAGAACCCTTCTATTTCAAGGTTCTGTGCGTTTTCAGAAACGTACAATATGTATTTTTTAGCATTTCTGATGAGATCTCTCCTTTCAAATGTATTTTCTTACAGAAAATGAGTCTCTGGACATAGGAAAATGGCTTGATTAGCTTTTTGGTAGCTTGGTCCAATGCCAAAACACAGTGAAATCTTTTTATGGCTTTAAACGCGTTTTCTCCTCGAGATAAACATGATTTCAATAAAAACGTTATAGTTTAAACATGCCTGTTGTACATGTGTGCAAACACTCAGAGCCTTAAAATAGGGTTTTCACCAATGTGTTTTTTGGTGAGAAACCTATTTCAAGGTTCTGTGCGTTTTCAGGCAAGTACAATATGTATTTTTAGTGTTTCTGATGAAATCCTTCCTTTAAATGCATTTTCTCACAGAAAATGAGTCTCTCGCCATGGGAAAACGGCTTTTTGAAAAAGCATATTCTGGTCGAGAAATCGTGTTTTAAACAATAAAAACGACTCCCGGCCATATTTAGTTCACATTTTTACTTTTGGTTACCTAGCCCGTATTCATAACGCACTAAACCTTTTTATCGCGTTAAACGCCTTTTCTCGACAACAAAAGCACAATTTCATCAAAAACAAACAAAAAAAGAAAAATGAATCTATTCAACAAGTCTGCAACACGTCCTTAAGAGTTACATGATTTCACCCAATGTCAATGTGTAATTTCTCCAGTTCTGATCATTGTTTAGGTTGTTGGTAGCTTGGTCCAATGCCAAAACACAGTGAAATCTTTTTACGGCTGTAAACGCAATTTCTCCTCGAGAGAAACATGATTTCATTAAAAACGTTATAGTTTAAACATGCCTGTTGTACATGTGTGCAAACACTCAGAGCCTTAAAATAGGGTTTTCACCAATGTGTTTTTTGGTGAGAAACCTTCTATTTCAAGGTCCTGTGCGTTTTCAGACAAGTACAATATATATTTTTAGTGTTTCTGAATAAATCACTCCTTTTAATGCATTTTCTCACAGAAAATGAGTCTCTCGCCATGGGAAAATGGCTTTTTTGAAAAAGCATATTCTGGTCGAGAAATCGTTTTTTAAACAATAAAAACGACTCCCGGCCTTATTTAGTTCACATTTTTACTTTTGGTAAGCTAGCCCGTATTCATAACGCACTAAACCTTTTTATCGCGTTAAACGCCTTTTCTCGACAACAAAAGCACAATTTCATCAAAAACAAAAAAACAAGAAAATTAATCTATTCAACAAGTCTGCAACACAACCTTAAGAGTTCCGTGTTTTCACGCAATGTCAATGTGTAATTTCAGCAGTTCTGATCATTGTTTAGCTTGTTGGTAGCTTGGTCCAATGCCAAAACACAGTGAAATCTTTTTATGGCTTTAAACGCGTTTTCTCCTCGAGAGAAACATGATTTCACTAAAAACGTTATAGTTTAAACATGCCTGTTGTAAATGTGTGCAAACACTCAGAGCCTTAAAATAGGGTTTTGACCAATGTGTTTTTTGGTGAGAACCCTTCTATTTCAAGGTTCTGTGCGTTTTCAGAAACGTACAATATGTATTTTTAGCATTTCTGATGAGATCTCTCCTTTCAAATGTATTTTCTCACAGAAAATGAGTCTCTGGACATAGGAAAATGGCTTGATTAGCTTTTTGGTAGCTTGGTCCAATGCCAAAACACAGTGAAATCTTTTTATGGCTTTAAACGTGTTTTCTCCTCGAGATAAACATGATTTCAATAAAAACGTTATAGTTTAAACATGCCTGTTGTACATGTGTGCAAACACTCAGAGCCTTAAAATAGGGTTTTCACCAATGTGTTTTTTGGTGAGAAACCTATTTCAAGGTTCTGTGCGTTTTCAGGCAAGTACAATATGTATTTTTAGTGTTTCTGATGAAATCCCTCCTTTAAATGCATTTTCTCACAGAAAATGAGTCTCTCGCCATGGGAAAATGGCTTTTTTGAAAAAGCATATTCTGGTCGAGAAATCGTGTTTTAAACAATAAAAACGACTCCCGGCCATATTTAGTTCACATTTTTACTTTTGGTTACCTAGCCCGTATTCATAACGCACTAAACCTTTTTATCGCGTTAAACGCCTTTTCTCGACAACAAAAGCACAATTTCATCAAAAACAAACAAAAAAAGAAAAATGAATCTATTCAACAAGTCTGCAACACGTCCTTAAGAGTTCCATGATTTCACCCAATGTCAATGTGTAATTTCTCCAGTTCTGATCATTGTTTAGGTTGTTGGTAGCTTGGTCCAATGCCAAAACACAGTGAAATCTTTTTACGGCTGTAAACGCAATTTCTCCTCGAGAGAAACATGATTTCATTAAAAACGTTATAGTTTAAACATGCCTGTTGTACATGTGTGCAAACACTCAGAGCCTTCAAATAGGGTTTTCACCAATGTGTTTTTTGGTGAGAAACCTTCTATTTCAAGGTCCTGTGCGTTTTCAGACAAGTACAATATATATTTTTAGTGTTTCTGATGAAATCCCTCCTTTAAATGCATTTTCTCACAGAAAATGAGTCTCTCGCCATGGGAAAACGGCTTTTTTGAAAAAGCATATTCTGGTCGAGAAATCGTGTTTTAATAAATAAAAACGACTCCCGGCCTTATTTAGTTCACATTTTTACTTTTGGTAACCTAGCCCGTATTCATAACGCACTAAGCCTTTTTATCGCGTTAAACGCCTTTTCTCGACAAGAAAAGCACAATTTCATCAAAAACAAACAAAACAAGAAAAATGAATCTATTCAACAAGTCTGCAACACATCCTTAAGAGTTACATGATTTCACGCAATGTCAATGTGTAATTTCAGCAGTTCTGATCATTGTTTAGCTTGTTGGTAGCTTGGTCCAATGCCAAAACACAGTGAAATCTTTTTATGGCTTTAAACGCATTTTCTCCTCGAGAGAAACATGATTTCACTAAAACGTTATAGTTTAAATATGCCTGTTGTACATGTGTGCAAACACTCAGAGCCTTAAAATAGGGTTTTCACCAATGTGTTTTTTGGTGAGAAACCTATTTCAAGGTTCTATGCGTTTTCAGACAAGTACAATATGTATTTTTAGTGTTTCTGATGAAATCCCTCCTTTAAATGCATTTTCTCACAGAAAATGAGTCTCTCGCCATGGGAAAACGGCTTTTTTGAAAAAGCATATTCTGGTCGAGAAATCGTGTTTTAAACAATAAAAACGACTCCCGACCATATTTAGTTCACATTTTTACTTTTGGTAACCTAGCCCGTATTCATAACGCACTAAACCTTTTTATCGCGTTAAACGCCTTTTCTCGACAACAAAAGCACAATTTCATCAAAAACAAACAAAACAAGAAAAATGAATCTATTCAACAAGTCTGCAACACGTCCTTAAGAGTTACATGATTTCACCCAATGTCAATGTGTAATTTCTCCAGTTCTGATCATTGTTTAGGTTGTTGGTAGCTTGGTCCAATGCCAAAACACAGTGAAATCTTTTTACGGCTTTAAACGCGTTTTCTCCTCGAGAGAAACATGATTTCATTAAAAACGTTATATAGTTTAAACATGCCTGTTGTACATGTGTGCAAACACTCAGAGCCTTAAAATAGGGTTTTCACGAATGTGTTTTTTGGTGAGAAACCTTCTATTTCAAGGTCCTGTGCGTTTTCAGACAAGTACAATATGTATTTTTAGTGTTTCTGATGAAATCCCTCCTTTTAATGCATTTTCTCACAGAAAATGAGTCTCTCGCCATGGGAAAATGGCTTTTTTGAAAAAGCATATTCTGGTCGAGAAATCGTTTTTTAAACAATAAAAACGACTCCCGGCCTTATTTAGTTCACATTTTTACTTTTGGTAAGCTAGCCCGTATTCATAACGCACTAAACCTTTTTATCGCGTTAAACGCCTTTTCTCGACAACAAAAGCACAATTTCATCAAAAACAAAAAAAACAAGAAAATTAATCTATTCAACAAGTCTGCAACACAACCTTAAGAGTTCCGTGTTTTCACGCAATGTCATTGTGTAATTTCAGCAGTTCTGATCATTGTTTAGCTTGTTGGTAGCTTGGTCCAATGCCAAAACACAGTGAAATCTTTTTATGGCTTTAAACGCGTTTTCTCCTCGAGAGAAACATGATTTCACTAAAAACGTTATAGTTTAAACATTCCTGTTGTAAATGTGTGCAAACACTCAGAGCCTTAAAATAGGGTTTTCACCAATGTGTTTTTTGGTGAGAAACCTTCTATTTCAAGGTTCTGTGCGTTTTCAGACACGTACAATATGTATTTTTAGCATTTCTGATGAGATCTCTCCTTTCAAATGTATTTTCTCACAGAAAATGATTCTCTGGACATAGGAAAATGTCTTGATTAGCTTTTTGGTAGCTTGGTCCAATTCCAAAACACAGTGAAATCTTTTTATGGCTTTAAACGCGTTTTCTCCTCGAGAGAACAATGATTTCAATAAAAACGTTATAGTTTAAACATGCCTGTTGTACATGTGTGCAAACACTCAGAGCCTTAATATATGGGTTTTCACCAATGTGTTTTTTGGTGAGAAACCTATTTCAAGGTTCTATGCGTTTTCAGACAAGTACAATATGTATTTTTAGTGTTTCTGATGAAATCCCTCCTTTAAATGCATTTTCTCACAGAAAATGAGTCTCTCGCCATGGGAAAACGGCTTTTTTGAAAAAGCATATTCTGGTCGAGAAATCGTGTTTTAAACAATAAAAACGACTCCCGACCATATTTAGTTCACATTTTTACTTTTGGTAACCTAGCCCGTATTCATAACGCACTAAACCTTTTTATCGCGTTAAACGCCTTTTCTCGACAACAAAAGCACAATTTCATCAAAAACAAACAAAACAAGAAAAATGAATCTATTCAACAAGTCTGCAACACGTCCTTAAGAGTTACATGATTTCACCCAATGTCAATGTGTAATTTCTCCAGTTCTGATCATTGTTTAGGTTGTTGGTAGCTTGGTCCAATGCCAAAACACAGTGAAATCTTTTTACGGCTTTAAACGCGTTTTCTCCTCGAGAGAAACATGATTTCATTAAAAACGTTATATAGTTTAAACATGCCTGTTGTACATGTGTGCAAACACTCAGAGCCTTAAAATAGGGTTTTCACGAATGTGTTTTTTGGTGAGAAACCTTCTATTTCAAGGTCCTGTGCGTTTTCAGACAAGTACAATATGTATTTTTAGTGTTTCTGATGAAATCCCTCCTTTTAATGCATTTTCTCACAGAAAATGAGTCTCTCGCCATGGGAAAATGGCTTTTTTGAAAAAGCATATTCTGGTCGAGAAATCGTTTTTTAAACAATAAAAACGACTCCCGGCCTTATTTAGTTCACATTTTTACTTTTGGTAAGCTAGCCCGTATTCATAACGCACTAAACCTTTTTATCGCGTTAAACGCCTTTTCTCGACAACAAAAGCACAATTTCATCAAAAACAAAAAAAACAAGAAAATTAATCTATTCAACAAGTCTGCAACACAACCTTAAGAGTTCCGTGTTTTCACGCAATGTCATTGTGTAATTTCAGCAGTTCTGATCATTGTTTAGCTTGTTGGTAGCTTGGTCCAATGCCAAAACACAGTGAAATCTTTTTATGGCTTTAAACGCGTTTTCTCCTCGAGAGAAACATGATTTCACTAAAAACGTTATAGTTTAAACATTCCTGTTGTAAATGTGTGCAAACACTCAGAGCCTTAAAATAGGGTTTTCACCAATGTGTTTTTTGGTGAGAAACCTTCTATTTCAAGGTTCTGTGCGTTTTCAGACACGTACAATATGTATTTTTAGCATTTCTGATGAGATCTCTCCTTTCAAATGTATTTTCTCACAGAAAATGATTCTCTGGACATAGGAAAATGTCTTGATTAGCTTTTTGGTAGCTTGGTCCAATTCCAAAACACAGTGAAATCTTTTTATGGCTTTAAACGCGTTTTCTCCTCGAGAGAACAATGATTTCAATAAAAACGTTATAGTTTAAACATGCCTGTTGTACATGTGTGCAAACACTCAGAGCCTTAATATATGGGTTTTCACCAATGTGTTTTTTGGTGAGAAACCTATTTCAAGGTTCTATGCGTTTTCAGACAAGTACAATATGTATTTTTAGTGTTTCTGATGAAATCCCTCCTTTAAATGCATTTTCTCACAGAAAATGAGTCTCTCGCCATGGGAAAACGGCTTTTTTGAAAAAGCATATTCTGGTGGAGAAATCGTGTTTTAAACAATAAAAACGACTCCCGGCCATATTTAGTTCACATTTTTACTTTTGGTTACCTAGCCCGTATTCATAACGCACTAAACCTTTTTATCGCGTTAAACGCCTTTTCTCGACAACAAAAGCACAATTTCATCAAAAACAAACAAAACAAGAAAAATGAATCTATTCAACAAGTCTGCAACACGTCCTTAAGAGTTACATGATTTCACCCAATGTCAATGTGTAATTTCTCCAGTTCTGATCATTGTTTAGGTTGTTGGTAGCTTGGTCCAATGCCAAAACACAGTGAAATCTTTTTACGGCTTTAAACGCGTTTTCTCCTCGAGAGAAACATGATTTCATTAAAAACGTTATAGTTTAAACATGCCTGTTGTACATGTGTGCAAACACTCAGAGCCTTAAAATAGGGTTTTCACCAATGTGTTTTTTGGTGAGAAACCTTCTATTTCAAGGTCCTGTGCGTTTTCAGACAAGTACAATATGTATTTTTAGTGTTTCTGATGAAATCCCTCCTTTTAATGCATTTTCTCACAGAAAATGAGTCTCTCGCCATGGGAAAATGGCTTTTTTGAAAAAGCATATTCTGGTCGAGAAATCGTTTTTTAAACAATAAAAACGACTCCCGGCCTTATTTAGTTCACATTTTTACTTTTGGTAAGCTAGCCCGTATTCATAACGCACTAAACCTTTTTATCGCGTTAAACGCCTTTTCTCGACAACAAAAGCACAATTTCATCAAAAACAAAAAAAACAAGAAAATTAATCTATTCAACAAGTCTGCAACACAACCTTAAGAGTTCCGTGTTTTCACGCAATGTCATTGTGTAATTTCAGCAGTTCTGATCATTGTTTAGCTTGTTGGTAGCTTGGTCCAATGCCAAAACACAGTGAAATCTTTTTATGGCTTTAAACGCGTTTTCTCCTCGAGAGAAACATGATTTCACTAAAAACGTTATAGTTTAAACATTCCTGTTGTAAATGTGTGCAAACACTCAGAGCCTTAAAATAGGGTTTTCACCAATGTGTTTTTTGGTGAGAAACCTTCTATTTCAAGGTTCTGTGCGTTTTCAGACACGTACAATATGTATTTTTAGCATTTCTGATGAGATCTCTCCTTTCAAATGTATTTTCTCACAGAAAATGATTCTCTGGACATAGGAAAATGGCTTGATTAGCTTTTTGGTAGCTTGGTCCAATTCCAAAACACAGTGAAATCTTTTTATGGCTTTAAACGCGTTTTCTCCTCGAGAGAACAATGATTTCAATAAAAACGTTATAGTTTAAACATGCCTGTTGTACATGTGTGCAAACACTCAGAGCCTTAATATATGGGTTTTCACCAATGTGTTTTTTGGTGAGAAACCTATTTCAAGGTTCTATGCGTTTTCAGACAAGTACAATATGTATTTTTAGTGTTTCTGATGAAATCCCTCCTTTAAATGCATTTTCTCACAGAAAATGGGTCTCTCGCCATGGGAAAACGGCTTTTTTGAAAAAGCATATTCTGGTGGAGAAATCGTGTTTTAAACAATAAAAACGACTCCCGGCCATATTTAGTTCACATTTTTACTTTTGGTTACCTAGCCCGTATTCATAACGCACTAAACCTTTTTATCGCGTTAAACGCCTTTTCTCGACAACAAAAGCACAATTTCATCAAAAACAAACAAAACAAGAAAAATGAATCTATTCAACAAGTCTGCAACACGTCCTTAAGAGTTACATGATTTCACCCAATGTCAATGTGTAATTTCTCCAGTTCTGATCATTGTTTAGGTTGTTGGTAGCTTGGTCCAATGCCAAAACACAGTGAAATCTTTTTACGGCTTTAAACGCGTTTTCTCCTCGAGAGAAACATGATTTCATTAAAAACGTTATAGTTTAAACATGCCTGTTGTACATGTGTGCAAACACTCAGAGCCTTAAAATAGGGTTTTCACCAATGTGTTTTTTGGTGAGAAACCTTCTATTTCAAGGTCCTGTGCGTTTTCAGACAAGTACAATATATATTTTTAGTGTTTCTGAATAAATCCCTCCTTTTAATGCATTTTCTCACAGAAAATGAGTCTCTCGCCATGGGAAAATGGCTTTTTTGAAAAAGCATATTCTGGTCGAGAAATCGTTTTTTAAACAATAAAAACGACTCCCGGCCTTATTTAGTTCACATTTTTACTTTTGGTAAGCTAGCCCGTATTCATAACGCACTAAACCTTTTTATAGCGTTAAACGCCTTTTCTCGACAACAAAAGCACAATTTCATCAAAAACAAAAAAAACAAGAAAATTAATCTATTCAACAAGTCTGCAACACAACCTTAAGAGTTCCGTGTTTTCACGCAATGTCAATGTGTAATTTCAGCAGTTCTGATCATTGTTTAGCTTGTTGGTAGCTTGGTCCAATGCCAAAACACAGTGAAATCTTATTACGGCTTTAAACGCGTTTTCTCCTCGAGAGAAACATGATTTCATTAAAAACGTTATAGTTTAAACATGCCTGTTGTACATGTGTGCAAACACTCAGAGCCTTAAAATAGGGTTTTCACCAATGTGTTTTTTGGTGAGAAACCTTCTATTTCAAGGTCCTGTGCGTTTTCAGACAAGTACAATATGTATTTTTAGTGTTTCTGATGAAATCCCTCCTTTTAATGCATTTTCTCACAGAAAATGAGTCTCTCGCCATGGGAAAATGGCTTTTTTGAAAAAGCATATTCTGGTCGAGAAATCGTTTTTTAAACAATAAAAACGACTCCCGGCCTTATTTAGTTCACATTTTTACTTTTGGTAAGCTAGCCCGTATTCATAACGCACTAAACCTTTTTATCGCGTTAAACGCCTTTTCTCGACAACAAAAGCACAATTTCATCAAAAACAAAAAAAACAAGAAAATTAATCTATTCAACAAGTCTGCAACACAACCTTAAGAGTTCCGTGTTTTCACGCAATGTCATTGTGTAATTTCAGCAGTTCTGATCATTGTTTAGCTTGTTGGTAGCTTGGTCCAATGCCAAAACACAGTGAAATCTTTTTATGGCTTTAAACGCGTTTTCTCCTCGAGAGAAACATGATTTCACTAAAAACGTTATAGTTTAAACATTCCTGTTGTAAATGTGTGCAAACACTCAGAGCCTTAAAATAGGGTTTTCACCAATGTGTTTTTTGGTGAGAAACCTTCTATTTCAAGGTTCTGTGCGTTTTCAGACACGTACAATATGTATTTTTAGCATTTCTGATGAGATCTCTCCTTTCAAATGTATTTTCTCACAGAAAATGATTCTCTGGACATAGGAAAATGGCTTGATTAGCTTTTTGGTAGCTTGGTCCAATTCCAAAACACAGTGAAATCTTTTTATGGCTTTAAACGCGTTTTCTCCTCGAGAGAACAATGATTTCAATAAAAACGTTATAGTTTAAACATGCCTGTTGTACATGTGTGCAAACACTCAGAGCCTTAATATATGGGTTTTCACCAATGTGTTTTTTGGTGAGAAACCTATTTCAAGGTTCTATGCGTTTTCAGACAAGTACAATATGTATTTTTAGTGTTTCTGATGAAATCCCTCCTTTAAATGCATTTTCTCACAGAAAATGAGTCTCTCGCCATGGGAAAACGGCTTTTTTGAAAAAGCATATTCTGGTGGAGAAATCGTGTTTTAAACAATAAAAACGACTCCCGGCCATATTTAGTTCACATTTTTACTTTTGGTTACCTAGCCCGTATTCATAACGCACTAAACCTTTTTATCGCGTTAAACGCCTTTTCTCGACAACAAAAGCACAATTTCATCAAAAACAAACAAAACAAGAAAAATGAATCTATTCAACAAGTCTGCAACACGTCCTTAAGAGTTACATGATTTCACCCAATGTCAATGTGTAATTTCTCCAGTTCTGATCATTGTTTAGGTTGTTGGTAGCTTGGTCCAATGCCAAAACACAGTGAAATCTTTTTACGGCTTTAAACGCGTTTTCTCCTCGAGAGAAACATGATTTCATTAAAAACGTTATAGTTTAAACATGCCTGTTGTACATGTGTGCAAACACTCAGAGCCTTAAAATAGGGTTTTCACCAATGTGTTTTTTGGTGAGAAAACTTCTATTTCAAGGTCCTGTGCGTTTTCAGACAAGTACAATATATATTTTTAGTGTTTCTGAATAAATCCCTCCTTTTAATGCATTTTCTCACAGAAAATGAGTCTCTCGCCATGGGAAAAATGGCTTTTTTGAAAAAGCATATTCTGGTCGAGAAATCGTTTTTTAAACAATAAAAACGACTCCCGGCCTTATTTAGTTCACATTTTTACTTTTGGTAAGCTAGCCCGTATTCATAACGCACTAAACCTTTTTATAGCGTTAAACGCCTTTTCTCGACAACAAAAGCACAATTTCATCAAAAACAAAAAAAACAAGAAAATTAATCTATTCAACAAGTCTGCAACACAACCTTAAGAGTTCCGTGTTTTCACGCAATGTCAATGTGTAATTTCAGCAGTTCTGATCATTGTTTAGCTTGTTGGTAGCTTGGTCCAATGCCAAAACACAGTGAAATCTTTTTATGGCTTTAAACGCGTTTTCTCCTCGAGAGAAACATGATTTCACTAAAAACGTTATAGTTTAAACATGCCTGTTGTAAATGTGTGCAAACACTCAGAGCCTTAAAATAGGGTTTTGACCAATGTGTTTTTTGGTGAGAACCCTTCTATTTCAAGGTTCTGTGCGTTTTCAGAAACGTACAATATGTATTTTTAGCATTTCTGATGAGATCTCTCCTTTCAAATGTATTTTCTCACAGAAAATGAGTCTCTGGACATAGGAAAATGGCTTGATTAGCTTTTTGGTAGCTTGGTCCAATGCCAAAACACAGTGAAATCTTTTTATGGCTTTAAACGTGTTTTCTCCTCGAGATAAACATGATTTCAATAAAAACGTTATAGTTTAAACATGCCTGTTGTACATGTGTGCAAACACTCAGAGCCTTAAAATAGGGTTTTCACCAATGTGTTTTTTGGTGAGAAACCTATTTCAAGGTTCTGTGCGTTTTCAGGCAAGTACAATATGTATTTTTAGTGTTTCTGATGAAATCCCTCCTTTAAATGCATTTTCTCACAGAAAATGAGTCTCTCGCCATGGGAAAATGGCTTTTTTGAAAAAGCATATTCTGGTCGAGAAATCGTGTTTTAAACAATAAAAACGACTCCCGGCCATATTTAGTTCACATTTTTACTTTTGGTTACCTAGCCCGTATTCATAACGCACTAAACCTTTTTATCGCGTTAAACGCCTTTTCTCGACAACAAAAGCACAATTTCATCAAAAACAAACAAAAAAAGAAAAATGAATCTATTCAACAAGTCTGCAACACGTCCTTAAGAGTTCCATGATTTCACCCAATGTCAATGTGTAATTTCTCCAGTTCTGATCATTGTTTAGGTTGTTGGTAGCTTGGTCCAATGCCAAAACACAGTGAAATCTTTTTACGGCTGTAAACGCAATTTCTCCTCGAGAGAAACATGATTTCATTAAAAACGTTATAGTTTAAACATGCCTGTTGTACATGTGTGCAAACACTCAGAGCCTTCAAATAGGGTTTTCACCAATGTGTTTTTTGGTGAGAAACCTTCTATTTCAAGGTCCTGTGCGTTTTCAGACAAGTACAATATATATTTTTAGTGTTTCTGATGAAATCCCTCCTTTAAATGCATTTTCTCACAGAAAATGAGTCTCTCGCCATGGGAAAACGGCTTTTTTGAAAAAGCATATTCTGGTCGAGAAATCGTGTTTTAATAAATAAAAACGACTCCCGGCCTTATTTAGTTCACATTTTTACTTTTGGTAACCTAGCCCGTATTCATAACGCACTAAGCCTTTTTATCGCGTTAAACGCCTTTTCTCGACAAGAAAAGCACAATTTCATCAAAAACAAACAAAACAAGAAAAATGAATCTATTCAACAAGTCTGCAACACATCCTTAAGAGTTACATGATTTCACGCAATGTCAATGTGTAATTTCAGCAGTTCTGATCATTGTTTAGCTTGTTGGTAGCTTGGTCCAATGCCAAAACACAGTGAAATCTTTTTATGGCTTTAAACGCATTTTCTCCTCGAGAGAAACATGATTTCACTAAAACGTTATAGTTTAAATATGCCTGCTGTACATGTGTGCAAACACTCAGAGCCTTAAAATAGGGTTTTCACCAATGTGTTTTTTGGTGAGAAACCTATTTCAAGGTTCTATGCGTTTTCAGACAAGTACAATATGTATTTTTAGTGTTTCTGATGAAATCCCTCCTTTAAATGCATTTTCTCACAGAAAATGAGTCTCTCGCCATGGGAAAACGGCTTTTTTGAAAAAGCATATTCTGGTCGAGAAATCGTGTTTTAAACAATAAAAACGACTCCCGACCATATTTAGTTCACATTTTTACTTTTGGTAACCTAGCCCGTATTCATAACGCACTAAACCTTTTTATCGCGTTAAACGCCTTTTCTCGACAACAAAAGCACAATTTCATCAAAAACAAACAAAACAAGAAAAATGAATCTATTCAACAAGTCTGCAACACGTCCTTAAGAGTTACATGATTTCACCCAATGTCAATGTGTAATTTCTCCAGTTCTGATCATTGTTTAGGTTGTTGGTAGCTTGGTCCAATGCCAAAACACAGTGAAATCTTTTTACGGCTTTAAACGCGTTTTCTCCTCGAGAGAAACATGATTTCATTAAAAACGTTATATAGTTTAAACATGCCTGTTGTACATGTGTGCAAACACTCAGAGCCTTAAAATAGGGTTTTCACGAATGTGTTTTTTGGTGAGAAACCTTCTATTTCAAGGTCCTGTGCGTTTTCAGACAAGTACAATATGTATTTTTAGTGTTTCTGATGAAATCCCTCCTTTTAATGCATTTTCTCACAGAAAATGAGTCTCTCGCCATGGGAAAATGGCTTTTTTGAAAAAGCATATTCTGGTCGAGAAATCGTTTTTTAAACAATAAAAACGACTCCCGGCCTTATTTAGTTCACATTTTTACTTTTGGTAAGCTAGCCCGTATTCATAACGCACTAAACCTTTTTATCGCGTTAAACGCCTTTTCTCGACAACAAAAGCACAATTTCATCAAAAACAAAAAAAACAAGAAAATTAATCTATTCAACAAGTCTGCAACACAACCTTAAGAGTTCCGTGTTTTCACGCAATGTCATTGTGTAATTTCAGCAGTTCTGATCATTGTTTAGCTTGTTGGTAGCTTGGTCCAATGCCAAAACACAGTGAAATCTTTTTATGGCTTTAAACGCGTTTTCTCCTCGAGAGAAACATGATTTCACTAAAAACGTTATAGTTTAAACATTCCTGTTGTAAATGTGTGCAAACACTCAGAGCCTTAAAATAGGGTTTTCACCAATGTGTTTTTTGGTGAGAAACCTTCTATTTCAAGGTTCTGTGCGTTTTCAGACACGTACAATATGTATTTTTAGCATTTCTGATGAGATCTCTCCTTTCAAATGTATTTTCTCACAGAAAATGATTCTCTGGACATAGGAAAATGTCTTGATTAGCTTTTTGGTAGCTTGGTCCAATTCCAAAACACAGTGAAATCTTTTTATGGCTTTAAACGCGTTTTCTCCTCGAGAGAACAATGATTTCAATAAAAACGTTATAGTTTAAACATGCCTGTTGTACATGTGTGCAAACACTCAGAGCCTTAATATATGGGTTTTCACCAATGTGTTTTTTGGTGAGAAACCTATTTCAAGGTTCTATGCGTTTTCAGACAAGTACAATATGTATTTTTAGTGTTTCTGATGAAATCCCTCCTTTAAATGCATTTTCTCACAGAAAATGAGTCTCTCGCCATGGGAAAACGGCTTTTTTGAAAAAGCATATTCTGGTGGAGAAATCGTGTTTTAAACAATAAAAACGACTCCCGGCCATATTTAGTTCACATTTTTACTTTTGGTTACCTAGCCCGTATTCATAACGCACTAAACCTTTTTATCGCGTTAAACGCCTTTTCTCGACAACAAAAGCACAATTTCATCAAAAACAAACAAAACAAGAAAAATGAATCTATTCAACAAGTCTGCAACACGTCCTTAAGAGTTACATGATTTCACCCAATGTCAATGTGTAATTTCTCCAGTTCTGATCATTGTTTAGGTTGTTGGTAGCTTGGTCCAATGCCAAAACACAGTGAAATCTTTTTACGGCTTTAAACGCGTTTTCTCCTCGAGAGAAACATGATTTCATTAAAAACGTTATAGTTTAAACATGCCTGTTGTACATGTGTGCAAACACTCAGAGCCTTAAAATAGGGTTTTCACCAATGTGTTTTTTGGTGAGAAACCTTCTATTTCAAGGTCCTGTGCGTTTTCAGACAAGTACAATATGTATTTTTAGTGTTTCTGATGAAATCCCTCCTTTTAATGCATTTTCTCACAGAAAATGAGTCTCTCGCCATGGGAAAATGGCTTTTTTGAAAAAGCATATTCTGGTCGAGAAATCGTTTTTTAAACAATAAAAACGACTCCCGGCCTTATTTAGTTCACATTTTTACTTTTGGTAAGCTAGCCCGTATTCATAACGCACTAAACCTTTTTATCGCGTTAAACGCCTTTTCTCGACAACAAAAGCACAATTTCATCAAAAACAAAAAAAACAAGAAAATTAATCTATTCAACAAGTCTGCAACACAACCTTAAGAGTTCCGTGTTTTCACGCAATGTCATTGTGTAATTTCAGCAGTTCTGATCATTGTTTAGCTTGTTGGTAGCTTGGTCCAATGCCAAAACACAGTGAAATCTTTTTATGGCTTTAAACGCGTTTTCTCCTCGAGAGAAACATGATTTCACTAAAAACGTTATAGTTTAAACATTCCTGTTGTAAATGTGTGCAAACACTCAGAGCCTTAAAATAGGGTTTTCACCAATGTGTTTTTTGGTGAGAAACCTTCTATTTCAAGGTTCTGTGCGTTTTCAGACACGTACAATATGTATTTTTAGCATTTCTGATGAGATCTCTCCTTTCAAATGTATTTTCTCACAGAAAATGATTCTCTGGACATAGGAAAATGGCTTGATTAGCTTTTTGGTAGCTTGGTCCAATTCCAAAACACAGTGAAATCTTTTTATGGCTTTAAACGCGTTTTCTCCTCGAGAGAACAATGATTTCAATAAAAACGTTATAGTTTAAACATGCCTGTTGTACATGTGTGCAAACACTCAGAGCCTTAATATATGGGTTTTCACCAATGTGTTTTTTGGTGAGAAACCTATTTCAAGGTTCTATGCGTTTTCAGACAAGTACAATATGTATTTTTAGTGTTTCTGATGAAATCCCTCCTTTAAATGCATTTTCTCACAGAAAATGAGTCTCTCGCCATGGGAAAACGGCTTTTTTGAAAAAGCATATTCTGGTGGAGAAATCGTGTTTTAAACAATAAAAACGACTCCCGGCCATATTTAGTTCACATTTTTACTTTTGGTTACCTAGCCCGTATTCATAACGCACTAAACCTTTTTATCGCGTTAAACGCCTTTTCTCGACAACAAAAGCACAATTTCATCAAAAACAAACAAAACAAGAAAAATGAATCTATTCAACAAGTCTGCAACACGTCCTTAAGAGTTACATGATTTCACCCAATGTCAATGTGTAATTTCTCCAGTTCTGATCATTGTTTAGGTTGTTGGTAGCTTGGTCCAATGCCAAAACACAGTGAAATCTTTTTACGGCTTTAAACGCGTTTTCTCCTCGAGAGAAACATGATTTCATTAAAAACGTTATAGTTTAAACATGCCTGTTGTACATGTGTGCAAACACTCAGAGCCTTAAAATAGGGTTTTCACCAATGTGTTTTTTGGTGAGAAAACTTCTATTTCAAGGTCCTGTGCGTTTTCAGACAAGTACAATATATATTTTTAGTGTTTCTGAATAAATCCCTCCTTTTAATGCATTTTCTCACAGAAAATGAGTCTCTCGCCATGGGAAAATGGCTTTTTTGAAAAAGCATATTCTGGTCGAGAAATCGTTTTTTAAACAATAAAAACGACTCCCGGCCTTATTTAGTTCACATTTTTACTTTTGGTAAGCTAGCCCGTATTCATAACGCACTAAACCTTTTTATAGCGTTAAACGCCTTTTCTCGACAACAAAAGCACAATTTCATCAAAAACAAAAAAAACAAGAAAATTAATCTATTCAACAAGTCTGCAACACAACCTTAAGAGTTCCGTGTTTTCACGCAATGTCAATGTGTAATTTCAGCAGTTCTGATCATTGTTTAGCTTGTTGGTAGCTTGGTCCAATGCCAAAACACAGTGAAATCTTTTTATGGCTTTAAACGCGTTTTCTCCTCGAGAGAAACATGATTTCACTAAAAACGTTATAGTTTAAACATGCCTGTTGTAAAT
The DNA here is from genome assembly GCF_029633865.1 of Lampris incognitus. Taxonomy (NCBI): domain Eukaryota; kingdom Metazoa; phylum Chordata; class Actinopteri; order Lampriformes; family Lampridae; genus Lampris; species Lampris incognitus. The sequence continues at coordinate 295,096 of NW_026611079.1, forward strand.
GTGTGCAAACACTCAGAGCCTTAAAATAGGGTTTTGACCAATGTGTTTTTTGGTGAGAACCCTTCTATTTCAAGGTTCTGTGCGTTTTCAGAAACGTACAATATGTATTTTTAGCATTTCTGATGAGATCTCTCCTTTCAAATGTATTTTCTCACAGAAAATGAGTCTCTGGACATAGGAAAATGGCTTGATTAGCTTTTTGGTAGCTTGGTCCAATGCCAAAACACAGTGAAATCTTTTTATGGCTTTAAACGTGTTTTCTCCTCGAGATAAACATGATTTCAATAAAAACGTTATAGTTTAAACATGCCTGTTGTACATGTGTGCAAACACTCAGAGCCTTAAAATAGGGTTTTCACCAATGTGTTTTTTGGTGAGAAACCTATTTCAAGGTTCTGTGCGTTTTCAGGCAAGTACAATATGTATTTTTAGTGTTTCTGATGAAATCCCTCCTTTAAATGCATTTTCTCACAGAAAATGAGTCTCTCGCCATGGGAAAATGGCTTTTTTGAAAAAGCATATTCTGGTCGAGAAATCGTGTTTTAAACAATAAAAACGACTCCCGGCCATATTTAGTTCACATTTTTACTTTTGGTTACCTAGCCCGTATTCATAACGCACTAAACCTTTTTATCGCGTTAAACGCCTTTTCTCGACAACAAAAGCACAATTTCATCAAAAACAAACAAAAAAAGAAAAATGAATCTATTCAACAAGTCTGCAACACGTCCTTAAGAGTTCCATGATTTCACCCAATGTCAATGTGTAATTTCTCCAGTTCTGATCATTGTTTAGGTTGTTGGTAGCTTGGTCCAATGCCAAAACACAGTGAAATCTTTTTACGGCTGTAAACGCAATTTCTCCTCGAGAGAAACATGATTTCATTAAAAACGTTATAGTTTAAACATGCCTGTTGTACATGTGTGCAAACACTCAGAGCCTTCAAATAGGGTTTTCACCAATGTGTTTTTTGGTGAGAAACCTTCTATTTCAAGGTCCTGTGCGTTTTCAGACAAGTACAATATATATTTTTAGTGTTTCTGATGAAATCCCTCCTTTAAATGCATTTTCTCACAGAAAATGAGTCTCTCGCCATGGGAAAACGGCTTTTTTGAAAAAGCATATTCTGGTCGAGAAATCGTGTTTTAATAAATAAAAACGACTCCCGGCCTTATTTAGTTCACATTTTTACTTTTGGTAACCTAGCCCGTATTCATAACGCACTAAGCCTTTTTATCGCGTTAAACGCCTTTTCTCGACAAGAAAAGCACAATTTCATCAAAAACAAACAAAACAAGAAAAATGAATCTATTCAACAAGTCTGCAACACATCCTTAAGAGTTACATGATTTCACGCAATGTCAATGTGTAATTTCAGCAGTTCTGATCATTGTTTAGCTTGTTGGTAGCTTGGTCCAATGCCAAAACACAGTGAAATCTTTTTATGGCTTTAAACGCATTTTCTCCTCGAGAGAAACATGATTTCACTAAAACGTTATAGTTTAAATATGCCTGTTGTACATGTGTGCAAACACTCAGAGCCTTAAAATAGGGTTTTCACCAATGTGTTTTTTGGTGAGAAACCTATTTCAAGGTTCTATGCGTTTTCAGACAAGTACAATATGTATTTTTAGTGTTTCTGATGAAATCCCTCCTTTAAATGCATTTTCTCACAGAAAATGAGTCTCTCGCCATGGGAAAACGGCTTTTTTGAAAAAGCATATTCTGGTCGAGAAATCGTGTTTTAAACAATAAAAACGACTCCCGACCATATTTAGTTCACATTTTTACTTTTGGTAACCTAGCCCGTATTCATAACGCACTAAACCTTTTTATCGCGTTAAACGCCTTTTCTCGACAACAAAAGCACAATTTCATCAAAAACAAACAAAACAAGAAAAATGAATCTATTCAACAAGTCTGCAACACGTCCTTAAGAGTTACATGATTTCACCCAATGTCAATGTGTAATTTCTCCAGTTCTGATCATTGTTTAGGTTGTTGGTAGCTTGGTCCAATGCCAAAACACAGTGAAATCTTTTTACGGCTTTAAACGCGTTTTCTCCTCGAGAGAAACATGATTTCATTAAAAACGTTATATAGTTTAAACATGCCTGTTGTACATGTGTGCAAACACTCAGAGCCTTAAAATAGGGTTTTCACGAATGTGTTTTTTGGTGAGAAACCTTCTATTTCAAGGTCCTGTGCGTTTTCAGACAAGTACAATATGTATTTTTAGTGTTTCTGATGAAATCCCTCCTTTTAATGCATTTTCTCACAGAAAATGAGTCTCTCGCCATGGGAAAATGGCTTTTTTGAAAAAGCATATTCTGGTCGAGAAATCGTTTTTTAAACAATAAAAACGACTCCCGGCCTTATTTAGTTCACATTTTTACTTTTGGTAAGCTAGCCCGTATTCATAACGCACTAAACCTTTTTATCGCGTTAAACGCCTTTTCTCGACAACAAAAGCACAATTTCATCAAAAACAAAAAAAACAAGAAAATTAATCTATTCAACAAGTCTGCAACACAACCTTAAGAGTTCCGTGTTTTCACGCAATGTCATTGTGTAATTTCAGCAGTTCTGATCATTGTTTAGCTTGTTGGTAGCTTGGTCCAATGCCAAAACACAGTGAAATCTTTTTATGGCTTTAAACGCGTTTTCTCCTCGAGAGAAACATGATTTCACTAAAAACGTTATAGTTTAAACATTCCTGTTGTAAATGTGTGCAAACACTCAGAGCCTTAAAATAGGGTTTTCACCAATGTGTTTTTTGGTGAGAAACCTTCTATTTCAAGGTTCTGTGCGTTTTCAGACACGTACAATATGTATTTTTAGCATTTCTGATGAGATCTCTCCTTTCAAATGTATTTTCTCACAGAAAATGATTCTCTGGACATAGGAAAATGTCTTGATTAGCTTTTTGGTAGCTTGGTCCAATTCCAAAACACAGTGAAATCTTTTTATGGCTTTAAACGCGTTTTCTCCTCGAGAGAACAATGATTTCAATAAAAACGTTATAGTTTAAACATGCCTGTTGTACATGTGTGCAAACACTCAGAGCCTTAATATATGGGTTTTCACCAATGTGTTTTTTGGTGAGAAACCTATTTCAAGGTTCTATGCGTTTTCAGACAAGTACAATATGTATTTTTAGTGTTTCTGATGAAATCCCTCCTTTAAATGCATTTTCTCACAGAAAATGAGTCTCTCGCCATGGGAAAACGGCTTTTTTGAAAAAGCATATTCTGGTGGAGAAATCGTGTTTTAAACAATAAAAACGACTCCCGGCCATATTTAGTTCACATTTTTACTTTTGGTTACCTAGCCCGTATTCATAACGCACTAAACCTTTTTATCGCGTTAAACGCCTTTTCTCGACAACAAAAGCACAATTTCATCAAAAACAAACAAAACAAGAAAAATGAATCTATTCAACAAGTCTGCAACACGTCCTTAAGAGTTACATGATTTCACCCAATGTCAATGTGTAATTTCTCCAGTTCTGATCATTGTTTAGGTTGTTGGTAGCTTGGTCCAATGCCAAAACACAGTGAAATCTTTTTACGGCTTTAAACGCGTTTTCTCCTCGAGAGAAACATGATTTCATTAAAAACGTTATAGTTTAAACATGCCTGTTGTACATGTGTGCAAACACTCAGAGCCTTAAAATAGGGTTTTCACCAATGTGTTTTTTGGTGAGAAACCTTCTATTTCAAGGTCCTGTGCGTTTTCAGACAAGTACAATATGTATTTTTAGTGTTTCTGATGAAATCCCTCCTTTTAATGCATTTTCTCACAGAAAATGAGTCTCTCGCCATGGGAAAATGGCTTTTTTGAAAAAGCATATTCTGGTCGAGAAATCGTTTTTTAAACAATAAAAACGACTCCCGGCCTTATTTAGTTCACATTTTTACTTTTGGTAAGCTAGCCCGTATTCATAACGCACTAAACCTTTTTATCGCGTTAAACGCCTTTTCTCGACAACAAAAGCACAATTTCATCAAAAACAAAAAAAACAAGAAAATTAATCTATTCAACAAGTCTGCAACACAACCTTAAGAGTTCCGTGTTTTCACGCAATGTCATTGTGTAATTTCAGCAGTTCTGATCATTGTTTAGCTTGTTGGTAGCTTGGTCCAATGCCAAAACACAGTGAAATCTTTTTATGGCTTTAAACGCGTTTTCTCCTCGAGAGAAACATGATTTCACTAAAAACGTTATAGTTTAAACATTCCTGTTGTAAATGTGTGCAAACACTCAGAGCCTTAAAATAGGGTTTTCACCAATGTGTTTTTTGGTGAGAAACCTTCTATTTCAAGGTTCTGTGCGTTTTCAGACACGTACAATATGTATTTTTAGCATTTCTGATGAGATCTCTCCTTTCAAATGTATTTTCTCACAGAAAATGATTCTCTGGACATAGGAAAATGGCTTGATTAGCTTTTTGGTAGCTTGGTCCAATTCCAAAACACAGTGAAATCTTTTTATGGCTTTAAACGCGTTTTCTCCTCGAGAGAACAATGATTTCAATAAAAACGTTATAGTTTAAACATGCCTGTTGTACATGTGTGCAAACACTCAGAGCCTTAATATATGGGTTTTCACCAATGTGTTTTTTGGTGAGAAACCTATTTCAAGGTTCTATGCGTTTTCAGACAAGTACAATATGTATTTTTAGTGTTTCTGATGAAATCCCTCCTTTAAATGCATTTTCTCACAGAAAATGGGTCTCTCGCCATGGGAAAACGGCTTTTTTGAAAAAGCATATTCTGGTGGAGAAATCGTGTTTTAAACAATAAAAACGACTCCCGGCCATATTTAGTTCACATTTTTACTTTTGGTTACCTAGCCCGTATTCATAACGCACTAAACCTTTTTATCGCGTTAAACGCCTTTTCTCGACAACAAAAGCACAATTTCATCAAAAACAAACAAAACAAGAAAAATGAATCTATTCAACAAGTCTGCAACACGTCCTTAAGAGTTACATGATTTCACCCAATGTCAATGTGTAATTTCTCCAGTTCTGATCATTGTTTAGGTTGTTGGTAGCTTGGTCCAATGCCAAAACACAGTGAAATCTTTTTACGGCTTTAAACGCGTTTTCTCCTCGAGAGAAACATGATTTCATTAAAAACGTTATAGTTTAAACATGCCTGTTGTACATGTGTGCAAACACTCAGAGCCTTAAAATAGGGTTTTCACCAATGTGTTTTTTGGTGAGAAACCTTCTATTTCAAGGTCCTGTGCGTTTTCAGACAAGTACAATATATATTTTTAGTGTTTCTGAATAAATCCCTCCTTTTAATGCATTTTCTCACAGAAAATGAGTCTCTCGCCATGGGAAAATGGCTTTTTTGAAAAAGCATATTCTGGTCGAGAAATCGTTTTTTAAACAATAAAAACGACTCCCGGCCTTATTTAGTTCACATTTTTACTTTTGGTAAGCTAGCCCGTATTCATAACGCACTAAACCTTTTTATAGCGTTAAACGCCTTTTCTCGACAACAAAAGCACAATTTCATCAAAAACAAAAAAAACAAGAAAATTAATCTATTCAACAAGTCTGCAACACAACCTTAAGAGTTCCGTGTTTTCACGCAATGTCAATGTGTAATTTCAGCAGTTCTGATCATTGTTTAGCTTGTTGGTAGCTTGGTCCAATGCCAAAACACAGTGAAATCTTATTACGGCTTTAAACGCGTTTTCTCCTCGAGAGAAACATGATTTCATTAAAAACGTTATAGTTTAAACATGCCTGTTGTACATGTGTGCAAACACTCAGAGCCTTAAAATAGGGTTTTCACCAATGTGTTTTTTGGTGAGAAACCTTCTATTTCAAGGTCCTGTGCGTTTTCAGACAAGTACAATATGTATTTTTAGTGTTTCTGATGAAATCCCTCCTTTTAATGCATTTTCTCACAGAAAATGAGTCTCTCGCCATGGGAAAATGGCTTTTTTGAAAAAGCATATTCTGGTCGAGAAATCGTTTTTTAAACAATAAAAACGACTCCCGGCCTTATTTAGTTCACATTTTTACTTTTGGTAAGCTAGCCCGTATTCATAACGCACTAAACCTTTTTATCGCGTTAAACGCCTTTTCTCGACAACAAAAGCACAATTTCATCAAAAACAAAAAAAACAAGAAAATTAATCTATTCAACAAGTCTGCAACACAACCTTAAGAGTTCCGTGTTTTCACGCAATGTCATTGTGTAATTTCAGCAGTTCTGATCATTGTTTAGCTTGTTGGTAGCTTGGTCCAATGCCAAAACACAGTGAAATCTTTTTATGGCTTTAAACGCGTTTTCTCCTCGAGAGAAACATGATTTCACTAAAAACGTTATAGTTTAAACATTCCTGTTGTAAATGTGTGCAAACACTCAGAGCCTTAAAATAGGGTTTTCACCAATGTGTTTTTTGGTGAGAAACCTTCTATTTCAAGGTTCTGTGCGTTTTCAGACACGTACAATATGTATTTTTAGCATTTCTGATGAGATCTCTCCTTTCAAATGTATTTTCTCACAGAAAATGATTCTCTGGACATAGGAAAATGGCTTGATTAGCTTTTTGGTAGCTTGGTCCAATTCCAAAACACAGTGAAATCTTTTTATGGCTTTAAACGCGTTTTCTCCTCGAGAGAACAATGATTTCAATAAAAACGTTATAGTTTAAACATGCCTGTTGTACATGTGTGCAAACACTCAGAGCCTTAATATATGGGTTTTCACCAATGTGTTTTTTGGTGAGAAACCTATTTCAAGGTTCTATGCGTTTTCAGACAAGTACAATATGTATTTTTAGTGTTTCTGATGAAATCCCTCCTTTAAATGCATTTTCTCACAGAAAATGAGTCTCTCGCCATGGGAAAACGGCTTTTTTGAAAAAGCATATTCTGGTGGAGAAATCGTGTTTTAAACAATAAAAACGACTCCCGGCCATATTTAGTTCACATTTTTACTTTTGGTTACCTAGCCCGTATTCATAACGCACTAAACCTTTTTATCGCGTTAAACGCCTTTTCTCGACAACAAAAGCACAATTTCATCAAAAACAAACAAAACAAGAAAAATGAATCTATTCAACAAGTCTGCAACACGTCCTTAAGAGTTACATGATTTCACCCAATGTCAATGTGTAATTTCTCCAGTTCTGATCATTGTTTAGGTTGTTGGTAGCTTGGTCCAATGCCAAAACACAGTGAAATCTTTTTACGGCTTTAAACGCGTTTTCTCCTCGAGAGAAACATGATTTCATTAAAAACGTTATAGTTTAAACATGCCTGTTGTACATGTGTGCAAACACTCAGAGCCTTAAAATAGGGTTTTCACCAATGTGTTTTTTGGTGAGAAAACTTCTATTTCAAGGTCCTGTGCGTTTTCAGACAAGTACAATATATATTTTTAGTGTTTCTGAATAAATCCCTCCTTTTAATGCATTTTCTCACAGAAAATGAGTCTCTCGCCATGGGAAAATGGCTTTTTTGAAAAAGCATATTCTGGTCGAGAAATCGTTTTTTAAACAATAAAAACGACTCCCGGCCTTATTTAGTTCACATTTTTACTTTTGGTAAGCTAGCCCGTATTCATAACGCACTAAACCTTTTTATAGCGTTAAACGCCTTTTCTCGACAACAAAAGCACAATTTCATCAAAAACAAAAAAAACAAGAAAATTAATCTATTCAACAAGTCTGCAACACAACCTTAAGAGTTCCGTGTTTTCACGCAATGTCAATGTGTAATTTCAGCAGTTCTGATCATTGTTTAGCTTGTTGGTAGCTTGGTCCAATGCCAAAACACAGTGAAATCTTTTTATGGCTTTAAACGCGTTTTCTCCTCGAGAGAAACATGATTTCACTAAAAACGTTATAGTTTAAACATGCCTGTTGTACATGTGTGCAAACACTCAGAGCCTTAAAATAGGGTTTTGACCAATGTGTTTTTTGGTGAGAACCCTTCTATTTCAAGGTTCTGTGCGTTTTCAGAAACGTACAATATGTATTTTTAGCATTTCTGATGAGATCTCTCCTTTCAAATGTATTTTCTCACAGAAAATGAGTCTCTGGACATAGGAAAATGGCTTGATTAGCTTTTTGGTAGCTTGGTCCAATGCCAAAACACAGTGAAATCTTTTTATGGCTTTAAACGCGTTTTCTCCTCGAGATAAACATGATTTCAATAAAAACGTTATAGTTTAAACATGCCTGTTGTACATGTGTGCAAACACTCAGAGCCTTAAAATAGGGTTTTCACCAATGTGTTTTTTGGTGAGAAACCTATTTCAAGGTTCTGTGCGTTTTCAGAAACGTACAATATGTATTTTTAGCATTTCTGATGAGATCTCTACTTTCAAATGTATTTTCTCACAGAAAATGAGTCTCTGGACATAGGAAAATGGCTTGATTAGCTTTTTGGTAGCTTGGTTTAATGCCAAAACACAGGGACATCTTTTTATGGCTTTAAACGCAATTTCTCCTCGAGATAAACATGATTTCAATAAAAACGTTATCGTTTAAACATGCCTGTTGTACATGTGTGCAAACACTCAGAGCCTTAAAATAGGGTTTTCACCAATGTGTTTTTTGGTGAGAAACCTTCTATTTCAAGGTCCTGTGCGTTTTCAGACAAGTACAATATATATTTTTAGTGTTTCTGAATAAATCCCTCCTTTTAATGCATTTTCTCACAGAAAATGAGTCTCTCGCCATGGGAAAATGGCTTTTTTGAAAAAGCATATTCTGGTCGAGAAATCGTGTTTTACACAATAAAAACGACTCCCGGCCATATTTAGTTCACATTTTTACTTTTGGTAACGTAGTCCGTATTCGTAACGCACTAAACCTTTTTATCGCGTTAAACGCATTTTCTCGACAAGAAAAGCACAATTTCATCAAAAACAAACAAAACAAGAAAAATGAATCTATTCAACAAGTCTGTAACACATCCTTAAGAGTTCCGTGTTTTCACGCAATGTCAATGTGTAATTTCAGCAGTTCTGATCATTGTTTAGGTTGTTGGTAGCTTGGTCCAATGCCAAAACACAGTGAAATCTTTTTATGGCTTTAAACGCGTTTTCTCCTCGAGAGAAACATGATTTCACTAAAAACGTTATAGTTTAAACATTCCTGTTGTAAATGTGTGCAAACACTCAGAGCCTTAAAATAGGGTTTTGACCAATGTGTTTTTTGGTGAGAACCCTTCTATTTCAAGGTTCTGTGCGTTTTCAGAAACGTACAATATGTATTTTTTAGCATTTCTGATGAGATCTCTACTTTCAAATGTATTTTCTCACAGAAAATGAGTCTCTGGACATAGGAAAATGGCTTGATTAGCTTTTTGGTAGCTTGGTCCAATGCCAAAACACAGTGAAATCTTTTTATGGCTTTAAACGCGTTTTCTCCTCGAGATAAACATGATTTCAATAAAAACGTTATAGTTTAAACATGCCTGCTGTACATGTGTGCAAACACTCAGAGCCTTAAAATAGGGTTTTCACCAATGTGTTTTTTGGTGAGAAACCTATTTCAAGGTTCTGTGCGTTTTCAGGCAAGTACAATATGTATTTTTAGTGTTTCTGATGAAATCCCTCCTTTTAATGCATTTTCTCACAGAAAATGTTTTTCTCGCCATGGGAAAACGGCTTTTTTGAAAAAGCATATTCTGGTCGAGAAATCGTGTTTTAAACAATAAAAACGACTCCCGGCCATATTTTGTTCACATTTTTACTTTTGGTAAGCTAGCCCGTATTCATAACGCACTAAATCTTTTTATCGCGTTAAACGCCTTTTCTCGACAACAAAAGCACAATTTCATCAAAAACAAACAAAACAAGAAAAATGAATCTATTCAACAAGTCTGCAACACGTCCTTAAGAATTACATGATTTCACCCAATTTCAATGTGTAATTTCTCCAGTTCTGATCATTGTTTAGCTTGTTGGTAGCTTGGTCCAATGCCAAAACACAGTGAAATCTTTTTATGGCTTTAAACGCAATTTCTCCTCGAGAGAAACATGATTTCACTAAAAACGTTATAGTTTAAACATGCCTGTTGTACATGTGTGCAAACACTCAGAGCCTTAAAATAAGGTTTTCACCAATCTGTTTTTTGGTGAGAAACCTTCTATTTCAAGGTCCTGTGCGTTTTCAGACAAGTACAATATGTATTTTTAGTGTTTCTGAATAAATCCCTCCTTTTAATGCATTTTCTCACAGAAAATGAGTCTCTCGCCATGGAAAAATGGCTTTTTTGAAAAGGCATATTCTGGTCGAGAAATCGTGTTTTAAACAATAAAAACGACTCCCGGCCATATTTAGTTCACATTTTTACTTTTGGTAAGCTAGCCCGTATTCATAACGCACTAAACCTTTTTATCGCGTTAAACGCCTTTTCTCGACAAGCACAATTTCATCAAAAACAAACAAAACAAGAAAAATGAATCTATTCAACAAGTCTGCAACACGTCCTTAAGAGTAACATGATTTCACCCAATGTCAATGTGTAATTTCTCCAGTTCTGATCATTGTTTAGGTTTTTGGTAGCTTGGTCCAATGCCAAAACACAGTGAAATCTTTTTATGGCTTTAAACGCAATTTCTCCTCGAGAGAAACATGATTTCACTAAAAACGTTATAGTTTAAACATGCCTGTTGTACATGTGTGCAAACACTCAGAGCCTTAAAATAAGGTTTTCACCAATGTGTTTTTTGGTGAGAAACCTTCTATTTCAAGGTTCTGTGCGTTTTCAGACAAGTACAATATGTATTTTTAGTGTTTCTGATGAAATCCCTCCTTTTAATGCATTTTCTCACAGAAAATGAGTCTCTCGCCATGGGAAAATGGCTTTTTTGAAAAAGCATATTCTGGTCGAGAAATCGTTTTTTAAACAATAAAAACGACTCCCGGCCTTATTTAGTTCACATTTTTACTTTTGGTAAGCTAGCCCGTATTCATAACGCACTAAACCTTTTTATCGCGTTAAACGCCTTTTCTCGACAACAAAAGCACAATTTCATCAAAAACAAAAAAAAACAAGAAAATTAATCTATTCAACAAGTCTGCAACACAACCTTAAGAGTTCCGTGTTTTCACGCAATGTCAATGTGTAATTTCAGCAGTTCTGATCATTGTTTAGCTTGTTGGTAGCTTGGTCCAATGCCAAAACACAGTGAAATCTTTTTATGGCTTTAAACGTGTTTTCTCCTCGAGATAAACATGATTTCAATAAAAACGTTATAGTTTAAACATGCCTGTTGTACATGTGTGCAAACACTCAGAGCCTTAAAATAGGGTTTTCACCAATGTGTTTTTTGGTGAGAAACCTATTTCAAGGTTCTGTGCGTTTTCAGGCAAGTACAATATGTATTTTTAGTGTTTCTGATGAAATCCCTCCTTTAAATGCATTTTCTCACAGAAAATGAGTCTCTCGCCATGGGAAAATGGCTTTTTTGAAAAAGCATATTCTGGTCGAGAAATCGTGTTTTAAACAATAAAAACGACTCCCGGCCATATTTAGTTCACATTTTTACTTTTGGTTACCTAGCCCGTATTCATAACGCACTAAACCTTTTTATCGCGTTAAACGCCTTTTCTCGACAACAAAAGCACAATTTCATCAAAAACAAACAAAAAAAGAAAAATGAATCTATTCAACAAGTCTGCAACACGTCCTTAAGAGTTCCATGATTTCACCCAATGTCAATGTGTAATTTCTCCAGTTCTGATCATTGTTTAGGTTGTTGGTAGCTTGGTCCAATGCCAAAACACAGTGAAATCTTTTTACGGCTGTAAACGCAATTTCTCCTCGAGAGAAACATGATTTCATTAAAAACGTTATAGTTTAAACATGCCTGTTGTACATGTGTGCAAACACTCAGAGCCTTCAAATAGGGTTTTCACCAATGTGTTTTTTGGTGAGAAACCTTCTATTTCAAGGTCCTGTGCGTTTTCAGACAAGTACAATATATATTTTTAGTGTTTCTGATGAAATCCCTCCTTTAAATGCATTTTCTCACAGAAAATGAGTCTCTCGCCATGGGAAAACGGCTTTTTTGAAAAAGCATATTCTGGTCGAGAAATCGTGTTTTAATAAATAAAAACGACTCCCGGCCTTATTTAGTTCACATTTTTACTTTTGGTAACCTAGCCCGTATTCATAACGCACTAAGCCTTTTTATCGCGTTAAACGCCTTTTCTCGACAAGAAAAGCACAATTTCATCAAAAACAAACAAAACAAGAAAAATGAATCTATTCAACAAGTCTGCAACACATCCTTAAGAGTTACATGATTTCACGCAATGTCAATGTGTAATTTCAGCAGTTCTGATCATTGTTTAGCTTGTTGGTAGCTTGGTCCAATGCCAAAACACAGTGAAATCTTTTTATGGCTTTAAACGCATTTTCTCCTCGAGAGAAACATGATTTCACTAAAACGTTATAGTTTAAATATGCCTGTTGTACATGTGTGCAAACACTCAGAGCCTTAAAATAGGGTTTTCACCAATGTGTTTTTTGGTGAGAAACCTATTTCAAGGTTCTATGCGTTTTCAGACAAGTACAATATGTATTTTTAGTGTTTCTGATGAAATCCCTCCTTTAAATGCATTTTCTCACAGAAAATGAGTCTCTCGCCATGGGAAAACGGCTTTTTTGAAAAAGCATATTCTGGTCGAGAAATCGTGTTTTAAACAATAAAAACGACTCCCGACCATATTTAGTTCACATTTTTACTTTTGGTAACCTAGCCCGTATTCATAACGCACTAAACCTTTTTATCGCGTTAAACGCCTTTTCTCGACAACAAAAGCACAATTTCATCAAAAACAAACAAAACAAGAAAAATGAATCTATTCAACAAGTCTGCAACACGTCCTTAAGAGTTACATGATTTCACCCAATGTCAATGTGTAATTTCTCCAGTTCTGATCATTGTTTAGGTTGTTGGTAGCTTGGTCCAATGCCAAAACACAGTGAAATCTTTTTACGGCTTTAAACGCGTTTTCTCCTCGAGAGAAACATGATTTCATTAAAAACGTTATATAGTTTAAACATGCCTGTTGTACATGTGTGCAAACACTCAGAGCCTTAAAATAGGGTTTTCACGAATGTGTTTTTTGGTGAGAAACCTTCTATTTCAAGGTCCTGTGCGTTTTCAGACAAGTACAATATGTATTTTTAGTGTTTCTGATGAAATCCCTCCTTTTAATGCATTTTCTCACAGAAAATGAGTCTCTCGCCATGGGAAAATGGCTTTTTTGAAAAAGCATATTCTGGTCGAGAAATCGTTTTTTAAACAATAAAAACGACTCCCGGCCTTATTTAGTTCACATTTTTACTTTTGGTAAGCTAGCCCGTATTCATAACGCACTAAACCTTTTTATCGCGTTAAACGCCTTTTCTCGACAACAAAAGCACAATTTCATCAAAAACAAAAAAAACAAGAAAATTAATCTATTCAACAAGTCTGCAACACAACCTTAAGAGTTCCGTGTTTTCACGCAATGTCATTGTGTAATTTCAGCAGTTCTGATCATTGTTTAGCTTGTTGGTAGCTTGGTCCAATGCCAAAACACAGTGAAATCTTTTTATGGCTTTAAACGCGTTTTCTCCTCGAGAGAAACATGATTTCACTAAAAACGTTATAGTTTAAACATTCCTGTTGTAAATGTGTGCAAACACTCAGAGCCTTAAAATAGGGTTTTCACCAATGTGTTTTTTGGTGAGAAACCTTCTATTTCAAGGTTCTGTGCGTTTTCAGACACGTACAATATGTATTTTTAGCATTTCTGATGAGATCTCTCCTTTCAAATGTATTTTCTCACAGAAAATGATTCTCTGGACATAGGAAAATGTCTTGATTAGCTTTTTGGTAGCTTGGTCCAATTCCAAAACACAGTGAAATCTTTTTATGGCTTTAAACGCGTTTTCTCCTCGAGAGAACAATGATTTCAATAAAAACGTTATAGTTTAAACATGCCTGTTGTACATGTGTGCAAACACTCAGAGCCTTAATATATGGGTTTTCACCAATGTGTTTTTTGGTGAGAAACCTATTTCAAGGTTCTATGCGTTTTCAGACAAGTACAATATGTATTTTTAGTGTTTCTGATGAAATCCCTCCTTTAAATGCATTTTCTCACAGAAAATGAGTCTCTCGCCATGGGAAAACGGCTTTTTTGAAAAAGCATATTCTGGTGGAGAAATCGTGTTTTAAACAATAAAAACGACTCCCGGCCATATTTAGTTCACATTTTTACTTTTGGTTACCTAGCCCGTATTCATAACGCACTAAACCTTTTTATCGCGTTAAACGCCTTTTCTCGACAACAAAAGCACAATTTCATCAAAAACAAACAAAACAAGAAAAATGAATCTATTCAACAAGTCTGCAACACGTCCTTAAGAGTTACATGATTTCACCCAATGTCAATGTGTAATTTCTCCAGTTCTGATCATTGTTTAGGTTGTTGGTAGCTTGGTCCAATGCCAAAACACAGTGAAATCTTTTTACGGCTTTAAACGCGTTTTCTCCTCGAGAGAAACATGATTTCATTAAAAACGTTATAGTTTAAACATGCCTGTTGTACATGTGTGCAAACACTCAGAGCCTTAAAATAGGGTTTTCACCAATGTGTTTTTTGGTGAGAAACCTTCTATTTCAAGGTCCTGTGCGTTTTCAGACAAGTACAATATGTATTTTTAGTGTTTCTGATGAAATCCCTCCTTTTAATGCATTTTCTCACAGAAAATGAGTCTCTCGCCATGGGAAAATGGCTTTTTTGAAAAAGCATATTCTGGTCGAGAAATCGTTTTTTAAACAATAAAAACGACTCCCGGCCTTATTTAGTTCACATTTTTACTTTTGGTAAGCTAGCCCGTATTCATAACGCACTAAACCTTTTTATCGCGTTAAACGCCTTTTCTCGACAACAAAAGCACAATTTCATCAAAAACAAAAAAAACAAGAAAATTAATCTATTCAACAAGTCTGCAACACAACCTTAAGAGTTCCGTGTTTTCACGCAATGTCATTGTGTAATTTCAGCAGTTCTGATCATTGTTTAGCTTGTTGGTAGCTTGGTCCAATGCCAAAACACAGTGAAATCTTTTTATGGCTTTAAACGCGTTTTCTCCTCGAGAGAAACATGATTTCACTAAAAACGTTATAGTTTAAACATTCCTGTTGTAAATGTGTGCAAACACTCAGAGCCTTAAAATAGGGTTTTCACCAATGTGTTTTTTGGTGAGAAACCTTCTATTTCAAGGTTCTGTGCGTTTTCAGACACGTACAATATGTATTTTTAGCATTTCTGATGAGATCTCTCCTTTCAAATGTATTTTCTCACAGAAAATGATTCTCTGGACATAGGAAAATGGCTTGATTAGCTTTTTGGTAGCTTGGTCCAATTCCAAAACACAGTGAAATCTTTTTATGGCTTTAAACGCGTTTTCTCCTCGAGAGAACAATGATTTCAATAAAAACGTTATAGTTTAAACATGCCTGTTGTACATGTGTGCAAACACTCAGAGCCTTAATATATGGGTTTTCACCAATGTGTTTTTTGGTGAGAAACCTATTTCAAGGTTCTATGCGTTTTCAGACAAGTACAATATGTATTTTTAGTGTTTCTGATGAAATCCCTCCTTTAAATGCATTTTCTCACAGAAAATGGGTCTCTCGCCATGGGAAAACGGCTTTTTTGAAAAAGCATATTCTGGTGGAGAAATCGTGTTTTAAACAATAAAAACGACTCCCGGCCATATTTAGTTCACATTTTTACTTTTGGTTACCTAGCCCGTATTCATAACGCACTAAACCTTTTTATCGCGTTAAACGCCTTTTCTCGACAACAAAAGCACAATTTCATCAAAAACAAACAAAACAAGAAAAATGAATCTATTCAACAAGTCTGCAACACGTCCTTAAGAGTTACATGATTTCACCCAATGTCAATGTGTAATTTCTCCAGTTCTGATCATTGTTTAGGTTGTTGGTAGCTTGGTCCAATGCCAAAACACAGTGAAATCTTTTTACGGCTTTAAACGCGTTTTCTCCTCGAGAGAAACATGATTTCATTAAAAACGTTATAGTTTAAACATGCCTGTTGTACATGTGTGCAAACACTCAGAGCCTTAAAATAGGGTTTTCACCAATGTGTTTTTTGGTGAGAAACCTTCTATTTCAAGGTCCTGTGCGTTTTCAGACAAGTACAATATATATTTTTAGTGTTTCTGAATAAATCCCTCCTTTTAATGCATTTTCTCACAGAAAATGAGTCTCTCGCCATGGGAAAATGGCTTTTTTGAAAAAGCATATTCTGGTCGAGAAATCGTTTTTTAAACAATAAAAACGACTCCCGGCCTTATTTAGTTCACATTTTTACTTTTGGTAAGCTAGCCCGTATTCATAACGCACTAAACCTTTTTATAGCGTTAAACGCCTTTTCTCGACAACAAAAGCACAATTTCATCAAAAACAAAAAAAACAAGAAAATTAATCTATTCAACAAGTCTGCAACACAACCTTAAGAGTTCCGTGTTTTCACGCAATGTCAATGTGTAATTTCAGCAGTTCTGATCATTGTTTAGCTTGTTGGTAGCTTGGTCCAATGCCAAAACACAGTGAAATCTTATTACGGCTTTAAACGCGTTTTCTCCTCGAGAGAAACATGATTTCATTAAAAACGTTATAGTTTAAACATGCCTGTTGTACATGTGTGCAAACACTCAGAGCCTTAAAATAGGGTTTTCACCAATGTGTTTTTTGGTGAGAAACCTTCTATTTCAAGGTCCTGTGCGTTTTCAGACAAGTACAATATGTATTTTTAGTGTTTCTGGTGAAATCCCTCCTTTTAATGCATTTTCTCACAGAAAATGAGTCTCTCGCCATGGGAAAATGGCTTTTTTGAAAAAGCATATTCTGGTCGAGAAATCGTTTTTTAAACAATAAAAACGACTCCCGGCCTTATTTAGTTCACATTTTTACTTTTGGTAAGCTAGCCCGTATTCATAACGCACTAAACCTTTTTATCGCGTTAAACGCCTTTTCTCGACAACAAAAGCACAATTTCATCAAAAACAAAAAAAACAAGAAAATTAATCTATTCAACAAGTCTGCAACACAACCTTAAGAGTTCCGTGTTTTCACGCAATGTCATTGTGTAATTTCAGCAGTTCTGATCATTGTTTAGCTTGTTGGTAGCTTGGTCCAATGCCAAAACACAGTGAAATCTTTTTATGGCTTTAAACGCGTTTTCTCCTCGAGAGAAACATGATTTCACTAAAAACGTTATAGTTTAAACATTCCTGTTGTAAATGTGTGCAAACACTCAGAGCCTTAAAATAGGGTTTTCACCAATGTGTTTTTTGGTGAGAAACCTTCTATTTCAAGGTTCTGTGCGTTTTCAGACACGTACAATATGTATTTTTAGCATTTCTGATGAGATCTCTCCTTTCAAATGTATTTTCTCACAGAAAATGATTCTCTGGACATAGGAAAATGGCTTGATTAGCTTTTTGGTAGCTTGGTCCAATTCCAAAACACAGTGAAATCTTTTTATGGCTTTAAACGCGTTTTCTCCTCGAGAGAACAATGATTTCAATAAAAACGTTATAGTTTAAACATGCCTGTTGTACATGTGTGCAAACACTCAGAGCCTTAATATATGGGTTTTCACCAATGTGTTTTTTGGTGAGAAACCTATTTCAAGGTTCTATGCGTTTTCAGACAAGTACAATATGTATTTTTAGTGTTTCTGATGAAATCCCTCCTTTAAATGCATTTTCTCACAGAAAATGAGTCTCTCGCCATGGGAAAACGGCTTTTTTGAAAAAGCATATTCTGGTGGAGAAATCGTGTTTTAAACAATAAAAACGACTCCCGGCCATATTTAGTTCACATTTTTACTTTTGGTTACCTAGCCCGTATTCATAACGCACTAAACCTTTTTATCGCGTTAAACGCCTTTTCTCGACAACAAAAGCACAATTTCATCAAAAACAAACAAAACAAGAAAAATGAATCTATTCAACAAGTCTGCAACACGTCCTTAAGAGTTACATGATTTCACCCAATGTCAATGTGTAATTTCTCCAGTTCTGATCATTGTTTAGGTTGTTGGTAGCTTGGTCCAATGCCAAAACACAGTGAAATCTTTTTACGGCTTTAAACGCGTTTTCTCCTCGAGAGAAACATGATTTCATTAAAAACGTTATAGTTTAAACATGCCTGTTGTACATGTGTGCAAACACTCAGAGCCTTAAAATAGGGTTTTCACCAATGTGTTTTTTGGTGAGAAAACTTCTATTTCAAGGTCCTGTGCGTTTTCAGACAAGTACAATATATATTTTTAGTGTTTCTGAATAAATCCCTCCTTTTAATGCATTTTCTCACAGAAAATGAGTCTCTCGCCATGGGAAAATGGCTTTTTTGAAAAAGCATATTCTGGTCGAGAAATCGTTTTTTAAACAATAAAAACGACTCCCGGCCTTATTTAGTTCACATTTTTACTTTTGGTAAGCTAGCCCGTATTCATAACGCACTAAACCTTTTTATAGCGTTAAACGCCTTTTCTCGACAACAAAAGCACAATTTCATCAAAAACAAAAAAAACAAGAAAATTAATCTATTCAACAAGTCTGCAACACAACCTTAAGAGTTCCGTGTTTTCACGCAATGTCAATGTGTAATTTCAGCAGTTCTGATCATTGTTTAGCTTGTTGGTAGCTTGGTCCAATGCCAAAACACAGTGAAATCTTTTTATGGCTTTAAACGCGTTTTCTCCTCGAGAGAAACATGATTTCACTAAAAACGTTATAGTTTAAACATGCCTGTTGTACATGTGTGCAAACACTCAGAGCCTTAAAATAGGGTTTTGACCAATGTGTTTTTTGGTGAGAACCCTTCTATTTCAAGGTTCTGTGCGTTTTCAGAAACGTACAATATGTATTTTTAGCATTTCTGATGAGATCTCTCCTTTCAAATGTATTTTCTCACAGAAAATGAGTCTCTGGACATAGGAAAATGGCTTGATTAGCTTTTTGGTAGCTTGGTCCAATGCCAAAACACAGTGAAATCTTTTTATGGCTTTAAACGCGTTTTCTCCTCGAGATAAACATGATTTCAATAAAAACGTTATAGTTTAAACATGCCTGTTGTACATGTGTGCAAACACTCAGAGCCTTAAAATAGGGTTTTCACCAATGTGTTTTTTGGTGAGAAACCTATTTCAAGGTTCTGTGCGTTTTCAGAAACGTACAATATGTATTTTTAGCATTTCTGATGAGATCTCTACTTTCAAATGTATTTTCTCACAGAAAATGAGTCTCTGGACATAGGAAAATGGCTTGATTAGCTTTTTGGTAGCTTGGTTTAATGCCAAAACACAGGGACATCTTTTTATGGCTTTAAACGCAATTTCTCCTCGAGATAAACATGATTTCAATAAAAACGTTATCGTTTAAACATGCCTGTTGTACATGTGTGCAAACACTCAGAGCCTTAAAATAGGGTTTTCACCAATGTGTTTTTTGGTGAGAAACCTTCTATTTCAAGGTCCTGTGCGTTTTCAGACAAGTACAATATATATTTTTAGTGTTTCTGAATAAATCCCTCCTTTTAATGCATTTTCTCACAGAAAATGAGTCTCTCGCCATGGGAAAATGGCTTTTTTGAAAAAGCATATTCTGGTCGAGAAATCGTGTTTTACACAATAAAAACGACTCCCGGCCATATTTAGTTCACATTTTTACTTTTGGTAACGTAGTCCGTATTCGTAACGCACTAAACCTTTTTATCGCGTTAAACGCATTTTCTCGACAAGAAAAGCACAATTTCATCAAAAACAAACAAAACAAGAAAAATGAATCTATTCAACAAGTCTGTAACACATCCTTAAGAGTTCCGTGTTTTCACGCAATGTCAATGTGTAATTTCAGCAGTTCTGATCATTGTTTAGGTTGTTGGTAGCTTGGTCCAATGCCAAAACACAGTGAAATCTTTTTATGGCTTTAAACGCGTTTTCTCCTCGAGAGAAACATGATTTCACTAAAAACGTTATAGTTTAAACATTCCTGTTGTAAATGTGTGCAAACACTCAGAGCCTTAAAATAGGGTTTTGACCAATGTGTTTTTTGGTGAGAACCCTTCTATTTCAAGGTTCTGTGCGTTTTCAGAAACGTACAATATGTATTTTTTAGCATTTCTGATGAGATCTCTACTTTCAAATGTATTTTCTCACAGAAAATGAGTCTCTGGACATAGGAAAATGGCTTGATTAGCTTTTTGGTAGCTTGGTCCAATGCCAAAACACAGTGAAATCTTTTTATGGCTTTAAACGCGTTTTCTCCTCGAGATAAACATGATTTCAATAAAAACGTTATAGTTTAAACATGCCTGCTGTACATGTGTGCAAACACTCAGAGCCTTAAAATAGGGTTTTCACCAATGTGTTTTTTGGTGAGAAACCTATTTCAAGGTTCTGTGCGTTTTCAGGCAAGTACAATATGTATTTTTAGTGTTTCTGATGAAATCCCTCCTTTTAATGCATTTTCTCACAGAAAATGTTTTTCTCGCCATGGGAAAACGGCTTTTTTGAAAAAGCATATTCTGGTCGAGAAATCGTGTTTTAAACAATAAAAACGACTCCCGGCCATATTTTGTTCACATTTTTACTTTTGGTAAGCTAGCCCGTATTCATAACGCACTAAATCTTTTTATCGCGTTAAACGCCTTTTCTCGACAACAAAAGCACAATTTCATCAAAAACAAACAAAACAAGAAAAATGAATCTATTCAACAAGTCTGCAACACGTCCTTAAGAATTACATGATTTCACCCAATTTCAATGTGTAATTTCTCCAGTTCTGATCATTGTTTAGCTTGTTGGTAGCTTGGTCCAATGCCAAAACACAGTGAAATCTTTTTATGGCTTTAAACGCAATTTCTCCTCGAGAGAAACATGATTTCACTAAAAACGTTATAGTTTAAACATGCCTGTTGTACATGTGTGCAAACACTCAGAGCCTTAAAATAAGGTTTTCACCAATCTGTTTTTTGGTGAGAAACCTTCTATTTCAAGGTCCTGTGCGTTTTCAGACAAGTACAATATGTATTTTTAGTGTTTCTGAATAAATCCCTCCTTTTAATGCATTTTCTCACAGAAAATGAGTCTCTCGCCATGGAAAAATGGCTTTTTTGAAAAGGCATATTCTGGTCGAGAAATCGTGTTTTAAACAATAAAAACGACTCCCGGCCATATTTAGTTCACATTTTTACTTTTGGTAAGCTAGCCCGTATTCATAACGCACTAAACCTTTTTATCGCGTTAAACGCCTTTTCTCGACAAGCACAATTTCATCAAAAACAAACAAAACAAGAAAAATGAATCTATTCAACAAGTCTGCAACACGTCCTTAAGAGTAACATGATTTCACCCAATGTCAATGTGTAATTTCTCCAGTTCTGATCATTGTTTAGGTTTTTGGTAGCTTGGTCCAATGCCAAAACACAGTGAAATCTTTTTATGGCTTTAAACGCAATTTCTCCTCGAGAGAAACATGATTTCACTAAAAACGTTATAGTTTAAACATGCCTGTTGTACATGTGTGCAAACACTCAGAGCCTTAAAATAAGGTTTTCACCAATGTGTTTTTTGGTGAGAAACCTTCTATTTCAAGGTTCTGTGCGTTTTCAGACAAGTACAATATGTATTTTTAGTGTTTCTGATGAAATCCCTCCTTTTAATGCATTTTCTCACAGAAAATGAGTCTCTCGCCATGGGAAAATGGCTTTTTTGAAAAAGCATATTCTGGTCGAGAAATCGTTTTTTAAACAATAAAAACGACTCCCGGCCTTATTTAGTTCACATTTTTACTTTTGGTAAGCTAGCCCGTATTCATAACGCACTAAACCTTTTTATCGCGTTAAACGCCTTTTCTCGACAACAAAAGCACAATTTCATCAAAAACAAAAAAAAACAAGAAAATTAATCTATTCAACAAGTCTGCAACACAACCTTAAGAGTTCCGTGTTTTCACGCAATGTCAATGTGTAATTTCAGCAGTTCTGATCATTGTTTAGCTTGTTGGTAGCTTGGTCCAATGCCAAAACACAGTGAAATCTTTTTATGGCTTTAAACGCGTTTTCTCCTCGAGAGAAACATGATTTCACTAAAAACGTTATAGTTTAAACATTCCTGTTGTAAATGTGTGCAAACACTCAGAGCCTTAAAATAGGGTTTTGACCAATGTGTTTTTTGGTGAGAACCCTTCTATTTCAAGGTTCTGTGCGTTTTCAGAAACGTACAATATGTATTTTTTAGCATTTCTGATGAGATCTCTCCTTTCAAATGTATTTTCTCACAGAAAATGAGTCTCTGGACATAGGAAAATGGCTTGATTAGCTTTTTGGTAGCTTGGTCCAATGCCAAAACACAGTGAAATCTTTTTATGGCTTTAAACGCGTTTTCTCCTCGAGATAAACATGATTTCAATAAAAACGTTATAGTTTAAACATGCCTGTTGTACATGTGTGCAAACACTCAGAGCCTTAAAATAGGGTTTTCACCAATGTGTTTTTTGGTGAGAAACCTATTTCAAGGTTCTGTGCGTTTTCAGGCAAGTACAATATGTATTTTTAGTGTTTCTGATGAAATCCCTCCTTTAAATGCATTTTCTCACAGAAAATGAGTCTCTCGCCATGGGAAAACGGCTTTTTTGAAAAAGCATATTCTGGTCGAGAAATCGTGTTTTAAACAATAAAAACGACTCCCGGCCATATTTAGTTCACATTTTTACTTTTGGTTACCTAGCCCGTATTCATAACGCACTAAACCTTTTTATCGCGTTAAACGCCTTTTCTCGACAACAAAAGCACAATTTCATCAAAAACAAACAAAAAAAGAAAAATGAATCTATTCAACAAGTCTGCAACACGTCCTTAAGAGTTACATGATTTCACCCAATGTCAATGTGTAATTTCTCCAGTTCTGATCATTGTTTAGGTTGTTGGTAGCTTGGTCCAATGCCAAAACACAGTGAAATCTTTTTACGGCTGTAAACGCAATTTCTCCTCGAGAGAAACATGATTTCATTAAAAACGTTATAGTTTAAACATGCCTGTTGTACATGTGTGCAAACACTCAGAGCCTTAAAATAGGGTTTTCACCAATGTGTTTTTTGGTGAGAAACCTTCTATTTCAAGGTCCTGTGCGTTTTCAGACAAGTACAATATATATTTTTAGTGTTTCTGAATAAATCCCTCCTTTTAATGCATTTTCTCACAGAAAATGAGTCTCTCGCCATGGGAAAATGGCTTTTTTGAAAAAGCATATTCTGGTCGAGAAATCGTGTTTTACACAATAAAAACGACTCCCGGCCATATTTAGTTCACATTTTTACTTTTGGTAACGTAGTCCGTATTCGTAACGCACTAAACCTTTTTATCGCGTTAAACGCATTTTCTCGACAAGAAAAGCACAATTTCATCAAAAACAAACAAAACAAGAAAAATGAATCTATTCAACAAGTCTGTAACACATCCTTAAGAGTTCCGTGTTTTCACGCAATGTCAATGTGTAATTTCAGCAGTTCTGATCATTGTTTAGGTTGTTGGTAGCTTGGTCCAATGCCAAAACACAGTGAAATCTTTTTATGGCTTTAAACGCGTTTTCTCCTCGAGAGAAACATGATTTCACTAAAAACGTTATAGTTTAAACATTCCTGTTGTAAATGTGTGCAAACACTCAGAGCCTTAAAATAGGGTTTTGACCAATGTGTTTTTTGGTGAGAACCCTTCTATTTCAAGGTTCTGTGCGTTTTCAGAAACGTACAATATGTATTTTTTAGCATTTCTGATGAGATCTCTCCTTTCAAATGTATTTTCTCACAGAAAATGAGTCTCTGGACATAGGAAAATGGCTTGATTAGCTTTTTGGTAGCTTGGTCCAATGCCAAAACACAGTGAAATCTTTTTATGGCTTTAAACGCGTTTTCTCCTCGAGATAAACATGATTTCAATAAAAACGTTATAGTTTAAACATGCCTGTTGTACATGTGTGCAAACACTCAGAGCCTTAAAATAGGGTTTTCACCAATGTGTTTTTTGGTGAGAAACCTATTTCAAGGTTCTGTGCGTTTTCAGGCAAGTACAATATGTATTTTTAGTGTTTCTGATGAAATCCCTCCTTTTAATGCATTTTCTCACAGAAAATGTTTTTCTCGCCATGGGAAAACGGCTTTTTTGAAAAAGCATATTCTGGTCGAGAAATCGTGTTTTAAACAATAAAAACGACTCCCGGCCATATTTTGTTCACATTTTTACTTTTGGTAAGCTAGCCCGTATTCATAACGCACTAAATCTTTTTATCGCGTTAAACGCCTTTTCTCGACAAGAAAAGCACAATTTCATCAAAAACAAACAAAACAAGAAAAATGAATCTATTCAACAAGTCTGCAACACGTCCTTAAGAATTACATGATTTCACCCAATGTCAATGTGTAATTTCTCCAGTTCTGATCATTGTTTAGCTTGTTGGTAGCTTGGTCCAATGCCAAAACACAGTGAAATCTTTTTATGGCTTTAAACGCAATTTCTCCTCGAGAGAAACATGATTTCACTAAAAACGTTATAGTTTAAACATGCCTGTTGTACATGTGTGCAAACACTCAGAGCCTTAAAATAAGGTTTTCACCAATCTGTTTTTTGGTGAGAAACCTTCTATTTCAAGGTCCTGTGCGTTTTCAGACAAGTACAATATGTATTTTTAGTGTTTCTGAATAAATCCCTCCTTTTAATGCATTTTCTCACAGAAAATGAGTCTCTCGCCATGGAAAAATGGCTTTTTTTGAAAAAGCATATTCTGGTCGAGAAATCGTGTTTTAAACAATAAAAACGACTCCCGGCCATATTTAGTTCACATTTTTACTTTTGGTAAGCTAGCCCGTATTCATAACGCACTAAACCTTTTTATCGCGTTAAACGCCTTTTCTCGACAAGAAAAGCACAATTTCATCAAAAACAAACAAAACAAGAAAAATGAATCTATTCAACAAGTCTGCAACACGTCCTTAAGAGTAACATGATTTCACCCAATGTCAATGTGTAATTTCTCCAGTTCTGATCATTGTTTAGGTTTTTGGTAGCTTGGTCCAATGCCAAAACACAGTGAAATCTTTTTATGGCTTTAAACGCAATTTCTCCTCGAGAGAAACATGATTTCACTAAAAACGTTATAGTTTAAACATGCCTGTTGTACATGTGTGCAAACACTCAGAGCCTTAAAATAAGGTTTTCACCAATGTGTTTTTTGGTGAGAAACCTTCTATTTCAAGGTTCTGTGCGTTTTCAGACAAGTACAATATGTATTTTTAGTGTTTCTGATGAAATCCCTCCTTTTAATGCATTTTCTCACAGAAAATGAGTCTCTCGCCATGGGAAAATGGCTTTTTTGAAAAAGCATATTCTGGTCGAGAAATCGTTTTTTAAACAATAAAAACGACTCCCGGCCTTATTTAGTTCACATTTTTACTT
The DNA here is from genome assembly GCF_029633865.1 of Lampris incognitus. Lineage (NCBI taxonomy): Eukaryota > Metazoa > Chordata > Actinopteri > Lampriformes > Lampridae > Lampris > Lampris incognitus. Next base: position 320,631 of record NW_026611079.1, read on the forward strand.
TTGGTAAGCTAGCCCGTATTCATAACGCACTAAACCTTTTTATCGCGTTAAACGCCTTTTCTCGACAACAAAAGCACAATTTCATCAAAAACAAAAAAAACAAGAAAATTAATCTATTCAACAAGTCTGCAACACAACCTTAAGAGTTCCGTGTTTTCACGCAATGTCAATGTGTAATTTCAGCAGTTCTGATCATTGTTTAGCTTGTTGGTAGCTTGGTCCAATGCCAAAACACAGTGAAATCTTTTTATGGCTTTAAACGCGTTTTCTCCTCGAGAGAAACATGATTTCACTAAAAACGTTATAGTTTAAACATTCCTGTTGTAAATGTGTGCAAACACTCAGAGCCTTAAAATAGGGTTTTGACCAATGTGTTTTTTGGTGAGAACCCTTCTATTTCAAGGTTCTGTGCGTTTTCAGAAACGTACAATATGTATTTTTTAGCATTTCTGATGAGATCTCTCCTTTCAAATGTATTTTCTTACAGAAAATGAGTCTCTGGACATAGGAAAATGGCTTGATTAGCTTTTTGGTAGCTTGGTCCAATGCCAAAACACAGTGAAATCTTTTTATGGCTTTAAACGCGTTTTCTCCTCGAGATAAACATGATTTCAATAAAAACGTTATAGTTTAAACATGCCTGTTGTACATGTGTGCAAACACTCAGAGCCTTAAAATAGGGTTTTCACCAATGTGTTTTTTGGTGAGAAACCTATTTCAAGGTTCTGTGCGTTTTCAGGCAAGTACAATATGTATTTTTAGTGTTTCTGATGAAATCCCTCCTTTAAATGCATTTTCTCACAGAAAATGAGTCTCTCGCCATGGGAAAACGGCTTTTTTGAAAAAGCATATTCTGGTCGAGAAATCGTGTTTTAAACAATAAAAACGACTCCCGGCCATATTTAGTTCACATTTTTACTTTTGGTTACCTAGCCCGTATTCATAACGCACTAAACCTTTTTATCGCGTTAAACGCCTTTTCTCGACAACAAAAGCACAATTTCATCAAAAACAAACAAAAAAAGAAAAATGAATCTATTCAACAAGTCTGCAACACGTCCTTAAGAGTTACATGATTTCACCCAATGTCAATGTGTAATTTCTCCAGTTCTGATCATTGTTTAGGTTGTTGGTAGCTTGGTCCAATGCCAAAACACAGTGAAATCTTTTTACGGCTGTAAACGCGTTTTCTCCTCGAGAGAAACATGATTTCATTAAAAACGTTATAGTTTAAACATGCCTGTTGTACATGTGTGCAAACACTCAGAGCCTTAAAATAGGGTTTTCACCAATGTGTTTTTTGGTGAGAAACCTTCTATTTCAAGGTCCTGTGCGTTTTCAGACAAGTACAATATATATTTTTAGTGTTTCTGAATAAATCCCTCCTTTTAATGCATTTTCTCACAGAAAATGAGTCTCTCGCCATGGGAAAATGGCTTTTTTGAAAAAGCATATTCTGGTCGAGAAATCGTTTTTTAAACAATAAAAACGACTCCCGGCCTTATTTAGTTCACATTTTTACTTTTGGTAAGCTAGCCCGTATTCATAACGCACTAAACCTTTTTATCGCGTTAAACGCCTTTTCTCGACAACAAAAGCACAATTTCATCAAAAACAAAAAAAACAAGAAAATTAATCTATTCAACAAGTCTGCAACACAACCTTAAGAGTTCCGTGTTTTCACGCAATGTCAATGTGTAATTTCAGCAGTTCTGATCATTGTTTAGGTTGTTGGTAGCTTGGTCCAATGCCAAAACACAGTGAAATCTTTTTATGGCTTTAAACGCGTTTTCTCCTCGAGAGAAACATGATTTCACTAAAAACGTTATAGTTTAAACATTCCTGTTGTAAATGTGTGCAAACACTCAGAGCCTTAAAATAGGGTTTTGACCAATGTGTTTTTTGGTGAGAACCCTTCTATTTCAAGGTTCTGTGCGTTTTCAGAAACGTACAATATGTATTTTTTTAGCATTTCTGATGAGATCTCTCCTTTCAAATGTATTTTCTCACAGAAAATGAGTCTCTGGACATAGGAAAATGGCTTGATTAGCTTTTTGGTAGCTTGGTCCAATGCCAAAACACAGTGAAATCTTTTTATGGCTTTAAACGCGTTTTCTCCTCGAGATAAACATGATTTCAATAAAAACGTTATAGTTTAAACATGCCTGTTGTACATGTGTGCAAACACTCAGAGCCTTAAAATAGGGTTTTCACCAATGTGTTTTTTGGTGAGAAACCTATTTCAAGGTTCTGTGCGTTTTCAGACAAGTACAATATGTATTTTTAGTGTTTCTGAATAAATCCCTCCTTTTAATGCATTTTCTCACAGAAAATGAGTCTCTCGCCATGGAAAAATGGCTTTTTTGAAAAAGCATATTCTGGTCGAGAAATCGTGTTTTAAACAATAAAAACGACTCCCGGCCATATTTAGTTCACATTTTTACTTTTGGTAAGCTAGCCCGTATTCATAACGCACTAAACCTTTTTATCGCGTTAAACGCCTTTTCTCGACAAGAAAAGCACAATTTCATCAAAAACTAACAAAACAAGAAAAATGAATCTATTCAACAAGTCTGCAACACGTCCTTAAGAGTAACATGATTTCACCCAATGTCAATGTGTAATTTCTCCAGTTCTGATCATTGTTTAGGTTTTTGGTAGCTTGGTCCAATGCCAAAACACAGTGAAATCTTTTTATGGCTTTAAACGCAATTTCTCCTCGAGAGAAACATGATTTCACTAAAAACGTTATAGTTTAAACATGCCTGTTGTACATGTGTGCAAACACTCAGAGCCTTAAAATAAGGTTTTCACCAATGTGTTTTTTGGTGAGAAACCTTCTATTTCAAGGTTCTGTGCGTTTTCAGACAAGTACAATATGTATTTTTAGTGTTTCTGATGAAATCCCTCCTTTTAATGCATTTTCTCACAGAAAATGAGTCTCTCGCCATGGGAAAATGGCTTTTTTGAAAAAGCATATTCTGGTCGAGAAATCGTTTTTTAAACAATAAAAACGACTCCCGGCCTTATTTAGTTCACATTTTTACTTTTGGTAAGCTAGCCCGTATTCATAACGCACTAAACCTTTTTATCGCGTTAAACGCCTTTTCTCGACAACAAAAGCACAATTTCATCAAAAACAAAAAAAACAAGAAAATTAATCTATTCAACAAGTCTGCAACACAACCTTAAGAGTTCCGTGTTTTCACGCAATGTCAATGTGTAATTTCAGCAGTTCTGATCATTGTTTAGCTTGTTGGTAGCTTGGTCCAATGCCAAAACACAGTGAAATCTTTTTATGGCTTTAAACGCGTTTTCTCCTCGAGAGAAACATGATTTCACTAAAAACGTTATAGTTTAAACATTCCTGTTGTAAATGTGTGCAAACACTCAGAGCCTTAAAATAGGGTTTTGACCAATGTGTTTTTTGGTGAGAACCCTTCTATTTCAAGGTTCTGTGCGTTTTCAGAAACGTACAATATGTATTTTTTAGCATTTCTGATGAGATCTCTCCTTTCAAATGTATTTTCTTACAGAAAATGAGTCTCTGGACATAGGAAAATGGCTTGATTAGCTTTTTGGTAGCTTGGTCCAATGCCAAAACACAGTGAAATCTTTTTATGGCTTTAAACGCGTTTTCTCCTCGAGATAAACATGATTTCAATAAAAACGTTATAGTTTAAACATGCCTGTTGTACATGTGTGCAAACACTCAGAGCCTTAAAATAGGGTTTTCACCAATGTGTTTTTTGGTGAGAAACCTATTTCAAGGTTCTGTGCGTTTTCAGGCAAGTACAATATGTATTTTTAGTGTTTCTGATGAAATCCCTCCTTTAAATGCATTTTCTCACAGAAAATGAGTCTCTCGCCATGGGAAAACGGCTTTTTTGAAAAAGCATATTCTGGTCGAGAAATCGTGTTTTAAACAATAAAAACGACTCCCGGCCATATTTAGTTCACATTTTTACTTTTGGTTACCTAGCCCGTATTCATAACGCACTAAACCTTTTTATCGCGTTAAACGCCTTTTCTCGACAACAAAAGCACAATTTCATCAAAAACAAACAAAAAAAGAAAAATGAATCTATTCAACAAGTCTGCAACACGTCCTTAAGAGTTACATGATTTCACCCAATGTCAATGTGTAATTTCTCCAGTTCTGATCATTGTTTAGGTTGTTGGTAGCTTGGTCCAATGCCAAAACACAGTGAAATCTTTTTACGGCTGTAAACGCGTTTTCTCCTCGAGAGAAACATGATTTCATTAAAAACGTTATAGTTTAAACATGCCTGTTGTACATGTGTGCAAACACTCAGAGCCTTAAAATAGGGTTTTCACCAATGTGTTTTTTGGTGAGAAACCTTCTATTTCAAGGTCCTGTGCGTTTTCAGACAAGTACAATATATATTTTTAGTGTTTCTGAATAAATCCCTCCTTTTAATGCATTTTCTCACAGAAAATGAGTCTCTCGCCATGGGAAAATGGCTTTTTTGAAAAAGCATATTCTGGTCGAGAAATCGTTTTTTAAACAATAAAAACGACTCCCGGCCTTATTTAGTTCACATTTTTACTTTTGGTAAGCTAGCCCGTATTCATAACGCACTAAACCTTTTTATCGCGTTAAACGCCTTTTCTCGACAACAAAAGCACAATTTCATCAAAAACAAAAAAAACAAGAAAATTAATCTATTCAACAAGTCTGCAACACAACCTTAAGAGTTCCGTGTTTTCACGCAATGTCAATGTGTAATTTCAGCAGTTCTGATCATTGTTTAGGTTGTTGGTAGCTTGGTCCAATGCCAAAACACAGTGAAATCTTTTTATGGCTTTAAACGCGTTTTCTCCTCGAGAGAAACATGATTTCACTAAAAACGTTATAGTTTAAACATTCCTGTTGTAAATGTGTGCAAACACTCAGAGCCTTAAAATAGGGTTTTGACCAATGTGTTTTTTGGTGAGAACCCTTCTATTTCAAGGTTCTGTGCGTTTTCAGAAACGTACAATATGTATTTTTTTAGCATTTCTGATGAGATCTCTCCTTTCAAATGTATTTTCTCACAGAAAATGAGTCTCTGGACATAGGAAAATGGCTTGATTAGCTTTTTGGTAGCTTGGTCCAATGCCAAAACACAGTGAAATCTTTTTATGGCTTTAAACGCGTTTTCTCCTCGAGATAAACATGATTTCAATAAAAACGTTATAGTTTAAACATGCCTGTTGTACATGTGTGCAAACACTCAGAGCCTTAAAATAGGGTTTTCACCAATGTGTTTTTTGGTGAGAAACCTATTTCAAGGTTCTGTGCGTTTTCAGGCAAGTACAATATGTATTTTTAGTGTTTCTGATGAAATCCCTCCTTTTAATGCATTTTCTCACAGAAAATGTTTTTCTCGCCATGGGAAAACGGCTTTTTTGAAAAAGCATATTCTGGTCGAGAAATCGTGTTTTAAACAATAAAAACGACTCCCGGCCATATTTTGTTCACATTTTTACTTTTGGTAAGCTAGCCCGTATTCATAACGCACTAAATGTTTTTATCGTGTTAAACGCCTTTTCTCGACAAGAAAAGCACAATTTCATCAAAAACAAACAAAACAAGAAAAATGAATCTATTCAACAAGTCTGCAACACGTCCTTAAGAATTACATGATTTCACCCAATGTCAATGTGTAATTTCTCCAGTTCTGATCATTGTTTAGCTTGTTGGTAGCTTGGTCCAATGCCAAAACACAGTGAAATCTTTTTATGGCTTTAAACGCAATTTCTCCTCGAGAGAAACATGATTTCACTAAAAACGTTATAGTTTAAACATGCCTGTTGTACATGTGTGCAAACACTCAGAGCCTTAAAATAAGGTTTTCACCAATCTGTTTTTTGGTGAGAAACCTTCTATTTCAAGGTCCTGTGCGTTTTCAGACAAGTACAATATGTATTTTTAGTGTTTCTGAATAAATCCCTCCTTTTAATGCATTTTCTCACAGAAAATGAGTCTCTCGCCATGGAAAAATGGCTTTTTTGAAAAAGCATATTCTGGTCGAGAAATCGTGTTTTAAACAATAAAAACGACTCCCGGCCATATTTAGTTCACATTTTTACTTTTGGTAAGCTAGCCCGTATTCATAACGCACTAAACCTTTTTATCGCGTTAAACGCCTTTTCTCGACAACAAAAGCACAATTTCATCAAAAACAAACAAAACAAGAAAAATGAATCTATTCAACAAGTCTGCAACACGTCCTTAAGAGTAACATGATTTCACCCAATGTCAATGTGTAATTTCTCCAGTTCTGATCATTGTTTAGGTTTTTGGTAGCTTGGTCCAATGCCAAAACACAGTGAAATCTTTTTATGGCTTTAAACGCAATTTCTCCTCGAGAGAAACATGATTTCACTAAAAACGTTATAGTTTAAACATGCCTGTTGTACATGTGTGCAAACACTCAGAGCCTTAAAATAAGGTTTTCACCAATGTGTTTTTTGGTGAGAAACCTTCTATTTCAAGGTTCTGTGCGTTTTCAGACAAGTACAATATGTATTTTTAGTGTTTCTGATGAAATCCCTCCTTTTAATGCATTTTCTCACAGAAAATGAGTCTCTCGCCATGGGAAAATGGCTTTTTTGAAAAAGCATATTCTGGTCGAGAAATCGTTTTTTAAACAATAAAAACGACTCCCGGCCTTATTTAGTTCACATTTTTACTTTTGGTAAGCTAGCCCGTATTCATAACGCACTAAACCTTTTTATCGCGTTAAACGCCTTTTCTCGACAACAAAAGCACAATTTCATCAAAAACAAAAAAAACAAGAAAATTAATCTATTCAACAAGTCTGCAACACAACCTTAAGAGTTCCGTGTTTTCACGCAATGTCAATGTGTAATTTCAGCAGTTCTGATCATTGTTTAGCTTGTTGGTAGCTTGGTCCAATGCCAAAACACAGTGAAATCTTTTTATGGCTTTAAACGCGTTTTCTCCTCGAGAGAAACATGATTTCACTAAAAACGTTATAGTTTAAACATTCCTGTTGTAAATGTGTGCAAACACTCAGAGCCTTAAAATAGGGTTTTGACCAATGTGTTTTTTGGTGAGAACCCTTCTATTTCAAGGTTCTGTGCGTTTTCAGAAACGTACAATATGTATTTTTTAGCATTTCTGATGAGATCTCTCCTTTCAAATGTATTTTCTTACAGAAAATGAGTCTCTGGACATAGGAAAATGGCTTGATTAGCTTTTTGGTAGCTTGGTCCAATGCCAAAACACAGTGAAATCTTTTTATGGCTTTAAACGCGTTTTCTCCTCGAGATAAACATGATTTCAATAAAAACGTTATAGTTTAAACATGCCTGTTGTACATGTGTGCAAACACTCAGAGCCTTAAAATAGGGTTTTCACCAATGTGTTTTTTGGTGAGAAACCTATTTCAAGGTTCTGTGCGTTTTCAGGCAAGTACAATATGTATTTTTAGTGTTTCTGATGAAATCCCTCCTTTAAATGCATTTTCTCACAGAAAATGAGTCTCTCGCCATGGGAAAACGGCTTTTTGAAAAAGCATATTCTGGTCGAGAAATCGTGTTTTAAACAATAAAAACGACTCCCGGCCATATTTAGTTCACATTTTTACTTTTGGTTACCTAGCCCGTATTCATAACGCACTAAACCTTTTTATCGCGTTAAACGCCTTTTCTCGACAACAAAAGCACAATTTCATCAAAAACAAACAAAAAAAGAAAAATGAATCTATTCAACAAGTCTGCAACACGTCCTTAAGAGTTACATGATTTCACCCAATGTCAATGTGTAATTTCTCCAGTTCTGATCATTGTTTAGGTTGTTGGTAGCTTGGTCCAATGCCAAAACACAGTGAAATCTTTTTACGGCTGTAAACGCAATTTCTCCTCGAGAGAAACATGATTTCATTAAAAACGTTATAGTTTAAACATGCCTGTTGTACATGTGTGCAAACACTCAGAGCCTTAAAATAGGGTTTTCACCAATGTGTTTTTTGGTGAGAAACCTTCTATTTCAAGGTCCTGTGCGTTTTCAGACAAGTACAATATATATTTTTAGTGTTTCTGAATAAATCCCTCCTTTTAATGCATTTTCTCACAGAAAATGAGTCTCTCGCCATGGGAAAATGGCTTTTTTGAAAAAGCATATTCTGGTCGAGAAATCGTTTTTTAAACAATAAAAACGACTCCCGGCCTTATTTAGTTCACATTTTTACTTTTGGTAAGCTAGCCCGTATTCATAACGCACTAAACCTTTTTATCGCGTTAAACGCCTTTTCTCGACAACAAAAGCACAATTTCATCAAAAACAAAAAAACAAGAAAATTAATCTATTCAACAAGTCTGCAACACAACCTTAAGAGTTCCGTGTTTTCACGCAATGTCAATGTGTAATTTCAGCAGTTCTGATCATTGTTTAGCTTGTTGGTAGCTTGGTCCAATGCCAAAACACAGTGAAATCTTTTTATGGCTTTAAACGCGTTTCTCCTCGAGAGAAACATGATTTCACTAAAAACGTTATAGTTTAAACATTCCTGTTGTAAATTTGTGCAAACACTCAGAGCCTTAAAATAGGGTTTTGACCAATGTGTTTTTTGGTGAGAACCCTTCTATTTCAAGGTTCTGTGCGTTTTCAGAAACGTACAATATGTATTTTTAGCATTTCTGATGAGATCTCTCCTTTCAAATGTATTTTCTCACAGAAAATGAGTCTCTGGACATAGGAAAATGGCTTGATTAGCTTTTTGGTAGCTTGGTCCAATGCCAAAACACAGTGAAATCTTTTTATGGCTTTAAACGCGTTTTCTCCTCGAGATAAACATGATTTCAATAAAACGTTATAGTTTAAACATGCCTGTTGTACATGTGTGCAAACACTCAGAGCCTTAAAATAGGGTTTTCACCAATGTGTTTTTTGGTGAGAAACCTATTTCAAGGTTCTGTGCGTTTTCAGGCAAGTACAATATGTATTTTTAGTGTTTCTGATGAAATCCCTCCTTTAAATGCATTTTCTCACAGAAAATGAGTCTCTCGCCATGGGAAAACGGCTTTTTTGAAAAAGCATATTCTGGTCGAGAAATCGTGTTTTAAACAATAAAAACGACTCCCGGCCATATTTAGTTCACATTTTTACTTTTGGTTACCTAGCCCGTATTCATAACGCACTAAACCTTTTTATCGCGTTAAACGCCTTTTCTCGACAACAAAAGCACAATTTCATCAAAAACAAACAAAAAAAGAAAAATGAATCTATTCAACAAGTCTGCAACACGTCCTTAAGAGTTACATGATTTCACCCAATGTCAATGTGTAATTTCTCCAGTTCTGATCATTGTTTAGGTTGTTGGTAGCTTGGTCCAATGCCAAAACACAGTGAAATCTTTTTACGGCTGTAAACGCGTTTTCTCCTCGAGAGAAACATGATTTCATTAAAAACGTTATAGTTTAAACATGCCTGTTGTACATGTGTGCAAACACTCAGAGCCTTAAAATAGGGTTTTCACCAATGTGTTTTTTGGTGAGAAACCTTCTATTTCAAGGTCCTGTGCGTTTTCAGACAAGTACAATATATATTTTTAGTGTTTCTGAATAAATCCCTCCTTTTAATGCATTTTCTCACAGAAAATGAGTCTCTCGCCATGGGAAAATGGCTTTTTTGAAAAAGCATATTCTGGTCGAGAAATCGTTTTTTAAACAATAAAAACGACTCCCGGCCTTATTTAGTTCACATTTTTACTTTTGGTAAGCTAGCCCGTATTCATAACGCACTAAACCTTTTTATCGCGTTAAACGCCTTTTCTCGACAACAAAAGCACAATTTCATCAAAAACAAAAAAAACAAGAAAATTAATCTATTCAACAAGTCTGCAACACAACCTTAAGAGTTCCGTGTTTTCACGCAATGTCAATGTGTAATTTCAGCAGTTCTGATCATTGTTTAGCTTGTTGGTAGCTTGGTCCAATGCCAAAACACAGTGAAATCTTTTTATGGCTTTAAACGCGTTTTCTCCTCGAGAGAAACATGATTTCACTAAAAACGTTATAGTTTAAACATGCCTGTTGTAAATGTGTGCAAACACTCAGAGCCTTAAAATAGGGTTTTGACCAATGTGTTTTTTGGTGAGAACCCTTCTATTTCAAGGTTCTGTGCGTTTTCAGAAACGTACAATATGTATTTTTAGCATTTCTGATGAGATCTCTCCTTTCAAATGTATTTTCTCACAGAAAATGAGTCTCTGGACATAGGAAAATGGCTTGATTAGCTTTCTGGTAGCTTGGTCCAATGCCAAAACACAGTGAAATCTTTTTATGGCTTTAAACGTGTTTTCTCCTCGAGATAAACATGATTTCAATAAAAACGTTATAGTTTAAACATGCCTGTTGTACATGTGTGCAAACACTCAGAGCCTTAAAATAGGGTTTTCACCAATGTGTTTTTTGGTGAGAAACCTATTTCAAGGTTCTGTGCGTTTTCAGGCAAGTACAATATGTATTTTTAGTGTTTCTGATGAAATCCCTCCTTTAAATGCATTTTCTCACAGAAAATGAGTCTCTCGCCATGGGAAAATGGCTTTTTTGAAAAAGCATATTCTGGTCGAGAAATCGTGTTTTAAACAATAAAAACGACTCCCGGCCATATTTAGTTCACATTTTTACTTTTGGTTACCTAGCCCGTATTCATAACGCACTAAACCTTTTTATCGCGTTAAACGCCTTTTCTCGACAACAAAAGCACAATTTCATCAAAAACAAACAAAAAAAGAAAAATGAATCTATTCAACAAGTCTGCAACACGTCCTTAAGAGTTCCATGATTTCACCCAATGTCAATGTGTAATTTCTCCAGTTCTGATCATTGTTTAGGTTGTTGGTAGCTTGGTCCAATGCCAAAACACAGTGAAATCTTTTTACGGCTGTAAACGCAATTTCTCCTCGAGAGAAACATGATTTCATTAAAAACGTTATAGTTTAAACATGCCTGTTGTACATGTGTGCAAACACTCAGAGCCTTAAAATAGGGTTTTCACCAATGTGTTTTTTGGTGAGAAACCTTCTATTTCAAGGTCCTGTGCGTTTTCAGACAAGTACAATATATATTTTTAGTGTTTCTGATGAAATCCCTCCTTTAAATGCATTTTCTCACAGAAAATGAGTCTCTCGCCATGGGAAAATGGCTTTTTTGAAAAAGCATATTCTGGTCGAGAAATCGTTTTTTAAACAATAAAAACGACTCCCGGCCTTATTTAGTTCACATTTTTACTTTTGGTAAGCTAGCCCGTATTCATAACGCACTAAACCTTTTTATCCCGTTAAACGCCTTTTCTCGACAACAAAAGCACAATTTCATCAAAAACAAAAAAAACAAGAAAATTAATCTATTCAACAAGTCTGCAACACAACCTTAAGAGTTCCGTGTTTTCACGCAATGTCAATGTGTAATTTCAGCAGTTCTGATCATTGTTTAGCTTGTTGGTAGCTTGGTCCAATGCCAAAACACAGTGAAATCTTTTTATGGCTTTAAACGCGTTTCTCCTCGAGAGAAACATGATTTCACTAAAAACGTTATAGTTTAAACATTCCTGTTGTAAATGTGTGCAAACACTCAGAGCCTTAAAATAGGGTTTTGACCAATGTGTTTTTTGGTGAGAACCCTTCTATTTCAAGGTTCTGTGCGTTTTCAGAAACGTACAATATGTATTTTTAGCATTTCTGATGAGATCTCTCCTTTCAAATGTATTTTCTCACAGAAAATGAGTCTCTGGACATAGGAAAATGGCTTGATTAGCTTTTTGGTAGCTTGGTCCAATGCCAAAACACAGTGAAATCTTTTTATGGCTTTAAACGCGTTTTCTCCTCGAGATAAACATGATTTCAATAAAACGTTATAGTTTAAACATGCCTGTTGTACATGTGTGCAAACACTCAGAGCCTTAAAATAGGGTTTTCACCAATGTGTTTTTTGGTGAGAAACCTATTTCAAGGTTCTGTGGGTTTTCAGGCAAGTACAATATGTATTTTTAGTGTTTCTGATGAAATCCCTCCTTTAAATGCATTTTCTCACAGAAAATGAGTCTCTCGCCATGGGAAAACGGCTTTTTTGAAAAAGCATATTCTGGTCGAGAAATCGTGTTTTAAACAATAAAAACGACTCCCGGCCATATTTAGTTCACATTTTTACTTTTGGTTACCTAGCCCGTATTCATAACGCACTAAACCTTTTTATCGCGTTAAACGCCTTTTCTCGACAACAAAAGCACAATTTCATCAAAAACAAACAAAAAAAGAAAAATGAATCTATTCAACAAGTCTGCAACACGTCCTTAAGAGTTCCATGATTTCACCCAATGTCAATGTGTAATTTCTCCAGTTCTGATCATTGTTTAGGTTGTTGGTAGCTTGGTCCAATGCCAAAACACAGTGAAATCTTTTTACGGCTGTAAACGCGTTTTCTCCTCGAGAGAAACATGATTTCATTAAAAACGTTATAGTTTAAACATGCCTGTTGTACATGTGTGCAAACACTCAGAGCCTTAAAATAGGGTTTTCACCAATGTGTTTTTTGGTGAGAAACCTTCTATTTCAAGGTCCTGTGCGTTTTCAGACAAGTACAATATATATTTTTAGTGTTTCTGAATAAATCCCTCCTTTTAATGCATTTTCTCACAGAAAATGAGTCTCTCGCCATGGGAAAATGGCTTTTTTGAAAAAGCATATTCTGGTCGAGAAATCGTTTTTTAAACAATAAAAACGACTCCCGGCCTTATTTAGTTCACATTTTTACTTTTGGTAAGCTAGCCCGTATTCATAACGCACTAAACCTTTTTATCGCGTTAAACGCCTTTTCTCGACAACAAAAGCACAATTTCATCAAAAACAAAAAAAACAAGAAAATTAATCTATTCAACAAGTCTGCAACACAACCTTAAGAGTTCCGTGTTTTCACGCAATGTCAATGTGTAATTTCAGCAGTTCTGATCATTGTTTAGCTTGTTGGTAGCTTGGTCCAATGCCAAAACACAGTGAAATCTTTTTATGGCTTTAAACGCGTTTTCTCCTCGAGAGAAACATGATTTCACTAAAAACGTTATAGTTTAAACATTCCTGTTGTAAATGTGTGCAAACACTCAGAGCCTTAAAATAGGGTTTTGACCAATGTGTTTTTTGGTGAGAACCCTTCTATTTCAAGGTTCTGTGCGTTTTCAGAAACGTACAATATGTATTTTTAGCATTTCTGATGAGATCTCTCCTTTCAAATGTATTTTCTCACAGAAAATGAGTCTCTGGACATAGGAAAATGGCTTGATTAGCTTTTTGGTAGCTTGGTCCAATGCCAAAACACAGTGAAATCTTTTTATGGCTTTAAACGCGTTTTCTCCTCGAGATAAACATGATTTCAATAAAAACGTTATAGTTTAAACATGCCTGTTGTACATGTGTGCAAACACTCAGAGCCTTAAAATAGGGTTTTCACCAATGTGTTTTTTGGTGAGAAACCTATTTCAAGGTTCTGTGCGTTTTCAGGCAAGTACAATATGTATTTTTAGTGTTTCTGATGAAATCCCTCCTTTAAATGCATTTTCTCACAGAAAATGAGTCTCTCGCCATGGGAAAACGGCTTTTTTGAAAAAGCATATTCTGGTCGAGAAATCGTGTTTTAAACAATAAAAACGACTCCCGGCCATATTTAGTTCACATTTTTACTTTTGGTTACCTAGCCCGTATTCATAACGCACTAAACCTTTTTATCGCGTTAAACGCCTTTTCTCGACAACAAAAGCACAATTTCATCAAAAACAAACAAAAAAAGAAAAATGAATCTATTCAACAAGTCTGCAACACGTCCTTAAGAGTTACATGATTTCACCCAATGTCAATGTGTAATTTCTCCAGTTCTGATCATTGTTTAGGTTGTTGGTAGCTTGGTCCAATGCCAAAACACAGTGAAATCTTTTTACGGCTGTAAACGCGTTTTCTCCTCGAGAGAAACATGATTTCATTAAAAACGTTATAGTTTAAACATGCCTGTTGTACATGTGTGCAAACACTCAGAGCCTTAAAATAGGGTTTTCACCAATGTGTTTTTTGGTGAGAAACCTTCTATTTCAAGGTCCTGTGCGTTTTCAGACAAGTACAATATATATTTTTAGTGTTTCTGAATAAATCCCTCCTTTTAATGCATTTTCTCACAGAAAATGAGTCTCTCGCCATGGGAAAATGGCTTTTTTGAAAAAGCATATTCTGGTCGAGAAATCGTTTTTTAAACAATAAAAACGACTCCCGGCCTTATTTAGTTCACATTTTTACTTTTGGTAAGCTAGCCCGTATTCATAACGCACTAAACCTTTTTATCGCGTTAAACGCCTTTTCTCGACAACAAAAGCACAATTTCATCAAAAACAAAAAAAACAAGAAAATTAATCTATTCAACAAGTCTGCAACACAACCTTAAGAGTTCCGTGTTTTCACGCAATGTCAATGTGTAATTTCAGCAGTTCTGATCATTGTTTAGCTTGTTGGTAGCTTGGTCCAATGCCAAAACACAGTGAAATCTTTTTATGGCTTTAAACGCGTTTTCTCCTCGAGAGAAACATGATTTCACTAAAAACGTTATAGTTTAAACATTCCTGTTGTAAATGTGTGCAAACACTCAGAGCCTTAAAATAGGGTTTTGACCAATGTGTTTTTTGGTGAGAACCCTTCTATTTCAAGGTTCTGTGCGTTTTCAGAAACGTACAATATGTATTTTTAGCATTTCTGATGAGATCTCTCCTTTCAAATGTATTTTCTCACAGAAAATGAGTCTCTGGACATAGGAAAATGGCTTGATTAGCTTTTTGGTAGCTTGGTCCAATGCCAAAACACAGTGAAATCTTTTTATGGCTTTAAACGCGTTTTCTCCTCGAGATAAACATGATTTCAATAAAAACGTTATAGTTTAAACATGCCTGTTGTACATGTGTGCAAACACTCAGAGCCTTAAAATAGGGTTTTCACCAATGTGTTTTTTGGTGAGAAACCTATTTCAAGGTTCTGTGCGTTTTCAGGCAAGTACAATATGTATTTTTAGTGTTTCTGATGAAATCCCTCCTTTAAATGCATTTTCTCACAGAAAATGAGTCTCTCGCCATGGGAAAACGGCTTTTTTGAAAAAGCATATTCTGGTCGAGAAATCGTGTTTTAAACAATAAAAACGACTCCCGGCCATATTTAGTTCACATTTTTACTTTTGGTTACCTAGCCCGTATTCATAACGCACTAAACCTTTTTATCGCGTTAAACGCCTTTTCTCGACAACAAAAGCACAATTTCATCAAAAACAAACAAAAAAAAGAAAAATGAATCTATTCAGCAAGTCTGCAACACGTCCTTAAGAGTTTCATGATTTCACCCAATGTCAATGTGTAATTTCTCCAGTTCTGATCATTGTTTAGGTTGTTGGTAGCTTGGTCCAATGCCAAAACACAGTGAAATCTTTTTACGGCTGTAAACGCGTTTTCTCCTCGAGAGAAACATGATTTCATTAAAAACGTTATAGTTTAAACATGCCTGTTGTACATGTGTGCAAACACTCAGAGCCTTAAAATAGGGTTTTCACCAATGTGTTTTTTGGTGAGAAACCTTCTATTTCAAGGTCCTGTGCGTTTTCAGTCAAGTACAATATATATTTTTAGTGTTTCTGAATAAATCCCTCCTTTTAATGCATTTTCTCACAGAAAATGAGTCTCTCGCCATGGGAAAATGGCTTTTTTGAAAAAGCATATTCTGGTCGAGAAATCGTTTTTTAAACAATAAAAACGACTCCCGGCCTTATTTAGTTCACATTTTTACTTTTGGTAAGCTAGCCCGTATTCATAACGCACTAAACCTTTTTATCGCGTTAAACGCCTTTTCTCGACAACAAAAGCACAATTTCATCAAAAACAAAAAAAACAAGAAAATTAATCTATTCAACAAGTCTGCAACACAACCTTAAGAGTTCCGTGTTTTCACGCAATGTCAATGTGTAATTTCAGCAGTTCTGATCATTGTTTAGGTTGTTGGTAGCTTGGTCCAATGCCAAAACAGAGTGAAATCTTTTTATGGCTTTAAACGCGTTTTCTCCTCGAGAGAAACATGATTTCACTAAAAACGTTATAGTTTAAACATTCCTGTTGTAAATGTGTGCAAACACTCAGAGCCTTAAAATAGGGTTTTGACCAATGTGTTTTTTGGTGAGAACCCTTCTATTTCAAGGTTCTGTGCGTTTTCAGAAACGTACAATATGTATTTTTAGCATTTCTGATGAGATCTCTCCTTTCAAATGTATTTTCTCACAGAAAATGAGTCTCTGGACATAGGAAAATGGCTTGATTAGCTTTTTGGTAGCTTGGTCCAATGCCAAAACACAGTGAAATCTTTTTATGGCTTTAAACGTGTTTTCTCCTCGAGATAAACATGATTTCAATAAAAACGTTATAGTTTAAACATGCCTGTTGTACATGTGTGCAAACACTCAGAGCCTTAAAATAGGGTTTTCACCAATGTGTTTTTTGGTGAGAAACCTATTTCAAGGTTCTGTGCGTTTTCAGGCAAGTACAATATGTATTTTTAGTGTTTCTGATGAAATCCCTCCTTTAAATGCATTTTCTCACAGAAAATGAGTCTCTCGCCATGGGAAAATGGCTTTTTTGAAAAAGCATATTCTGGTCGAGAAATCGTGTTTTAAACAATAAAAACGACTCCCGGCCTTATTTAGTTCACATTTTTACTTTTGGTTACCTAGCCCGTATTCATAACGCACTAAACCTTTTTATCGCGTTAAACGCCTTTTCTCGACAACAAAAGCACAATTTCATCAAAAACAAACAAAAAAAGAAAAATGAATCTATTCAACAAGTCTGCAACACGTCCTTAAGAGTTACATGATTTCACCCAATGTCAATGTGTAATTTCTCCAGTTCTGATCATTGTTTAGGTTGTTGGTAGCTTGGTCAAATGCCAAAACACAGTGAAATCTTTTTACGGCTGTAAACGCAATTTCTCCTCGAGAGAAACATGATTTCATTAAAAACGTTATAGTTTAAACATGCCTGTTGTACATGTGTGCAAACACTCAGAGCCTTAAAATAGGGTTTTCACCAATGTGTTTTTTGGTGAGAAACCTTCTATTTCAAGGTCCTGTGCGTTTTCAGACAAGTACAATATGTATTTTTAGTGTTTCTGATGAAATCCCTCCTTTTAATGCATTTTCTCACAGAAAATGAGTCTCTCGCCATGGGAAAATAGCTTTTTTGAAAAAGCATATTCTGGTCGAGAAATCGTTTTTTAAACAATAAAAACGACTCCCGGCCTTATTTAGTTCACATTTTTACTTTTGGTAAGCTAGCCCGTATTCATAACGCACTAAACCTTTTTATCGCGTTAAACGCCTTTTCTCGACAACAAAAGCACAATTTCATCAAAAACAAAAAAAACAAGAAAATTAATCTATTCAACAAGTCTGCAACACAACCTTAAGAGTTCCGTGTTTTCACGCAATGTCAATGTGTAATTTCAGCAGTTCTGATCATTGTTTAGCTTGTTGGTAGCTTGGTCCAATGCCAAAACACAGTGAAATCTTTTTATGGCTTTAAATTCGTTTTCTCCTCGAGAGAAACATGATTTCACTAAAAACGTTATAGTTTAAACATTCCTGTTGTAAATGTGTGCAAACACTCAGAGCCTTAAAATAGGGTTTTGACCAATGTGTTTTTTGGTGAGAACCCTTCTATTTCAAGGTTCTGTGCGTTTTCAGAAACGTACAATATGTATTTTTTAGCATTTCTGATGAGATCTCTCCTTTCAAATGTATTTTCTCACAGAAAATGAGTCTCTGGACATAGGAAAATGGCTTGATTAGCTTTTTGGTAGCTTGGTCCAATGCCAAAACACAGTGAAATCTTTTTATGGCTTTAAACGCGTTTTCTCCTCGAGATAAACATGATTTCAATAAAAACGTTATAGTTTAAACATGCCTGTTGTACATGTGTGCAAACACTCAGAGCCTTAAAATAGGGTTTTCACCAATGTGTTTTTTGGTGAGCAACCTATTTCAAGGTTCTGTGCGTTTTCAGACAAGTATAATATGTATTTTTAGTGTTTCTGATGAAATCCCTCCTTTTAATGCATTTTCTCACAGAAAATGTTTTTCTCGCCATGGGAAAACGGCTTTTTTGAAAAAGCATATTCTGGTCGAGAAATCGTGTTTTAAACAATAAAAACGACTCCCGGCCATATTTTGTTCACATTTTTACTTTTGGTAAGCTAGCCCGTATTCATAACGCACTAAATCTTTTTATCGCGTTAAACGCCTTTTCTCGACAAGAAAAGCACAATTTCATCAAAAACAAACAAAACAAGAAAAATGAATCTATTCAACAAGTCTGCAACACGTCCTTAAGAGTTACATGATTTCACCCAATGTCAATGTGTAATTTCTCCAGTTCTGATCATTGTTTAGGTTGTTGGTAGCTTGGTCCAATGCCAAAACACAGTGAAATCTTTTTATGGCTTTAAACGCAATTTCTCCTCGAGAGAAACATGATTTCATTAAAAACGTTATAGTTTAAACATGCCTGTTGTACATGTGTGCAAACACTCAGAGCCTTAAAATAAGGTTTTCACCAATCTGTTTTTTGGTGAGAAACCTTCTATTTCAAGGTCCTGTGCGTTTTCAGACAAGTACAATATGTATTTTTAGTGTTTCTGAATAAATCCCTCCTTTTAATGCATTTTCTCACAGAAAATGAGTCTCTCGCCATGGAAAAATGGCTTTTTTGAAAAAGCATATTCTGGTCGAGAAATCGTGTTTTAAACAATAAAAACGACTCCCGGCCATATTTAGTTCACATTTTTACTTTTGGTAAGCTAGCCCGTATTCATAACGCACTAAACCTTTTTATCGCGTTAAACGCCTTTTCTCGACAAGAAAAGCACAATTTCATCAAAAACAAACAAAACAAGAAAAATGAATCTATTCAACAAGTCTGCAACACGTCCTTAAGAGTAACATGATTTCACCCAATGTCAATGTGTAATTTCTCCAGTTCTGATCATTGTTTAGGTTTTTGGTAGCTTGGTCCAATGCCAAAACACAGTGAAATCTTTTTATGGCTTTAAACGCAATTTCTCCTCGAGAGAAACATGATTTCACTAAAAACGTTATAGTTTAAACATGCCTGTTGTACATGTGTGCAAACACTCAGAGCCTTAAAATAAGGTTTTCACCAATGTGTTTTTTGGTGAGAAACCTTCTATTTCAAGGTTCTGTGCGTTTTCAGACAAGTACAATATGTATTTTTAGTGTTTCTGATGAAATCCCTCCTTTTAATGCATTTTCTCACAGAAAATGAGTCTCTCGCCATGGGAAAATGGCTTTTTTGAAAAAGCATATTCTGGTCGAGAAATCGTTTTTTAAACAATAAAAACGACTCCCGGCCTTATTTAGTTCACATTTTTACTTTTGGTAAGCTAGCCCGTATTCATAACGCACTAAACCTTTTTATCGCGTTAAACGCCTTTTCTCGACAACAAAAGCACAATTTCATCAAAAACAAAAAAAACAAGAAAATTAATCTATTCAACAAGTCTGCAACACAACCTTAAGAGTTCCGTGTTTTCACGCAATGTCAATGTGTAATTTCAGCAGTTCTGATCATTGTTTAGCTTGTTGGTAGCTTGGTCCAATGCCAAAACACAGTGAAATCTTTTTATGGCTTTAAACGCGTTTTCTCCTCGAGAGAAACATGATTTCACTAAAAACGTTATAGTTTAAACATTCCTGTTGTAAATGTGTGCAAACACTCAGAGCCTTAAAATAGGGTTTTGACCAATGTGTTTTTTGGTGAGAACCCTTCTATTTCAAGGTTCTGTGCGTTTTCAGAAACGTACAATATGTATTTTTTAGCATTTCTGATGAGATCTCTCCTTTCAAATGTATTTTCTTACAGAAAATGAGTCTCTGGACATAGGAAAATGGCTTGATTAGCTTTTTGGTAGCTTGGTCCAATGCCAAAACACAGTGAAATCTTTTTATGGCTTTAAACGCGTTTTCTCCTCGAGATAAACATGATTTCAATAAAAACGTTATAGTTTAAACATGCCTGTTGTACATGTGTGCAAACACTCAGAGCCTTAAAATAGGGTTTTCACCAATGTGTTTTTTGGTGAGAAACCTATTTCAAGGTTCTGTGCGTTTTCAGGCAAGTACAATATGTATTTTTAGTGTTTCTGATGAAATCCCTCCTTTAAATGCATTTTCTCACAGAAAATGAGTCTCTCGCCATGGGAAAACGGCTTTTTTGAAAAAGCATATTCTGGTCGAGAAATCGTGTTTTAAACAATAAAAACGACTCCCGGCCATATTTAGTTCACATTTTTACTTTTGGTTACCTAGCCCGTATTCATAACGCACTAAACCTTTTTATCGCGTTAAACGCCTTTTCTCGACAACAAAAGCACAATTTCATCAAAAACAAACAAAAAAAGAAAAATGAATCTATTCAACAAGTCTGCAACACGTCCTTAAGAGTTACATGATTTCACCCAATGTCAATGTGTAATTTCTCCAGTTCTGATCATTGTTTAGGTTGTTGGTAGCTTGGTCCAATGCCAAAACACAGTGAAATCTTTTTACGGCTGTAAACGCGTTTTCTCCTCGAGAGAAACATGATTTCATTAAAAACGTTATAGTTTAAACATGCCTGTTGTACATGTGTGCAAACACTCAGAGCCTTAAAATAGGGTTTTCACCAATGTGTTTTTTGGTGAGAAACCTTCTATTTCAAGGTCCTGTGCGTTTTCAGACAAGTACAATATATATTTTTAATGTTTCTGAATAAATCCCTCCTTTTAATGCATTTTCTCACAGAAAATGAGTCTCTCGCCATGGGAAAATGGCTTTTTTGAAAAAGCATATTCTGGTCGAGAAATCGTTTTTTAAACAATAAAAACGACTCCCGGCCTTATTTAGTTCACATTTTTACTTTTGGTAAGCTAGCCCGTATTCATAACGCACTAAACCTTTTTATCGCGTTAAACGCCTTTTCTCGACAACAAAAGCACAATTTCATCAAAAACAAAAAAAACAAGAAAATTAATCTATTCAACAAGTCTGCAACACAACCTTAAGAGTTCCGTGTTTTCACGCAATGTCAATGTGTAATTTCAGCAGTTCTGATCATTGTTTAGGTTGTTGGTAGCTTGGTCCAATGCCAAAACACAGTGAAATCTTTTTATGGCTTTAAACGCGTTTTCTCCTCGAGAGAAACATGATTTCACTAAAAACGTTATAGTTTAAACATTCCTGTTGTAAATGTGTGCAAACACTCAGAGCCTTAAAATAGGGTTTTGACCAATGTGTTTTTTGGTGAGAACCCTTCTATTTCAAGGTTCTGTGCGTTTTCAGAAACGTACAATATGTATTTTTTTAGCATTTCTGATGAGATCTCTCCTTTCAAATGTATTTTCTCACAGAAAATGAGTCTCTGGACATAGGAAAATGGCTTGATTAGCTTTTTGGTAGCTTGGTCCAATGCCAAAACAC
Organism: Lampris incognitus; assembly: GCF_029633865.1. Taxonomy (NCBI): domain Eukaryota; kingdom Metazoa; phylum Chordata; class Actinopteri; order Lampriformes; family Lampridae; genus Lampris; species Lampris incognitus. The sequence continues at coordinate 342,198 of NW_026611079.1, forward strand.
AGTGAAATCTTTTTATGGCTTTAAACGCGTTTTCTCCTCGAGATAAACATGATTTCAATAAAAACGTTATAGTTTAAACATGCCTGTTGTACATGTGTGCAAACACTCAGAGCCTTAAAATAGGGTTTTCACCAATGTGTTTTTTGGTGAGAAACCTATTTCAAGGTTCTGTGCGTTTTCAGACAAGTACAATATGTATTTTTAGTGTTTCTGAATAAATCCCTCCTTTTAATGCATTTTCTCACAGAAAATGAGTCTCTCGCCATGGAAAAATGGCTTTTTTGAAAAAGCATATTCTGGTCGAGAAATCGTGTTTTAAACAATAAAAACGACTCCCGGCCATATTTAGTTCACATTTTTACTTTTGGTAAGCTAGCCCGTATTCATAACGCACTAAACCTTTTTATCGCGTTAAACGCCTTTTCTCGACAAGAAAAGCACAATTTCATCAAAAACAAACAAAACAAGAAAAATGAATCTATTCAACAAGTCTGCAACACGTCCTTAAGAGTAACATGATTTCACCCAATGTCAATGTGTAATTTCTCCAGTTCTGATCATTGTTTAGGTTTTTGGTAGCTTGGTCCAATGCCAAAACACAGTGAAATCTTTTTATGGCTTTAAACGCAATTTCTCCTCGAGAGAAACATGATTTCACTAAAAACGTTATAGTTTAAACATGCCTGTTGTACATGTGTGCAAACACTCAGAGCCTTAAAATAAGGTTTTCACCAATGTGTTTTTTGGTGAGAAACCTTCTATTTCAAGGTTCTGTGCGTTTTCAGACAAGTACAATATGTATTTTTAGTGTTTCTGATGAAATCCCTCCTTTTAATGCATTTTCTCACAGAAAATGAGTCTCTCGCCATGGGAAAATGGCTTTTTTGAAAAAGCATATTCTGGTCGAGAAATCGTTTTTTAAACAATAAAAACGACTCCCGGCCTTATTTAGTTCACATTTTTACTTTTGGTAAGCTAGCCCGTATTCATAACGCACTAAACCTTTTTATCGCGTTAAACGCCTTTTCTCGACAACAAAAGCACAATTTCATCAAAAACAAAAAAAACAAGAAAATTAATCTATTCAACAAGTCTGCAACACAACCTTAAGAGTTCCGTGTTTTCACGCAATGTCAATGTGTAATTTCAGCAGTTCTGATCATTGTTTAGCTTGTTGGTAGCTTGGTCCAATGCCAAAACACAGTGAAATCTTTTTATGGCTTTAAACGCGTTTTCTCCTCGAGAGAAACATGATTTCACTAAAAACGTTATAGTTTAAACATTCCTGTTGTAAATGTGTGCAAACACTCAGAGCCTTAAAATAGGGTTTTGACCAATGTGTTTTTTGGTGAGAACCCTTCTATTTCAAGGTTCTGTGCGTTTTCAGAAACGTACAATATGTATTTTTTAGCATTTCTGATGAGATCTCTCCTTTCAAATGTATTTTCTTACAGAAAATGAGTCTCTGGACATAGGAAAATGGCTTGATTAGCTTTTTGGTAGCTTGGTCCAATGCCAAAACACAGTGAAATCTTTTTATGGCTTTAAACGCGTTTTCTCCTCGAGATAAACATGATTTCAATAAAAACGTTATAGTTTAAACATGCCTGTTGTACATGTGTGCAAACACTCAGAGCCTTAAAATAGGGTTTTCACCAATGTGTTTTTTGGTGAGAAACCTATTTCAAGGTTCTGTGCGTTTTCAGGCAAGTACAATATGTATTTTTAGTGTTTCTGATGAAATCCCTCCTTTAAATGCATTTTCTCACAGAAAATGAGTCTCTCGCCATGGGAAAACGGCTTTTTTGAAAAAGCATATTCTGGTCGAGAAATCGTGTTTTAAACAATAAAAACGACTCCCGGCCATATTTAGTTCACATTTTTACTTTTGGTTACCTAGCCCGTATTCATAACGCACTAAACCTTTTTATCGCGTTAAACGCCTTTTCTCGACAACAAAAGCACAATTTCATCAAAAACAAACAAAAAAAGAAAAATGAATCTATTCAACAAGTCTGCAACACGTCCTTAAGAGTTACATGATTTCACCCAATGTCAATGTGTAATTTCTCCAGTTCTGATCATTGTTTAGGTTGTTGGTAGCTTGGTCCAATGCCAAAACACAGTGAAATCTTTTTACGGCTGTAAACGCGTTTTCTCCTCGAGAGAAACATGATTTCATTAAAAACGTTATAGTTTAAACATGCCTGTTGTACATGTGTGCAAACACTCAGAGCCTTAAAATAGGGTTTTCACCAATGTGTTTTTTGGTGAGAAACCTTCTATTTCAAGGTCCTGTGCGTTTTCAGACAAGTACAATATATATTTTTAGTGTTTCTGAATAAATCCCTCCTTTTAATGCATTTTCTCACAGAAAATGAGTCTCTCGCCATGGGAAAATGGCTTTTTTGAAAAAGCATATTCTGGTCGAGAAATCGTTTTTTAAACAATAAAAACGACTCCCGGCCTTATTTAGTTCACATTTTTACTTTTGGTAAGCTAGCCCGTATTCATAACGCACTAAACCTTTTTATCGCGTTAAACGCCTTTTCTCGACAACAAAAGCACAATTTCATCAAAAACAAAAAAAACAAGAAAATTAATCTATTCAACAAGTCTGCAACACAACCTTAAGAGTTCCGTGTTTTCACGCAATGTCAATGTGTAATTTCAGCAGTTCTGATCATTGTTTAGGTTGTTGGTAGCTTGGTCCAATGCCAAAACACAGTGAAATCTTTTTATGGCTTTAAACGCGTTTTCTCCTCGAGAGAAACATGATTTCACTAAAAACGTTATAGTTTAAACATTCCTGTTGTAAATGTGTGCAAACACTCAGAGCCTTAAAATAGGGTTTTGACCAATGTGTTTTTTGGTGAGAACCCTTCTATTTCAAGGTTCTGTGCGTTTTCAGAAACGTACAATATGTATTTTTTTAGCATTTCTGATGAGATCTCTCCTTTCAAATGTATTTTCTCACAGAAAATGAGTCTCTGGACATAGGAAAATGGCTTGATTAGCTTTTTGGTAGCTTGGTCCAATGCCAAAACACAGTGAAATCTTTTTATGGCTTTAAACGCGTTTTCTCCTCGAGATAAACATGATTTCAATAAAAACGTTATAGTTTAAACATGCCTGTTGTACATGTGTGCAAACACTCAGAGCCTTAAAATAGGGTTTTCACCAATGTGTTTTTTGGTGAGAAACCTATTTCAAGGTTCTGTGCGTTTTCAGGCAAGTACAATATGTATTTTTAGTGTTTCTGATGAAATCCCTCCTTTTAATGCATTTTCTCACAGAAAATGTTTTTCTCGCCATGGGAAAACGGCTTTTTTGAAAAAGCATATTCTGGTCGAGAAATCGTGTTTTAAACAATAAAAACGACTCCCGGCCATATTTTGTTCACATTTTTACTTTTGGTAAGCTAGCCCGTATTCATAACGCACTAAATGTTTTTATCGTGTTAAACGCCTTTTCTCGACAAGAAAAGCACAATTTCATCAAAAACAAACAAAACAAGAAAAATGAATCTATTCAACAAGTCTGCAACACGTCCTTAAGAATTACATGATTTCACCCAATGTCAATGTGTAATTTCTCCAGTTCTGATCATTGTTTAGCTTGTTGGTAGCTTGGTCCAATGCCAAAACACAGTGAAATCTTTTTATGGCTTTAAACGCAATTTCTCCTCGAGAGAAACATGATTTCACTAAAAACGTTATAGTTTAAACATGCCTGTTGTACATGTGTGCAAACACTCAGAGCCTTAAAATAAGGTTTTCACCAATCTGTTTTTTGGTGAGAAACCTTCTATTTCAAGGTCCTGTGCGTTTTCAGACAAGTACAATATGTATTTTTAGTGTTTCTGAATAAATCCCTCCTTTTAATGCATTTTCTCACAGAAAATGAGTCTCTCGCCATGGAAAAATGGCTTTTTTGAAAAAGCATATTCTGGTCGAGAAATCGTGTTTTAAACAATAAAAACGACTCCCGGCCATATTTAGTTCACATTTTTACTTTTGGTAAGCTAGCCCGTATTCATAACGCACTAAACCTTTTTATCGCGTTAAACGCCTTTTCTCGACAACAAAAGCACAATTTCATCAAAAACAAACAAAACAAGAAAAATGAATCTATTCAACAAGTCTGCAACACGTCCTTAAGAGTAACATGATTTCACCCAATGTCAATGTGTAATTTCTCCAGTTCTGATCATTGTTTAGGTTTTTGGTAGCTTGGTCCAATGCCAAAACACAGTGAAATCTTTTTATGGCTTTAAACGCAATTTCTCCTCGAGAGAAACATGATTTCACTAAAAACGTTATAGTTTAAACATGCCTGTTGTACATGTGTGCAAACACTCAGAGCCTTAAAATAAGGTTTTCACCAATGTGTTTTTTGGTGAGAAACCTTCTATTTCAAGGTTCTGTGCGTTTTCAGACAAGTACAATATGTATTTTTAGTGTTTCTGATGAAATCCCTCCTTTTAATGCATTTTCTCACAGAAAATGAGTCTCTCGCCATGGGAAAATGGCTTTTTTGAAAAAGCATATTCTGGTCGAGAAATCGTTTTTTAAACAATAAAAACGACTCCCGGCCTTATTTAGTTCACATTTTTACTTTTGGTAAGCTAGCCCGTATTCATAACGCACTAAACCTTTTTATCGCGTTAAACGCCTTTTCTCGACAACAAAAGCACAATTTCATCAAAAACAAAAAAAACAAGAAAATTAATCTATTCAACAAGTCTGCAACACAACCTTAAGAGTTCCGTGTTTTCACGCAATGTCAATGTGTAATTTCAGCAGTTCTGATCATTGTTTAGCTTGTTGGTAGCTTGGTCCAATGCCAAAACACAGTGAAATCTTTTTATGGCTTTAAACGCGTTTTCTCCTCGAGAGAAACATGATTTCACTAAAAACGTTATAGTTTAAACATTCCTGTTGTAAATGTGTGCAAACACTCAGAGCCTTAAAATAGGGTTTTGACCAATGTGTTTTTTGGTGAGAACCCTTCTATTTCAAGGTTCTGTGCGTTTTCAGAAACGTACAATATGTATTTTTTAGCATTTCTGATGAGATCTCTCCTTTCAAATGTATTTTCTTACAGAAAATGAGTCTCTGGACATAGGAAAATGGCTTGATTAGCTTTTTGGTAGCTTGGTCCAATGCCAAAACACAGTGAAATCTTTTTATGGCTTTAAACGCGTTTTCTCCTCGAGATAAACATGATTTCAATAAAAACGTTATAGTTTAAACATGCCTGTTGTACATGTGTGCAAACACTCAGAGCCTTAAAATAGGGTTTTCACCAATGTGTTTTTTGGTGAGAAACCTATTTCAAGGTTCTGTGCGTTTTCAGGCAAGTACAATATGTATTTTTAGTGTTTCTGATGAAATCCCTCCTTTAAATGCATTTTCTCACAGAAAATGAGTCTCTCGCCATGGGAAAACGGCTTTTTGAAAAAGCATATTCTGGTCGAGAAATCGTGTTTTAAACAATAAAAACGACTCCCGGCCATATTTAGTTCACATTTTTACTTTTGGTTACCTAGCCCGTATTCATAACGCACTAAACCTTTTTATCGCGTTAAACGCCTTTTCTCGACAACAAAAGCACAATTTCATCAAAAACAAACAAAAAAAGAAAAATGAATCTATTCAACAAGTCTGCAACACGTCCTTAAGAGTTACATGATTTCACCCAATGTCAATGTGTAATTTCTCCAGTTCTGATCATTGTTTAGGTTGTTGGTAGCTTGGTCCAATGCCAAAACACAGTGAAATCTTTTTACGGCTGTAAACGCGTTTTCTCCTCGAGAGAAACATGATTTCATTAAAAACGTTATAGTTTAAACATGCCTGTTGTACATGTGTGCAAACACTCAGAGCCTTAAAATAGGGTTTTCACCAATGTGTTTTTTGGTGAGAAACCTTCTATTTCAAGGTCCTGTGCGTTTTCAGACAAGTACAATATATATTTTTAGTGTTTCTGAATAAATCCCTCCTTTTAATGCATTTTCTCACAGAAAATGAGTCTCTCGCCATGGGAAAATGGCTTTTTTGAAAAAGCATATTCTGGTCGAGAAATCGTTTTTTAAACAATAAAAACGACTCCCGGCCTTATTTAGTTCACATTTTTACTTTTGGTAAGCTAGCCCGTATTCATAACGCACTAAACCTTTTTATCGCGTTAAACGCCTTTTCTCGACAACAAAAGCACAATTTCATCAAAAACAAAAAAACAAGAAAATTAATCTATTCAACAAGTCTGCAACACAACCTTAAGAGTTCCGTGTTTTCACGCAATGTCAATGTGTAATTTCAGCAGTTCTGATCATTGTTTAGCTTGTTGGTAGCTTGGTCCAATGCCAAAACACAGTGAAATCTTTTTATGGCTTTAAACGCGTTTCTCCTCGAGAGAAACATGATTTCACTAAAAACGTTATAGTTTAAACATTCCTGTTGTAAATTTGTGCAAACACTCAGAGCCTTAAAATAGGGTTTTGACCAATGTGTTTTTTGGTGAGAACCCTTCTATTTCAAGGTTCTGTGCGTTTTCAGAAACGTACAATATGTATTTTTAGCATTTCTGATGAGATCTCTCCTTTCAAATGTATTTTCTCACAGAAAATGAGTCTCTGGACATAGGAAAATGGCTTGATTAGCTTTTTGGTAGCTTGGTCCAATGCCAAAACACAGTGAAATCTTTTTATGGCTTTAAACGCGTTTTCTCCTCGAGATAAACATGATTTCAATAAAACGTTATAGTTTAAACATGCCTGTTGTACATGTGTGCAAACACTCAGAGCCTTAAAATAGGGTTTTCACCAATGTGTTTTTTGGTGAGAAACCTATTTCAAGGTTCTGTGCGTTTTCAGGCAAGTACAATATGTATTTTTAGTGTTTCTGATGAAATCCCTCCTTTAAATGCATTTTCTCACAGAAAATGAGTCTCTCGCCATGGGAAAACGGCTTTTTTGAAAAAGCATATTCTGGTCGAGAAATCGTGTTTTAAACAATAAAAACGACTCCCGGCCATATTTAGTTCACATTTTTACTTTTGGTTACCTAGCCCGTATTCATAACGCACTAAACCTTTTTATCGCGTTAAACGCCTTTTCTCGACAACAAAAGCACAATTTCATCAAAAACAAACAAAAAAAGAAAAATGAATCTATTCAACAAGTCTGCAACACGTCCTTAAGAGTTACATGATTTCACCCAATGTCAATGTGTAATTTCTCCAGTTCTGATCATTGTTTAGGTTGTTGGTAGCTTGGTCCAATGCCAAAACACAGTGAAATCTTTTTACGGCTGTAAACGCGTTTTCTCCTCGAGAGAAACATGATTTCATTAAAAACGTTATAGTTTAAACATGCCTGTTGTACATGTGTGCAAACACTCAGAGCCTTAAAATAGGGTTTTCACCAATGTGTTTTTTGGTGAGAAACCTTCTATTTCAAGGTCCTGTGCGTTTTCAGACAAGTACAATATATATTTTTAGTGTTTCTGAATAAATCCCTCCTTTTAATGCATTTTCTCACAGAAAATGAGTCTCTCGCCATGGGAAAATGGCTTTTTTGAAAAAGCATATTCTGGTCGAGAAATCGTTTTTTAAACAATAAAAACGACTCCCGGCCTTATTTAGTTCACATTTTTACTTTTGGTAAGCTAGCCCGTATTCATAACGCACTAAACCTTTTTATCGCGTTAAACGCCTTTTCTCGACAACAAAAGCACAATTTCATCAAAAACAAAAAAAACAAGAAAATTAATCTATTCAACAAGTCTGCAACACAACCTTAAGAGTTCCGTGTTTTCACGCAATGTCAATGTGTAATTTCAGCAGTTCTGATCATTGTTTAGCTTGTTGGTAGCTTGGTCCAATGCCAAAACACAGTGAAATCTTTTTATGGCTTTAAACGCGTTTTCTCCTCGAGAGAAACATGATTTCACTAAAAACGTTATAGTTTAAACATGCCTGTTGTAAATGTGTGCAAACACTCAGAGCCTTAAAATAGGGTTTTGACCAATGTGTTTTTTGGTGAGAACCCTTCTATTTCAAGGTTCTGTGCGTTTTCAGAAACGTACAATATGTATTTTTAGCATTTCTGATGAGATCTCTCCTTTCAAATGTATTTTCTCACAGAAAATGAGTCTCTGGACATAGGAAAATGGCTTGATTAGCTTTTTGGTAGCTTGGTCCAATGCCAAAACACAGTGAAATCTTTTTATGGCTTTAAACGTGTTTTCTCCTCGAGATAAACATGATTTCAATAAAAACGTTATAGTTTAAACATGCCTGTTGTACATGTGTGCAAACACTCAGAGCCTTAAAATAGGGTTTTCACCAATGTGTTTTTTGGTGAGAAACCTATTTCAAGGTTCTGTGCGTTTTCAGGCAAGTACAATATGTATTTTTAGTGTTTCTGATGAAATCCCTCCTTTAAATGCATTTTCTCACAGAAAATGAGTCTCTCGCCATGGGAAAATGGCTTTTTTGAAAAAGCATATTCTGGTCGAGAAATCGTGTTTTAAACAATAAAAACGACTCCCGGCCATATTTAGTTCACATTTTTACTTTTGGTTACCTAGCCCGTATTCATAACGCACTAAACCTTTTTATCGCGTTAAACGCCTTTTCTCGACAACAAAAGCACAATTTCATCAAAAACAAACAAAAAAAGAAAAATGAATCTATTCAACAAGTCTGCAACACGTCCTTAAGAGTTCCATGATTTCACCCAATGTCAATGTGTAATTTCTCCAGTTCTGATCATTGTTTAGGTTGTTGGTAGCTTGGTCCAATGCCAAAACACAGTGAAATCTTTTTACGGCTGTAAACGCAATTTCTCCTCGAGAGAAACATGATTTCATTAAAAACGTTATAGTTTAAACATGCCTGTTGTACATGTGTGCAAACACTCAGAGCCTTAAAATAGGGTTTTCACCAATGTGTTTTTTGGTGAGAAACCTTCTATTTCAAGGTCCTGTGCGTTTTCAGACAAGTACAATATATATTTTTAGTGTTTCTGATGAAATCCCTCCTTTAAATGCATTTTCTCACAGAAAATGAGTCTCTCGCCATGGGAAAATGGCTTTTTTGAAAAAGCATATTCTGGTCGAGAAATCGTTTTTTAAACAATAAAAACGACTCCCGGCCTTATTTAGTTCACATTTTTACTTTTGGTAAGCTAGCCCGTATTCATAACGCACTAAACCTTTTTATCCCGTTAAACGCCTTTTCTCGACAACAAAAGCACAATTTCATCAAAAACAAAAAAAACAAGAAAATTAATCTATTCAACAAGTCTGCAACACAACCTTAAGAGTTCCGTGTTTTCACGCAATGTCAATGTGTAATTTCAGCAGTTCTGATCATTGTTTAGCTTGTTGGTAGCTTGGTCCAATGCCAAAACACAGTGAAATCTTTTTATGGCTTTAAACGCGTTTCTCCTCGAGAGAAACATGATTTCACTAAAAACGTTATAGTTTAAACATTCCTGTTGTAAATGTGTGCAAACACTCAGAGCCTTAAAATAGGGTTTTGACCAATGTGTTTTTTGGTGAGAACCCTTCTATTTCAAGGTTCTGTGCGTTTTCAGAAACGTACAATATGTATTTTTAGCATTTCTGATGAGATCTCTCCTTTCAAATGTATTTTCTCACAGAAAATGAGTCTCTGGACATAGGAAAATGGCTTGATTAGCTTTTTGGTAGCTTGGTCCAATGCCAAAACACAGTGAAATCTTTTTATGGCTTTAAACGCGTTTTCTCCTCGAGATAAACATGATTTCAATAAAACGTTATAGTTTAAACATGCCTGTTGTACATGTGTGCAAACACTCAGAGCCTTAAAATAGGGTTTTCACCAATGTGTTTTTTGGTGAGAAACCTATTTCAAGGTTCTGTGGGTTTTCAGGCAAGTACAATATGTATTTTTAGTGTTTCTGATGAAATCCCTCCTTTAAATGCATTTTCTCACAGAAAATGAGTCTCTCGCCATGGGAAAACGGCTTTTTTGAAAAAGCATATTCTGGTCGAGAAATCGTGTTTTAAACAATAAAAACGACTCCCGGCCATATTTAGTTCACATTTTTACTTTTGGTTACCTAGCCCGTATTCATAACGCACTAAACCTTTTTATCGCGTTAAACGCCTTTTCTCGACAACAAAAGCACAATTTCATCAAAAACAAACAAAAAAAGAAAAATGAATCTATTCAACAAGTCTGCAACACGTCCTTAAGAGTTCCATGATTTCACCCAATGTCAATGTGTAATTTCTCCAGTTCTGATCATTGTTTAGGTTGTTGGTAGCTTGGTCCAATGCCAAAACACAGTGAAATCTTTTTACGGCTGTAAACGCGTTTTCTCCTCGAGAGAAACATGATTTCATTAAAAACGTTATAGTTTAAACATGCCTGTTGTACATGTGTGCAAACACTCAGAGCCTTAAAATAGGGTTTTCACCAATGTGTTTTTTGGTGAGAAACCTTCTATTTCAAGGTCCTGTGCGTTTTCAGACAAGTACAATATATATTTTTAGTGTTTCTGAATAAATCCCTCCTTTTAATGCATTTTCTCACAGAAAATGAGTCTCTCGCCATGGGAAAATGGCTTTTTTGAAAAAGCATATTCTGGTCGAGAAATCGTTTTTTAAACAATAAAAACGACTCCCGGCCTTATTTAGTTCACATTTTTACTTTTGGTAAGCTAGCCCGTATTCATAACGCACTAAACCTTTTTATCGCGTTAAACGCCTTTTCTCGACAACAAAAGCACAATTTCATCAAAAACAAAAAAAACAAGAAAATTAATCTATTCAACAAGTCTGCAACACAACCTTAAGAGTTCCGTGTTTTCACGCAATGTCAATGTGTAATTTCAGCAGTTCTGATCATTGTTTAGCTTGTTGGTAGCTTGGTCCAATGCCAAAACACAGTGAAATCTTTTTATGGCTTTAAACGCGTTTTCTCCTCGAGAGAAACATGATTTCACTAAAAACGTTATAGTTTAAACATTCCTGTTGTAAATGTGTGCAAACACTCAGAGCCTTAAAATAGGGTTTTGACCAATGTGTTTTTTGGTGAGAACCCTTCTATTTCAAGGTTCTGTGCGTTTTCAGAAACGTACAATATGTATTTTTAGCATTTCTGATGAGATCTCTCCTTTCAAATGTATTTTCTCACAGAAAATGAGTCTCTGGACATAGGAAAATGGCTTGATTAGCTTTTTGGTAGCTTGGTCCAATGCCAAAACACAGTGAAATCTTTTTATGGCTTTAAACGCGTTTTCTCCTCGAGATAAACATGATTTCAATAAAAACGTTATAGTTTAAACATGCCTGTTGTACATGTGTGCAAACACTCAGAGCCTTAAAATAGGGTTTTCACCAATGTGTTTTTTGGTGAGAAACCTATTTCAAGGTTCTGTGCGTTTTCAGGCAAGTACAATATGTATTTTTAGTGTTTCTGATGAAATCCCTCCTTTAAATGCATTTTCTCACAGAAAATGAGTCTCTCGCCATGGGAAAACGGCTTTTTTGAAAAAGCATATTCTGGTCGAGAAATCGTGTTTTAAACAATAAAAACGACTCCCGGCCATATTTAGTTCACATTTTTACTTTTGGTTACCTAGCCCGTATTCATAACGCACTAAACCTTTTTATCGCGTTAAACGCCTTTTCTCGACAACAAAAGCACAATTTCATCAAAAACAAACAAAAAAAGAAAAATGAATCTATTCAACAAGTCTGCAACACGTCCTTAAGAGTTACATGATTTCACCCAATGTCAATGTGTAATTTCTCCAGTTCTGATCATTGTTTAGGTTGTTGGTAGCTTGGTCCAATGCCAAAACACAGTGAAATCTTTTTACGGCTGTAAACGCGTTTTCTCCTCGAGAGAAACATGATTTCATTAAAAACGTTATAGTTTAAACATGCCTGTTGTACATGTGTGCAAACACTCAGAGCCTTAAAATAGGGTTTTCACCAATGTGTTTTTTGGTGAGAAACCTTCTATTTCAAGGTCCTGTGCGTTTTCAGACAAGTACAATATATATTTTTAGTGTTTCTGAATAAATCCCTCCTTTTAATGCATTTTCTCACAGAAAATGAGTCTCTCGCCATGGGAAAATGGCTTTTTTGAAAAAGCATATTCTGGTCGAGAAATCGTTTTTTAAACAATAAAAACGACTCCCGGCCTTATTTAGTTCACATTTTTACTTTTGGTAAGCTAGCCCGTATTCATAACGCACTAAACCTTTTTATCGCGTTAAACGCCTTTTCTCGACAACAAAAGCACAATTTCATCAAAAACAAAAAAAACAAGAAAATTAATCTATTCAACAAGTCTGCAACACAACCTTAAGAGTTCCGTGTTTTCACGCAATGTCAATGTGTAATTTCAGCAGTTCTGATCATTGTTTAGCTTGTTGGTAGCTTGGTCCAATGCCAAAACACAGTGAAATCTTTTTATGGCTTTAAACGCGTTTTCTCCTCGAGAGAAACATGATTTCACTAAAAACGTTATAGTTTAAACATTCCTGTTGTAAATGTGTGCAAACACTCAGAGCCTTAAAATAGGGTTTTCACCAATGTGTTTTTTGGTGAGAACCCTTCTATTTCAAGGTTCTGTGCGTTTTCAGAAACGTACAATATGTATTTTTAGCATTTCTGATGAGATCTCTCCTTTCAAATGTATTTTCTCACAGAAAATGAGTCTCTGGACATAGGAAAATGGCTTGATTAGCTTTTTGGTAGCTTGGTCCAATGCCAAAACACAGTGAAATCTTTTTATGGCTTTAAACGCGTTTTCTCCTCGAGATAAACATGATTTCAATAAAAACGTTATAGTTTAAACATGCCTGTTGTACATGTGTGCAAACACTCAGAGCCTTAAAATAGGGTTTTCACCAATGTGTTTTTTGGTGAGAAACCTATTTCAAGGTTCTGTGCGTTTTCAGGCAAGTACAATATGTATTTTTAGTGTTTCTGATGAAATCCCTCCTTTAAATGCATTTTCTCACAGAAAATGAGTCTCTCGCCATGGGAAAACGGCTTTTTTGAAAAAGCATATTCTGGTCGAGAAATCGTGTTTTAAACAATAAAAACGACTCCCGGCCATATTTAGTTCACATTTTTACTTTTGGTTACCTAGCCCGTATTCATAACGCACTAAACCTTTTTATCGCGTTAAACGCCTTTTCTCGACAACAAAAGCACAATTTCATCAAAAACAAACAAAAAAAAGAAAAATGAATCTATTCAGCAAGTCTGCAACACGTCCTTAAGAGTTTCATGATTTCACCCAATGTCAATGTGTAATTTCTCCAGTTCTGATCATTGTTTAGGTTGTTGGTAGCTTGGTCCAATGCCAAAACACAGTGAAATCTTTTTACGGCTGTAAACGCGTTTTCTCCTCGAGAGAAACATGATTTCATTAAAAACGTTATAGTTTAAACATGCCTGTTGTACATGTGTGCAAACACTCAGAGCCTTAAAATAGGGTTTTCACCAATGTGTTTTTTGGTGAGAAACCTTCTATTTCAAGGTCCTGTGCGTTTTCAGTCAAGTACAATATATATTTTTAGTGTTTCTGAATAAATCCCTCCTTTTAATGCATTTTCTCACAGAAAATGAGTCTCTCGCCATGGGAAAATGGCTTTTTTGAAAAAGCATATTCTGGTCGAGAAATCGTTTTTTAAACAATAAAAACGACTCCCGGCCTTATTTAGTTCACATTTTTACTTTTGGTAAGCTAGCCCGTATTCATAACGCACTAAACCTTTTTATCGCGTTAAACGCCTTTTCTCGACAACAAAAGCACAATTTCATCAAAAACAAAAAAAACAAGAAAATTAATCTATTCAACAAGTCTGCAACACAACCTTAAGAGTTCCGTGTTTTCACGCAATGTCAATGTGTAATTTCAGCAGTTCTGATCATTGTTTAGGTTGTTGGTAGCTTGGTCCAATGCCAAAACAGAGTGAAATCTTTTTATGGCTTTAAACGCGTTTTCTCCTCGAGAGAAACATGATTTCACTAAAAACGTTATAGTTTAAACATTCCTGTTGTAAATGTGTGCAAACACTCAGAGCCTTAAAATAGGGTTTTGACCAATGTGTTTTTTGGTGAGAACCCTTCTATTTCAAGGTTCTGTGCGTTTTCAGAAACGTACAATATGTATTTTTAGCATTTCTGATGAGATCTCTCCTTTCAAATGTATTTTCTCACAGAAAATGAGTCTCTGGACATAGGAAAATGGCTTGATTAGCTTTTTGGTAGCTTGGTCCAATGCCAAAACACAGTGAAATCTTTTTATGGCTTTAAACGTGTTTTCTCCTCGAGATAAACATGATTTCAATAAAAACGTTATAGTTTAAACATGCCTGTTGTACATGTGTGCAAACACTCAGAGCCTTAAAATAGGGTTTTCACCAATGTGTTTTTTGGTGAGAAACCTATTTCAAGGTTCTGTGCGTTTTCAGGCAAGTACAATATGTATTTTTAGTGTTTCTGATGAAATCCCTCCTTTAAATGCATTTTCTCACAGAAAATGAGTCTCTCGCCATGGGAAAATGGCTTTTTTGAAAAAGCATATTCTGGTCGAGAAATCGTGTTTTAAACAATAAAAACGACTCCCGGCCTTATTTAGTTCACATTTTTACTTTTGGTTACCTAGCCCGTATTCATAACGCACTAAACCTTTTTATCGCGTTAAACGCCTTTTCTCGACAACAAAAGCACAATTTCATCAAAAACAAACAAAAAAAGAAAAATGAATCTATTCAACAAGTCTGCAACACGTCCTTAAGAGTTACATGATTTCACCCAATGTCAATGTGTAATTTCTCCAGTTCTGATCATTGTTTAGGTTGTTGGTAGCTTGGTCAAATGCCAAAACACAGTGAAATCTTTTTACGGCTGTAAACGCAATTTCTCCTCGAGAGAAACATGATTTCATTAAAAACGTTATAGTTTAAACATGCCTGTTGTACATGTGTGCAAACACTCAGAGCCTTAAAATAGGGTTTTCACCAATGTGTTTTTTGGTGAGAAACCTTCTATTTCAAGGTCCTGTGCGTTTTCAGACAAGTACAATATGTATTTTTAGTGTTTCTGATGAAATCCCTCCTTTTAATGCATTTTCTCACAGAAAATGAGTCTCTCGCCATGGGAAAATAGCTTTTTTGAAAAAGCATATTCTGGTCGAGAAATCGTTTTTTAAACAATAAAAACGACTCCCGGCCTTATTTAGTTCACATTTTTACTTTTGGTAAGCTAGCCCGTATTCATAACGCACTAAACCTTTTTATCGCGTTAAACGCCTTTTCTCGACAACAAAAGCACAATTTCATCAAAAACAAAAAAAACAAGAAAATTAATCTATTCAACAAGTCTGCAACACAACCTTAAGAGTTCCGTGTTTTCACGCAATGTCAATGTGTAATTTCAGCAGTTCTGATCATTGTTTAGCTTGTTGGTAGCTTGGTCCAATGCCAAAACACAGTGAAATCTTTTTATGGCTTTAAATTCGTTTTCTCCTCGAGAGAAACATGATTTCACTAAAAACGTTATAGTTTAAACATTCCTGTTGTAAATGTGTGCAAACACTCAGAGCCTTAAAACAGGGTTTTCACCAATGTGTTTTTTGGTGAGAACCCTTCTATTTCAAGGTTCTGTGCGTTTTCAGAAACGTACAATATGTATTTATAGCATTTCTGATGAGATCTCTCCTTTCAAATGTATTTTCTCACAGAAAATGAGTCTCTGGACATAGGAAAATGGCTTGATTAGCTTTTTGGTAGCTTGGTCCAATGCCAAAACACAGTGAAATCTTTTTATGGCTTTAAACGCGTTTTCTCCTCGAGATAAACATGATTTCAATAAAAACGTTATAGTTTAAACATGCCTGTTGTACATGTGTGCAAACACTCAGAGCCTTAAAATAGGGTTTTCACCAATGTGTTTTTTGGTGAGCAACCTATTTCAAGGTTCTGTGCGTTTTCAGACAAGTATAATATGTATTTTTAGTGTTTCTGATGAAATCCCTCCTTTTAATGCATTTTCTCACAGAAAATGTTTTTCTCGCCATGGGAAAACGGCTTTTTTGAAAAAGCATATTCTGGTCGAGAAATCGTGTTTTAAACAATAAAAACGACTCCCGGCCATATTTTGTTCACATTTTTACTTTTGGTAAGCTAGCCCGTATTCATAACGCACTAAATCTTTTTATCGCGTTAAACGCCTTTTCTCGACAAGAAAAGCACAATTTCATCAAAAACAAACAAAACAAGAAAAATGAATCTATTCAACAAGTCTGCAACACGTCCTTAAGAGTTACATGATTTCACCCAATGTCAATGTGTAATTTCTCCAGTTCTGATCATTGTTTAGGTTGTTGGTAGCTTGGTCCAATGCCAAAACACAGTGAAATCTTTTTATGGCTTTAAACGCAATTTCTCCTCGAGAGAAACATGATTTCATTAAAAACGTTATAGTTTAAACATGCCTGTTGTACATGTGTGCAAACACTCAGAGCCTTAAAATAAGGTTTTCACCAATCTGTTTTTTGGTGAGAAACCTTCTATTTCAAGGTCCTGTGCGTTTTCAGACAAGTACAATATGTATTTTTAGTGTTTCTGAATAAATCCCTCCTTTTAATGCATTTTCTCACAGAAAATGAGTCTCTCGCCATGGAAAAATGGCTTTTTTGAAAAAGCATATTCTGGTCGAGAAATCGTGTTTTAAACAATAAAAACGACTCCCGGCCATATTTAGTTCACATTTTTACTTTTGGTAAGCTAGCCCGTATTCATAACGCACTAAACCTTTTTATCGCGTTAAACGCCTTTTCTCGACAAGAAAAGCACAATTTCATCAAAAACAAACAAAACAAGAAAAATGAATCTATTCAACAAGTCTGCAACACGTCCTTAAGAGTTACATAATTTCACCCAATGTCAATGTGTAATTTCTCCAGTTCTGATCATTGTTTAGGTTGTTGGTAGCTTGGTCCAATGCCAAAACACAGTGAACTCTTTTTATGGCTTTAAACGCAATTTCTCCTCGAGAGAAAAATGATTTCACTAAAAACGTTATAGTTTAAACATGCCTGTTGTACATGTGTGCAAACACTCAGAGCCTTAAAATAAGGTTTTCACCAATGTGTTTTTTGGTGAGAAACCTTCTATTTCAAGGTTCTGTGCGTTTTCAGACAAGTACAATATGTATTTTTAGTGTTTCTGATGAAATCCCTCCTTTTAATGCATTTTCTCACAGAAAATGAGTCTGTCGCCATGGGAAAATGGCTTTTTTGAAAAAGCATATTCTGGTCGAGAAATCGTGTTTTAAACAATAAAAACGACTCCCGGCCATATTTAGTTCACATTTTTACTTTTGGTAACGTAGTCCGTATTCGTAACGCACTAAACCTTTTTATCGCGTTAAACGCCTTTTCTCGACAAGAAAAGCACAATTTCATCAAAAACAAACAAAACAAGAAAAATGAATCTATTCAACAAGTCTGTAACACATCCTTAATTGTTCCGTGTTTTCACGCAATGTCAATGTGTAATTTCAGCAGTTCTGATCATTGTTTAGCTTGTTGGTAGCTTGGTCCAATGCCAAAACACAGTGAAATCTTTTTATGGCTTTAAACGCGTTTTCTCCTCGAGAGAAACATGATTTCACTAAAAACGTTAGAGTTAAAACATGCCTGTTGTACATGTGTGCAAACACTCAGAGCCTTAAAACAGGGTTTTGACCAATGTGTTTTTTGGTGAGAACCCTTCTATTTCAAGGTTCTGTGCGTTTTCAGAAACGTACAATATGTATTTTTAGCATTTCTGATGAGATCTCTACTTTCAAATGTATTTTCTCACAGAAAATGAGTCTCTGGACATAGGAAAATGGCTTGATTAGCTTTTTGGTAGCTTGGTTTAATGCCAAAACACAGTGAAATCTTTTTACGGCTGTAAACGCAATTTCTCCTCGAGAGAAACATTATTTCATTAAAAACGTTATAGTTTAAACATGCCTGTTGTACATGTGTGCAAACACTCAGAGCCTTAAAATAGGGTTTTCACCAATGTGTTTTTTGGTGAGAAACCTTCTATTTCAAGGTCCTGTGCGTTTTCAGACAAGTACAATATGTATTTTTAGTGTTTCTGATGAAATCCCTCCTTTTAATGCATTTTCTCACAGAAAATGAGTCTCTCGCCATGGGAAAATAGCTTTTTTGAAAAAGCATATTCTGGTCGAGAAATCGTTTTTTAAACAATAAAAACGACTCCCGGCCTTATTTAGTTCACATTTTTACTTTTGGTAAGCTAGCCCGTATTCATAACGCACTAAACCTTTTTATCGCGTTAAACGCCTTTTCTCGACAACAAAAGCACAATTTCATCAAAAACAAAAAAAACAAGAAAATTAATCTATTCAACAAGTCTGCAACACAACCTTAAGAGTTCCGTGTTTTCACGCAATGTCAATGTGTAATTTCAGCAGTTCTGATCATTGTTTAGCTTGTTGGTAGCTTGGTCCAATGCCAAAACACAGTGAAATCTTTTTATGGCTTTAAATTCGTTTTCTCCTCGAGAGAAACATGATTTCACTAAAAACGTTATAGTTTAAACATTCCTGTTGTAAATGTGTGCAAACACTCAGAGCCTTAAAACAGGGTTTTCACCAATGTGTTTTTTGGTGAGAACCCTTCTATTTCAAGGTTCTGTGCGTTTTCAGAAACGTACAATATGTATTTATAGCATTTCTGATGAGATCTCTCCTTTCAAATGTATTTTCTCACAGAAAATGAGTCTCTGGACATAGGAAAATGGCTTGATTAGCTTTTTGGTAGCTTGGTCCAATGCCAAAACACAGTGAACTCTTTTTATGGCTTTAAACGCAATTTCTCCTCGAGAGAAAAATGATTTCACTAAAAACGTTATAGTTTAAACATGCCTGTTGTACATGTGTGCAAACACTCAGAGCCTTAAAATAAGGTTTTCACCAATGTGTTTTTTGGTGAGAAACCTTCTATTTCAAGGTTCTGTGCGTTTTCAGACAAGTACAATATGTATTTTTAGTGTTTCTGATGAAATCCCTCCTTTTAATGCATTTTCTCACAGAAAATGAGTCTGTCGCCATGGGAAAATGGCTTTTTTGAAAAAGCATATTCTGGTCGAGAAATCGTGTTTTAAACAATAAAAACGACTCCCGGCCATATTTAGTTCACATTTTTACTTTTGGTAACGTAGTCCGTATTCGTAACGCACTAAACCTTTTTATCGCGTTAAACGCCTTTTCTCGACAAGAAAAGCACAATTTCATCAAAAACAAACAAAACAAGAAAAATGAATCTATTCAACAAGTCTGTAACACATCCTTAATTGTTCCGTGTTTTCACGCAATGTCAATGTGTAATTTCAGCAGTTCTGATCATTGTTTAGCTTGTTGGTAGCTTGGTCCAATGCCAAAACACAGTGAAATCTTTTTATGGCTTTAAACGCGTTTTCTCCTCGAGAGAAACATGATTTCACTAAAAACGTTAGAGTTAAAACATGCCTGTTGTACATGTGTGCAAACACTCAGAGCCTTAAAACAGGGTTTTGACCAATGTGTTTTTTGGTGAGAACCCTTCTATTTCAAGGTTCTGTGCGTTTTCAGAAACGTACAATATGTATTTTTAGCATTTCTGATGAGATCTCTACTTTCAAATGTATTTTCTCACAGAAAATGAGTCTCTGGACATAGGAAAATGGCTTGATTAGCTTTTTGGTAGCTTGGTTTAATGCCAAAACACAGTGAAATCTTTTTACGGCTGTAAACGCAATTTCTCCTCGAGAGAAACATTATTTCATTAAAAACGTTATAGTTTAAACATGCCTGTTGTACATGTGTGCAAACACTCAGAGCCTTAAAATAGGGTTTTCACCAATGTGTTTTTTGGTGAGAAACCTTCTATTTCAAGGTCCTGTGCGTTTTCAGACAAGTACAATATATATTTTTAGTGTTTCTGATGAAATCCCTCCTTTAAATGCATTTTCTCACAGAAAATGAGTCTCTCGCCATGGGAAAATGGCTTTTTTGAAAAAGCATATTCTGGTCGAGAAATCGTTTTTTAAACAATAAAAACGACTCCCGGCCTTATTTAGTTCACATTTTTACTTTTGGTAAGCTAGCCCGTATTCATAACGCACTAAACCTTTTTATCGCGTTAAACGCCTTTTCTCGACAACAAAAGCACAATTTCATCAAAAACAAAAAAAACAAGAAAATTAATCTATTCAACAAGTCTGCAACACAACCTTAAGAGTTCCGTGTTTTCACGCAATGTCAATGTATAATTTCAGCAGTTCTGATCATTGTTTAGCTTGTTGGTAGCTTGGTCCAATGCCAAAACACAGTGAAATCTTTTTATGGCTTTAAACGCGTTTCTCCTCGAGAGAAACATGATTTCACTAAAAACGTTATAGTTTAAACATTCCTGTTGTAAATTTGTGCAAACACTCAGAGCCTTAAAATAGGGTTTTGACCAATGTGTTTTTTGGTGAGAACCCTTCTATTTCAAGGTTCTGTGCGTTTTCAGAAACGTACAATATGTATTTTTAGCATTTCTGATGAGATCTCTCCTTTCAAATGTATTTTCTCACAGAAAATGAGTCTCTGGACATAGGAAAATGGCTTGATTAGCTTTTTGGTAGCTTGGTCCAATGCCAAAACACAGTGAAATCTTTTTATGGCTTTAAACGCGTTTTCTCCTCGAGATAAACATGATTTCAATAAAACGTTATAGTTTAAACATGCCTGTTGTACATGTGTGCAAACACTCAGAGCCTTAAAATAGGGTTTTCACCAATGTGTTTTTTGGTGAGAAACCTATTTCAAGGTTCTGTGCGTTTTCAGGCAAGTACAATATGTATTTTTAGTGTTTCTGATGAAATCCCTCCTTTAAATGCATTTTCTCACAGAAAATGAGTCTCTCGCCATGGGAAAACGGCTTTTTTGAAAAAGCATATTCTGGTCGAGAAATCGTTTTTTAAACAATAAAAACGACTCCCGGCCTTATTTAGTTCACATTTTTACTTTTGGTAAGCTAGCCCGTATTCATAACGCACTAAACCTTTTTATCGCGTTAAACGCCTTTTCTCGACAACAAAAGCACAATTTCATCAAAAACAAAAAAAACAAGAAAATTAATCTATTCAACAAGTCTGCAACACAACCTTAAGAGTTCCGTGTTTTCACGCAATGTCATTGTGTAATTTCAGCAGTTCTGATCATTGTTTAGCTTGTTGGTAGCTTGGTCCAATGCCAAAACACAGTGAAATCTTTTTATGGCTTTAAACGCGTTTTCTCCTCGAGAGAAACATGATTTCACTAAAAACGTTATAGTTTAAACATTCCTGTTGTAAATGTGTGCAAACACTCAGAGCCTTAAAATAGGGTTTTCACCAATGTGTTTTTTGGTGAGAAACCTTCTATTTCAAGGTTCTGTGCGTTTTCAGACACGTACAATATGTATTTTTAGCATTTCTGATGAGATCTCTCCTTTCAAATGTATTTTCTCACAGAAAATGATTCTCTGGACATAGGAAAATGGCTTGATTAGCTTTTTGGTAGCTTGGTCCAATTCCAAAACACAGTGAAATCTTTTTATGGCTTTAAACGCGTTTTCTCCTCGAGAGAACAATGATTTCAATAAAAACGTTATAGTTTAAACATGCCTGTTGTACATGTGTGCAAACACTCAGAGCCTTAATATATGGGTTTTCACCAATGTGTTTTTTGGTGAGAAACCTATTTCAAGGTTCTATGCGTTTTCAGACAAGTACAATATGTATTTTTAGTGTTTCTGATGAAATCCCTCCTTTAAATGCATTTTCTCACAGAAAATGAGTCTCTCGCCATGGGAAAACGGCTTTTTTGAAAAAGCATATTCTGGTGGAGAAATCGTGTTTTAAACAATAAAAACGACTCCCGGCCATATTTAGTTCACATTTTTACTTTTGGTTACCTAGCCCGTATTCATAACGCACTAAACCTTTTTATCGCGTTAAACGCCTTTTCTCGACAACAAAAGCACAATTTCATCAAAAACAAACAAAACAAGAAAAATGAATCTATTCAACAAGTCTGCAACACGTCCTTAAGAGTTACATGATTTCACCCAATGTCAATGTGTAATTTCTCCAGTTCTGATCATTGTTTAGGTTGTTGGTAGCTTGGTCCAATGCCAAAACACAGTGAAATCTTTTTACGGCTTTAAACGCGTTTTCTCCTCGAGAGAAACATGATTTCATTAAAAACGTTATAGTTTAAACATGCCTGTTGTACATGTGTGCAAACACTCAGAGCCTTAAAATAGGGTTTTCACCAATGTGTTTTTTGGTGAGAAAACTTCTATTTCAAGGTCCTGTGCGTTTTCAGACAAGTACAATATATATTTTTAGTGTTTCTGAATAAATCCCTCCTTTTAATGCATTTTCTCACAGAAAATGAGTCTCTCGCCATGGGAAAATGGCTTTTTTGAAAAAGCATATTCTGGTCGAGAAATCGTTTTTTAAACAATAAAAACGACTCCCGGCCTTATTTAGTTCACATTTTTACTTTTGGTAAGCTAGCCCGTATTCATGACGCACTAAACCTTTTTATAGCGTTAAACGCCTTTTCTCGACAACAAAAGCACAATTTCATCAAAAACAAAAAAAACAAGAAAATTAATCTATTCAACAAGTCTGCAACACAACCTTAAGAGTTCCGTGTTTTCACGCAATGTCAATGTGTAATTTCAGCAGTTCTGATCATTGTTTAGCTTGTTGGTAGCTTGGTCCAATGCCAAAACACAGTGAAATCTTTTTATGGCTTTAAACGCGTTTTCTCCTCGAGAGAAACATGATTTCACTAAAAACGTTATAGTTTAAACATGCCTGTTGTACATGTGTGCAAACACTCAGAGCCTTAAAATAGGGTTTTGACCAATGTGTTTTTTGGTGAGAACCCTTCTATTTCAAGGTTCTGTGCGTTTTCAGAAACGTACAATATGTATTTTTAGCATTTCTGATGAGATCTCTCCTTTCAAATGTATTTTCTCACAGAAAATGAGTCTCTGGACATAGGAAAATGGCTTGATTAGCTTTTTGGTAGCTTGGTCCAATGCCAAAACACAGTGAAATCTTTTTATGGCTTTAAACGCGTTTTCTCCTCGAGATAAACATGATTTCAATAAAAACGTTATAGTTTAAACATGCCTGTTGTACATGTGTGCAAACACTCAGAGCCTTAAAATAGGGTTTTCACCAATGTGTTTTTTGGTGAGAAACCTATTTCAAGGTTCTGTGCGTTTTCAGAAACGTACAATATGTATTTTTAGCATTTCTGATGAGATCTCTACTTTCAAATGTATTTTCTCACAGAAAATGAGTCTCTGGACATAGGAAAATGGCTTGATTAGCTTTTTGGTAGCTTGGTTTAATGCCAAAACACAGGGAAATATTTTTATGGCTTTAAACGCAATTTCTCCTCGAGATAAACATGATTTCAATAAAAACGTTATCGTTTAAACATGCCTGTTGTACATGTGTGCAAACACTCAGAGCCTTAAAATAGGGTTTTCACCAATGTGTTTTTTGGTGAGAAACCTATTTCAAGGTTCTGTGCGTTTTCAGACAAGTACAATATGTATTTTTAGTGTTTCTGATGAAATCCCTCCTTTTACTGCATTTTCTCACAGAAAATGAGTTTCTCGCCATGGGAAAATGGCTTTTTTGAAAAAGCATATTCTGGTCGAGAAATCGTTTTTTAAACAATAAAAACGACTCCCGGCCTTATTTAGTTCACATTTTTACTTTTGGTAAGCTAGCCCGTATTCATAACGCACTAAACCTTTTTATCGCGTTAAACGCCTTTTCTCGACAACAAAAGCACAATTTCATCAAAAACAAACAAAACAAGAAAATTAATCTATTCAACAAGTCTGCAACACAACCTTAAGAGTTCCGTGTTTTCACGCAATGTCAATGTGTAATTTCAGCAGTTCTGATCATTGTTTAGCTTGTTGGTAGCTTGGTCCAATGCCAAAACACAGTGAAATCTTTTTATGGCTTTAAACGCGTTTTCTCCTCGAGAGAAACATGATTTCACTAAAAACGTTATAGTTTAAACATTCCTGTTGTAAATGTGTGCAAACACTCAGAGCCTTAAAATAGGGTTTTGACCAATGTGTTTTTTGGTGAGAACCCTTCTATTTCAAGGTTCTGTGCGTTTTCAGAAACGTACAATATGTATTTTTAGCATTTCTGATGAGATCTCTCCTTTCAAATGTATTTTCTCACAGAAAATGAGTCTCTGGACATAGGAAAATGGCTTGATTAGCTTTTTGGTAGCTTGGTCCAATGCCAAAACACAGTGAAATCTTTTTATGGCTTTAAACGCGTTTTCTCCTCGAGATAAACATGATTTCAATAAAAACGTTATAGTTTAAACATGCCTGTTGTACATGTGTGCAAACACTCAGAGCCTTAAAATAGGGTTTTCACCAATGTGTTTTTTGGTGAGAAACCTATTTCAAGGTTCTGTGCGTTTTCAGGCAAGTACAATATGTATTTTTAGTGTTTCTGATGAAATCCCTCCTTTTAATGCATTTTCTCACAGAAAATGTTTTTCTCGCCATGGGAAAACGGCTTTTTTGAAAAAGCATATTCTGGTCGAGAAATCGTGTTTTAAACAATAAAAACGACTCCCGGCCATATTTTGTTCACATTTTTACTTTTGGTAAGCTAGCCCGTATTCGTAACGCACTAAACCTTTTTATCGCGTTAAACGCATTTTCTCGACAAGAAAAGCACAATTTCATCAAAAACAAACAAAACAAGAAAAATGAATCTATTCAACAAGTCTGTAACACATCCTTAAGAGTTCCGTGTTTTCACGCAATGTCAATGTGTAATTTCAGCAGTTCTGATCATTGTTTAGGTTGTTGGTAGCTTGGTCCAATGCCAAAACACAGTGAAATCTTTTTATGGCTTTAAACGCATTTTCTCCTCGAGAGAAACATGATTTCACTAAAAACGTTATAGTTTAAACATTCCTGTTGTAAATGTGTGCAAACACTCAGAGCCTTAAAATAGGGTTTTGACCAATGTGTTTTTTGGTGAGAACCCTTCTATTTCAAGGTTCTGTGCGTTTTCAGAAACGTACAATATGTATTTTTTAGCATTTCTGATGAGATCTCTACTTTCAAATGTATTTTCTCACAGAAAATGAGTCTCTGGACATAGGAAAATGGCTTGATTAGCTTTTTGGTAGCTTGGTCCAATGCCAAAACACAGTGAAATCTTTTTATGGCTTTAAACGCGTTTTCTCCTCGAGATAAACATGATTTCAATAAAAACGTTATAGTTTAAACATGCCTGCTGTACATGTGTGCAAACACTCAGAGCCTTAAAATAGGGTTTTCACCAATGTGTTTTTTGGTGAGAAACCTATTTCAAGGTTCTGTGCGTTTTCAGGCAAGTACAATATGTATTTTTAGTGTTTCTGATGAAATCCCTCCTTTTAATGCATTTTCTCACAGAAAATGTTTTTCTCGCCATGGGAAAACGGCTTTTTTGAAAAAGCATATTCTGGTCGAGAAATCGTGTTTTAAACAATAAAAACGACTCCCGGCCATATTTTGTTCACATTTTTACTTTTGGTAAGCTAGCCCGTATTCATAACGCACTAAATCTTTTTATCGCGTTAAACGCCTTTTCTCGACAACAAAAGCACAATTTCATCAAAAACAAACAAAACAAGAAAAATGAATCTATTCAACAAGTCTGCAACACGTCCTTAAGAATTACATGATTTCACCCAATTTCAATGTGTAATTTCTCCAGTTCTGATCATTGTTTAGCTTGTTGGTAGCTTGGTCCAATGCCAAAACACAGTGAAATCTTTTTATGGCTTTAAACGCAATTTCTCCTCGAGAGAAACATGATTTCACTAAAAACGTTATAGTTTAAACATGCCTGTTGTACATGTGTGCAAACACTCAGAGCCTTAAAATAAGGTTTTCACCAATCTGTTTTTTGGTGAGAAACCTTCTATTTCAAGGTCCTGTGCGTTTTCAGACAAGTACAATATGTATTTTTAGTGTTTCTGAATAAATCCCTCCTTTTAATGCATTTTCTCACAGAAAATGAGTCTCTCGCCATGGAAAAATGGCTTTTTTGAAAAGGCATATTCTGGTCGAGAAATCGTGTTTTAAACAATAAAAACGACTCCCGGCCATATTTAGTTCACATTTTTACTTTTGGTAAGCTAGCCCGTATTCATAACGCACTAAACCTTTTTATCGCGTTAAACGCCCTTTTCTCGACAAGCACAATTTCATCAAAAACAAACAAAACAAGAAAAATGAATCTATTCAACAAGTCTGCAACACGTCCTTAAGAGTAACATGATTTCACCCAATGTCAATGTGTAATTTCTCCAGTTCTGATCATTGTTTAGGTTTTTGGTAGCTTGGTCCAATGCCAAAACACAGTGAAATCTTTTTATGGCTTTAAACGCAATTTCTCCTCGAGAGAAACATGATTTCACTAAAAACGTTATAGTTTAAACATGCCTGTTGTACATGTGTGCAAACACTCAGAGCCTTAAAATAAGGTTTTCACCAATGTGTTTTTTGGTGAGAAACCTTCTATTTCAAGGTTCTGTGCGTTTTCAGACAAGTACAATATGTATTTTTAGTGTTTCTGATGAAATCCCTCCTTTTAATGCATTTTCTCACAGAAAATGAGTCTCTCGCCATGGGAAAATGGCTTTTTTGAAAAAGCATATTCTGGTCGAGAAATCGTTTTTTAAACAATAAAAACGACTCCCGGCCTTATTTAGTTCACATTTTTACTTTTGGTAAGCTAGCCCGTATTCATAACGCACTAAACCTTTTTATCGCGTTAAACGCCTTTTCTCGACAACAAAAGCACAATTTCATCAAAAACAAAAAAAACAAGAAAATTAATCTATTCAACAAGTCTGCAACACAACCTTAAGAGTTCCGTGTTTTCACGCAATGTCAATGTGTAATTTCAGCAGTTCTGATCATTGTTTAGCTTGTTGGTAGCTTGGTCCAATGCCAAAACACAGTGAAATCTTTTTATGGCTTTAAACGCGTTTTCTCCTCGAGAGAAACATGATTTCACTAAAAACGTTATAGTTTAAACATTCCTGTTGTAAATGTGTGCAAACACTCAGAGCCTTAAAATAGGGTTTTGACCAATGTGTTTTTTGGTGAGAACCCTTCTATTTCAAGGTTCTGTGCGTTTTCAGAAACGTACAATATGTATTTTTTAGCATTTCTGATGAGATCTCTCCTTTCAAATGTATTTTCTCACAGAAAATGAGTCTCTGGACATAGGAAAATGGCTTGATTAGCTTTTTGGTAGCTTGGTCCAATGCCAAAACACAGTGAAATCTTTTTATGGCTTTAAACGCGTTTTCTCCTCGAGATAAACATGATTTCAATAAAAACGTTATAGTTTAAACATGCCTGTTGTACATGTGTGCAAACACTCAGAGCCTTAAAATAGGGTTTTCACCAATGTGTTTTTTGGTGAGAAACCTATTTCAAGGTTCTGTGCGTTTTCAGGCAAGTACAATATGTATTTTTAGTGTTTCTGATGAAATCCCTCCTTTAAATGCATTTTCTCACAGAAAATGAGTCTCTCGCCATGGGAAAACGGCTTTTTTGAAAAAGCATATTCTGGTCGAGAAATCGTGTTTTAAACAATAAAAACGACTCCCGGCCATATTTAGTTCACATTTTTACTTTTGGTTACCTAGCCCGTATTCATAACGCACTAAACCTTTTTATCGCGTTAAACGCCTTTTCTCGACAACAAAAGCACAATTTCATCAAAAACAAACAAAAAAAGAAAAATGAATCTATTCAACAAGTCTGCAACACGTCCTTAAGAGTTACATGATTTCACCCAATGTCAATGTGTAATTTCTCCAGTTCTGATCATTGTTTAGGTTGTTGGTAGCTTGGTCCAATGCCAAAACACAGTGAAATCTTTTTACGGCTGTAAACGCAATTTCTCCTCGAGAGAAACATGATTTCATTAAAAACGTTATAGTTTAAACATGCCTGTTGTACATGTGTGCAAACACTCAGAGCCTTAAAATAGGGTTTTCACCAATGTGTTTTTTGGTGAGAAACCTTCTATTTCAAGGTCCTGTGCGTTTTCAGACAAGTACAATATATATTTTTAGTGTTTCTGAATAAATCCCTCCTTTTAATGCATTTTCTCACAGAAAATGAGTCTCTCGCCATGGGAAAATGGCTTTTTTGAAAAAGCATATTCTGGTCGAGAAATCGTGTTTTACACAATAAAAACGACTCCCGGCCATATTTAGTTCACATTTTTACTTTTGGTAACGTAGTCCGTATTCGTAACGCACTAAACCTTTTTATCGCGTTAAACGCATTTTCTCGACAAGAAAAGCACAATTTCATCAAAAACAAACAAAACAAGAAAAATGAATCTATTCAACAAGTCTGTAACACATCCTTAAGAGTTCCGTGTTTTCACGCAATGTCAATGTGTAATTTCAGCAGTTCTGATCATTGTTTAGCTTGTTGGTAGCTTGGTCCAATGCCAAAACACAGTGAAATCTTTTTATGGCTTTAAACGCGTTTTCTCCTCGAGAGAAACATGATTTCACTGAAAACGTTATAGTTTAAACATTCCTGTTGTAAATGTGTGCAAACACTCAGAGCCTTAAAATAGGGTTTTGACCAATGTGTTTTTTGGTGAGAACCCTTCTATTTCAAGGTTCTGTGCGTTTTCAGAAACGTACAATATGTATTTTTTAGCATTTCTGATGAGATCTCTCCTTTCAAATGTATTTTCTCACAGAAAATGAGTCTCTGGACATAGGAAAATGGCTTGATTAGCTTTTTGGTAGCTTGGTCCAATGCCAAAACACAGTGAAATCTTTTTATGGCTTTAAACGCGTTTTCTCCTCGAGATAAACATGATTTCAATAAAAACGTTATAGTTTAAACATGCCTGTTGTACATGTGTGCAAACACTCAGAGCCTTAAAATAGGGTTTTCACCAATGTGTTTTTTGGTGAGAAACCTATTTCAAGGTTCTGTGCGTTTTCAGGCAAGTACAATATGTATTTTTAGTGTTTCTGATGAAATCCCTCCTTTTAATGCATTTTCTCACAGAAAATGTTTTTCTCGCCATGGGAAAACGGCTTTTTTGAAAAAGCATATTCTGGTCGAGAAATCGTGTTTTAAACAATAAAAACGACTCCCGGCCCTATTTTGTTCACATTTTTACTTTTGGTAAGCTAGCCCGTATTCATAACGCACTAAATCTTTTTATCGCGTTAAACGCCTTTTCTCGACAAGAAAAGCACAATTTCATCAAAAACAAACAAAACAAGAAAAATGAATCTATTCAACAAGTCTGCAACACGTCCTTAAGAATTACATGATTTCACCCAATGTCAATGTGTAATTTCTCCAGTTCTGATCATTGTTTAGCTTGTTGGTAGCTTGGTCCAATGCCAAAACACAGTGAAATCTTTTTATGGCTTTAAACGCAATTTCTCCTCGAGAGAAACATGATTTCACTAAAAACGTTATAGTTTAAACATGCCTGTTGTACATGTGTGCAAACACTCAGAGCCTTAAAATAAGGTTTTCACCAATCTGTTTTTTGGTGAGAAACCTTCTATTTCAAGGTCCTGTGCGTTTTCAGACAAGTACAATATGTATTTTTAGTGTTTCTGAATAAATCCCTCCTTTTAATGCATTTTCTCACAGAAAATGAGTCTCTCGCCATGGAAAAATGGCTTTTTTGAAAAAGCATATTCTGGTCGAGAAATCGTGTTTTAAACAATAAAAACGACTCCCGGCCATATTTAGTTCACATTTTTACTTTTGGTAAGCTAGCCCGTATTCATAACGCACTAAACCTTTTTATCGCGTTAAACGCCTTTTCTCGACAAGAAAAGCACAATTTCATCAAAAACAAACAAAACAAGAAAAATGAATCTATTCAACAAGTCTGCAACACGTCCTTAAGAGTAACATGATTTCACCCAATGTCAATGTGTAATTTCTCCAGTTCTGATCATTGTTTAGGTTTTTGGTAGCTTGGTCCAATGCCAAAACACAGTGAAATCTTTTTATGGCTTTAAACGCAATTTCTCCTCGAGAGAAACATGATTTCACTAAAAACGTTATAGTTTAAACATGCCTGTTGTACATGTGTGCAAACACTCAGAGCCTTAAAATAAGGTTTTCACCAATGTGTTTTTTGGTGAGAAACCTTCTATTTCAAGGTTCTGTGCGTTTTCAGACAAGTACAATATGTATTTTTAGTGTTTCTGATGAAATCCCTCCTTTTAATGCATTTTCTCACAGAAAATGAGTCTCTCGCCATGGGAAAATGGCTTTTTTGAAAAAGCATATTCTGGTCGAGAAATCGTTTTTTAAACAATAAAAACGACTCCCGGCCTTATTTAGTTCACATTTTTACTTTTGGTAAGCTAGCCCGTATTCATAACGCACTAAACCTTTTTATCGCGTTAAACGCCTTTTCTCGACAACAAAAGCACAATTTCATCAAAAACAAAAAAAACAAGAAAATTAATCTATTCAACAAGTCTGCAACACAACCTTAAGAGTTCCGTGTTTTCACGCAATGTCAATGTGTAATTTCAGCAGTTCTGATCATTGTTTAGCTTGTTGGTAGCTTGGTCCAATGCCAAAACACAGTGAAATCTTTTTATGGCTTTAAACGCGTTTTCTCCTCGAGAGAAACATGATTTCACTAAAAACGTTATAGTTTAAACATTCCTGTTGTAAATGTGTGCAAACACTCAGAGCCTTAAAATAGGGTTTTGACCAATGTGTTTTTTGGTGAGAACCCTTCTATTTCAAGGTTCTGTGCGTTTTCAGAAACGTACAATATGTATTTTTTAGCATTTCTGATGAGATCTCTCCTTTCAAATGTATTTTCTTACAGAAAATGAGTCTCTGGACATAGGAAAATGGCTTGATTAGCTTTTTGGTAGCTTGGTCCAATGCCAAAACACAGTGAAATCTTTTTATGGCTTTAAACGCGTTTTCTCCTCGAGATAAACATGATTTCAATAAAAACGTTATAGTTTAAACATGCCTGTTGTACATGTGTGCAAACACTCAGAGCCTTAAAATAGGGTTTTCACCAATGTGTTTTTTGGTGAGAAACCTATTTCAAGGTTCTGTGCGTTTTCAGGCAAGTACAATATGTATTTTTAGTGTTTCTGATGAAATCCCTCCTTTAAATGCATTTTCTCACAGAAAATGAGTCTCTCGCCATGGGAAAACGGCTTTTTTGAAAAAGCATATTCTGGTCGAGAAATCGTGTTTTAAACAATAAAAACGACTCCCGGCCATATTTAGTTCACATTTTTACTTTTGGTTACCTAGCCCGTATTCATAACGCACTAAACCTTTTTATCGCGTTAAACGCCTTTTCTCGACAACAAAAGCACAATTTCATCAAAAACAAACAAAAAAAGAAAAATGAATCTATTCAACAAGTCTGCAACACGTCCTTAAGAGTTACATGATTTCACCCAATGTCAATGTGTAATTTCTCCAGTTCTGATCATTGTTTAGGTTGTTGGTAGCTTGGTCCAATGCCAAAACACAGTGAAATCTTTTTACGGCTGTAAACGCGTTTTCTCCTCGAGAGAAACATGATTTCATTAAAAACGTTATAGTTTAAACATGCCTGTTTTACATGTGTGCAAACACTCAGAGCCTTAAAATAGGGTTTTCACCAATGTGTTTTTTGGTGAGAAACCTTCTATTTCAAGGTCCTGTGCGTTTTCAGACAAGTACAATATATATTTTTAGTGTTTCTGAATAAATCCCTCCTTTTAATGCATTTTCTCACAGAAAATGAGTCTCTCGCCATGGGAAAATGGCTTTTTTGAAAAAGCATATTCTGGTCGAGAAATCGTTTTTTAAACAATAAAAACGACTCCCGGCCTTATTTAGTTCACATTTTTACTTTTGGTAAGCTAGCCCGTATTCATAACGCACTAAACCTTTTTATCGCGTTAAACGCCTTTTCTCGACAACAAAAGCACAATTTCATCAAAAACAAAAAAAACAAGAAAATTAATCTATTCAACAAGTCTGCAACACAACCTTAAGAGTTCCGTGTTTTCACGCAATGTCAATGTGTAATTTCAGCAGTTCTGATCATTGTTTAGGTTGTTGGTAGCTTGGTCCAATGCCAAAACACAGTGAAATCTTTTTATGGCTTTAAACGCGTTTTCTCCTCGAGAGAAACATGATTTCACTAAAAACGTTATAGTTTAAACATTCCTGTTGTAAATGTGTGCAAACACTCAGAGCCTTAAAATAGGGTTTTGACCAATGTGTTTTTTGGTGAGAACCCTTCTATTTCAAGGTTCTGTGCGTTTTCAGAGACGTACAATATGTATTTTTCTAGCATTTCTGATGAGATCTCTCCTTTCAAATGTATTTTCTCACAGAAAATGAGTCTCTGGACATAGGAAAATGGCTTGATTAGCTTTTTGGTAGCTTGGTCCAATGCCAAAACACAGTGAAATCTTTTTATGGCTTTAAACGCGTTTTCTCCTCGAGATAAACATGATTTCAATAAAAACGTTATAGTTTAAACATGCCTGTTGTACATGTGTGCAAACACTCAGAGCCTTAAAATAGGGTTTTCACCAATGTGTTTTTTGGTGAGAAACCTATTTCAAGGTTCTGTGCGTTTTCAGGCAAGTACAATATGTATTTTTAGTGTTTCTGATGAAATCCCTCCTTTTAATGCATTTTCTCACAGAAAATGTTTTTCTCGCCATGGGAAAACGGCTTTTTTGAAAAAGCATATTCTGGTCGAGAAATCGTGTTTTAAACAATAAAAACGACTCCCGGCCATATTTTGTTCACATTTTTACTTTTGGTAAGCTAGCCCGTATTCATAACGCACTAAATCTTTTTATCGTGTTAAACGCCTTTTCTCGACAAGAAAAGCACAATTTCATCAAAAACAAACAAAACAAGAAAAATGAATCTATTCAACAAGTCTGCAACACGTCCTTAAGAATTACATGATTTCACCCAATGTCAATGTGTAATTTCTCCAGTTCTGATCATTGTTTAGCTTGTTGGTAGCTTGGTCCAATGCCAAAACACAGTGAAATCTTTTTATGGCTTTAAACGCAATTTCTCCTCGAGAGAAACATGATTTCACTAAAAACGTTATAGTTTAAACATGCCTGTTGTACATGTGTGCAAACACTCAGAGCCTTAAAATAAGGTTTTCACCAATCTGTTTTTTGGTGAGAAACCTTCTATTTCAAGGTCCTGTGCGTTTTCAGACAAGTACAATATGTATTTTTAGTGTTTCTGAATAAATCCCTCCTTTTAATGCATTTTCTCACAGAAAATGAGTCTCTCGCCATGGAAAAATGGCTTTTTTGAAAAAGCATATTCTGGTCGAGAAATCGTGTTTTAAACAATAAAAACGACTCCCGGCCATATTTAGTTCACATTTTTACTTTTGGTAAGCTAGCCCGTATTCATAACGCACTAAACCTTTTTATCGCGTTAAACGCCTTTTCTCGACAACAAAAGCACAATTTCATCAAAAACAAACAAAACAAGAAAAATGAATCTATTCAACAAGTCTGCAACACGTCCTTAAGAGTAACATGATTTCACCCAATGTCAATGTGTAATTTCTCCAGTTCTGATCATTGTTTAGGTTTTTGGTAGCTTGGTCCAATGCCAAAACACAGTGAAATCTTTTTATGGCTTTAAACGCAATTTCTCCTCGAGAGAAACATGATTTCACTAAAAACGTTATAGTTTAAACATGCCTGTTGTACATGTGTGCAAACACTCAGAGCCTTAAAATAAGGTTTTCACCAATGTGTTTTTTGGTGAGAAACCTTCTATTTCAAGGTTCTGTGCGTTTTCAGACAAGTACAATATGTATTTTTAGTGTTTCTGATGAAATCCCTCCTTTTAATGCATTTTCTCACAGAAAATGAGTCTCTCGCCATGGGAAAATGGCTTTTTTGAAAAAGCATATTCTGGTCGAGAAATCGTTTTTTAAACAATAAAAACGACTCCCGGCCTTATTTAGTTCACATTTTTACTTTTGGTAAGCTAGCCCGTATTCATAACGCACTAAACCTTTTTATCGCGTTAAACGCCTTTTCTCGACAACAAAAGCACAATTTCATCAAAAACAAAAAAACAAGAAAATTAATCTATTCAACAAGTCTGCAACACAACCTTAAGAGTTCCGTGTTTTCACGCAATGTCAATGTGTAATTTCAGCAGTTCTGATCATTGTTTAGCTTGTTGGTAGCTTGGTCCAATGCCAAAACACAGTGAAATCTTTTTATGGCTTTAAACGCGTTTCTCCTCGAGAGAAACATGATTTCACTAAAAACGTTATAGTTTAAACATTCCTGTTGTAAATTTGTGCAAACACTCAGAGCCTTAAAATAGGGTTTTGACCAATGTGTTTTTTGGTGAGAACCCTTCTATTTCAAGGTTCTGTGCGTTTTCAGAAACGTACAATATGTATTTTTAGCATTTCTGATGAGATCTCTCCTTTCAAATGTATTTTCTCACAGAAAATGAGTCTCTGGACATAGGAAAATGGCTTGATTAGCTTTTTGGTAGCTTGGTCCAATGCCAAAACACAGTGAAATCTTTTTATGGCTTTAAACGCGTTTTCTCCTCGAGATAAACATGATTTCAATAAAACGTTATAGTTTAAACATGCCTGTTGTACATGTGTGCAAACACTCAGAGCCTTAAAATAGGGTTTTCACCAATGTGTTTTTTGGTGAGAAACCTATTTCAAGGTTCTGTGCGTTTTCAGGCAAGTACAATATGTATTTTTAGTGTTTCTGATGAAATCCCTCCTTTAAATGCATTTTCTCACAGAAAATGAGTCTCTCGCCATGGGAAAACGGCTTTTTTGAAAAAGCATATTCTGGTCGAGAAATCGTGTTTTAAACAATAAAAACGACTCCCGGCCATATTTAGTTCACATTTTTACTTTTGGTTACCTAGCCCGTATTCATAACGCACTAAACCTTTTTATCGCGTTAAACGCCTTTTCTCGACAACAAAAGCACAATTTCATCAAAAACAAACAAAAAAAGAAAAATGAATCTATTCAACAAGTCTGCAACACGTCCTTAAGAGTTACATGATTTCACCCAATGTCAATGTGTAATTTCTCCAGTTCTGATCATTGTTTAGGTTGTTGGTAGCTTGGTCCAATGCCAAAACACAGTGAAATCTTTTTACGGCTGTAAACGCGTTTTCTCCTCGAGAGAAACATGATTTCATTAAAAACGTTATAGTTTAAACATGCCTGTTGTACATGTGTGCAAACACTCAGAGCCTTAAAATAGGGTTTTCACCAATGTGTTTTTTGGTGAGAAACCTTCTATTTCAAGGTCCTGTGCGTTTTCAGACAAGTACAATATATATTTTTAGTGTTTCTGAATAAATCCCTCCTTTTAATGCATTTTCTCACAGAAAATGAGTCTCTCGCCATGGGAAAATGGCTTTTTTGAAAAAGCATATTCTGGTCGAGAAATCGTTTTTTAAACAATAAAAACGACTCCCGGCCTTATTTAGTTCACTTTTTTACTTTTGGTAAGCTAGCCCGTATTCATAACGCACTAAACCTTTTTATCGCGTTAAACGCCTTTTCTCGACAACAAAAGCACAATTTCATCAAAAACAAAAAAAACAAGAAAATTAATCTATTCAACAAGTCTGCAACACAACCTTAAGAGTTCCGTGTTTTCACGCAATGTCAATGTGTAATTTCAGCAGTTCTGATCATTGTTTAGCTTGTTGGTAGCTTGGTCCAATGCCAAAACACAGTGAAATCTTTTTATGGCTTTAAACGCGTTTTCTCCTCGAGAGAAACATGATTTCACTAAAAACGTTATAGTTTAAACATGCCTGTTGTAAATGTGTGCAAACACTCAGAGCCTTAAAATAGGGTTTTGACCAATGTGTTTTTTGGTGAGAACCCTTCTATTTCAAGGTTCTGTGCGTTTTCAGAAACGTACAATATGTATTTTTAGCATTTCTGATGAGATCTCTCCTTTCAAATGTATTTTCTCACAGAAAATGAGTCTCTGGACATAGGAAAATGGCTTGATTAGCTTTTTGGTAGCTTGGTCCAATGCCAAAACACAGTGAAATCTTTTTATGGCTTTAAACGTGTTTTCTCCTCGAGATAAACATGATTTCAATAAAAACGTTATAGTTTAAACATGCCTGTTGTACATGTGTGCAAACACTCAGAGCCTTAAAATAGGGTTTTCACCAATGTGTTTTTTGGTGAGAAACCTATTTCAAGGTTCTGTGCGTTTTCAGGCAAGTACAATATGTATTTTTAGTGTTTCTGATGAAATCCCTCCTTTAAATGCATTTTCTCACAGAAAATGAGTCTCTCGCCATGGGAAAATGGCTTTTTTGAAAAAGCATATTCTGGTCGAGAAATCGTGTTTTAAACAATAAAAACGACTCCCGGCCATATTTAGTTCACATTTTTACTTTTGGTTACCTAGCCCGTATTCATAACGCACTAAACCTTTTTATCGCGTTAAACGCCTTTTCTCGACAACAAAAGCACAATTTCATCAAAAACAAACAAAAAAAGAAAAATGAATCTATTCAACAAGTCTGCAACACGTCCTTAAGAGTTCCATGATTTCACCCAATGTCAATGTGTAATTTCTCCAGTTCTGATCATTGTTTAGGTTGTTGGTAGCTTGGTCCAATGCCAAAACACAGTGAAATCTTTTTACGGCTGTAAACGCAATTTCTCCTCGAGAGAAACATGATTTCATTAAAAACGTTATAGTTTAAACATGCCTGTTGTACATGTGTGCAAACACTCAGAGCCTTAAAATAGGGTTTTCACCAATGTGTTTTTTGGTGAGAAACCTTCTATTTCAAGGTCCTGTGCGTTTTCAGACAAGTACAATATATATTTTTAGTGTTTCTGATGAAATCCCTCCTTTAAATGCATTTTCTCACAGAAAATGAGTCTCTCGCCATGGGAAAATGGCTTTTTTGAAAAAGCATATTCTGGTCGAGAAATCGTTTTTTAAACAATAAAAACGACTCCCGGCCTTATTTAGTTCACATTTTTACTTTTGGTAAGCTAGCCCGTATTCATAACGCACTAAACCTTTTTATCGCGTTAAACGCCTTTTCTCGACAACAAAAGCACAATTTCATCAAAAACAAAAAAAACAAGAAAATTAATCTATTCAACAAGTCTGCAACACAACCTTAAGAGTTCCGTGTTTTCACGCAATGTCAATGTGTAATTTCAGCAGTTCTGATCATTGTTTAGCTTGTTGGTAGCTTGGTCCAATGCCAAAACACAGTGAAATCTTTTTATGGCTTTAAACGCGTTTTCTCCTCGAGAGAAACATGATTTCACTAAAAACGTTATAGTTTAAACATTCCTGTTGTAAATGTGTGCAAACACTCAGAGCCTTAAAATAGGGTTTTGACCAATGTGTTTTTTGGTGAGAACCCTTCTATTTCAAGGTTCTGTGCGTTTTCAGAAACGTACAATATGTATTTTTAGCATTTCTGATGAGATCTCTCCTTTCAAATGTATTTTCTCACAGAAAATGAGTCTCTGGACATAGGAAAATGGCTTGATTAGCTTTTTGGTAGCTTGGTCCAATGCCAAAACACAGTGAAATCTTTTTATGGCTTTAAACGCGTTTTCTCCTCGAGATAAACATGATTTCAATAAAAACGTTATAGTTTAAACATGCCTGTTGTACATGTGTGCAAACACTCAGAGCCTTAAAATAGGGTTTTCACCAATGTGTTTTTTGGTGAGAA
Source organism: Lampris incognitus (assembly GCF_029633865.1). Classification (NCBI taxonomy): domain Eukaryota; kingdom Metazoa; phylum Chordata; class Actinopteri; order Lampriformes; family Lampridae; genus Lampris; species Lampris incognitus. Next base: position 380,151 of record NW_026611079.1, read on the forward strand.
ACCTATTTCAAGGTTCTGTGCGTTTTCAGGCAAGTACAATATGTATTTTTAGTGTTTCTGATGAAATCCCTCCTTTAAATGCATTTTCTCACAGAAAATGAGTCTCTCGCCATGGGAAAACGGCTTTTTTGAAAAAGCATATTCTGGTCGAGAAATCGTGTTTTAAACAATAAAAACGACTCCCGGCCATATTTAGTTCACATTTTTACTTTTGGTTACCTAGCCCGTATTCATAACGCACTAAACCTTTTTATCGCGTTAAACGCCTTTTCTCGACAACAAAAGCACAATTTCATCAAAAACAAACAAAAAAAGAAAAATGAATCTATTCAGCAAGTCTGCAACACGTCCTTAAGAGTTTCATGATTTCACCCAATGTCAATGTGTAATTTCTCCAGTTCTGATCATTGTTTAGGTTGTTGGTAGCTTGGTCCAATGCCAAAACACAGTGAAATCTTTTTACGGCTGTAAACGCGTTTTCTCCTCGAGAGAAACATGATTTCATTAAAAACGTTATAGTTTAAACATGCCTGTTGTACATGTGTGCAAACACTCAGAGCCTTAAAATAGGGTTTTCACCAATGTGTTTTTTGGTGAGAAACCTTCTATTTCAAGGTCCTGTGCGTTTTCAGTCAAGTACAATATATATTTTTAGTGTTTCTGAATAAATCCCTCCTTTTAATGCATTTTCTCACAGAAAATGAGTCTCTCGCCATGGGAAAATGGCTTTTTTGAAAAAGCATATTCTGGTCGAGAAATCGTTTTTTAAACAATAAAAACGACTCCCGGCCTTATTTAGTTCACATTTTTACTTTTGGTAAGCTAGCCCGTATTCATAACGCACTAAACCTTTTTATCGCGTTAAACGCCTTTTCTCGACAACAAAAGCACAATTTCATCAAAAACAAAAAAAACAAGAAAATTAATCTATTCAACAAGTCTGCAACACAACCTTAAGAGTTCCGTGTTTTCACGCAATGTCAATGTGTAATTTCAGCAGTTCTGATCATTGTTTAGGTTGTTGGTAGCTTGGTCCAATGCCAAAACACAGTGAAATCTTTTTATGGCTTTAAACGCGTTTTCTCCTCGAGAGAAACATGATTTCACTAAAAACGTTATAGTTTAAACATTCCTGTTGTAAATGTGTGCAAACACTCAGAGCCTTAAAATAGGGTTTTGACCAATGTGTTTTTTGGTGAGAACCCTTCTATTTCAAGGTTCTGTGCGTTTTCAGAAACGTACAATATGTATTTTTAGCATTTCTGATGAGATCTCTCCTTTCAAATGTATTTTCTCACAGAAAATGAGTCTCTGGACATAGGAAAATGGCTTGATTAGCTTTTTGGTAGCTTGGTCCAATGCCAAAACACAGTGAAATCTTTTTATGGCTTTAAACGTGTTTTCTCCTCGAGATAAACATGATTTCAATAAAAACGTTATAGTTTAAACATGCCTGTTGTACATGTGTGCAAACACTCAGAGCCTTAAAATAGGGTTTTCACCAATGTGTTTTTTGGTGAGAAACCTATTTCAAGGTTCTGTGCGTTTTCAGGCAAGTACAATATGTATTTTTAGTGTTTCTGATGAAATCCCTCCTTTAAATGCATTTTCTCACAGAAAATGAGTCTCTCGCCATGGGAAAATGGCTTTTTTGAAAAAGCATATTCTGGTCGAGAAATCGTGTTTTAAACAATAAAAACGACTCCCGGCCTTATTTAGTTCACATTTTTACTTTTGGTTACCTAGCCCGTATTCATAACGCACTAAACCTTTTTATCGCGTTAAACGCCTTTTCTCGACAACAAAAGCACAATTTCATCAAAAACAAACAAAAAAAGAAAAATGAATCTATTCAACAAGTCTGCAACACGTCCTTAAGAGTTACATGATTTCACCCAATGTCAATGTGTAATTTCTCCAGTTCTGATCATTGTTTAGGTTGTTGGTAGCTTGGTCAAATGCCAAAACACAGTGAAATCTTTTTACGGCTGTAAACGCAATTTCTCCTCGAGAGAAACATGATTTCATTAAAAACGTTATAGTTTAAACATGCCTGTTGTACATGTGTGCAAACACTCAGAGCCTTAAAATAGGGTTTTCACCAATGTGTTTTTTGGTGAGAAACCTTCTATTTCAAGGTCCTGTGCGTTTTCAGACAAGTACAATATGTATTTTTAGTGTTTCTGATGAAATCCCTCCTTTTAATGCATTTTCTCACAGAAAATGAGTCTCTCGCCATGGGAAAATAGCTTTTTTGAAAAAGCATATTCTGGTCGAGAAATCGTTTTTTAAACAATAAAAACGACTCCCGGCCTTATTTAGTTCACATTTTTACTTTTGGTAAGCTAGCCCGTATTCATAACGCACTAAACCTTTTTATCGCGTTAAACGCCTTTTCTCGACAACAAAAGCACAATTTCATCAAAAACAAAAAAAACAAGAAAATTAATCTATTCAACAAGTCTGCAACACAACCTTAAGAGTTCCGTGTTTTCACGCAATGTCAATGTGTAATTTCAGCAGTTCTGATCATTGTTTAGCTTGTTGGTAGCTTGGTCCAATGCCAAAACACAGTGAAATCTTTTTATGGCTTTAAATTCGTTTTCTCCTCGAGAGAAACATGATTTCACTAAAAACGTTATAGTTTAAACATTCCTGTTGTAAATGTGTGCAAACACTCAGAGCCTTAAAACAGGGTTTTCACCAATGTGTTTTTTGGTGAGAACCCTTCTATTTCAAGGTTCTGTGCGTTTTCAGAAACGTACAATATGTATTTATAGCATTTCTGATGAGATCTCTCCTTTCAAATGTATTTTCTCACAGAAAATGAGTCTCTGGACATAGGAAAATGGCTTGATTAGCTTTTTGGTAGCTTGGTCCAATGCCAAAACACAGTGAAATCTTTTTATGGCTTTAAACGCGTTTTCTCCTCGAGATAAACATGATTTCAATAAAAACGTTATAGTTTAAACATGCCTGTTGTACATGTGTGCAAACACTCAGAGCCTTAAAATAGGGTTTTCACCAATGTGTTTTTTGGTGAGCAACCTATTTCAAGGTTCTGTGCGTTTTCAGACAAGTATAATATGTATTTTTAGTGTTTCTGATGAAATCCCTCCTTTTAATGCATTTTCTCACAGAAAATGTTTTTCTCGCCATGGGAAAACGGCTTTTTTGAAAAAGCATATTCTGGTCGAGAAATCGTGTTTTAAACAATAAAAACGACTCCCGGCCATATTTTGTTCACATTTTTACTTTTGGTAAGCTAGCCCGTATTCATAACGCACTAAATCTTTTTATCGCGTTAAACGCCTTTTCTCGACAAGAAAAGCACAATTTCATCAAAAACAAACAAAACAAGAAAAATGAATCTATTCAACAAGTCTGCAACACGTCCTTAAGAGTTACATGATTTCACCCAATGTCAATGTGTAATTTCTCCAGTTCTGATCATTGTTTAGGTTGTTGGTAGCTTGGTCCAATGCCAAAACACAGTGAAATCTTTTTATGGCTTTAAACGCAATTTCTCCTCGAGAGAAACATGATTTCATTAAAAACGTTATAGTTTAAACATGCCTGTTGTACATGTGTGCAAACACTCAGAGCCTTAAAATAAGGTTTTCACCAATCTGTTTTTTGGTGAGAAACCTTCTATTTCAAGGTCCTGTGCGTTTTCAGACAAGTACAATATGTATTTTTAGTGTTTCTGAATAAATCCCTCCTTTTAATGCATTTTCTCACAGAAAATGAGTCTCTCGCCATGGAAAAATGGCTTTTTTGAAAAAGCATATTCTGGTCGAGAAATCGTGTTTTAAACAATAAAAACGACTCCCGGCCATATTTAGTTCACATTTTTACTTTTGGTAAGCTAGCCCGTATTCATAACGCACTAAACCTTTTTATCGCGTTAAACGCCTTTTCTCGACAAGAAAAGCACAATTTCATCAAAAACAAACAAAACAAGAAAAATGAATCTATTCAACAAGTCTGCAACACGTCCTTAAGAGTTACATAATTTCACCCAATGTCAATGTGTAATTTCTCCAGTTCTGATCATTGTTTAGGTTGTTGGTAGCTTGGTCCAATGCCAAAACACAGTGAACTCTTTTTATGGCTTTAAACGCAATTTCTCCTCGAGAGAAAAATGATTTCACTAAAAACGTTATAGTTTAAACATGCCTGTTGTACATGTGTGCAAACACTCAGAGCCTTAAAATAAGGTTTTCACCAATGTGTTTTTTGGTGAGAAACCTTCTATTTCAAGGTTCTGTGCGTTTTCAGACAAGTACAATATGTATTTTTAGTGTTTCTGATGAAATCCCTCCTTTTAATGCATTTTCTCACAGAAAATGAGTCTGTCGCCATGGGAAAATGGCTTTTTTGAAAAAGCATATTCTGGTCGAGAAATCGTGTTTTAAACAATAAAAACGACTCCCGGCCATATTTAGTTCACATTTTTACTGTTGGTAACGTAGTCCGTATTCGTAACGCACTAAACCTTTTTATCGCGTTAAACGCCTTTTCTCGACAAGAAAAGCACAATTTCATCAAAAACAAACAAAACAAGAAAAATGAATCTATTCAACAAGTCTGTAACACATCCTTAATTGTTCCGTGTTTTCACGCAATGTCAATGTGTAATTTCAGCAGTTCTGATCATTGTTTAGCTTGTTGGTAGCTTGGTCCAATGCCAAAACACAGTGAAATCTTTTTATGGCTTTAAACGCGTTTTCTCCTCGAGAGAAACATGATTTCACTAAAAACGTTAGAGTTAAAACATGCCTGTTGTACATGTGTGCAAACACTCAGAGCCTTAAAACAGGGTTTTGACCAATGTGTTTTTTGGTGAGAACCCTTCTATTTCAAGGTTCTGTGCGTTTTCAGAAACGTACAATATGTATTTTTAGCATTTCTGATGAGATCTCTACTTTCAAATGTATTTTCTCACAGAAAATGAGTCTCTGGACATAGGAAAATGGCTTGATTAGCTTTTTGGTAGCTTGGTTTAATGCCAAAACACAGTGAAATCTTTTTACGGCTGTAAACGCAATTTCTCCTCGAGAGAAACATTATTTCATTAAAAACGTTATAGTTTAAACATGCCTGTTGTACATGTGTGCAAACACTCAGAGCCTTAAAATAGGGTTTTCACCAATGTGTTTTTTGGTGAGAAACCTTCTATTTCAAGGTCCTGTGCGTTTTCAGACAAGTACAATATATATTTTTAGTGTTTCTGATGAAATCCCTCCTTTAAATGCATTTTCTCACAGAAAATGAGTCTCTCGCCATGGGAAAATGGCTTTTTTGAAAAAGCATATTCTGGTCGAGAAATCGTTTTTTAAACAATAAAAACGACTCCCGGCCTTATTTAGTTCACATTTTTACTTTTGGTAAGCTAGCCCGTATTCATAACGCACTAAACCTTTTTATCGCGTTAAACGCCTTTTCTCGACAACAAAAGCACAATTTCATCAAAAACAAAAAAAACAAGAAAATTAATCTATTCAACAAGTCTGCAACACAACCTTAAGAGTTCCGTGTTTTCACGCAATGTCAATGTGTAATTTCAGCAGTTCTGATCATTGTTTAGCTTGTTGGTAGCTTGGTCCAATGCCAAAACACAGTGAAATCTTTTTATGGCTTTAAACGCGTTTCTCCTCGAGAGAAACATGATTTCACTAAAAACGTTATAGTTTAAACATTCCTGTTGTAAATTTGTGCAAACACTCAGAGCCTTAAAATAGGGTTTTGACCAATGTGTTTTTTGGTGAGAACCCTTCTATTTCAAGGTTCTGTGCGTTTTCAGAAACGTACAATATGTATTTTTAGCATTTCTGATGAGATCTCTCCTTTCAAATGTATTTTCTCACAGAAAATGAGTCTCTGGACATAGGAAAATGGCTTGATTAGCTTTTTGGTAGCTTGGTCCAATGCCAAAACACAGTGAAATCTTTTTATGGCTTTAAACGCGTTTTCTCCTCGAGATAAACATGATTTCAATAAAACGTTATAGTTTAAACATGCCTGTTGTACATGTGTGCAAACACTCAGAGCCTTAAAATAGGGTTTTCACCAATGTGTTTTTTGGTGAGAAACCTATTTCAAGGTTCTGTGCGTTTTCAGGCAAGTACAATATGTATTTTTAGTGTTTCTGATGAAATCCCTCCTTTAAATGCATTTTCTCACAGAAAATGAGTCTCTCGCCATGGGAAAACGGCTTTTTTGAAAAAGCATATTCTGGTCGAGAAATCGTGTTTTAAACAATAAAAACGACTCCCGGCCATATTTAGTTCACATTTTTACTTTTGGTTACCTAGCCCGTATTCATAACGCACTAAACCTTTTTATCGCGTTAAACGCCTTTTCTCGACAGCAAAAGCACAATTTCATCAAAAACAAACAAAACAAGAAAAATGAATCTATTCAACAAGTCTGCAACACGTCCTTAAGAGTTACATGATTTCACCCAATGTCAATGTGTAATTTCTCCAGTTCTGATCATTGTTTAGGTTGTTGGTAGCTTGGTCCAATGCCAAAACACAGTGAAATCTTTTTACGGCTGTAAACGCGTTTTCTCCTCGAGAGAAACATGATTTCATTAAAAACGTTATAGTTTAAACATGCCTGTTGTACATGTGTGCAAACACTCAGAGCCTTAAAATAGGGTTTTCACCAATGTGTTTTTTGGTGAGAAACCTTCTATTTCAAGGTCCTGTGCGTTTTCAGACAAGTACAATATATATTTTTAGTGTTTCTGATGAAATCCCTCCTTTAAATGCATTTTCTCACAGAAAATGAGTCTCTCGCCATGGGAAAATGGCTTTTTTGAAAAAGCATATTCTGGTCGAGAAATCGTTTTTTAAACAATAAAAACGACTCCCGGCCTTATTTAGTTCACATTTTTACTTTTGGTAAGCTAGCCCGTATTCATAACGCACTAAACCTTTTTATCGCGTTAAACGCCTTTTCTCGACAACAAAAGCACAATTTCATCAAAAACAAAAAAAACAAGAAAATTAATCTATTCAACAAGTCTGCAACACAACCTTAAGAGTTCCGTGTTTTCACGCAATGTCAATGTGTAATTTCAGCAGTTCTGATCATTGTTTAGCTTGTTGGTAGCTTGGTCCAATGCCAAAACACAGTGAAATCTTTTTATGGCTTTAAACGCGTTTCTCCTCGAGAGAAACATGATTTCACTAAAAACGTTATAGTTTAAACATTCCTGTTGTAAATTTGTGCAAACACTCAGAGCCTTAAAATAGGGTTTTGACCAATGTGTTTTTTGGTGAGAACCCTTCTATTTCAAGGTTCTGTGCGTTTTCAGAAACGTACAATATGTATTTTTAGCATTTCTGATGAGATCTCTCCTTTCAAATGTATTTTCTCACAGAAAATGAGTCTCTGGACATAGGAAAATGGCTTGATTAGCTTTTTGGTAGCTTGGTCCAATGCCAAAACACAGTGAAATCTTTTTATGGCTTTAAACGCGTTTTCTCCTCGAGATAAACATGATTTCAATAAAACGTTATAGTTTAAACATGCCTGTTGTACATGTGTGCAAACACTCAGAGCCTTAAAATAGGGTTTTCACCAATGTGTTTTTTGGTGAGAAACCTATTTCAAGGTTCTGTGCGTTTTCAGGCAAGTACAATATGTATTTTTAGTGTTTCTGATGAAATCCCTCCTTTAAATGCATTTTCTCACAGAAAATGAGTCTCTCGCCATGGGAAAACGGCTTTTTTGAAAAAGCATATTCTGGTCGAGAAATCGTGTTTTAAACAATAAAAACGACTCCCGGCCATATTTAGTTCACATTTTTACTTTTGGTTACCTAGCCCGTATTCATAACGCACTAAACCTTTTTATCGCGTTAAACGCCTTTTCTCGACAGCAAAAGCACAATTTCATCAAAAACAAACAAAAAAAGAAAAATGAATCTATTCAACAAGTCTGCAACACGTCCTTAAGAGTTACATGATTTCACCCAATGTCAATGTGTAATTTCTCCAGTTCTGATCATTGTTTAGGTTGTTGGTAGCTTGGTCCAATGCCAAAACACAGTGAAATCTTTTTACGGCTGTAAACGCGTTTTCTCCTCGAGAGAAACATGATTTCATTAAAAACGTTATAGTTTAAACATGCCTGTTGTACATGTGTGCAAACACTCAGAGCCTTAAAATAGGGTTTTCACCAATGTGTTTTTTGGTGAGAAACCTTCTATTTCAAGGTCCTGTGCGTTTTCAGACAAGTACAATATATATTTTTAGTGTTTCTGAATAAATCCCTCCTTTTAATGCATTTTCTCACAGAAAATGAGTCTCTCGCCATGGGAAAATGGCTTTTTTGAAAAAGCATATTCTGGTCGAGAAATCGTTTTTTAAACAATAAAAACGACTCCCGGCCTTATTTAGTTCACATTTTTACTTTTGGTAAGCTAGCCCGTATTCATAACGCACTAAACCTTTTTATCGCGTTAAACGCCTTTTCTCGACAACAAAAGCACAATTTCATCAAAAACAAAAAAAACAAGAAAATTAATCTATTCAACAAGTCTGCAACACAACCTTAAGAGTTCCGTGTTTTCACGCAATGTCAATGTGTAATTTCAGCAGTTCTGATCATTGTTTAGGTTGTTGGTAGCTTGGTCCAATGCCAAAACACAGTGAAATCTTTTTATGGCTTTAAACGCGTTTTCTCCTCGAGAGAAACATGATTTCACTAAAAACGTTATAGTTTAAACATTCCTGTTGTAAATGTGTGCAAACACTCAGAGCCTTAAAATAGGGTTTTGACCAATGTGTTTTTTGGTGAGAACCCTTCTATTTCAAGGTTCTGTGCGTTTTCAGAAACGTACAATATGTATTTTTAGCATTTCTGATGAGATCTCTCCTTTCAAATGTATTTTCTCACAGAAAATGAGTCTCTGGACATAGGAAAATGGCTTGATTAGCTTTTTGGTAGCTTGGTCCACAATGCCAAAACACAGTGAAATCTTTTTATGGCTTTAAACGTGTTTTCTCCTCGAGATAAACATGATTTCAATAAAAACGTTATAGTTTAAACATGCCTGTTGTACATGTGTGCAAACACTCAGAGCCTTAAAATAGGGTTTTCACCAATGTGTTTTTTGGTGAGAAACCTATTTCAAGGTCCTGTGCGTTTTCAGGCAAGTACAATATGTATTTTTAGTGTTTCTGATGAAATCCCTCCTTTAAATGCATTTTCTCACAGAAAATGAGTCTCTCGCCATGGGAAAACGGCTTTTTTTGAAAAAGCATATTCTGGTCGAGAAATCGTGTTTTAAACAATAAAAACGACTCCCGGCCATATTTAGTTCACATTTTTACTTTTGGTTACCTAGCCCGTATTCATAACGCACTAAACCTTTTTATCGCGTTAAACGCCTTTTCTCGACAAGAAAAGCACAATTTCATCAAAAACAAACAAAAAAAGAAAAATGAATCTATTCAACAAGTCTGCAACACGTCCTTAAGAGTTCCATGATTTCACCCAATGTCAATGTGTAATTTCTCCAGTTCTGATCATTGTTTAGGTTGTTGGTAGCTTGGTCCAATGCCAAAACACAGTGAAATCTTTTTACGGCAGTAAACGCGTTTTCTCCTCGAGAGAAACATGATTTCATTAAAAACGTTATAGTTTAAACATGCCTGTTGTACATGTGTGCAAACACTCAGAGCCTTAAAATAGGGTTTTCACCAATGTGTTTTTTGGTGAGAAACCTTCTATTTCAAGGTCCTGTGCGTTTTCAGACAAGTACAATATATATTTTTAGTGTTTCTGAATAAATCCCTCCTTTTAATGCATTTTCTCACAGAAAATGAGTCTCTCGCCATGGGAAAATGGCTTTTTTGAAAAAGCATATTCTGGTCGAGAAATCGTTTTTTAAACAATAAAAACGACTCCCGGCCTTATTTAGTTCACATTTTTACTTTTGGTAAGCTAGCCCGTATTCATAACGCACTAAACCTTTTTATCGCGTTAAACGCCTTTTCTCGACAACAAAAGCACAATTTCATCAAAAACAAAAAAAACAAGAAAATTAATCTATTCAACAAGTCTGCAACACAACCTTAAGAGTTCCGTGTTTTCACGCAATGTCAATGTGTAATTTCAGCAGTTCTGATCATTGTTTAGCTTGTTGGTAGCTTGGTCCAATGCCAAAACACAGTGAAATCTTTTTATGGCTTTAAACGCGTTTTCTCCTCGAGAGAAACATGATTTCACTAAAAACGTTATAGTTTAAACATTCCTGTTGTAAATGTGTGCAAACACTCAGAGCCTTAAAATAGGGTTTTGACCAATGTGTTTTTTGGTGAGAACCCTTCTATTTCAAGGTTCTGTGCGTTTTCAGAAACGTACAATATGTATTTTTAGCATTTCTGATGAGATCTCTCCTTTCAAATGTATTTTCTCACAGAAAATGAGACTCTGGACATAGGAAAATGGCTTGATTAGCTTTTTGGTAGCTTGGTCCAATGCCAAAACACAGTGAAATCTTTTTATGGCTTTAAACGCGTTTTCTCCTCGAGATAAACATGATTTCAATAAAAACGTTATAGTTTAAATATGCCTGTTGTACATGTGTGCAAACACTCAGAGCCTTAAAATGGGGTTTTCACCAATGTGTTTTTTGGTGAGAAACCTATTTCAAGGTTCTATGCGTTTTCAGACAAGTACAATATGTATTTTTAGTGTTTCTGATGAAATCCCTCCTTTAAATGCATTTTCTCACAGAAAATGAGTCTCTCGCCATGGGAAAACGGCTTTTTTGAAAAAGCATATTCTGGTCGAGAAATCGTGTTTTAAACAATAAAAACGACTCCCGACCATATTTAGTTCACATTTTTACTTTTGGTAACCTAGCCCGTATTCATAACGCACTAAACCTTTTTATCGCGTTAAACGCCTTTTCTCGACAAGAAAAGCACAATTTCATCAAAAACAAACAAAACAAGAAAAATGAATCTATTCAACAAGTCTGCAACACGTCCTTAAGAGTTACATGATTTCACCCAATGTCAATGTGTAATTTCTCCAGTTCTGATCATTGTTTAGGTTGTTGGTAGCTTGGTCCAATGCCAAAACACAGTGAAATCTTATTACGGCTTTAAACGCGTTTTCTCCTCGAGAGAAACATGATTTCATTAAAAACGTTATAGTTTAAACATGCCTGTTGTACATGTGTGCAAACACTCAGAGCCTTAAAATAGGGTTTTCACCAATGTGTTTTTTGGTGAGAAACCTTCTATTTCAAGGTCCTGTGCGTTTTCAGACAAGTACAATATGTATTTTTAGTGTTTCTGATGAAATCCCTCCTTTTAATGCATTTTCTCACAGAAAATGAGTCTCTCGCCATGGGAAAATGGCTTTTTTGAAAAAGCATATTCTGGTCGAGAAATCGTTTTTTAAACAATAAAAACGACTCCCGGCCTTATTTAGTTCACATTTTTACTTTTGGTAAGCTAGCCCGTATTCATAACGCACTAAACCTTTTTATCGCGTTAAACGCCTTTTCTCGACAACAAAAGCACAATTTCATCAAAAACAAAAAAAACAAGAAAATTAATCTATTCAACAAGTCTGCAACACAACCTTAAGAGTTCCGTGTTTTCACGCAATGTCATTGTGTAATTTCAGCAGTTCTGATCATTGTTTAGCTTGTTGGTAGCTTGGTCCAATGCCAAAACACAGTGAAATCTTTTTATGGCTTTAAACGCGTTTTCTCCTCGAGAGAAACATGATTTCACTAAAAACGTTATAGTTTAAACATTCCTGTTGTAAATGTGTGCAAACACTCAGAGCCTTAAAATAGGGTGTTCACCAATGTGTTTTTTGGTGAGAAACCTTCTATTTCAAGGTTCTGTGCGTTTTCAGACACGTACAATATGTATTTTTAGCATTTCTGATGAGATCTCTCCTTTCAAATGTATTTTCTCACAGAAAATGATTCTCTGGACATAGGAAAATGGCTTGATTAGCTTTTTGGTAGCTTGGTCCAATTCCAAAACACAGTGAAATCTTTTTCTGGCTTTAAACGCGTTTTCTCCTCGAGAGAACAATGATTTCAATAAAAACGTTATAGTTTAAACATGCCTGTTGTACATGTGTGCAAACACTCAGAGCCTTAATATATGGGTTTTCACCAATGTGTTTTTTGGTGAGAAACCTATTTCAAGGTTCTATGCGTTTTCAGACAAGTACAATATGTATTTTTAGTGTTTCTGATGAAATCCCTCCTTTAAATGCATTTTCTCACAGAAAATGAGTCTCTCGCCATGGGAAAACGGCTTTTTTGAAAAAGCATATTCTGGTCGAGAAATCGTGTTTTAAACAATAAAAACGACTCCCGACCATATTTAGTTCACATTTTTACTTTTGGTAACCTAGCCCGTATTCATAACGCACTAAACCTTTTTATCGCGTTAAACGCCTTTTCTCGACAAGAAAAGCACAATTTCATCAAAAACAAACAAAACAAGAAAAATGAATCTATTCAACAAGTCTGCAACACGTCCTTAAGAGTTACATGATTTCACCCAATGTCAATGTGTAATTTCTCCAGTTCTGATCATTGTTTAGGTTGTTGGTAGCTTGGTCCAATGCCAAAACACAGTGAAATCTTATTACGGCTTTAAACGCGTTTTCTCCTCGAGAGAAACATGATTTCATTAAAAACGTTATAGTTTAAACATGCCTGTTGTACATGTGTGCAAACACTCAGAGCCTTAAAATAGGGTTTTCACCAATGTGTTTTTTGGTGAGAAACCTTCTATTTCAAGGTCCTGTGCGTTTTCAGACAAGTACAATATGTATTTTTAGTGTTTCTGATGAAATCCCTCCTTTTAATGCATTTTCTAACAGAAAATGAGTCTCTCGCCATGGGAAAATGGCTTTTTTGAAAAAGCATATTCTGGTCGAGAAATCGTTTTTTAAACAATAAAAACGACTCCCGGCCTTATTTAGTTCACATTTTTACTTTTGGTAAGCTAGCCCGTATTCATAACGCACTAAACCTTTTTATCGCGTTAAACGCCTTTTCTCGACAACAAAAGCACAATTTCATCAAAAACAAAAAAAACAAGAAAATTAATCTATTCAACAAGTCTGCAACACAACCTTAAGAGTTCCGTGTTTTCACGCAATGTCATTGTGTAATTTCAGCAGTTCTGATCATTGTTTAGCTTGTTGGTAGCTTGGTCCAATGCCAAAACACAGTGAAATCTTTTTATGGCTTTAAACGCGTTTTCTCCTCGAGAGAAACATGATTTCACTAAAAACGTTATAGTTTAAACATTCCTGTTGTAAATGTGTGCAAACACTCAGAGCCTTAAAATAGGGTTTTCACCAATGTGTTTTTTGGTGAGAAACCTTCTATTTCAAGGTTCTGTGCGTTTTCAGACACGTACAATATGTATTTTTAGCATTTCTGATGAGATCTCTCCTTTCAAATGTATTTTCTCACAGAAAATGATTCTCTGGACATAGGAAAATGGCTTGATTAGCTTTTTGGTAGCTTGGTCCAATTCCAAAACACAGTGAAATCTTTTTATGGCTTTAAACGCGTTTTCTCCTCGAGAGAACAATGATTTCAATAAAAACGTTATAGTTTAAACATGCCTGTTGTACATGTGTGCAAACACTCAGAGCCTTAATATATGGGTTTTCACCAATGTGTTTTTTGGTGAGAAACCTATTTCAAGGTTCTATGCGTTTTCAGACAAGTACAATATGTATTTTTAGTGTTTCTGATGAAATCCCTCCTTTAAATGCATTTTCTCACAGAAAATGAGTCTCTCGCCATGGGAAAACGGCTTTTTTGAAAAAGCATATTCTGGTCGAGAAATCGTGTTTTAAACAATAAAAACGACTCCCGGCCATATTTAGTTCACATTTTTACTTTTGGTTACCTAGCCCGTATTCATAACGCACTAAACCTTTTTATCGCGTTAAACGCCTTTTCTCGACAAGAAAAGCACAATTTCATCAAAAACAAACAAAACAAGAAAAATGAATCTATTCAACAAGTCTGCAACACGTCCTTAAGAGTTACATGATTTCACCCAATGTCAATGTGTAATTTCTCCAGTTCTGATCATTGTTTAGGTTGTTGGTAGCTTGGTCCAATGCCAAAACACAGTGAAATCTTATTACGGCTTTAAACGCGTTTTCTCCTCGAGAGAAACATGATTTCATTAAAAACGTTATAGTTTAAACATGCCTGTTGTACATGTGTGCAAACACTCAGAGCCTTAAAATAGGGTTTTCACCAATGTGTTTTTTGGTGAGAAACCTTCTATTTCAAGGTCCTGTGCGTTTTCAGACAAGTACAATATATATTTTTAGTGTTTCTGAATAAATCCCTCCTTTTAATGCATTTTCTCACAGAAAATGAGTCTCTCGCCATGGGAAAATGGCCTTTTTGAAAAAGCATATTCTGGTCGAGAAATCGTTTTTTAAACAATAAAAACGACTCCCGGCCTTATTTAGTTCACATTTTTACTTTTGGTAAGCTAGCCCGTATTCATAACGCACTAAACCTTTTTATCGCGTTAAACGCCTTTTCTCGACAACAAAAGCACAATTTCATCAAAAACAAAAAAAACAAGAAAATTAATCTATTCAACAAGTCTGCAACACAACCTTAAGAGTTCCGTGTTTTCACGCAATGTCAATGTGTAATTTCAGCAGTTCTGATCATTGTTTAGCTTGTTGGTAGCTTGGTCCAATGCCAAAACACAGTGAAATCTTTTTATGGCTTTAAACGCGTTTTCTCCTCGAGAGAAACATGATTTCACTAAAAACGTTATAGTTTAAACATTCCTGTTGTAAATGTGTGCAAACACTCAGAGCCTTAAAATAGGGTTTTGACCAATGTGTTTTTTGGTGAGAACCCTTCTATTTCAAGGTTCTGTGCGTTTTCAGAAACGTACAATATGTATTTTTAGCATTTCTGATGAGATCTCTCCTTTCAAATGTATTTTCTCACAGAAAATGAGTCTCTGGACATAGGAAAATGGCTTGATTAGCTTTTTGGTAGCTTGGTTTAATGCCAAAACACAGGGAAATCTTTTTATGGCTTTAAACGCGTTTTCTCCTCGAGATAAACATGATTTCAATAATAACGTTATCGTTTAAACATGCCTGTTGTACATGTGTGCAAACACTCAGAGCCTTCAAATAGGGTTTTCACCAATGTTTTTTTGGTGAGAAACCTATTTCAAGGTTCTGTGCGTTTTCAGACAAGTACAATATGTATTTTTAGTGTTTCTGATGAAATCCCTCCTTTTACTGCATTTTCTCACAGAAAATGAGTTTCTCGCCATGGGAAAACGGCTTTTTTGAAAAAGCATATTCTGGTCGAGAAATCGTGTTTTAATAAATAAAAACGACTCCCGGCCTTATTTAGTTCACATTTTTACTTTTGGTAACCTAGCCCGTATTCATAACGCACTAAGCCTTTTTATCGCGTTAAACGCCTTTTCTCGACAAGAAAAGCACAATTTCATCAAAAACAAACAAAACAAGAAAAATGAATCTATTCAACAAGTCTGCAACACATCCTTAAGAGTTACATGATTTCACGCAATGTCAATGTGTAATTTCAGCAGCTCTGATCATTGTTTAGCTTGTTGGTAGCTTGGTCCAATGCCAAAACACAGTGAAATCTTATTACGGCTTTAAACGCGTTTTCTCCTCGAGAGAAACATGATTTCATTAAAAACGTTATAGTTTAAACATGCCTGTTGTACATGTGTGCAAACACTCAGAGCCTTAAAATAGGGTTTTCACCAATGTGTTTTTTGGTGAGAAACCTTCTATTTCAAGGTCCTGTGCGTTTTCAGACAAGTACAATATGTATTTTTAGTGTTTCTGATGAAATCCCTCCTTTTAATGCATTTTCTCACAGAAAATGAGTCTCTCGCCATGGGAAAATGGCTTTTTTGAAAAAGCATATTCTGGTCGAGAAATCGTTTTTTAAACAATAAAAACGACTCCCGGCCTTATTTAGTTCACATTTTTACTTTTGGTAAGCTAGCCCGTATTCATAACGCACTAAACCTTTTTATCGCGTTAAACGCCTTTTCTCGACAACAAAAGCACAATTTCATCAAAAACAAAAAAAACAAGAAAATTAATCTATTCAACAAGTCTGCAACACAACCTTAAGAGTTCCGTGTTTTCACGCAATGTCATTGTGTAATTTCAGCAGTTCTGATCATTGTTTAGCTTGTTGGTAGCTTGGTCCAATGCCAAAACACAGTGAAATCTTTTTATGGCTTTAAACGCGTTTTCTCCTCGAGAGAAACATGATTTCACTAAAAACGTTATAGTTTAAACATTCCTGTTGTAAATGTGTGCAAACACTCAGAGCCTTAAAATAGGGTTTTCACCAATGTGTTTTTTGGTGAGAAACCTTCTATTTCAAGGTTCTGTGCGTTTTCAGACACGTACAATATGTATTTTTAGCATTTCTGATGAGATCTCTCCTTTCAAATGTATTTTCTCACAGAAAATGATTCTCTGGACATAGGAAAATGGCTTGATTAGCTTTTTGGTAACTTGGTCCAATTCCAAAACACAGTGAAATCTTTTTATGGCTTTAAACGCGTTTTCTCCTCGAGAGAAACATGATTTCATTAAAAACGTTATAGTTTAAACATGCCTGTTGTACATGTGTGCAAACACTCAGAGCCTTAAAATAGGGTTTTCACCAATGTGTTTTTTGGTGAGAAACCTTCTATTTCAAGGTCCTGTGCGTTTTCAGACAAGTTCAATATATATTTTTAGTGTTTCTGATGAAATCCCTCCTTTTAATGCATTTTCTCACAGAAAATGAGTCTCTCGCCATGGGAAAATGGCTTTTTTGAAAAAGCATATTCTGGTCGAGAAATCGTTTTTTAAACAATAAAAACGACTCCCGGCCATATTTAGTTCACATTTTTACTTTTGGTAAGCTAGCCCGTATTCATAACGCACTAAACCTTTTTATAGCGTTAAACGCCTTTTCTCGACAACAAAAGCACAATTTCATCAAAAACAAAAAAAACAAGAAAATTAATCTATTCAACAAGTCTGCAACACAACCTTAAGAGTTCCGTGTTTTCACGCAATGTCAATGTGTAATTTCAGCAGTTCTGATCATTGTTTAGCTTGTTGGTAGCTTGGTCCAATGCCAAAACACAGTGAAATCTTTTTATGGCTTTAAACGCGTTTTCTCCTCGAGAGAAACATGATTTCACTAAAAACGTTATAGTTTAAACATTCCTGTTGTAAATGTGTGCAAACACTCAGAGCCTTAAAATAGGGTTTTGACCAATGTGTTTTTTGGTGAGAACCCTTCTATTTCAAGGTTCTGTGCGTTTTCAGAAACGTACAATATGTATTTTTAGCATTTCTGATGAGATCTCTCCTTTCAAATGTATTTTCTCACAGAAAATGAGTCTCTGGACATAGGAAAATGGCTTGATTAGCTTTTTGGTAGCTTGGTCCAATGCCAAAACACAGTGAAATCTTTTTATGGCTTTAAACGCGTTTTCTCCTCGAGATAAACATGATTTCAATAAAAACGTTATAGTTTAAACATGCCTGTTGTACATGTGTGCAAACACTCAGAGCCTTAAAATAGGGTTTTCACCAATGTTTTTTTGGTGAGAAACCTATTTCAAGGTTCTGTGCGTTTTCAGAAACGTACAATATGTAATTTTAGCATTTCTGATGAGATCTCTACTTTCAAATGTATTTTCTCACAGAAAATGAGTCTCTGGACATAGGAAAATGGCTTGATTAGCTTTTTGGTAGCTTGGTTTAATGCCAAAACACAGGGAAATCTTTTTATGGCTTTAAACGCGTTTTCTCCTCGAGATAAACATGATTTCAATAATAACGTTATCGTTTAAACATGCCTGTTGTACATGTGTGCAAACACTCAGAGCCTTCAAATAGGGTTTTCACCAATGTTTTTTTGGTGAGAAACCTATTTCAAGGTTCTGTGCGTTTTCAGACAAGTACAATATGTATTTTTAGTGTTTCTGATGAAATCCCTCCTTTTACTGCATTTTCTCACAGAAAATGAGTTTCTCGCCATGGGAAAACGGCTTTTTTGAAAAAGCATATTCTGGTCGAGAAATCGTGTTTTAATAAATAAAAACGACTCCCGGCCTTATTTAGTTCACATTTTTACTTTTGGTAACCTAGCCCGTATTCATAACGCACTAAGCCTTTTTATCGCGTTAAACGCCTTTTCTCGACAAGAAGAGCACAATTTCATCAAAAACAAACAAAACAAGAAAAATGAATCTATTCAACAAGTCTGCAACACATCCTTAAGAGTTACATGATTTCACGCAATGTCAATGTGTAATTTCAGCAGTTCTGATCATTGTTTAGCTTGTTGGTAGCTTGGTCCAATGCCAAAACACAGTGAAATCTTTTTATGGCTTTAAACGCATTTTCTCCTCGAGAGAAACATGATTTCACTACAACGTTATAGTTTAAATATGCCTGTTGTACATGTGTGCAAACACTCAGAGCCTTAAAATAGGGTTTTCACCAATGTGTTTTTTGGTGAGAAACCTATTTCAAGGTTCTATGCGTTTTCAGACAAGTACAATATGTATTTTTAGTGTTTCTGATGAAATCCCTCCTTTAAATGCATTTTCTCACAGAAAATGAGTCTCTCGCCATGGGAAAACGGCTTTTTTGAAAAAGCATATTCTGGTCGAGAAATCGTGTTTTAAACAATAAAAACGACTCCCGACCATATTTAGTTCACATTTTTACTTTTGGTAACCTAGCCCGTATTCATAACGCACTAAACCTTTTTATCGCGTTAAACGCCTTTTCTCGACAAGAAAAGCACAATTTCATCAAAAACAAACAAAACAAGAAAAATGAATCTATTCAACAAGTCTGCAACACGTCCTTAAGAGTTACATGATTTCACCCAATGTCAATGTGTAATTTCTCCAGTTCTGATCATTGTTTAGGTTGTTGGTAGCTTGGTCCAATGCCAAAACACAGTGAAATCTTATTACGGCTTTAAACGCGTTTTCTCCTTGAGAGAAACATGATTTCATTAAAAACGTTATAGTTTAAACATGCCTGTTGTACATGTGTGCAAACACTCAGAGCCTTAAAATAGGGTTTTCACCAATGTGTTTTTTGGTGAGAAACCTTCTATTTCAAGGTCCTGTGCGTTTTCAGACAAGTACAATATGTATTTTTAGTGTTTCTGATGAAATCCCTCCTTTTAATGCATTTTCTCACAGAAAATGAGTCTCTCGCCATGGGAAAATGGCTTTTTTGAAAAAGCATATTCTGGTCGAGAAATCGTTTTTTAAACAATAAAAACGACTCCCGGCCTTATTTAGTTCACATTTTTACTTTTGGTAAGCTAGCCCGTATTCATAACGCACTAAACCTTTTTATCGCGTTAAACGCCTTTTCTCGACAACAAAAGCACAATTTCATCAAAAACAAAAAAAACAAGAAAATTAATCTATTCAACAAGTCTGCAACACAACCTTAAGAGTTCCGTGTTTTCACGCAATGTCAATGTGTAATTTCAGCAGTTCTGATCATTGTTTAGCTTGTTGGTAGCTTGGTCCAATGCCAAAACACAGTGAAATCTTTTTATGGCTTTAAACGCGTTTTCTCCTCGAGAGAAACATGATTTCACTAAAAACGTTATAGTTTAAACATTCCTGTTGTAAATGTGTGCAAACACTCAGAGCCTTAAAATAGGGTTTTGACCAATGTGTTTTTTGGTGAGAACCCTTCTATTTCAAGGTTCTGTGCGTTTTCAGACACGTACAATATGTATTTTTAGCATTTCTGATGAGATCTCTCCTTTCAAATGTATTTTCTCACAGAAAATGATTCTCTGGACATAGGAAAATGGCTTGATTAGCTTTTTGGTAGCTTGGTCCAATTCCAAAACACAGTGAAATCTTTTTATGGCTTTAAACGCGTTTTCTCCTCGAGAGAACAATGATTTCAATAAAAACGTTATAGTTTAAACATGCCTGTTGTACTTGTGTGCAAACACTCAGAGCCTTAATATATGGGTTTTCACCAATGTGTTTTTTGGTGAGAAACCTATTTCAAGGTTCTATGCGTTTTCAGACAAGTACAATATGTATTTTTAGTGTTTCTGATGAAATCCCTGCTTTAAATGCATTTTCTCACAGAAAATGAGTCTCTCGCCATGGGAAAACGGCTTTTTTGAAAAAGCATATTCTGGTCGAGAAATCGTGTTTTAAACAATAAAAACGACTCCCGGCCATATTTAGTTCACATTTTTACTTTTGGTTACCTAGCCCGTATTCATAACGCACTAAACCTTTTTATCGCGTTAAACGCCTTTTCTCGACAACAAAAGCACAATTTCATCAAAAACAAACAAAAAAAGAAAAATGAATCTATTCAACAAGTCTGCAACACGTCCTTAAGAGTTACATGATTTCACCCAATGTCAATGTGTAATTTCTCCAGTTCTGATCATTGTTTAGGTTGTTGGTAGCTTGGTCCAATGCCAAAACACAGTGAAATCTTTTTACGGCTTTAAACGCGTTTTCTCCTCGAGAGAAACATGATTTCATTAAAAACGTAATAGTTTAAACATGCCTGTTGTACATGTGTGCAAACACTCAGAGCCTTAAAATAGGGTTTTCACCAATGTGTTTTTTGGTGAGAAACCTTCTATTTCAAGGTCCTGTGCGTTTTCAGACAAGTACAATATATATTTTTAGTGTTTCTGAATAAATCCCTCCTTTTAATGCATTTTCTCACAGAAAATGAGTCTCTCGCCATGGGAAAATGGCTTTTTTGAAAAAGCATATTCTGGTCGAGAAATCGTTTTTTAAACAATAAAAACGACTCCCGGCCTTATTTAGTTCACATTTTTACTTTTGGTAAGCTAGCCCGTATTCATAACGCACTAAACCTTTTTATAGCGTTAAACGCCTTTTCTCGACAACAAAAGCACAATTTCATCAAAAACAAAAAAAACAAGAAAATTAATCTATTCAACAAGTCTGCAACACAACCTTAAGAGTTCCGTGTTTTCACGCAATGTCAATGTGTAATTTCAGCAGTTCTGATCATTGTTTAGCTTGTTGGTAGCTTGGTCCAATGCCAAAACACAGTGAAATCTTTTTATGGCTTTAAACGCGTTTTCTCCTCGAGAGAAACATGATTTCACTAAAAACGTTATAGTTTAAACATTCCTGTTGTAAATGTGTGCAAACACTCAGAGCCTTAAAATAGGGTTTTGACCAATGTGTTTTTTGGTGAGAACCCTTCTATTTCAAGGTTCTGTGCGTTTTCAGAAACGTACAATATGTATTTTTAGCATTTCTGATGAGATCTCTCCTTTCAAATGTATTTTCTCACAGAAAATGAGTCTCTGGACATAGGAAAATGGCTTGATTAGCTTTTTGGTAGCTTGGTCCAATGCCAAAACACAGTGAAATCTTTTTATGGCTTTAAACGCGTTTTCTCCTCGAGATAAACATGATTTCAATAAAAACGTTATAGTTTAAACATGCCTGTTGTACATGTGTGCAAACACTCAGCCTTAAAATAGGGTTTTCACCAATGTGTTTTTTGGTGAGAAACCTATTTCAAGGTTCTGTGCGTTTTCAGAAACGTACAATATGTAATTTTAGCATTTCTGATGAGATCTCTACTTTCAAATGTATTTTCTCACAGAAAATGAGTCTCTGGACATAGGAAAATGGCTTGATTAGCTTTTTGGTAGCTTGGTTTAATGCCAAAACACAGGGAAATCTTTTTACGGCTTTAAACGCGTTTTCTCCTCGAGAGAAACATGATTTCATTAAAAACGTAATAGTTTAAACATGCCTGTTGTACATGTGTGCAAACACTCAGAGCCTTCAAATAGGGTTTTCACCAATGTGTTTTTTGGTGAGAAACCTATTTCAAGGTTCTATGCGTTTTCAGACAAGTACAATATGTATTTTTAGTGTTTCTGATGAAATCCCTCCTTTAAATGCATTTTCTCACAGAAAATGAGTCCCTCGCCATGGGAAAACGGCTTTTTTGAAAAAGCATATTCTGGTCGAGAAATCGTGTTTTAAACAATAAAAACGACTCCCGGCCATATTTAGTTCACATTTTTACTTTTGGTTACCTAGCCCGTATTCATAACGCACTAAACCTTTTTATCGCGTTAAACGCCTTTTCTCGACAACAAAAGCACAATTTCATCAAAAACAAACAAAAAAAGAAAAATGAATCTATTCAACAAGTCTGCAACACGTCCTTAAGAGTTACATGATTTCACCCAATGTCAATGTGTAATTTCTCCAGTTCTGATCATTGTTTAGGTTGTTGGTAGCTTGGTCCAATGCCAAAACACAGTGAAATCTTTTTATGGCTTTAAACGCGTTTTCTCCTCGAGAGAAACATGATTTCATTAAAAACGTTATAGTTTAAACATGCCTGTTGTACATGTGTGCAAACACTCAGAGCCTTAAAATAGGGTTTTCACCAATGTGTTTTTTGGTGAGAAACCTATTTCAAGGTTCTATGCGTTTTCAGACAAGTACAATATGTATTTTTAGTGTTTCTGATGAAATCCCTCCTTTAAATGCATTTTCTCACAGAAAATGAGTCTCTCGCCATGGGAAAACGGCTTTTTTGAAAAAGCATATTCTGGTCGAGAAATCGTGTTTTAAACAATAAAAACGACTCCCGACCATATTTAGTTCACATTTTTACTTTTGGTAACCTAGCCCGTATTCATAACGCACTAAACCTTTTTATCGCGTTAAACGCCTTTTCTCGACAACAAAAGCACAATTTCATCAAAAACAAACAAAACAAGAAAAATGAATCTATTCAACAAGTCTGCAACACGTCCTTAAGAGTTACATGATTTCACCCAATGTCAATGTGTAATTTCTCCAGTTCTGATCATTGTTTAGGTTGTTGGTAGCTTGGTCCAATGCCAAAACACAGTGAAATCTTTTTACGGCTTTAAACGCGTTTTCTCCTCGAGAGAAACATGATTTCATTAAAAACGTTATAGTTTAAACATGCCTGTTGTACATGTGTGCAAACACTCAGAGCCTTAAAATAGGGTTTTCACCAATGTGTTTTTTGGTGAGAAACCTTCTATTTCAAGGTCCTGTGCGTTTTCAGACAAGTACAATATATATTTTTAGTGTTTCTGAATAAATCCCTCCTTTTAATGCATTTTCTCACAGAAAATGAGTCTCTCGCCATGGGAAAATGGCTTTTTTGAAAAAGCATATTCTGGTCGAGAAATCGTTTTTTAAACAATAAAAACGACTCCCGGCCTTATTTAGTTCACATTTTTACTTTTGGTAAGCTAGCCCGTATTCATAACGCACTAAACCTTTTTATCGCGTTAAACGCCTTTTCTCGACACCAAAAGCACAATTTCATCAAAAACAAACAAAACAAGAAAAATGAATCTATTCAACAAGTCTGCAACACATCCTTAAGAGTTACATGATTTCACGCAATGTCAATGTGTAATTTCAGCAGTTCTGATCATTGTTTAGCTTGTTGGTAGCTTGGTCCAATGCCAAAACACAGTGAAATCTTTTTATGGCTTTAAACGCGTTTTGTCCTCGAGAGAAACATGATTTCACTAAAAACGTTATAGTTTAAACATTCCTGTTGTAAATGTGTGCAAACACTCAGAGCCTTAAAATAGGGTTTTGACCAATGTGTTTTTTGGTGAGAACCCTTCTATTTCAAGGTTCTGTGCGTTTTCAGAAACGTACAATATGTATTTTTAGCATTTCTGATGAGATCTCTCCTTTCAAATGTATTTTCTCACAGAAAATGAGTCTCTGGACATAGGAAAATGGCTTGATTAGCTTTTTGGTAGCTTGGTCCAATGCCAAAACACAGTGAAATCTTTTTATGGCTTTAAACGCGTTTTCTCCTCGAGATAAACATGATTTCAATAAAAACGTTATAGTTTAAACATGCCTGTTGTACATGTGTGCAAACACTCAGAGCCTTAAAATAGGGTTTTCACCAATGTGTTTTTTGGTGAGAAACCTATTTCAAGGTTCTATGCGTTTTCAGACAAGTACAATATGTATTTTTAGTGTTTCTGATGAAATCCCTCCTTTAAATGCATTTTCTCACAGAAAATGAGTCTCTCGCCATGGGAAAACGGCTTTTTTGAAAAAGCATATTCTGGTCGAGAAATCGTGTTTTAAACAATAAAAACGACTCCCGGCCATATTTAGTTCACATTTTTACTTTTGGTTACCTAGCCTGTATTCATAACGCACTAAACCTTTTTATCGCGTTAAACGCCTTTTCTCGACAACAAAAGCACAATTTCATCAAAAACAAACAAAACAAGAAAAATGAATCTATTCAACAAGTCTGCAACACGTCCTTAAGAGTTACATGATTTCACCCAATGTCAATGTGTAATTTCTCCAGTTCTGATCATTGTTTAGGTTGTTGGTAGCTTGGTCCAATGCCAAAACACAGTGAAATCTTTTTACGGCTTTAAACGCGTTTTCTCCTCGAGAGAAACATGATTTCATTAAAAACGTTATAGTTTAAACATGCCTGTTGTACATGTGTGCAAACACTCAGAGCCTTCAAATAGGGTTTTCACCAATGTGTTTTTTGGTGAGAAACCTATTTCAAGGTTCTGTGCGTTTTCAGACAAGTACAATATGTATTTTTAGTGTTTCTGATGAAATCCCTCCTTTAAATGCATTTTCTCACAGAAAATGAGTCTCTCGCCATGGGAAAACGGCTTTTTTGAAAAAGCATATTCTGGTCGAGAAATCGTGTTTTAAACAATAAAAACGACTCCCGGCCTTATTTAGTTCACATTTGTACTGTTGGTAAGCTAGCCCGTATTCATAACGCACTAAACCTTTTTATCGCGTTAAACTTCTTTTGTCGACGAGAAAAGCAATTTCATCAAAAACAAACAAAACAAGAAAAATGAATCTATTCAACAAGTCTGCAACACGTCCTTAAGAGTTACATGATTTCACCCAATGTCAATGTGTAATTTCTCCAGTTCTGATCATTGTTTAGGTTGTTGGTAGCTTGGTCCAATGCCAAAACACAGTGAAATCTTTTTACGGCTTTAAACGCGTTTTCTCCTCGAGAGAAACATGATTTCATTAAAAACGTAATAGTTTAAACATGCCTGTTGTACATGTGTGCAAACACTCAGAGCCTTAAAATAGGGTTTTCACCAATGTGTTTTTTGGTGAGAAACCTTCTATTTCAAGGTCCTGTGCGTTTTCAGACAAGTACAATATATATTTTTAGTGTTTCTGAATAAATCCCTCCTTTTAATGCATTTTCTCACAGAAAATGAGTCTCTCGCCATGGGAAAATGGCTTTTTTGAAAAAGCATATTCTGGTCGAGAAATCGTTTTTTAAACAATAAAAACGACTCCCGGCCTTATTTAGTTCACATTTTTACTTTTGGTAAGCTAGCCCGTATTCATAACGCACTAAACCTTTTTATCGCGTTAAACGCCTTTTCTCGACACCAAAAGCACAATTTCATCAAAAACAAACAAAACAAGAAAAATGAATCTATTCAACAAGTCTGCAACACATCCTTAAGAGTTACATGATTTCACGCAATGTCAATGTGTAATTTCAGCAGTTCTGATCATTGTTTAGCTTGTTGGTAGCTTGGTCCAATGCCAAAACACAGTGAAATCTTTTTATGGCTTTAAACGCGTTTTCTCCTCGAGAGAAACATGATTTCACTAAAAACGTTATAGTTTAAATATGCCTGTTGTACATGTGTGCAAACACTCAGAGCCTTAAAATAGGGTTTTCACCAATGTGTTTTTTGGTGAGAAACCTATTTCAAGGTTCTGTGCGTTTTCAGACAAGTACAATATGTATTTTTAGTGTTTCTGAATAAATCCCTCCTTTTAATGCATTTTCTCACAGAAAATTAGTCTCTCGCCATGGGAAAACGGCTTTTTTGAAAAAGCATATTCTGGTCGAGAAATCGTGTTTTAAACAATAAAAACGACTCCCGGCCATATTTAGTTCACATATTTACTTTTGGTAACCTAGTCCGTATTCATAACGCACTAAACCTTTTTATCGCGTTAAACGCCTTTTCTCGACAACAAAAGCAGAATTTCATCAAAAACAAACAAAACAAGAAAAATGAATCTATTCAACAAGTCTGCAACACATCCTTAAGAGTTCCGTGTTTTCACCCAATGTCAATGTGTAATTTCAGCAGTTCTGATCATTGTTTAGGTTGTTGGTAGCTTGGTCCAATGCCAAAACACAGTGAAATCTTTTTATGGCTTTAAACGCGTTTTCTCCTCGAGAGAAACATGATTTCACTAAAACGTTATAGTTTAAACATGCCTGTTGTACGTGTGCAAACACTCAGAGCCTTAAAATAAGGTTTTCACCAATGTGTTTTTTGGTGAGAAACCTTCTATTTCAAGGTTCTGTGCGTTTTCAGACAAGTAAAATATGTATTTTTAGTGTTTCTGAATAAATCCCTCCTTTTAATGCATTTTCTCACAGAAAATGAGTCTCTCGCCATGGGAAAATGGCTTTTTTGAAAAAGCATATTCTGGTCGAGAAATCGTTTTTTAAACAATAAAAACGACTCCCGGCCTTATTTAGTTCACATTTTTACTTTTGGTAACCTATCCCGTATTCATAACGCACTAAACCGTTTTATCGCGTTAAACGCCTTTTCTCGACAAGAAAAGCACAATTTCATCAAAAACAAACAAAACAAGAAAAATGAATCGATTCAACAAGTCTGCAACACATCCTTAAGAGTTCCGTGTTTTCGAGCAATGTCAATGTGTAATTTCAGCAGTTCTGATCATTGTTTAGCTTGTTTGTAGCTTGGTCCAATGCGAAAACACAGTGAATCCTTTTTATGGCTTTAAACGCGTTTTCTCCTCGAGAGAAACATGATTTCATCAAAGATGTTACAGTTTAAACATGCCTGTTGTACATGTGTGCAAACACTCAGAGCCTTAAAATAGGGTTTTCACCAATGTGTTTTTTGGTGAGAAACCTTCTATTTCAAGGTTCTGTGCGTTTTCAGACAAGTACAATATGTATTTTTAGTGTTTCTGATGAAATCCCTCCTTTTAATACATTTTCTCACAGAAAATGAGTCTCTACACATAGGAAAATGGCTTGTTTAGGTTGTTGGTAGCTTGGTCCAATGCCAGACACAGTGAATCCTTTTTATTGCTTTAAACGCATTTTCTACTCCAGAGAAACATGAGTTTATTAAAAACCTTATAGTTTAAACATTACCTGTTGTACATGTCTGCAAACACGCAGATCCTTAAAATAAGGTTTTCACCCATGTGTTTTTTGGTGAGAAACCCATTTAAAGTTTCTGTGCGTTTTTAGACACGTACATTATGTATTTTTAGCGTTTCTGATGAAATCCCTCCTTTTAATGCACTTTCTAACAGAAAATTAGTCTCTCGCCATGGGAAAATGGCTTTTTTGAAAAAGCATATTCTTGTCGAGAAATCGTGTTTTAAACAATAAAAACGAGTCCCGGCCTTATTTAGTTCACATTTTTACTTTAGGTAACCTAGCCTATACCGCATAAAGGCACTAAACCTTTTTATCGCGTTAAACGCCTTTTCTCGACAAGAAAAGCACAATTTCATCAAAAACAAACAAAACAAGAAACATCAATCTATTCAACAACTCTACAACACATCCTTAAGAGTTACATGATTTCACCCAATGTCAATGTGTAATTTCTCCAGTTCTGATCATTGTTTAGGTTGTTGTTAGCTTGGTCCAATGGCAGACAAAGTAAATCCTTTTTATTGCTACAAACGCAATTTCCCCTCGACAGAAACATGATTTCATCAATGATGTTAAAGTTTAAACATACCTGTTGTACATGTCTGCAAACACTCAGAGCCTTAAAATAGGGTTTTCACCCATGTGTTTTTTGGTGAGAAACCTTCTATTTCAAGGTTCTGTGCGTTTTCAGACACGTACAATATATATTTTTAGCATTTCTGATGAAATCTCTCCTTTCAAATGTATTTTCTCAAAGAAAATGAGTCTCTAGACATAGAAAAATGGCTTGTTTAGGTTGTTGGTGGCTTGGTCCAATGGCAGACAAAGTAAATCCTTTTTATTGCTTGAAACGCAATTTCTCCTCGACAGAAACATGATTTCATCAAAGATGTTATAGTTTAAACATACCTGTTGTATGTAACGGGGGCAGTTCTATGGTGTTCTATGCTGGTCAGCCTGCTGCACGCCCGTCACTCTCATCATTAGCTCTGCGTTGTGTTCTATTTTGGGTGGGGCCCCAGGTGTTGTGGGGGTCCCTCAGTCTCTCATCATCATCATCATCATGATCAAGGAAGGAGGGGGGGCACACGGGACTCTATTTGGCCCACCTTGCCATTTATTTTGGTTTCAAACCCTTCGACAAACGTCCAGTCCTCCAGCGGGAGCGATGTTTCTTACGGACGTGGGGGTTGAAGCTCAACCACTGCCCGGACTTCACTCGTGTGCGTTAGAAGGAGAAACCGTCCACGGGACTCCGATGTAAGAAAGGATAAACGAGTATTTTATCCCACAGCTTGCAGTATCTTCTTACAGGGATACTCAAGGTTACGTTCTCCTCAATCAGCAAACCTGTGCTACGGTAGGAACACGCGTGGCTCGGCTCGATCGCTGCTTGAGACTCCTCCCACACAACAAAAATGGCCTCTCCCGCGTTCCCTCTTCCGTGTACCCACAAGACCTCTCTCTTAAAGCGACAGTACAAGTATATGACGGTCGTTATAAAACATACATAAAAGTAAATAATGACATAAAATAAAATGTAGTAAACACAAATAACAGCACACAGACAGGATTTGGTGATATTTCATACTCAAACAAAATAAAATAAAAACATTAATTTTAACCTGGTTACATGTACATGTCTGCAAACACTCAGAGCCTTAAAATAGGGTTTTCACCCATGTGTTTTTTGGTGAGAAACCTTCTATTTCAAGGTTCTGTGCGTTTTCAGACACGTACAATATGTATTTTTAGCGTTCCTGATGAAATCCCTCCTTTAAATGCATTTTCTCAAAGAAAATGAGTCTCTCGACATAGGAAAATGGCTTTTTTGAAAAAGCATATTCTGGTCGAGAAATCGTGTTTTAAACAATAAAAACGACTCCCGGCCTTATTCAGTTCACATTTTTACTTTTGGTAACCTAGCCTATATCGCATAAAGCACTAAACCTTTTTATCGCGTTAAACGCCTTTTCTCTACAAGAAACGCACAATTTCATCAAAAACAAACAAAACAAGAAAAATGAATCTATTCAACAAGTCTGCAACACATCCTTAAGAGTTCTGTGTTTTCACCCAATGTCTATGTGTAATTTCTCCAGTTCTGATCATTGTTTAGGTTGTTGGTAGCGTGGTCCAATGCCAGACACAGTGAATCCATTTTATTGCTTCAAACGCATTTTCTACTCCAAAGAAACATGATTTCATTAAAAACGTTATAGTGTAAACATACCTGTTGAACATGTCTGCAAACACTCAGAGCCTTAAAATACGGTTTTCACCCATGTGTTTTTTTTGGTGAGAAACCTTCTATGTCAAGGTTCTGTGCGTTTTCAAACACGTACAATATGTATTTTTAGCGTTTCTGATGAAATCCCTCCTTTTAAATGCATTTTCTCACAGAAAATGAGTGTCTTGACATGGGAAAATGGCTTGTTTACCTTGTTTGGTAGCTAGGTCCAATGCCAGACACAGTGAATCCTTTTTAATGCTTTAAACGCATTTTCTCCTCATTAGACACATGATTTCATTAAAAACGTTACAGTTAAAAATACCTGTAGTACATGTCTGCAAACACGCAGAGCCTTAAAAAAGGTTTTTCTCCCATGTGTTTTTTGGTGAGAAACCCATTTCAAGTTTCTGTGCGTTTTTAGACACGCTGAAAGCTGTTGTACACGGTTGTGTGGAGTAAACAGTATGGTGGGAATTCACAATGGAGGATAAGCTGTTTATGACAGGCTGAACGGACCAGAGAACTGGGCAACATGGAAATTTCAGATGGAACACTTGCTAAAGGCTAAAGGACTATGGGGTATGTTAATGGAGACTGAAACCCTAGCTGCAGATGCTAATGCAGCAGCACAAGCTGAGTTCACTAGGAGAGAGAAAGCATTGTCTATGTTGGTGCTGAATGTAAGTACACTCCAGTTGTATCTGCTAACGAGCTGCCAGACTCCCAAAGAGGCGTGGACCACGCTGAAAGCCCATTTTGAGAGAGATACTTTGGCAAATAAACTGTTCCTGAAGAAAAGATATTTCCGATGTGAAATGAAGGAAGGAGATGCCTTAACTGATCATTTGAAACAAATGAAGGAGCTAACTGATCAGCTAGCAGCAATAGGATCTGTGATTGAAGAGGAAGATCAAATTGTAACACTGTTGGGCAGTTTGCCACCAAGCTATGCTACGATTGTCACTGCACTAGAAACAAAGATTGACAACCTGACACTGAAGTTTGTTCAGCAAGCATTAATAAATGAAGAGCAAAAGCGAGTGAATGCTAATGATTCACGTGTTGCTACGTCAGGTGGTGCATCAGCCATGTCATCACAATTTAGAGGAAATGTGCAGGATAGCTCCAAGTCAGTGGGAGCAGCAGACAAAAGCACGTGGAGATGTTATAAATGTGGGAAAGAAGGTCACATAAAGCGGGACTGTCCAAGCTTGAAAAATAAAACAAAAAAGAAAATTCACAAGGCCAAAAACATGACCTGTGAGGATGAGGAAGATTCTTCTGAAAGTGTTTTTGTAGTCACAGAGGCTAGCACTGACAGACCAAGACAGGTTGAATGGATCATTGATTCTGGAACATCAAAGCACATGACTTGTGATAAAGAAATTCTCCAAGAATATCAGCAATTCTCAAAAGCACAGTCGGTGAAACTAGGTGACGGCAGGGTGGTTGACGCTCTATGAATTGGAAATGTCAACATGAAAATGACTTTCAAATCAAGTGATGTAAAAAATGCCACAATGTATGATGTACTGTATGTTCCAAAGCTGTCTGGGAATTTTTTCTCAGTGGGAGCTGCTACCAAAAAAGGGAATACAGTGCAGTTCAAAAAGGCTCGCTGCTACCTACGTGGAAAAGATGGAACACAAAGAGTTGTTGGACTGTATCAGCTAGACATTGAAGGAAGTGAATCTATCTGTCACAGTGCATCAGTAGCTGCCAGCCTGTGGCACCAGTGCCTTGGTCACACTACCAAGCTGAAGGAGCTAAAAAATCTGGTAAATGGAGTGGACTTCTCCGCAGAGAAAGAGATTCCTTTTTGTGAAGGATGTGTGGAAGGCAAGTTGGCCAAAAAGCCATTCAAGTCGATTGGAGGAATCTGTTCCAAACGCAAGATGCAGCTAATTCATAGTGATATCTGTGGTCCCATGCAGACTGAGTCGATAAGTGGAGCAAAATACTTTCTGACTTTCATTGATGACTATTCAAGATGCTGCAAGGTATACTTCATGAAACAGAAGAATGAGGTACTAGACAAGTTCAAGGAATTTGAGAGAACATTCTCAAATGAGTGTGGCCTGAACGTTGCAAGGCTGAGAACTGACAATGGTGGTGAGTACACCTCAAAGGAGTTTCAAGAATATTTGAAGGCTCAAGGCATCCACCATGAAATGACTGTACCTCACCACAGGAAAATGGCGTTGCAGAAAGAAAAAATAGGACGTTGGTCGAAGCAGCTAGAAGCATGCTGTCTCATGCAAAGTTGCCGAAGATGTTATGGGCAGAGGCTATAGCCACAGCAGCTTACATACAGAACAGGCTGCCCACAGCTGTTCTGAAGGAAGAGACACCCTATGAGAGATGGTGTGGAAAGAAACCTAACATGAGTCACATGAAGGTGTTTGGCTGTATTGATTATGCACATGTCCCAGATGAAGAGAGACGGAAACTGGACAAAAAGGCTATAAAGCTTCGTTTTGTGGGATATGCAAACAATGCCAAGGGCTATCGCCTGTACGATGAAGAGAAGAGGAGGATTCTAATCCGTTGTGATGTAATCTTTGATGAATCAAACTTCGACTGGCAGCAGGAAGTGAAAGTACCCTGTTCAGAGAACCGAGATAAACATGAAAACAGATGACAGTGAAACACAAGATGATGCCGTCACTGCTGATAGCAGCACTGTCAGAACAAGCGGCAGAACCAGAAATGCGCCAAGGAGATATGGATATGACGAGTTCGCTGATATAATGACTGTTGATCATCATGCCAATATGTGTCGTGTGACAGAGCCAATCACACTAAAAGAAGCATTGGAGAGTCCTAATGTAAAAGAATGGCAGGAGGCGGCTGACTTGGAATATGAGTCGCTGCTGGAAAATGAGACTTGGGACTTGGTGGATTTACCAAGAGAAAGAAAGAAAAGCAGTAGGATCGAGATGGGTTTTCAGAGTCAAGCATCATAGTGATGGAAGAGTGGAACGATACAAGTGTAGGCTTGTTGCCAAGGGCTACTCTCAGTTGTATGGTGCTGACTACGATGAAACCTTTTCACCAGTTGTACGCTTCAGCTCTGTTCGTACATTACTGTCCTTTGCTATTCAAAACAATCTACATGTACACCAGATGGATGTCATAAATGCATTCCTTAATGGAGACCTGGAAGAGGAAATCTACATGCAGCAACCAGAGGGCTACATAAAACCAGGACAGGAGCACCTGGTGTGTAAACTAAAAAAATCAATCTATGGACTGAAGCAGTCTCCTCGCTGCTGGAGCAAGGCCTTCACAGAGTTCATGATGAAAACTGGATTCAAACAGAGCACATCAGACCCCTGTGTGTTTGTGAGATTAAGACAAGAGCTTGAGATACTTGCGGTTTATGTTGATGATCTCATCCTGATAACAGAGTCAACTGAAAGCATGAACGGGCTAAAAGTGGCTCTCAAGGAGCGCTACAAGATGAAGGACATGGGTGAGCTGTCCTATATACTGGGCATCTCTGTGATTCAAGATAAAGAAAAGAACTGTGTCATTCTTTATCAGAAGCAATACATTGAAGCCATACTTCAGAAATATGGAATGGACAATGCAAATCCTGTAGCAACTCCTGCTGATGCCAACGTCAATTTGAGGAAGAGTGATGGTGTCAGTAAGCCAGTGGACCAACATGCCTATCAGTCAATGGTAGGAAGTCTGCTGTATGCTGCCATGGTTGCAAGACCAGACAGAGCTCAAGCAGTGAGTGCTGTGTCAAAGTTCAACGCAAATCCTGATGCTTTCACATCTGACTGCTGTGAAGAGGATACTTCGTTACTTGAAAGGGACAGTGAACTTTGCTCTCAAGTATGAGCAGTCAGCCTCTGGAGCTTTGATTGGATTCTCAGATGCAGATTGGGCTGGAGATCAGGATGATTGCCGCTCAACAACAGGCAACATCTTTCTACTGAGTGGAGGAGCGGTGAGCTGGCTCAGCAAGAAACAACCAACAGTTGCACTTTCAACAGCAGAAGCCGAGTACATGGCACTCAGTCAAGCCGCTCAGGAAGGAATCTGGCTGAGACTATTACTTAGTGATCTCGGAGTGGAGTCTGTGTCCGCAGTGATCCTGGAAGACAACCAAGGAGCCAAGGCAATCGCAAAGAACCCTGTGAACCACTCCAGGACCAAACACATAGTCCAGTCCGTGATCACGGACTGGACTTTCTTGCCAGGTGCACGCACATTATTTCAACACCTCCTGTTCATTTACATACCGCACCACGCATAGGCTAAAAACACTCACACATAGTTATACACGCAAACCACGGGACACCACACATAGTTTATTCACAGATCCCACTAACAGAACGTTTTTCGCAACATACATTCCCCTCCCACAATAAAACCACCTTTTGGATTTTGAAGTCATCCTGTGTCTGTCTGCCTTGGGTTTCGCCACACGGGTGAGGTTCTGGTGCGCGAGCATAACAGAACGTCGAAGCAATTATGGACCCAGGCAAACCCAAGGAGCAAGACGGTCCCTGTGACGCCCCAGAGCCCCGTCCCCTTAGAGGCAGTAGTAAGAAGTCACAGCTGCCAACTTGCCTCTCTCCACTCAGAGCTTACTACTGCCTTCACCCATGTCACCGGAGAGATCAGCGATCTCCAGTCCGGCTCCCAGGCCGCGACGAGCGTGTTAGACGCCCTCTCCGCGCAGATCGCTGCACTCTCAGAAGCGGTCTCTAGGATGAGCGACCACTCTGCTCTTGCCCCGGTCTCTGCCCCCAGCTCCGCCACTGGACCCCCGGTGCGAGCCTAACCTTCCCTGCCCCAAGGCCTTCGGTGGGGAGTTCGAGCTGTGCAGGGGTTTCCTTGGTCAGTGTGAGAGCTCCTGTTCAAACACCAGCCAGCCAGGTATAGGACAGGAGAGACCAAGGTAGCCCTTGTTTATGTCCCTCCTCACCGGCAAAGCCCTCAGCTGGGCCATAGCGGCGGTTGGCCATACCGAGCGGCTCGCCTCGGACTACGGTGCCTTCCGCCGCGAGTTCAATCTGGTGTTCGACCACCCAGCTGACGGGCAGGACGCTGCCGGCCGCCTCCATTCCATCCAGCAGGGAGCCAGCTCGGTGGCAGATTATTCCTTGGAGGTGAGGATACTCCCGGTAGACAGTGGGTGGGATGACACTGCGCTCAAGAGCGCGTACAGGGGGGGGCTGAGCGAGCCCGTCAAAGATCTCATCGTTCGGGACCGCGAGGGGTGTCCTAGTGAGCCTGACGACCCTTCCTCAGCCCCAGCCCAAGAAGGAGCACAACCAGCTTTTCCCTGTCACTCTCACCTGGGGTAACGACTCACTCTCTATTGGTGCACTCCTGGATTCGGGGGCGGACAAGTGTTTGATGGACATCTCGCTGGCCCGGCAGGCCGGCATTCCACTCGTCCCCCTAGACACACCCCTCACAGCCCAAGCCCTAGATGGCCGTTGACTTGGTAAGATCACACACAGCACTGCTTCCCTCACCCTCACTCTTTCGGATAATCACGTGGAAGCTATTGTATTTAGAAATCACGTCAGGACACAGCGCTGTCGCTCGACACAACCTCTCCGTGGCATTCTTTATTTAGACTGACACAGCATCAAAGGCAGACCCGATCAAACAACCCAGAGCCCGCAGGCATCACCAATCGATCCCAGCACAATAGAACAGCACCAAATCAAATGCAGCACTGTCGATGTGTGCATACATAACATTTCCCCCCCCCCCCCCGGGCAGGATTTCAAACATGAAAGGTTGACACAAAGTCCTCTAGGTGGCCAGGGCGTAAACGTGTGCGAACAGGTCGCGGGGCGGCCTGAGGCTGGGCAGGCCGAGGTGGGGAGGGAGATGGCAGGGGGAGCTGAGGCCCAGAAATGTCTGGGGCCCGTGTAGGAGCTGCATGAAGCCCCGGGGCGTCTCGCCATGCTGAGGGAATGGCTATGGTTGTGTCACCAGCTGTGTGTGGCGGAGCTGACACCTTCCGTAGACGACTGGAGTGCCACCGAGTGCCATCGCTGAGGAGGTAAGTGGCTGGGCCCAGCTGACGGGTGACTTGGAGAGGAGATGACCAGTATGAAGCCATTTTATTGTCCCTGTGGGGCCTGCGGACCCTGACCCAGTCTGACACATTGATGTCTGGCACCCTGGTTCGTTTTGACTGGTCAAACCGTTGCTTCATCCGCGTCTGCTGACGAGTGACTGAGGCTCTGACCCCAGAGGGAGGTGCCTGAGGTGTGGAGGGGCGGAGCCTGTCAAGGGGCATGCACAGTTCCCGGCCTAGCATGAGAGAGGCTGGGGAGACGCCTGTGGTCGAGTGCTGTGTGGCCCGATAGTGTAGCAGAGTGTGACGGATGGCCTGCGTGAAAGAGCACCCTTGGGCCATGTGTGCTCTGAGGCCGTTCTTCAGTGACTGGTGAAAACGTTCAACGCCGCCATTGGCCTGGGGGGTGGTAGTACGCAGTGCGTATATGACGGATGCCCTTGCTTTCGAGATAAGCAGTGAACTCAGCAGAGACCATCTGAGGGCCGTTGTCAGTGGTGATGGCCTTTGGGAGGCCCCAGCGAGAGAAAAGAGAGTCCAGGAAGTCGATGATGATCTGTGAGGTCACAGTGCCGGAAGTGGTGAGTTCAGGCCATTTTGAGTGTAGATCGTAGGCGACCACCATGAAGCGTTGGTGGTGGGGAACTCCATGGATCTCACCACAAATGTCCAACTGCAGGTGTTCCCAGGGCTGAGAGGGCCAGGCGAGAGGTTGCAGGGGTGGGGGAGCCTGGTGGCCAGTCTTGCCACTCACAAGGCAGGCAGAACAGTCCTTCACCAGAGCCTCAATATCTCTGTCTATCCCCGGCCACCACACCAGGTCTCGGCAGCGCTGTTTCAGTTTCACAATGCCCAGGTGGCCTTCATGCGCCGTATTCAAAACACGTGCACGGAGAGCAGCTGGGACCACTGTGCAAAACCCACGTGCCACGCAGGTGTCGTTCCAGCAGGAGAGCTCCTGTCTGACTCGGGCGAACGCAGCCAGCTCCTCTGGGACCTTGTGAGGCCAGCCGTTCTGGATGTAGGTGCGGAGCTGGGAGAGGACAGGGTCCTGTTCGGAGGCTGCCCTCAGCTCCTGCAGAGAGACAGTGGCCTGGAGGGGTGTGTGTAGCATTTGGACAATGTCCTTTTCCACACAGTCAGTGTCCGTCTGTGGAGCTGGGGTGGAGACAGAGCGAGAGAGCAGGTCGGCGACAACATTGTCTCTGCCTGGGGTGAACTGCAGGCTGAAGTTGTACTGGCGGAGGCGGTCAGACCAGCGGTGCAGCCTCAGGGGTTTGTGGCCTGTCCCAGATGTGGACAGCAGCGCTGTCAGGGCCTGGTGATCTGTCCTGAGGGTGAAGGAGCGGCCATAGAGGTAGAGGTGCCACCTTTCACAAGCCCAGATACAGGCTAACGCCTCACGCTCACCCACGGAGTACCGCTGCTCGGTCAGGTTGAGGGCACGGGAGGCGAAGGCAATGGGCTTCTCCACACCGTTCTGGGTTTGAGACAGCACGGCCCCTATCGCTGTGGCTGATGCGTCACAGGTCACAAAGGTGGAGCTGGAGATGTTGAAGTGAGCCAACACTGGTGGTGAAGTCAGTTGAGTCTTGAGATCACGCACAGCGTCACTGCATGCCTTTGACCACACCCATGGCTCGTCCTTACGCAGCAGCTGGCGCAGGGGGGCTGTGGTCGCAGAGTACTGGGGAAGAAACCTCAGGTAGTAACTTGTCATACCCAGGAAGGAGGCGACCTGGGCGGCCGAGCTGGGCTCAGGGATGGCCTGAATGGCGTCCACGTTGGATTGTAGTGGAGTTGCACCGCTCGCTGACAGCCGGAACCCCACGAAGTCGATGGCTGGCACAGAGAGGACACATTTCTCAGCATTGAGAGTTAGCTTGTGCTTGGACAGGGCTGCGAAGACCATGTTAAGGCGCTTGTCGTGGATTTCACTGGTGGGCCCGTGTACCACTATATCGTCCAGATAAATGGCCACGCCCAGTATGCCAGCCAGCACGGAGACCATGATTTTCTGGAAGCAGCTAGGGGCGGAGCTGAGACCGAAAGGCATCCTGGTGTAGCGAAACACTCCTGCATGTGTCACAAAGGCTGTGAGGTTTCGGCTGCTGGGGTGGAGGGGCACCTGTAAGTACCCCTGTCTGAGGTCGAGCTTGGAGAACACCTCAGAGCCATAGAACTGAGCAGTGAGTTCTTCTGAGGTGGGCAGTGGATACTTATCAGGGACCACTGCCTTATTTACTGCACGTAGATCGACGCAGACACGCAGGCCCCCCGACTTCTTCTTAGCCACCACGAGGTTTGAGACCCAAGGTGACGCGTCCACCGGTTCAATGATGCCAGCTTCCAGCAGTTGTTGCAGCTCGGCGGAGACCCCATCACGGAGAGCCAACGGGATGCGGCGCAGTGGTTGGATGACAGATTTCACAGCAGGGTTGAGGAGAGGTTGATGGGTGAAGGCGGAGAGGCAGCCAAGCCCCATAAACAGCGATGGCCACTTCTGCTGCCAAGGTGTGGCGACAGTCAGGATTGCTGCCCCCCTTGTGTCTAAGAGGGAGAACCCCAGAGCGGAGAACAGGTCCAGGCCCATCAGGTTGGCCCCACGGCGTGCCACATGAAAAACTGCATTAGGCACCAGCTTGGTTCCATAGCGGACAGTCAGTTGGAGAGAGCCAACCAGATCGATTTTGGAGTCACCATACCCACAGAGGACAGCTGAGGGTGCGGACAGTGGCAGTGAACCGAAAAATTGACTGTAGGTATCAACATTCAGGAGAGACACACTTGCACCGGTGTCCAACAGCAGGGGAATGCACACATCATTAATGTTGACTGTGCATGATTTGAATGACACTGGCGCAGAGCTCACCTTGTGAATGACGGCGGTTGAAGACTGGGGGGTGTGGCCCTCTGACCCAGCCGGGGAAGATCGACAGACGTTGGCAAAGTGATTGTGCTTACCGCAGCTACGGCATGTCTGGCCACGGGCAGGGCAGTTCTGAGCCCTTGAAACATGAGACCGAGACCCACAGTTACCACAGGACTGTTGAGGGCGGGGCCGAGAACGCCGTCGTTGCAGTTGCAAGACGTCCCCAGTGGAGTCGGCGCCCGCCTCGCTCTGGCTGGGTTGCGTCCCGAGGGGCAGCCGTGAGTAGAGGGAGGAGTCGTTGGCAGCTTGACTGGAGGTGGCCACTTGCTGTGTATTTAGCATAGCAGCACACTCAGCTGCTCCCTCAACCTGTAGTGCGATGGTAATTGCTCTGGACAGCAGCAGATCATCTTTTTCCAGCAGGAGAGTCTCACGCACCTTTGCGTTGTTGGTGTGTTCGATTAGCTGGTCGCGAACCATCTCGTCCTGAAGCGGGCCAAACTTGCATGAGCTAGCTAGCCCTCGCAAATTAGCTACGTACTGCCGCACAGACTCACCAGGCAGTTGGTGTCGCTGACGGAATATAAATCGCCGAAGGAGGGCACTCTGTGGAGCAGTGAAATGGGTGCTCATAAGTCCCACAGCTTCGGCAAAGCTTGTGACGTTCCCCAGAGTCCCGAGCACACGATGACCCTCTGCTCCCAAGCAGTGAAGCAACAGAGCCGTCTTCCTAGCCTGGCTCACGTCGTCGAGCCCTGAGGCGATGATGTAATTTTCAAAACTATGTAGCCAGCGAGTCCATGGTACCGGAGGCTCGCCAGGTAATGCCAGGAAGGGGGCAGGTGGTGGGAGAGAGATATCAGCCATCCTCGTCGCCAATATTGTATTTAGAAATCACGTCAGGACACAGCGCTGTCGCTCGACACAACCTCTCCGTGGCATTCTTTATTTAGACTGACACAGCATCAAAGGCAGACCCGATCAAACAACCCAGAGCCCGCAGGCATCACCAATCGATCCCAGCACAATAGAACAGCACCAAATCAAATGCAGCACTGTCGATGTGTGCATACATAACAGAAGCTATGCGTTTTTTGGTTTTGCGCGCCCCTGGTGTTAGGAAGACCGTGGTTGGAATGGCACGATCCCTACATCTCTTGGTCTACTGGGCGGATTTTGGGTTGGAGCGTTGCGTGTCATGCCAACTGCCTTCGCTCCGCCCACTCCCCGTCCAGCGGCCCCAGACCCGTGCCTCCTCCCACGGATCTCACTGGTGTTCCTCCCATTTATCACGATTTAGCCCCTGTATTTAGTAAGGACAGTGCACTTTCCCTCCCCCCTCACCGTCCCTATGATTGCGCCATAGATCTCTTTCCCGGGGCCGCCCATCCCACCGGTCGGTTGTTAAGATGTTGTGTGAGTCTGTAGTGGCCAGTGCTCTCTTGTTTGCTGTTGTGTGTTGGGGCAGCAGGTTGAGGGTGGCAGATGCAAACAGTAAACTGATCCGCAAGGCCGGTGACGTTGTGGGGGACTGGCGACGGTTTCTGAGAGGCGGTGGTTTCTGAGAGGAGGACGCTGTTGAAATTATGTCGTCATGGACAGTGTCTCCCACCAGTGGGTGGGAGACATTGTCCATGACGTGCTGGTTGGGCACAGGAGTACTTTTAGTAATAGACTCATTCTACCGAAAAGCACCACAGAGTGTTACAGGAGGTCATTCCTGCCTGTGGCCATCAAACTTTACAACTCTTCTCTGTCTCACACTGTCAGACACTCAGTCTGTTAATGGCCAGGTAATGGCCCTCTCGGGTTTTGTTTGTGCTGCTAGTTTTGTGCTATGGTAGTGCAGTAGATATAGGGTTTTACGTGCACCGTGTCTGTTGATATATTTTGCTCTTATTTCTATTACTTTATCTTTTATTTCTATTTGTTTCTGTTTTTCTTGTTTCTATTTGTTTCTATTTTTTTATCTTGTTAGTTTTTAGTTACTAGAGCGTGAGTGTCTGTAATAGAGCCCAATTTGCCCTCGGGAATGAATAAAGTATTCTGATTCTGATTGTATGGTGGCGACACATGTCCTCTTGTGCCCCCCACCCCCAGTTCGGGGATGGTCTTTCCTCCTTCTCATAGATGGCCTCTTTGACTCCCCATTCAAATGACGCCTCATTCCCCATCGTTCCTCTCTATCAAGGATGCGCACATCCTCATCCTTGAAAAAGTGGCCACTGGCCTGTAGATGTGTGAACAGCAGTACTTCAGGAGAATATTGTATAATTGTTTTGGGAATATTCTGTAAAAGAGGTTTTGTATAGATGGAGGTTAAAGTCATTTACAGAAGGCTCAGTAGGGTGTAGAGGGTGTGTTTATTTGGAGCAATGGTACATGTACATATAAAAAACACCTTGCTTTAAAGCCAGTTAGCTTGCCCAAACACATGCTATCCAAATTGGTATCACAAAGCATTAAGGTTACGCTAAGAACTAACGGTATCATTTTCTTTAATATGAAAAACAGAAGGGCCCATAACTAAAACATTGTACACGATCAAAAGTTCCTAATCTATAAAACATCTATGCAACAAAGAAACAAGAATAACTGTTTTGTTTTTGTTTTTTTCCCAAACAGCTATGTTCACAAGTGTGAGGCATATAATTTTTTTCTAAAATAATTTCTTATGGGATTGAGTATCTTCTATATGAAACAGGAAAATACCTATGGAGTGTTTAGAGCCACATGATAATATAAGGAGCAGAAAATCGTAAGTGACTACTCCTATTACATCAAAGCCTTTATGTCTTGTGATTTTATTACCTAACATATCAACTGATCTCTGATATACTCATATTCCTTCAACTCGACAAATTGGATAAAGCGAAAAATAAATTTTGAGACTGACCATATAGTACAATCAATGAAAGACAAAAGTAAAAGAAGCAGCAAAAGCATGTATGTCTTTGTTAAATGATACTATCATTTACTGTACTATTATACATTAGAGAATACTGACATCTCAAAAAACCAAAATGCAGTTTTAATACAAGTTTAAAAAAAAGAGATTAAAGGATTAAAAAAAATCATACAGAAACATTTCCTCATCACCAGGATGTTCCTATTAATAAACTGAATCAGAAAAATAAAAAGATCTGCCAAATATTAAACAGTCCAATTATGACAATTATGAAAACACCAGGTCTGGAACTAGACCAATCTGTCATTGAACATACATAGAGACTCAAAAGATATACTCAAGGACGTGACCTTTGAAGTTTTCCTTAGAAACCTGAGTGAACATCTTTCTGATTTGTTCACTACCCCAAAGATTTATTAGGCAAACGTGCTTAAGTCATCTGATCTTTCATGTCTGGTAATGGTCAACTTGTGTCACACTGTTATGTAAATGTTGTGTCACAAGTGATTAGGTCAGGTGGGGAAAGAATAGGAATTCCTACTAGTGGGGACTGGTGCTAACCATTTTTTTGAGGGGGTGCAATTTACCTTGGTGCGGCACACCTGACAACTGCTTTAATGGCCACACAGTCACAGAGTTATTAATAAGAGGGACAATGTAGTAAATCTATAGGCTACATTGTCCTCAATAACTCTGTCAATATTCTTCACCCACTGTCCGTTAATCCTCTCCATGTTCTCTGGCCTCCTCTTCAGACTCTGACTCTTGAGTGCTCGGGGTTGTGTTGGGTGACACGTTGTTTGCACACAAGGCAAGTCTTCTTTGTTTTTGTAAGCCAGGGGTCTATACACTTGCAGTGGTTAAGGACAATGTAGCAAATCTATAGGCTACATTTAAATCTATAGGCTACATTGTCCTTAATAACTCTGTGACTGTGTGGACATTAAAGCAGCTGTCAGGTGTGCTGCACCATGGTAAATTGCGCCTCCCCAAAAATTGTTAGCACCAGCCATCACTGATCCCTGCATACATTAAACCAAAATCGGTGAGCAGGTTTGTGCATGTGAGCGGTGTTGGGGCAATTTAGATTTTTGATTCGGCTTGAGTCAGTAACCGATATCCATTTTGATACAAACAAGGTCTCCTGCCATTGTTGTGTCAACATTTCTGTCACAATCAACCAAAGTGGCCAGAGTACTAAAATGCCTAGAGCCGAGATAATTGAATAACCTTGTATACACGACCTTAAAACTGTAGTTTAACTCCATAGACTAAAAGATTTACTATGGTGAACCCAGCAAGGTAATTTTCCCTCAGACCGCCACTCCACCCCTACCAATAAGCTGAGCAGTGTCATCAGTGGGGTTGGTGTCCTCCCCAGTCTCATCACTTTCTGAGTCTGTGTCCTCCTGGGGGGAACAGTAGCCTTCATAGTCAAGGATGGGTGAGTTGCAGTGGGCCGGGTAAGCTAGGCACTGGGCATTGGTTACTGTAGTGATGGTGGTAGTAGCAGCGTAGGCTCCTGAGCTATCGGAGGGTGATCCTGTGCCGGTGTGGCGAAGCAGAGGAGTGCGTTCTGAATCAGCTTCACCCACTGTCCCTTCATTCTCTCCATGTTCTCTGGCCTCCTCTTCAGACTCTGATTCTGAGTGCTCGGGGTTGTGTTGGGTGACACGTTGTTTGCACACAGGGCACGTCTTCTTTGTTTTTGTAAGCCAGGGGTCTACACACTTGCAGTGGTAGGCTGAAGGAAAAAGAAAACGATTTGCAAGAATTTTAGAACAGAACTTGATCACAACAAAATAAGATACATGTGTCATGACTTTTAATATGTACATTTCATTATGCTATCATGCAACAAATATCAACTTGTCTAATTACCATGTGAACAAGGTAAGACTCGCAGCTTGTCTCCTTCTTCATACTCATCCAGACAGATTGCACATACATCATAGTCATCGCCTGAAAGAGGAGTAATTTACCAATTTAACAGTCATATTTAAAAGATAATTATAATTTTTTACAAAACATCTGTCAATATTCTAGTTTACATTGAGTCCAACTGAGTGTAACAACTCTCCAAAATTAGGAGTGTGGCAAACAATGCAAATCTGTAATGCAGTCAAGCTGCCTAGCCAGCAACTGATGACCTGAGGACAGTTACAGCTGTTTCCTGTCGACTAATTCCTAGCTTTAGGGACTAGCCTGAGCATAATGTTCTTCTGGTTCG
Source organism: Lampris incognitus (assembly GCF_029633865.1). NCBI lineage: Eukaryota > Metazoa > Chordata > Actinopteri > Lampriformes > Lampridae > Lampris > Lampris incognitus. The sequence continues at coordinate 423,797 of NW_026611079.1, forward strand.
TGTTAACCACCATTCCCAATACGAGAGCAGTTACATTAGGTAAGAATAGCCCTTATTTGGACATCTACTGTACATCATGATATATGGTGTACAGTAGATGTGTACAGTAGGTGGCATGCACATTATTCCAGCTGTGGGTGTGTCTGTTTTGTGGTGGCAGTGGTGGATGTATGTGAATGACACATCAGTGAATAGGTATGGATGTTTTGGCTTATTCACTCACAACATACGTTGTTGAAAAGGCATTGGGTAGTTTTACCAAGTACTGTCTGTCACGTTTCTTATCAATTAAAATAAATGTACAGGCCAATTCTCTGGGCAGCTGTGCGTCAGTGTGACACCAAAGGTTAGTGGATTTGTTTTGTTTTTGTTTTTTTCTTGTTTGTGGCAATAGGGAAGTCAGTCATGAAGTTTAAGCACAAAACATAAACAATAGGGAAGTTAGTCATGAATTTTAAGCATGAAACATAAACAATAGGGAAGTCAGTCATGAATTTTAAGCACACAACATTCATGAGATAAAAGTCAAGCAAACTAACAAAAGAGGGGAAAACCAGATAACTTGACATATACAGTTTTTGTCTTTCAAAATTCCTGAGAATAACAGTCTCGAAGTGTGTTTGATTTTTTTTAATTTAACTGCAGAACAGTTTACACCAGTAACCCCTTTCCCCTTAGTCAAAGTAATCCAAGAACCCAGAAAAACGAATCTGGGCTTAGTTATCTGGTAATAGCCCTAAATAATAATAATAATGATGATGACGATGATGATGGGCATCCCAGGTGGCATGGCAGTCTATTCCGTTGCCTACCATCATGAGGATCACCGGTTTAAATCCCCGTGTTACCTCCGGCTTGGCCAGGCATCCCTACAGACACAATTGAATCTATTGCCTACCAACACGGGGATCACCGGTTCGAATCCCCGTGTTACCTCCGGCTTGGTCGGGCATCCCTACAGACACAATTGGCCGTGTCATTGGGTGGGAAGCCGGATGGTGGGTATGTGTCTTGGTCGCTGCACTAGCGCCTCCTCTGGTCGGTCGGGGCGCCTGTTCGGGCGGGGGGAAATAGCGTGATCCTCCCACACGCTACGTCTCCCTGGTGAAATTCCTCACTTTTAGGTGAAAAGAAGCGGCTGGCGACTCCACATGTATCGGAGGAAGCATGTGGTAGTCTGCAGCCCTCCCCGGATCGGCCGTGGAGGTGGAGCAGCGACCAGGATGGCTTGGAAGAGTGGGGTAATTGGTCAAGTACAACTGGGGAGAAAAAAAGCGGGGGGGGGGGCCTGATTTGTTATCCCCAGATATGTTCTAATGTCCATCTTAAATCTATTGCAAGGGGCTTTGCAATTGCATAAGTTGGTACTACTTTAATTCCATCAAGGGATGTGACAAATTTCAATCTGTTTACAAGTTTAAATTTTTCAACTGCTCTTATTTTGCAAGAAGCTAATAAACATAGTAAAATAACCAATCTAATTCACGAATGGCAACGCTCAGTGAGAATGGTTCTTTAGTCCCCACCATTTTTGTTACCTTTACTAAACCTGTGGATTGGAATACGCTTCAGTTGTTCCTTGGAGAGACGATTTTTCCTCAGTCTTTTTCGGTACTGTACACAACGTACAATCTAAACCAAAACAGATCCAAACAATCAAAAGATAATGTTAATACCATGACAATAACATTGAAAACGTGGCAGACTAGAATAAAGTTATCTGCAACGACAGATAATACGGTCACATGCCAAGAAGAGTTTGCAACCATCCTCCTTTCCAACTGTCCATCCATTATCCAAACCGCTTATCCTGCTCTCAGGGTCGCGGGGATGCTGGAGCCTGTCCCAGCAGTCATTGGGCGGCAGGCGGGGAGACACCCTGGACAGGCCGCCAGGCCATCACACGGGCGACACACACACACACACACACACACACACACACGCACACAGACAAACACAGACACCTAAGGACAATTTAGTAATGCCAATTCACCTGACCTACACGTCCTTGGACTGTGGGAGGAAACCGGAGCACCTGGATGAAACCCCTGCAGATACGGGGAGAACATGCAAACTCCACACAAACTCCGACCTGGGACGACCCCCAAGGTTGGACTACCCCGGGGCTCGAAACCAGGACCTTCTTGCAGTGAGGTGACCGCGCTAACCACGGCGCCTCCATGCCGCCATACACCTTTCCAACTGTCTCTACCAAAAATCATATTTTACTTTTAGTCACCTTTGCTTTAAATCATCTTTTTGTATTCTTTTGGGAAATGAAAAATAACAGCTTAACAACAGTGAGGAATTCACCTTTCCCTCTCAAAAGTAAATTAAGAGTAAACAGTACAACCTTAAGGGCCAAGCACATAAAAGCAACTTACTAGCATAGTTGTATCATACCCTGAATAAAGAGAAAACATATCAAATGAGGTTGTAACATGGTGAAAACACTTACCAAGATGACAAACATCACAAGTATGATCAGGGCAATCACTCCAGTGAATGGGATGAGATAGTAAGAGAGTGGAAAAGCAAACTCCGGTTTAAGAATCACATAGGTCCTGTGAACCAAACACAGAAACACAAGATGAACAGAGAAATTTAAAAAATGTCTCAGCTTCAAAGTCAAAAAGGTGTCAGCATATTCTCAACAACAAGAATCACATTTGTTGATGAGACGGATCCCTGATCAAGATATGAACTCTGCACAAACATGAGTGATGACTGCTCTTCAAATACACTCAGCAGTTGAATCCAGTAAAAGTTACAATTCCTGATTGGTTTAATAACGAAAAACAAGTTATGCAATCTCACTTTGAGCATTCTATTCATTCACAGAGATCTGGAGGGCGTAAACAACACATTGTTTTTTACACAGTCCAGATCTGGCACTTCATTACAACACTAAAGGGGTCGTTCACACAGAGAAATGCAAGGCGCACTGAAAATGCACTGAAGTTGCAAGAGCGGGGAGAAGAAGAGCGGGAGAGATGAGTCATGACTGTTCACAAAGAAAAGGTAGGCAGGTATGCAGATGGTGGCATAGCAGCCAAAATTAAAAAACAAAAACAAAAAAAACAAGTTTCTTTTTTATAAATTTGTCCCTCTGCTTCTTCCGCTGTTGAGAGAAACATCACAGCTACAACACAGTCTTCATTTGATGATGAACTGCAGTGCATTACTTCCACATATTTACCCAACTAACAACTAGTTTCTCTGCAAAAGAAATAATTGTCCTGCAAACCACACTTGTACTTGTTATAACATGAATATCAAGACTGTTGCTTGAATGTGAGGAATTGTGTAATTTGCAAATTACACAATTCCTCATGCTGCAGCAAAATCAGTTTCTCCTCCATCTTTGATTCTTTTTTTTAAGTCCTTGTTTGAAACTTGTCGCGGCCCTCATGTCACTCAGACTAAAGAAGTAGGCAAAGCCGCTGGCTCCCAAAAATGTTTCCTACTCAATCACCACTGGGGCCATGTGATGGCTTGGCAGCCTGTCTAGAGTGTCTCCCCGCCTGTCGCCCAATGACTGCTGGGATACGCTCCAGTATCCCCGCGGCCCTGAGAGCAGGATAACTGGTTTGGATAATGGATGGATGGATAATGGATAATCACCACTGGTTTACGTTTAGGCAGCTGTTGTCCTTCTCTCTTCAATCAGCTGGTGCACTGTTCGGGCATCTTCCTGGCTTTGACAAACGCCCAGTTAGCATAACCACACTTAACCAAGGCCTGTTTAATGTGGGATTTCTCCCCTTCCCCAGCTGCTGTGTCAGTGGGGACATTGTCAGCTTAGTGGTACGGCATCCTGATGACTCTTAATTTGTGCTCCAGTGTCAGGAAGATGCCCAAACAGTGCATCAGCCAATTGAAGAGAGGAGAAGGACAACAGCTGCCTAAGCATAAACCAGTGGTGAGTCTGTATGTGGCGGGAGTGTCGGAAAAGTTGAGAAACATATTTTCCAAACACCGCATCTCAGTTGCTTTTAAACTCCAAAACACACTGCGCCAGAAACTGGTCCACCCCAAGGATCAGGTCCCCCAGCACATAAGGAGCAATAGAGTATACTGTAGTGACCTACTTGCAGGTTAGATATTCACCATGCGAGCCAGAGACGGTCCCTTTAAGACAGTGGGCGGGGGGTAGCAAGGGGTATTGTGGGTCGACATGAGGCTGAGGTTTTAAGATATTGAACTGCTCATTTTGACTTGGTTGGAGGAAATAAACAACCCCATGGCTGTGTGGTCAAAAGGAGAAGTGGTCTCGTCTCCTTTCTTTCATCCTCCACATTGGTGACCCCGACATGAGCCATGGAAAACGAAGCTACCAGTGCAGCAGCAGTGACTAACGCCGTCTCGCTCAAACTGCCCGACTTCTGGGAAACAGCTGCGGCAGCATGGTTCGCTCACATCGAAGCCCAGTTCGCGATTAGGAACATCACCATGGATGAGACCAAGTACTACTACATCGTGGCAGCACTTGGAACATCTACAGCGTCATGGATATTGGGCCTGCTGCAAGCCCTGCCGCCCATGGATAAGTACGGCACGATTAAGAGTCACATGTTAAAGGCTTTTGAGCTAGCAGAGGTGGAGTAGGCGGAATGGTTGTTTTCGTTGCAAGGCTTGGGAGATCGCAAGCCATTGGAGCTAATGGACAAGATGCTGACTAAGCTGGGTTTGTGTGACCCCGCCTTCCTTTTCGGCCATCTGTTCCTCCGTCAGCTCCCCTCGCACGTCCGTGCTGCCTTGGCTAGCTCCAAGTTGTCCACCACCAACAACTTTCGGGAGTTGGCCGCAGAGGCTGAGAGGATTTTTCTTGCCAGCCGACAGCAGTGTGCGGCCGCTGTGCTGCCTGCCCACACTCTTTCACCACCACCGGTTGAGGCTGTGGGCGTCGCTGCGGCAGCAGTTTCTCATCGGCAGCAGGACTGAGAGAGACTGTGCTTCTACAATGCTAGGTTTGGAACCAAAGCACTTTCAGCGGGGCAGGAAAAGCCAGGGCTGGCGCTCAGTGGCGGCCCTGAGCGTTGGCTAGGAAGGCAGGCTGCTTCTTATTCAGGACACCATCTCCGGCCGGCGGTTGCTAGTTGATTCGGGCGCGCAGCGGAGCATCCTGCCTGTGACACCAGTGGATGCGATGGCCGGCAGATTCGCCCCCCCCCCATGGATGCTGCTAACAGCACCCCCGTACGCACCTATGGCACCAGGTATGTGGAGGTGGTTTTTGGAGGTCGGCAGTTTGGCTGGGACTTTGTAATGTCGAGGGGGCCATTCCTCTCCTGGGTGCGGATTTCCTGCGTGCTCATGGACTGTTGGTAGACGGGAAAAACCGCTGCTTGACTGACGCTGTCTCCTTCTGCTCCTTCCCATGTACGTTGGGGGAGGCGGGTCTCATCGGCTTGTCCAACATGATTGCCACCGGGGATGAATTTCAGCATCTGCTCACTGAGTTCCCGGACCTCACAACGTCCATCTTCTTATCAGCAGTTACCAAGTACGGAGTGGAACACTACATCACCACCACTGGCCCCCCAGTCTATGCCTGTGCACGGCGCCTCGACCCGGCCAAGCTCGCCATCACCAAGGAGGAGTTTGCCAACATGGAGTGACTCGGCATCATGCGCCGTTCCAACAGTCCGTGGGCCTCCCCCCTGCATATGGTCACGAAGGCTAACGCCAGCTGGCACCCATGTGGTGATTACTGCCACCTCAACAACGTCATGACGCCAGACTGCTACCCCGCCCCGCACACCCAGGACTTCTCCGTGCACTTGGCGGGGGCGGTCATCTTCTCCAAGGTGGACCTCATGCGCGGCTACCACCAGGTGCTGGTTCACCCGCAGGATGTGCCAACGACAGCAGTAATCACGCCGTTCGGCCTGTTCAAGTTCCTGAGGATGCCGTTTGGGCTCAAGGGGGCTGCACAGACCTTTCAGCGGCTCATGGACTCTGTGGGCGAGATATGTCGTTCTTGTTTGTTTATCTGGACGACATATTTGTGGCCAGTACATCTGTGGCGGAGCACCTAGCCTACCTCCGGCAGCTGTTCGAGTGGCTCAGGCAGCATGGGCTCATCTTCAACTCGACAAAGTGCCAGTTGGGCCTGCCAGCCATTGATTTCCTCGGGCACTGGGTTACAAAGGACAGAGCAACCCCCCCTCCCTCCCTGACAAGGTGGACGCTGTTGCCAGATTCCCACGCCCGAACACAGTGAAGTCCCTGCAGGAGTTCCTGGGCATGGTGAACTTTTACAACTGGTTCATACCACAGGTGGCTCATCTCATGCGCCCCCTGTATGAGGCTCTGAAGACTAAGGACCCCAACGGCCCAGTGGACTGGTCGGAAGAGAGAAACCAGACGTTTGAGGACGCTAAGGCTGTTGCCGCCTTGTTGGCGCACCCATCATCAACTGCCCCAGTAGCACCCACCACGGATGCCTCAGATTACACCATGGGGGCAGTGTATGAGCAGTGGGTTGGTGGAGCCTGGCAGCCGCTCGCTTTTTTCAGTCGCCAGCTGCGCAGCAGTGAGAGGATATACAGCATCTTCGGCCGGCAGTTTCTTGGTCTGTTTCTCGCCATCCGCCACTTCCGGTTCCTGCTGGAAGGCCGCCAGTTCTCTGGCTTGTGGACCACAAACCGCTGACATTCGCCATGGCCAAAGCCACCGAGCTGTGGTCTGGGCGCCAGCAGCACCTGCTCTCTTACATCTCGGAGTTCACCACTAACATCCGGCACGTTGCTGGCAAGGACAACTTCATTGCCGACTGCCTCTCCCGGGCGATGCTGGGGGCCGTCCACTTTGGATTCGACTACGCAGCCATGGCTGTAGACCAGGCTGCTGACACAGAAGTGCAGGCCTACTGGACTGCTGACACCAAGCTGCAGTTGAAAGAAGTGGTGTTCGATGATGCCGAGGCCATGCTTCTCTGTGACATCTCCACAGGTCAGCCTCGGCCCATGGTGCCCACAGGCTGGCAGCAACAAGTTTTCGATGCCATCCTTGGCCTTTCACACCCACTTGTGAATGCGTCAACGAAGTTGGTGGGGGCCAAATTTGTGTGGCATGGCCTCAGGAAGGATGTCAAGGACTGGGCAGGCACCTGCGTGGCATGTCAGCGCTCCAAGGTTCACTGCCACACCAAGACACCTCTGGCGCTGTTCGCAGTGTCTGGGAGGCATTTCGACCATGTCAATGTGGACCTAGTATGACCCCTTCCCCCCCTCCCGTGGTTTTACTCATCTCCTTAACATGGCAGCCAGGACCACTAGGTGGCCAGAGGTAATTCCATTGTCAACCATCACATCTGCTGAGGTGGCCCGGGCGTTCATCAGGTCCTGGGTAGCCCGGTTTGGCAAGCCATCTGACCTCACTTCTGACCGGGGCCCGCAGTTCACATCCCAGCTCTGGACTGCAGTTGCTGAAAACCTAGGGGTGAAGCTACATTGCACCACGACATACAACCTGCAGGGCAACAGTTTATGAGAGTGGTTTCATCATCCTATAAGGCCGCTCTTCGGGCCAGCCTCACAGACAGCAGCTGGGTCAACTCGCCCCCATGGGTCATGCTTGGCCTGCGGACTGCCCCTAAGGAACACCTCCAGTTCTCATTGGCTGAGTTGGTTTACAGCCAACCACTGCGGGTGCCGGGGGATTTTCTCTCAGATGACGTGGCACCCTGGTCTGCTGCCCACCAATGGGCCATGTTCCAGGACAGCGCTGGGGTTTTTCACTCCAGTCCCAACTCCGCGGCATGGCCTCCCTCAGTCTTACATCCCCAAGGACCTGCAGTCGGCCGGGTACGTCTTCATCCGGCATGATGCCCACCGTACCCCGCTACGGCCCCCTACGATGGCCTCTTCCATGTCCTGGTGGCGGGGGCTAAGAACTTTGTGGTGGATGTTGGTGATAAGCAGGAGCAGGTTTTGGTGGACCGCCTCAAAGCCAGCCCACCTAGACTTGGACAGGCCGGTTCAACTGGCCCAGCCCCCTCAGCGTGGACGCCCCTCTGCCCCTACACCCTTCAAGAGGGACGTTTTGGCTGCATTATTCATCCCTTGTCATGCTGATTTTTTTTTCTCTTTTTGTCATGGTGAATTCTGGGGGGGGGGGCGTGTGTAGTGACCTACTTGCCAGGTAGATATTCACCATGCAAGCCAGAGATGGTCCCTTTATGGCAGTGGGCGGGGGTTAGCAAGGGGTATTGTGGGTAGACATGAGGCTGAGGTTTTAAGATATTGAACTGTTCATTTTGAGTTGGTTGGAGGAAATAAACGACCCCACGGCTGTGTGGTCAAAAGGAGAAGTGGTCTCGTCTCCTTTCTTTCACCCTCCACAATACACTGTGAAGTGTCAGGACTGCAGTGACTTGTACATCGGGGAAACTAAACAGACGCTGGCCAACAGGATGGCACAACACAGGAGAGCTAACATGTCAGGTCAGGACTCCACAGTCTACACCCATCTACAGGCCAGTGGCCACTCTTCCAAGGATGAGGATGTGCACATCCTTGATAGGCAGGAACGCTGGTTTGAACAGGGAGTCAAAGAGGCCATTTATGTTAAGTGGGAACATCCATCCCTGAACTGAGGGCGGGCTAAGAGTACATCTTTTGCCATCTTACAATGCTGTGATTGCAACTATTCCCCAATCCTCTCAATAGTACAGACGGCCACTGAAACACTAGTTAAGGGTCATGCCTATTTGCATATGAAACCAATCGTTGATTTCGGTTGTTATGCAGCTGTATTGTTTATAAGAGTGGGGGCACCTGCAGTCAGTTGAGACTGACAAAGTCATTTGGATGAGTGATGAAACATTTCTCCCACTAAACGTTGTGTCCAGATGAACTGATTCACCTTTCTGTGATTTCCTTACCTAGATTATGGAGCATGCATAAAGATGCTAAAAAGAGTAAGTTGAAACTTTTAAAAATTAGGACTTAATAGATAGTAGATAATAATGCAGGCTGTATTTTCTGTGGTTGTCATGCAGGCTTAATACTGAGAAGGACAGTATGGGCGGTGAGTTTTATACGTATGTGCTGTTGTATTAAGGCAGCAGAGGGTGGTTAAAATGACAGTCAGCAGGCAGGAGGAGGTCAGGAGGACATTGAACAGGCAAGACCTAGTAGCAAAATGGTGAGTTACAAAGGAGACTGCACTTAAAGATGTATGCCACCATACCAGATATTAAGGCAAATAGTACTTTCAGAAACTGATGGAACACTCAGCAATCACACTGTACATCTAATATGCTAGGACTTTTAATAAAGAGTTGGCTACTGACAGTAAAGAATGATGATGATGATGTTGAATGAGATGATATGGAATTTTTTTTCTATTATCTATTATTTTCACAGTAAAAGAACAGCTGAAAATTTTAGATTACTGGGTGGTCTATCTATGCCTTTAATGTTCGTCAGGCACAAGCCTAGATGCATATGGTAGTAACACATCTGCCTACCTCTTTGGCATGTTCATAGTGTCTTTGGTTCTGGTACAGCATTGTGTGGGTTTGTGTTTGAGCTGAAATGATGGTCTGCTGATTTTGTGTTCGTGTGGTCCTGATTTGCTGACAGTTTTGCTATAGAATACTTTGTTGGTGATCCCTGACTACAAAAGCAGTTGTGTGGTACGTGGCCCATGAGCTGGTGTAATGAATTTGATGTATCATCATCTACAGACTGCAGACATTACATTAAACAAGCAAGATACTGCAAGGACTGTAAGACTTTAAGTTCACTGAAGCAAGCACCTGCACTGTACTGGGTTCCCTTTACGGCCTGGAGAAAAAGTTGACCCCCCCCCCCCCGATTGCCACTGTATAATTCGCACTCTGGCTCAAAGTGTTTCTCCCAAGCGATGCATCTGTGTGAACTGTCCCTCATTCCACTACTCTCACTTCAAATGGTCTGTCTGGTGCAACACACATGGGCAGTATTGTCTTGATAACAATGAATGAAAAGTGATCCATTTCTTCATGCAGAGGAAATTATGTTCACTTCGAGGCATGATAAAAACAAACATGGCATTTTAATTTTTTGCTGTTTAGCAATGGACCACAAATTTGGTGCAACCTCTACCATGAACAAGCTAATAATTCACTCTGTAATAAGTCTACAAAACAAAAAAGAAAGTTGTAAACATCACAGCAAAACGAGGGCAAGTAATCAGTACATTTACATTTACTGGACAAGTAATGGAAATAGCAGAAAAATCATTACCAACCAAGAACTTTTTTTTTAATAAAGCTTCATGCGAGTGTCATTTACTATTTGTGAAGGAAAGATCACGCCTCGTTCGCTGGGGGACAATACTGCCCATCTGTGTCGCACCAGACCATCTGAGGCGATAGCAGTGGAATTAAGTGGTGTATGGATGGACCAAAGGTCTCAGTTTGTTGTGTAAACATTACAGATCTTAATAAATTCACTGAAAAATTACACAATATTGCTTTAAACCAATGTAGATTAAGTAGAGAAGACAGATTAAATTACTTTTAGGGCTTGAGACAACCAAGATGTGGATTGTGAATATAAGGGAGCATGGGGGGAAAACGCGTATAATAGATAAAGTCACGTGCACTGGTTCAAGTGTAGTCTCACATAGCCCGACCTATCTCCACATTACTATGTTTTAGCACTATGCTAGCACAGGAGAGTGGTCTGGCAGAAACCATTATGATTCAGAAATAGTTGGAAAAAAACATAACAGGTTGTTTGTATTTCTTAAATCCATCAGAATCATCGAGGGTGGGCCTGAACTGTGCTACACTCACCAGTGCCCTTATGAAACAGTGCCAAGGGGATTTGTTATAATGGATAATTTTTCACACGGTAAGAGGTGAGATCTGGCATATGGATCAGTTACCTCAAATGAAAAAAAAAACACCAAAAAAACTGAATCCGAAATAAATGACATGTGTCGATTATGTGACAAGACTTTTACAGAAAAAAACAAAACAAACATTATTTGATAATCAGTGTCCAACAGACAAAGCACGATTACACATTAGCTGCTGAAAAACTCCTTGGACAGGTTACAATGACAATTTATAGCAAGCTGTAAACAAAAGAACTTTGTTCAGACAAAAGAAAATAGGTATGAATACATTTTTAACAACGCAACGTCTGATGTTGGTGGCAGGAGTTAAAGCAAAAAAAAAAAAATCCCAAGCCTGAACTTTTTGTGTGTGTGTGTGTGTGTGTGTGTGTGTGGGGGGGGGGGTGTTGTCGTCCTGTGGCGTGGACACATTCGCAGGGTTAAAAAAAACCAACATTATATGGAAATGAATGATTGCAGATTATGGTGGGCCTTTTGAAACTGCAATAACAAGAAAGGTCAGTAGGTGGCAATAGCAATTTTGTCTTCAGCCATTTTTTTGAATAAATTCACCAGGGGTTGGGCGAGCTTGAAAGACAGATCGTGCTCTGCGATGAACGTGCACACGCGTATTTTCAAGTCACACACACGGTCAGTTATTGATGCCGGTACATCAGCTGTGGTTGTTGCTCCCGGTAACCGCGTTGTGTGTAGGAGAGCACGAACAGCTGCTCTATGAGCGGGGTCTGACTCATGACATCCTGCCACAGTAACACTTTTTCCCGCTAGTTGCATATACTAGCTTTCTCGAGCACAAAGTTTAGAAGCAAGCACCTGCTTCTCTTAACTTCTTACACCAGCTACCAAAAGGCTTACCGTCCTTCCCTATCTCTTCTATCCACGGCCAGCGCCATTTATTTTTTTAATCCTTTATCACCTAGGAGGGCATCTTCCCCAGGATTAATGAACTTACTCTCCATCCTACTCTCCTTCGACGTGACGTCTCTCTACTCGGGCGTCTATGAAGCTTAGGACTCGGTTGAAGCACATTTTTCCAAGACCCGCCCCATTCTACTTCTGATTGGCTAATAATGTTAGCTTGAGAGCGGGAGAGTTGTGCTCCTCTCATATCATTGGCAGACGAACTCATAAACTCGAAAGTGATGGTGATGATATCAAGACGTTTTTTTTAAAAATATAAGACTTTTTTTCCCCCGCAGCCAAATGCCGCATGCCGGAAATCTGGCACGGTGCCAGAATACTTTAAGCCCTGTTTGATACTGATAGTGCAGGTGATAAAAACAATGGAAGCAGTTGTGCATGTGGTGTGCTACCGCTGTTTTATTGGACCATTTCCCCAGAGATTCTCTGGAACAGAGATGTTCCATCATCAAGAATATGTGAAGCCACCTCAAGTGTGCAAATTTGAGTCCTAGAACCAGGCTAAACAGAGTAAAATGGATTGAGGTCAGTGAGACTTCGGAGCAGCAGTATGATTTCATGCTACGAAAGAGTATAGAATGTTGATGGAGAAGTATAGAGAAGGCCACAAGGAGTTACATTGTGTCTTTGTGATTTTAGAGAAATCTTATGACAGGGTGCTGAGACAGGAGCAATGGTATTGTATGAGGAAGTTGGGAGTGGCAGAGAAGTATGTAGGAGTGGTGCAGGATATGTATGAGGGCAGTATGAGAGTGGCGAGGTGTGCGGTAGGAATGACAGATAAGTTCAAGGTGGAGGTAGGATTACATCAAGGATCAGCTCTGAGCCCTTTCTTGTTTGGGATGTTGATGGACAGGTTGACAGAAGAGATGAGGCAGGAGTCTCTGTGGCCTATGATGTCCGCAGATGACATTGTGATCTGTAGCAAGAGTAGGGAGTGGCTGCAGAGAGCCTGGAGAGGTGGCGGTATGAAACGGAGAGAAGAGGAATGAAAGTCAATAGGAACAAGATGGAATACATATGCCTGAATGAGAGGGAGGACAGCGGAATAGCGAGGATGCAAGGAGTAGAGATGATGAAGGTGAATGAGTTTAAATACTTGGGGTCAACTGTTCAAAGTAACGGGGAATGCAGAAGAGAATGCAGGCAGGGTGGAGTGGGTGGAGAAGAGTGTCAGCTGTGATTTGCGACAGAAGGGTAAGTTAAGAGTTAACTTTAATCTCACAGCTAGAGCGATAGCTAGAGAAACAGACAAGGATCCTGTTTTGAAAGTGGTAAAGCAGCTGGTAATGACAGGCTGGCCTAAACATGTACAGAATGAGTCAGTGAAGCCTTATTTTCAGAGAAAATTTGAGTTGACTATAGATGATGATTGCCTATTGTGGGGGTTATGCGTGGTAGTTTCTAAGAAACTGAGAGAGATTACTATCAGAATTGCATGTGCAACACTGGGGAATGGTTAAGATGAAATCCTTGGCCAGAAGTCTCTTTTGGTGGCCCACATTAGATGAAAGTATTGAACGTGAGGTCAGTGAGTGTACTACTTGCCAACAGCAGCCTGTTACCACACCAGTACATACATGGAAATGTGCTGGAAGTCCCTGGGAAAGAATACATCTAGATTTTGCTGAAGACAACAAGCAGATGTTCTTGGTAGTGATGGATGTTCCGCTTCCGGTGTGGGAAGATGGCAGCGCGAATTCACGTTTGCAGCAGCCTCACCCAGTACCGTCCATGCAGTGTCTTTGTCCACGTCTGTGTCTAACTTTGTGTCTTCGTTTGATGGCTGGGAGAGCTGGCGCTGGATTGGCTGGGAGAGCTTGGTCTGCTGTCCTGTGGGCCCAGAGACCATGGCCCTGCCTGGAGCTGTGCCCGAAGAGGTAACACTATGGGGGGGTCTGACAGGATGCAGAAGCGAGGGCAGGCCAAGCTAACTGCTAGCCCATGCAGACTGGCAGTTCCGATAGTCATCTTGGCTGGCGTTCATTCTATTGGACTGTGATTTTTTTTTGTTTAATTTGGATATACTATGTGTTGGTCTGGATATATGCGTTTTTGGATATGTGTTTTTGTCATTGTGTTGCACTGCTGTGGGCTGGAGGAAACGATATTGCATTTCATTTCATTTCATGTACTTGCGTACATGAAATGAAATAAGTGTTTCTGATTCTGATTCGGATGTGTATGCTAGATGGCCACAGATCATTCACAGGCACACTACCACTTCAGCTAAAGCAATAGAAGAAGTACTGAGACATTTTTTCGCTGCGTACGGGTTACCAAAAGAAGTAGTAACAGACAATGGACCTCAGTTTGTATCACAATAATTTGGGTAATTTTTAACCAAAAATTGAGTGAACCACATTAAATCATCTGCTTACCATCCTGCAAGTAATGGTCTAGCTGAAAGATTAGTGCAAAATCTCAAGAAATCACTAGCCAAGAATCGAGCTATTGGTAAAATGACACTTGGGCCCTGTGTGGCCAGTTTTCTGTTTGGTTACAGAAACACACCACATACTAAGACAGGAAAGACCCCAGCTGAGCTATTTCTAAGAAGACAGGTGCTAACCAGGTTGTCACTTATCAAACCTCAGTTCTCTCAGAGAATGCAAACTAAAACGGAACAAAACCTTCCTCATGTCAGGTGTTTCACGACTGGCCAACAGGTGTTAGTGAAGAATTACAGCGGAGGGAAGAAATGGTTGAATGGAGTAATATGTGAAGTGTTGGGTCCGGTAACTTAGTGTTGAAGTGAAAGGAAATTGTGTGAAAAGACATGTAAATCAAATACTGAATACCAAAGGAAATCAAATTTGGTTGACATAGGGAGAGGACTCTCCTTGTGTAGAACATGTTGGGACTACGATGAGTGATGTGCAGACAATGGTTGGAACAACAGTCTGTGCCATATACAGTGGAGGAAAACTCAAGAGCACCACCACCACAGGTTGTTGAACTGAACACTTGTCCAATGACAAAAAGACATCCTCCTGAAAGACTGAATCTGTGACTGTGAGATGCAGATGTCTGACTGTCAAAAAAAAAAACCCAAAACATGGAAGTATGGATTTACAGGGGAGGAGCTGTGGTGTTCTCAGCACAGGATGTGTTGACAATCTTGATTGGTTCATGCTGTCCAAGCTGTTCATTATTGGTGATCTCATCATGGATGGGCGGTTATTGGTTATGCTTGTTGAATAAAATAAAGAGCTTGGGGTGTGGCTCTGGGTTCAGAGACTATGGCTGCTGTTAATGATGGCTAATGTTAAATAAAAAGACAACCTTTTATTTGGTGAACGTGCCGAGTGTAACTTCCATACATGTGTTCATTTTCAGAACACATGTATGGTGTAAATATACAACAGTTTAAGATGAAAGTTACAGGGAAGGTTTACAAGATGGTTGTGAGACCAGCTATGTTATATGGTTTGGAGACAGTGGCACTGATGAAAAGACAACAGGCGGAGCTGGAGTTGGCAGAGTTGAAGATGCAAAGGTCACTGGGAGTGATGAAGAAGGACAGGATTAGGAACGAGTATATTAGAGGGACAGCTCAGGTTGGATTGTTTGGAGACAAAGCAAGAGAGGTAAGATTGAGATGGTTTGGACATGTGTGGAGGGCAGATGCTGGGTATATTGGGAGAAGGAAGCTGAATATGGAGCTGCCAGGGAAGAGGAAAAGAGGAAGGCCAATGAGGAGGTTTATGGATGTGGTGAGAGAGGACATGCAGGTGGCTGGTAGCTGGCAGAGGACAGGAAGAGACTGAAACGATGATCCGCTGCGGTGACCCATAACAGGAGCAGCTGAAAGTAATAGTAGTAGTAAGAGATGATACTTTTTTTGTGATTTTAATAATATTAGGAGATGGTGGATAAGAAGATACACCTCGATGCTCTTATAATCATGAAATCATGAACCATTTAGGAAAAATTATTTTTTTCTCTGAGTATGAAAATCTTATCATGAACATTCACGACTGCTGTCATGAACAGTATGATCAGCGGTCCATCAATGATCTTGTATCTTTGACAATCTGCTGGTTGCATACCCCAGTTCAGGACTCAACTGGATGTTTTACAATAGGATGCTTCTTAAGAAATATTTAGGAGAATAGGATATCATCAAGAAATGTCCCATTCCACTGAGCCTGCGGTATTACTTCTAAATGACTTCTCTGCACTACATGTACCACTAATCAAGCAGCGCATATTGCTGCCGGAACTCACAGCAGCCAAGAAGATGGTTGCTATGCGTTGGAAAGCTCCAGATGATTTGTCATCTCGTCATTGGTCCTCTTATATCTGGACATTGTATATTTGGAGCTCTTGACAGCAAGGATCCATGGAGCAAGGGCTGGAACTATAGACATGTGGAATTCTGTGGCCGCTGAGTTGAAGAACTTTATTGACTGAACACTGACCGAGTACTGTATGCTGTTTCTTTTTTGCAATTTTTTCTGTAGTTCCCCCCCCCCTTTTTTTCTTGTTTGTGGGTGGGCTTTTGTTTGCATTATTGTTCATTTGTGTGTCTTGTTTAAAAAATGATAAAATAAAAAATATTTGATCACAAAAAAAAAAGAAATGTCCCATTGTAAAATGTAAAGCAGAATCCTGGTTGGGCTGTTCATTGAGGCTGGTGGCTGCAGTGCACATCATTTTTTACATCAACAACATTTATTAATATACTAATAATAATCTTTTCAACACAGTAAGATCCCTTTATTATCATTTTTCTGTATACGTCCATCTCCAGTGTTGCGTTATTCAAATCTGATATAACCAATGTTAACCTGTAGTTTATCTCTATGAAACCATCTCTGTCATAATATTTAGTTGCTATCCTAATATCTGCTGGCTAGTTGGCTAGCACCATATAGGACACCACACAAATAGAAACTTTTGCCTGGGATATGTAGAGACGATTGAATGTATAGGTGAGAATGCTAGAGATGGTTGAATTTAGGCAACATTATGAGTTTGGTGTGGTTAAGGTCATGGTGTGCATCTGGGAGAGAGTTGTGCAACACGAAAGATGCCTCATTATTGAGTCCTAATCAGAGCAGCCTGTCAGTAATATTCATGAGCCAGCTAACCAAACAATGTTGTGTAGCCTCATGCTTGTGGAAATATTCTTAGAGAGATCATATCACAAACATTGACGGCATTTCGGTTTATAGTGTTGTATTCAAACATTAGACCGTGTAGCAAAGATAGTAATAGTCCATAGTCCAGTTACTAATAAATATTTGAAAGAGACTATGAAGATAATTTTATAGCATTTATCTTCATTCACCATCATGTATTCTACTGTTTAGTGGATGCTCGACACTGCCCCCGATGTTCAAAGCATGGTACTGCTTTCTTTGTATATATCTAACTGCAGTTAATGGCAGTGGGTTCGACTTACTATCTCTACAGACTTTGGCTTTCTCCAGCGGAATCTCCATCCCCAGAAAAGCACAGCGGAGTCAGATAGTCTTAAATAATGATCACCGGCACACTGGTATCAACCAAGATGAGATGTTCAATTTTTAAAAAAAATAGTGTTTATTTGTCTGAATAAAGGAGAGCTCTTTTGTTTACAAGCTGATAATACCATTTACTTCCTACTCCTCGTTGCTCTGATGGTCCGTTTTCATTGCAAAGTTTGGGACAGTCCAAAGTATCTGCCATCCATTGGTCAGCAGAGCCAACGGCCCCAGGGAGTCACTAGTCTGTTAGTCTGTCACTCAGCCACCATTCGAATGAATGACTTCTGGTTTCCATCAATACATCAACAAAAGGGGCACTGCTGAGCATGGATAGTGAGTAGACGTGTACCAGACCAGCTCCTACGACTTTTTTTTTTTACAATAATTTGTTGCCAACTTATTTTCCTTATCTACAACTTTATCTGATAACTAGTAACAATGCATTTTACTCGTAACATGCCAAAACAACTGAAGAAAAAGGACACTCGTGATTGTGAAACTACGAGTGAAGACAATAGTATGGAGGTAGCTAGTGTTAAGGTTCCCAAACCTACACTGGCTAATGTGATTAGCCTCATAGAAAAGTTTAGAGAAGAGACCCACACGTCAACCAACAACTTGCAATCAACCGTACTCTCAATCGGCGGTCATCTGGCAAACGTTGAAAATTCACTGCAAGAGGTGGACTCAAGAATTACAAATTTGGGGAGCTTTTACGCCCAGATAGCAAAGAGCAATGCTAATCTGTGTGAGAGGCTACATGATATGTAATCCTGCAGCCGCCGTCAAAACCTACGAGTGATAGGCATCCCAGAGGATATGGGGGAACTGCAGGTGACTGCATTCATGGAAGACTTCTTCAACGAAACCCTGAGGATGCCCATCCAACCTAACCAGCTGCCTATCTGTGATCGGGCTTATAGAAGCCTAGCATCCAAACCAACAGAACCCAAACAACCCCGGACCATCATCGTATGGGTGCATCATGGTCAGGCGAGAAATACTCCAACTGTCACGGTAGAAGGGTGAGCTGTAGTTCCACAAATGCAGGGTGCACATCTTCCAGGACTGGCCGCAGATATTGCCCATTGGTGGGCTGTTTTCAAGAATGTCAAAGCAAAGCTGAAAGATACCGCTGGTGTACAGTACAGTCTACTCCCCACTACAAAGCTGCAAGTGACTTATTGAGGTAAGAGAGATATCTTTGACAAGCCTGAGGACACGGAGGCTTTCTTCAACCGAGTTATTGCTCCACTGCTGAATGCCCCAGTAAACGTAGATGCTAGCTACACCATCTTTTCATTTAATACTAGTATCACTTAGCGCCCCACTGAGCTCTATGCCATATTCACATGGCTAGATTGGCTAATGTAACCTGGCTAGCTGAATGGATATCGCTGCCATATTAAACGGATTGACATCTCTGAAAAGCTTTCACAACAAGACAAAGAATGGGGTTATGTTATACATTGACACTCGGCATGGAACCGAGCAAAGCCCAAACCATTGGTTGTACTGTTTACTTAACGTATAGGTTACTATTTGGCCATCCAGGTGGCGTGGCGGTCTATTCTGTTGCCTACCAACAACGGGGATCTTTTTTGATGGTCTTCAACACTCTTCAATCTCTGTCCTGATTGACATAACCCCCCCCCCCACCTCCTTCCTTTTCTTCCCCCCCCCCTCTGGTTCATTTGTTTCAATTGATCGACCAATCAACCAATCAATCAATTAATTAATTAATTAACCAACTTATTTACTCATCTCTAGTTTTGTTTGTTTTGTTCTGTATAATTTTTGAAAACACCTTTAAAAAGGCAGAAAATATGGCTTGTTTTATCTTATAATCCATTGAGATGCACAGTACTTTGATTATATTACTATTATCATGTAGCTGTGTTTTAACTGTGACTCTTATTGTTAAACTGACATTGTCTCTACTCTTCCAAGCCATCCCGGTCACTACTCCATCCCATCTGCCAAGCCAGGGTGGGCTGCAGACTACCACATGCCTCCTCTGATACATGTGGAGTCACCGTCCGCTTCTTTCCACCCATCGAGGAGTTTCGCTAGGGGGACGTAGCGCATGGGAGGATCATGCTATTCCCCCCAGTTTTCCCTCCCACCCCGAACAGGCACCCCGATCGACCAGAGAAGGTGCTAGTGCAGGGACCAGGACACATACCCACATCTGGCTTCCCACCCGCAGACATGGCCAATTCTGTCTGTAGAGATGCCCGACCAAGCCTGCACCATATTTTCTAAAAAAACAAAATTATTCCAGCGCTCCACATCTGGTGAGTCAAACTAGTTTGAGTGTGCCAAGAGCTACCATAATGCTGTGCTTTCTATGCTCAACAGTGTCCAATGTGTATTTGGAATGGCCCTTCACCCAAAGGATATCCAGCCAACAGCAGGCCAGTGGTTAAAAATGTAATATTATGTTTTAAACATATTTTTCTATGGATTGGACATCTATGGAGTATAACAAATGATTGTTACATCATCAAATGAAAATGAAAAAATAAAAAAATGAAATGCAAATAAAAAAAAAGACACAGTAAGATAATTTTCGGAAATATTGGAATGTGTTTACTTACCCTTGTTCTGGAATGATTAGCTTCCTAAGAATTTTTGAAGCATAGTAGCTGGTGAATACTGATGGGATCTCAATCTCCTCTGCAATGGTGTCTGTTGCAACCATGAGAAGAACACCGTTTACTTTACCATAGGTGATGGTAGCACCTATCATATTTAGGGTAACTCAGTAAAATATGGTCGGTTATTGAACAGAATTTGTGCTGTAAGAAATGAAATTGAAATGATCAAACATGTTGAAATGTGATTGTTTTCAAACATATGCGGTTATGATGCCACAGATAAAAGCAAAACACTCAGGCCATTGTTTTTCTTTGAAATGTTATGTACACTGAAGTACAAAAAAGGCAATACTGCTTTCCCTCAGTGAGATATAGTTTTTGTCACTTTCTGATCCAAATCCATTCAAAATCTTTAAAATGAAATCCATAAAGGTATTGTCTTTTTGCTTTTTCTGGTGTTATGAAGGCTAAATGAAAAACTGTCAATGCATTTCTCTCTGTTTCAGGGCCACATATTGCATTTCTTATAAGACTGTGTGGTCATCATACCTAAATTCACTGTAATCAAACGTCCAATTACAGTGCACAGAGGGAGCAACTGGCATGGTTGAGGAAAGCAGAAGAAACTAAATGGGATGGACATTTTTAGTCGGTCTGCTTGAGCTGGTAGGGTTAATATGTCTGGCTATCACGATAGGTAACTCCTACAGATGCTGGAGCAGCTTTACACTGTGGATCTGGGATGAGCAATTTGAGCATCCACACACATTACATTTCCCCCCACCCGCAACTGTACAAGAGACCCACCACCTGTAGGAATCACTAATTGTGATTGCGGGACATACACCGATCAGCCAAAGGATTAAAACCACTGACAGGTAACAAAATAACATTGATTATCTCATTACAATGGCACCTGTCAAGTGGTGGAGTATATTATGCAGCAAGTGAACAATCAGTTGTTGAAGTTGATGTGTTGGAAGCATGAAAAATGGGCAAGCGAATAGATCTGAGCGACTTTGACAAGAGCCAAATTGTGACGGCTAGATGACTGGGTCAGAGCATCTCGGAAACAACAAGTCTTGTGGGGTGTTCCAGGTATGCAGTGGTCAATACCTACCAAAAGTGGTCCACGGAAGGACAACTGGTGACCAACAACAGGGTCATGGGTGCCCAAGAATCACTGATGCGCACAGGAAGCGAGGTCTAGCCCGTCCAGTCCGACCCTACAGAAGAGGTACTGTAGCTCAAATTGCTGAACTACGATAGACAGATGTCAGAACACAGATAGATAATAGAAGATAGACAATGCTGGCTACGATAGACAGGTGTCAGAACACAGTGCATCGTAGCTTGCTGTGTATGGGGCTACGTAGCCACAGACCGGTCAGAGTGCCCATGCTGACCCCTGTCCAGCACTGAAAGTGCCTCCAATGGGACCGTGAGCGTCAGAACTGGACCATGGAGCAGTGCAAGAAGTTTGCCTCGTCTGATGAATCATGTTTTTTTTTATATCACGTGAACGACCAGGTGCGTGTGGCGTGTATCTGGGGAAGAGATGGCACCAGGATGCACTATGGGAAGAAGGCAAGCTGGCAGAGACAGTGTAATGCTCTGGGCAATGTTCTTCTGGGAAACCTTGGGTCCTAGCATTCATGTGGCTGTTACTTTGACACATGCCAACTACCTAAACATTGCTGCAGACTAGGCACACCCCTTCATGGTAATGGTATTCCCTATTGGCTGTGGCCTCTTTCAGCAGGACAATGCACTCAACCACGCTGCAAAAATTGTTGTTCAGGAATGGTTTGAGGAACATGACAGCATTTAAGGTGTAGTCTTGGCCTCCAAATTCCCCAGATCTCAATCCGATTGAGCATATGTGGGATGTGCTGGAAAAAACAAGTCTGTTCCATGGAAGCCCCACCTCGGAACTTACAGACTTAAAGGATCTGCTGCTAACATCTTGGTGCCAGATACCAGAGGACACCTTCAGAGGTCTTGTGGAGCCCATGTCTTGATGGGTCAGAGCTCTTTTGGCGACACGAGGGAGACCTACGCAATATTAGGCAGGTAGTTTTAATGTTTTGGCTGATTGGTGTATTAGCTCTACTGGCTTCCATAATACCTGGTTGAGCCAGAGACAAGACAGAGATTCAAACCATGAATCTCAGATAGCCTAATACCCTAGCATAACAGTCTGTACCAATATTCAGGAAAGGTAAATCAATACACTTGAAAGCACAAATGAACCAGAAAATTTGGATAAAACATATGCTAGTCGTTGCCCCTGCTAGACAAGATCAAGTAACAATAACAATTGACAACTCGGATTTCACAAAGTGTGGCAGCCAAAAATCTTGGCTTCACGTTTGATCCCAGCCTTTCCTTTGATAAGCATATAACATAGCTAAAATTTGGTCTTTCCTGTCCATGGCTGATGCAGACTCTTAACACATGCATTTGTTTGTTTCACCCAGACTTAAAACTCATCTTTTTGCCTCAGCCTGCAATTAGCTGCCTTTAAATTGTGTATTTCACAACCTGTACTGCATGGCGGATCGATTTCTGTCTCAATGAATTTACCAAGGACTGTTCTGCCGACGAAATAAGAGTATTGAATATTGCCTACTGCAAAATGTTCTCTCGCGTCTTTTCTCTCTCTCTGAATGTCTTCTCCTTTCTCTTGTCCTGTGTATGTGAATGGCGTGATGGGAGTCTCCCCCGTGTGCACGTTGTAATGTTTATGGCTTATAATGTGATGTTTCTTGTGTTGTAATTTGATGGTGTTTTATTTCATTCACTGAGTGGCACACTTGGTTCATGGTTATAGCATGGGGCGCTCTTGATTCATTTCATTTTAAGCGGTAGTGGGTTGAAAGAAAGGAAAGAAGAAACCCCCGGAAATGTGCGATCCTTTAGATAGGTGCGATTGCCAAGCATTGGAAGCTATTTACATTTATAAAAGAATTTAAACATTACATTGACGTTTTTGAATTTGATTTTAGAACTTTATATGTGTAGTCTGTCCTCCTTCCAGGTCTCCATGGTGACGGTGGTCGCCACCTGGACACTGCTTGGCATCCCCCTCATCATCTATCCATCCATCCATCCATTATCCGAACTGCTTATCCTGCTCTCGCGGTTGCGGGGATGCCGGAGCCTATCCCAGCAGTCATTGGGCGGCAGGCGGGGAGACACCCTGGACAGGTCGCCAGGCCATCACTCACACAGACATTCACACACACACACACACACACACACACACACACACACACACACACACACACACACACACACACACATTCATACCTAGGGGCAATTTAGTACAACCGATTCACCTGATCTACATATCTTTGGACTGTGGGAGGAAACCGGAGCACCTGGACTCGGAAACCCACACAGACACGGGGAGAACATGCAAACTCCACACAGAGGACAACATGGGACAACCCCCAAGGTTGGACTACCACAGGGCTTGAACCCAGAACCTTCTTGCTGTGAGGTGACTGTGCCAACCACTGCGCCACCATGCTGCCCCTCCTCACCATAGTCATATATCTTCATATATCTTATAGTAGTTCCATTACAATGCTGTTAACCTCTTTCAATGTTGTATTCTGTAAACTGTGTTTTATTCTGTACACACAACATCCATTGCACATCTGTCTATGTCTAAAGAGCCCTCCTGTGTTGCTCTCCCTGAGGTTTCTCCCTGTTCAAGGGTTGTTGTTTTTTTGTTTTTTGTTTTTTAGGACGTTGTTCCTTATCCGATGTGAGGGTCTTAAGGAAAGGATGCTGTACTGGTGTAAAGCCCGCTGAGGTAAATTTGTAATTTGTGATACTGGGCTATACAAATAAAATTGACTTAAAATCCTTTTTCTAAAGGAAATCAATTCACAAAAGGAATTAATTTGCTGCATCAACAAGTGATGATCATGTATTTTTTAGAGTAGAGAGTTTGTTTGAAAGAATGGGTGAAGTGATGACTGTCACAGGTGAGGAATTCAGTGAAGGCCACTTCGCAGCTTTCAAAAGAACCATTCAAGAACAGATTCAAGTGCCAGCTAGTCAAGGTGTAGGTCGATCGAAAATACGCATTAAAATTACTCCGCAGACTCTCCCATTAATCCAATCCTTTTACTGTGAATGGACAGCTAATTAAAATGAATTTAGGCACAACTGCCATATCTTTTGATAAATGTAATCCGTGGCCACCTTAATAGTGCCAGGGGAGCCAAATGAAATAGTTACATGGATTTCATTCAAAGCTTTGGATTGTATTTCAAAAACCACATCAAGAAAAACAATCACATTTGCCTGTTGCTTTTACTTGTGATATCATAACTGTGTGCGTGTTGGGAGACGGTCACGTGTGCATTGCATTTACACGTTTGATTGCATCAACTGCTCTTTTTTAATGAATGTGCTTGATAATTAATGGGTAAAGACATTTTCAAAAGATACTTTACCATTGCTGTAGTTCATATTGAGCAGAGTGTCAGAGTACATGTTATGAACAATCGCAGCACTGAATCCAGCCTGTTGTGCATGCAACACCTGAAAATAAATCCATGACATTAGTCCATTCTGATTCGCATAGGGCACAGATGAGTATCTGGCCTAAAAAAAAACCACCTTTTTACTGACCTTAATATCAAAATTACAATCATAGCGTCTTATGAGAGCTATGAACTTGGTGATGTTTGTATCGGTGGATGGTGGTAGAGGAGATGGGGGTTGTATTGGTGAGCAACCATTGAGTGGATGAGCCTCCACCAGAATTCCCTTATGGGCACAAGGTAAAAAATAGTTAATACGATGGAGGATCACAGCCTATATATCTTATGTATGTTACCCTTCTCTTTTCTCACCATTAGTCCATCCTTGGAAAGCGGGGATCCAAACAAGGCAGGCAGGTCCTCAAACAACATGGAGGTCATATTGTTATAATACTGCCAAAAAAACCAAAAAGAACAAAAAAAAAAAAAAGGAATCATGTCATGAGTATAATCTTCAACCAAATCATATTTACAATTCATGGAATCACTTCTAGGCTACAGTTTGTCAAATTCTAAAGTCCTTCACAGAGATAACTCACAGCATAGATAAAGGCATGGGTGGGCGAGGGTGCTAGCGTGCAGCACAATGCCAGCATTAGGACACTCAATCGAGCTCCTTCACACCACACACCTTGGCATATCATACTGGCCCACTGAAGCTTGTACTGAACTGGGAAAAAAAATGAAGAAAGATACACATCACTGTCATCATCATCATTACCAACTGACAGTATTCTAAGTTTTAGATGTGAATACTAGGGCTGTCACAATTATTACATGATCGTGATTATTTGACCTGACCGCGGCCATTTTGCATAATTGTTAAACAGCTGGATGAAACTAACAGAAATGTCATATTTCTATCAGTATTTCCATGTCGTTTTCCACCGTTTGTTGTTTGACTGGCACTCTTTTAATGACATCATCTTGTTGCGCCCCTGGCACAAGTGGTGAATTAGCGCCAACAAACTGTTTATCTTGAGACGCTTATTCTATAATATTCGACGACTGCATTTCGACGCACGTGTTGACATTAACATCATGGACGTCATTGCAAAGCCAAACACCACAGCACCGCTGTGGGCACATTTTGGTTTTAAGCCAAATGAAAAAGGAGAGCCTGATAACTTGGAGGAGGCAATTTGTCAGATTTGCAACAAAAAGGTGGCAGTCAAAAGCGCTAATACCACAAATATAAAAAAAATCATCTACGGATCCACCACCCCACCCAATTCACTGAACTTGGAAAGACAGATGGCTCAGAAAACAGGGTAATTGGCCAAGTAAAATTGGGGAGAAAGGCCAAAATAGACAAAAAAAAAAACAAAAAAAACAAAAAAACAATTAAATCGTTAATCGCGATTATCTGTATGTCAATTAACTGTCAACTAAAATTTCATGATCGTGACAGCCCTAGTGAATACATGACACCATTTGGGGGATCACAGACAAAACAGACAAATGTCTCTGAGCCCTCAGGATTCACAATCCAAAGCTAATATGTAACTGAACAGATATGCAGCATATTTCTCTGTTCTATTATTTATCTACTAAACCAGCAGGTAGTGTCCTATTTCTATGGGATAGCTGAGTAATTGTATACAATCGAACTTAAAAGAGTTGCAAATTACAGAAGAACCACAATAATTTTGCTCCCTGTTTAATCCCTATTAATGCCCATCTGTCAGATGAGTACAAAAGCAAACCTCTTTCAAGATGCAGTCTGGCAAAGTGGTTATTAGTTTTCTCCAAACATATTTTTGCTCAGTATGCCTAAATTATAACACTACTCTCTTCATATCAACATCTTTTTTTTTGTGATCAAGTGTTTTAATATTAGAAATCATATTTGAAAATAAAATGCACAATACACAAGTGGGAATACAAAGACAGAAACCTTGATAGACAGATTACAATACAAAAAAAAAAAAAAAACCCTCCCACCCCATCCCCAGAACCTACAGGACAATGCTGGAAAGACCAACAGATTCATTTATAGAATGACTATAACCAGAGCCTTCAATTTCTCAGTGGCCAGAAGCCATTGATTCAGGTTGTCTTCCTTTGGCCCCATTTAAACGGGCAGATGATTGTTCCATGTAGATAACACCGAAAGATGTGAGAATCCAGTTGGTAATGGAAAGTTTGTTGGATTGTTTCAAACACATACCAATGAGTTTTTTAGCCCCTGTTAATCCTGATATGCACAAATTGTTAATTCAGAAAGGTCATTCAAGATCAAAGTGGGTACAGATACAGGCATGGTTACACAGAACATATCAGATAGATGGGTGGCTACTTCCCTCCAAAAGTGAGCTACAGTTGGACACTCCCAGAATATGTGGGAAAAGATTCCATGGACCCCCTGAGGGCATAGGGAACAAAGGGGATCAGTTGCAATATCCATGAGGTGCATTCTCCTAGGAGTGAGGTAGATTCTATGCACACAGTTTAGTTAAATTTGTTGATGGTCAGGATTGCAGGAAGGCAGCAAAATGTTAGCCCAAACACAGTCCCAATCCAAATCTGATTCTAAGTTCACTTCTTCATTGCCTGTCCACAGAGAGTTTATTATAAGAGGCTTCAAGTAATTTTGAATTAAGTGCAGAGGCTAAACCTTTACAGGCCCTACTGGAACGGATCATTCCATGGAATGGATGTTGTATTAAGGGTGGATTCCACAGCACACCATGAGCAATGAAGGAAGCCCTAAGCTTCTAACAAAAGAAGAATCAAGTGCCCGGTAGGTTATAACTGTCTTTAAGGTCCTGAAATAATCTGAGACCACCGTTGTTGTAAATGTTACCCAATATATGGATGTCTCTCCATTCCCATAGTGAAAAATTGACTGGCCAATGCCCAATAGGCGGCTGCTTTTTTTTTTTTTTTAAATGGAGAGTTGCAATGCCATAAACAATGAATTTAACACTATTTTTGTGCTAGATGCCACATATGTATCATTTGCATGATAACAGGGCTGAACCGAAGCTGACACTGTTTAACTGAAATACTTGTGTATGAATGATATCTTGTAATCTCCCAGCAACTGGGCATGCACAAGCCAGTGCATTCTTAGTGCCGGTCCCATGCATGGATAAATTGGGAGGGTTACGTCAGGAAGGGCATCCAGCGTAAAACCTTTGCCAAATCAAATTTAAGCAGATCATAAATCAGCTTTCACTGGAAGCCATAACAACATGTACTGTGGCTCTGCTGAATTACAGAAGCTAAGCAGGTCAGGAATTGACTAGTACTTGGATGGTAGATCTCCCGGGAAAACTGAGTTGCTGCTCGAAGTGCTGTTGGTGGGCTAGTTGGGGGCAGTCTTCTCTCTGGTCCTAATCATCATCATCCCCTCTGGTTGTAATCGTCGACAACGACAATCCGAATGCCTCAGTGAGGTGATGCACCACTATGCAGTAGGAGATGCCGTCCTTCGGATGAGATGTTATAACCGATGTCCTGACTCACTACTACTAATACTACTACTACTTTCAGCTGCTCCCGTTAGGGGTCGCCACAGTGAATCATCCATTTCTTCCTGTCCTTTGCATCTTCCTCTGTCACACCAGCCACCCGCATGTCCTCTCTTACTACATTCATAAACCTCTTTGGCCTTCCTCTTTTCCTCTTCCCTGGCAGCTCCATATTCATCATCTTTCTCCCAATATACCCAGCATCTCTCCTCCACAAATGTCCAAACCACCTCAATCTTGCCTCTCTTGCTTTGTCTCCATGCCGTCCAACCTGAGTTGTCCCTCTAATACACTCGTTTCTAATCCTGTCCTTCTTCATCACTCCCAATTAAAATCTTAGCATCTTCAACTCTGCCACCTCCAGCTCCGCCTCCTGTCTTTTCATCAGTGCCACTGTCTCCAAACCATATAACATACTGGTCTCACAACCATCTTGTAAACCTTTCCTTTAACTCTTGCTGGTACCCTTAAGTTGCAAATGACTCCTGACACTCTTCTCCACCCACTCCACCCTGCCTGCACTCTCTTCTTCACCCCTCTACTGCACTCCCCGCTACTTTGGACAGTTGACCCCAAGTATTTAAACTCATATGCCTTCATCACCTCCACTCCGTGCATCCTGACCATTCCACTGTCCTCCCTCTCATTCACGCATAGGTATTCCGTCTTGCTCCTACTGACTTTCATTCCTCTTCTCTCCAGTGCATACCTCCACCTCTCTAGACTCTCCTCAACCTGCTCCCTACTCTCACTACAGATCCCAATGTCATCTGCAAACATTATCATCCGAGGAGACTCCTGCCTGATCTCGTTCGTCAACCTGTCCATCACCATTGAAAACAAAAAAGGGCTCAGAGCCAATCCTTGACGTAATCCCACCTCCACCTTCAACCCATCTGTCATTCCAACCGCACACCTCACCACTGTCACACTTCCCTCATACAAATCCTGTACCACTCCTACATACTTCTCTGCAACTCCCAACTTTCTCATACAACACCACAACTCCTCTCTCGGCACCCTGTCATATACTTTCTCTAAATCCACAAAGACACAATGTAACACCTTCTGGCTTTCTCTATATTTCTCAACCAACATTCTCAAAGCAAACATCACATCTGTAGTGTTCTTTTTGTGACATGAAACCACAATGCTGCTCGCTAATCGTCACCTCGACTCTTAATCTAGCTTCTATTACTCTTTCCCATATCTTCATGCTGTGGCTGATCAACTTTATACCTCTGTAATTGCTACAGTTCTGCACATCGCCCTTGTTCTTGAAAATCGGTACCAGTATACTTCTCCACTCCTCAGGCATCCTCTCACTATCCAAGATTGTGTTAAACAATCTAGTTGAAAACTCCACTGCCATCTCTCCTAAACATCTCCCTGCCTCCACGGGTATGTCATCTAGACCAACTGCCTTTCCACTCTTCATCCTCTTCATAGCTGCCCTCACTTCCTCCTTGCCAATCCACTGCACTTCCTGATTCACTATCCCCACATCATCCAACCTTCTCTCTCTTTCTTCATTCATCAGCCCCTCAAAGTACTCCTTTCACCTTTTCAGAACATTCTCCTCGCTTGTCAGCACATTTCCATTACTATCCTTGATTGCCCTAACCTGCTGTACATCCTTCTCAGCTCGGTCCCTGTCTAGCCAATTGGTACAAGTCCTCCTCCTTTCTTAGTGTCTAACCTCTCATACAACGGATCATATGCCTTTTCCTTTGCCTTTGCCACCTCTCTCTTTGCTTTATGCTGCATCTCCTTGTACTCCTGTCTACATTCATCTCTCTATCCCACTTCTTCTTTGCCAACCTCTTCCTCTGTATACTTTGCTGTACTTCCTCATTCCAAGGCCAAGTCTCTTTGTCTTCCTTCCTCTGTCCTGATGACACACCAAGTACCTTCCTACCTGTCTCCCTCACTATTTCTGCAGTGCTTGCCCAGCCATCCAGCAACGCTTCACTACCAGATGGTGCAGGTCTTAACTCCTCCTTGAACTCCACACAACAGTCTTCCTTATTCAAATTCCACCATTTGATCTTTGGCTTTGCTTTCACTCACTTCCTCTTCTTGGTCTCCAAAGTCATCCTACAGACCACCATTCGATGCTGCCTAGCTATGTTCTCCCATCACCACCTTGCAATCTCCAATCCCTTTCAGATCATGCCTTCTACATAAGATATAGTCCACCTGTGTGCACTTTCCTCCACTCTTTTATGTCATCCTGTGTTCCTCCCTCTTCTTGTAATATGTATTCACCACAGCCATTTCCATCCTTTTTGCAAAATCCACCACCATCTGTTCCTCCACATTTTTCTCCTTGACACCATACCTACCCATCACCTGCTCATCACCTCTGTTCCCTTCACCCACAGGCCCATTTAAGTCTGCTCCAATCACCATTCTCTCCTCCTTCAGCCACTTCATTCAACTCACTCTAAAATTATTTTCTCTTCCATCTCACACTCAACTTGTGGGGCATATGCGCTGATAACATTCATCAATACACCTTCAATTTCCAGCTTCATACTCATCAATCTGTCTGACGCTCTCTTCACCTCCAGCACACTCTTGACATACTCTTCCTACAGAATTACCCCTTACCCATTTCTCCTCCCATTCACACCACGGTAGAAGAGTTTAAACCCACCTCCAATGCTCCTGGCCTTACTCCCTCTTCCACACACAGTATACCTACCTTTCTTCTTTCCATCACACCAGCTAGCTCTTTCCCTTTACCAGTCATAGTGCCAACAGTTCTGACTCTCACCTCCACACTCCTACCCTTCCTCCACTGTGATAATTAAATATACCATGTGATGATATTATAATTTCGACACTGGATAGGTCGATGCCCGGATTAGCAAGAACTGCCACCAGCACTGTTTGCCGAAAGGGTACCGGTGGAAACTATGCTACTATTGGGCAAAGGAGAGGGGGAAGATATGTCCAGATGTAGCGGGAGAGGAGGAAGGGTAGGAGTGTGGAGGTGAGAGTCACAACTTTGAATGTTGGCAGTATGACTGGTAAAGGGAGATAGCTGGATGATATGATGGAGGGAAGGAAGATAGATATAATGTGTGTGCATGAGACCAGGTGGAAGGGGAGTAAGGCCAGGAGCATCGGATGTGGGTTCCAACACTTCTACTATGGTGCGGCTGGGAGGAGAAATTGGGTAGGAGTAATTCTCAAAGAAAAGTATGTCAAGAGGTTGTTGGAGGTGAAGAGACTGTCAGACAGAGTGATGAGTATGAAGTTGAAAATCGAAGATGTGATGATGAATATTGTCGGCGCAAATGCCCTGCAAATTGGTTGTGAGATGGAAGAGAAAGAATTCTGGAGTGAGTGGAATAAAGTAGTGGAGAGTGCAACCAAGGAGGAGAGAATGGTGATTGGAGCAGACTGCAATGGGCATGTTGGTAAAGGGAACAGAGGTGATGGGTAGACATGGTGTCAAGGAGAGAAATGTGGAAGGACAGATGGTGGTGGACTTGGGGAAAAGGATGGAAATGGCTGTGGTGAATGTTTTTCAAGAAGAGGGAGGAACACAGGGTGACGTATAAAAGTGCAGGAAAGTGCACACAGGTGGACTATATCTTATGCAGGTGGTGCAATCTAAAAGAGACTGGAGACTTCAAGGTGGTGAGAGGAAAGAACGTAGCTAGGCAGCATTGGATGGTGGTCTGTGGGATGACTTTGGAGATCAAGAAGAGGAAGAGAGTGAAGGCAGAGTCAAAGATCAAATGGTGGAAGTTGAAAAAAGGACGACTGTTGTGTGGAGTTCAGGGAGGAGTTACGACAGACACTGGGTGGTAGTGAAGAATTCCCGGATGGCTGGACAACTACTGCAGAAATAGTGAGGGAGACAGCTAAGAAGGTACTTGGTGTGTCATCTGGACAGAGGAAGGAAGACAATGAGACTTGGTGGTGGAATGAGGAAGTACAGCAAAGTGTACAGATGAAGAGGTTGGCAAAGAAGAAGTGGGATAGTCAGAGAGATGAAGAAAGCAGACAGCAGTACAAGGAGATGCAGCGTTAAGGCGAAAAGAGAAGTAGCAAAGGCAATGGAAAAGGCGTATCGTGAGTTGTATGAGAGATTAAACACTAAGGAAGGAGAAAAATACTTTTACCGATTGGCTAGACAAAGGGACCGAGCCGGGAACAAAGTGCAGCAGGTTAGGGTGATGAAGGATGGCGATGGAAATGTGCTGACAAAGGAGGAGAGTGTGTTGGGATGGTAGTAGGAGTACTTTGAGGGGCTGATAAATGAAGAAAATGAGAGAGAGAGAGAGAGAAGGTTGAATGATGTGGGGATTGGGAATCAGGAAATGTGGTGGATTAGCAAGGATGAACAGAGGGCAGCTAAGAAGAGGATGAAGAGTGAAAAAGCAGTTGGTCCAGATGACATACCTGTGGAGGCTTGGAAATGTTTAGGAGAGATGGCAGTGGAGTTTTTAACTAGACTGTTTAACAAGCTTGGAAAATGAGAGTATGCCTGAGGACTTTAGAACAAGTATACTTGTACCAATTTTCAAGAATAAGGGTGATGTGCAGAGCTGTAGTAACTTCGGGGGTTAAATTAAGAGAAAAGGTGATGATTGGCGAGCAGCAGTATGGTTTCATGCCACGAAAAAGCACTACAGACGCGATGTTTGCATTAACAATTTTGATGGCGAAGTCTCTGAGCAGGATAAGTGGTTTGGATAATGGATGGATGGAAGTATAGAGAGGGTTAGAAGGAGTTACACTGAGTCTTCGTGGATTTAGAGAACGCGTATGACAGGGTGCCGGGAGAGGAGGTGTGGTGTTGTATGATGATGTCGGAAGTGGCAGAGAAGTATGTCAGAGTGGTGCACAATATGTATGAGGGCAGTGTGACAGTCGTGAGGTGTGTGGTAGAAGTGACGGATGGGTTCGAAGTGGATGTGGGATTATGTCCAGGATCGGCTCTGAGCCCGTTCTTGTTTTCAATGGTAATGGACAGGTGGACAGCTGAGATCAAGCAGGAGTCTCCGTGGACTATGATGTTTGCAGCTGACACTGCGATCTGTAGTGAGATTAGGGAGTAGGTTGAGGAGAACTTGGAGAGGTGGAGGTATGCACTGGAGAGAAGAGCAATTAAAGTCAGTAAGGGCAAGATGGAATACATACTATGCATGAATGAGAGGCAGGACTGCAGAATTGTCGGGATGCAAGGCGTAGCGGTAGCGTACATGCTTGATATGAATGCAGACCGTAGCTGTCTGAAAAGCAGATGATCTCACGTGGCACTTCAACATTATGCATGCTGCCAGTTTTAATGCCAACCACCCCACAAAATCAGATCACTGCGAACAAAAAAGAGCAAATATGATAACATCATACAAGCACTCCATTTCTACTATCTGTAAATCAACATCGGCACAAGAGAGTGCAACAGCTGCATCACTGCATGTATCATGGAACCTTGCTAAAGTTAAGAAGCCATTTGTTGATGCGGAGTTGATTAAAACGTGTGCAATTGATATACGGTTGGTGAAGTTTTAAATCATGATGAGAAAAACGAGAAAACGGTTTTGGAGCTATTAAAGTAGGTGCCATTTTCTGCTAACACGGCAACAAGAAGAGTAGAACTTTTAACAGAGGAATGCTTTTCCAATCAACTCACCTATTTGAAGAAAGCAGAAGCCATATCACTAGCCATAGACCCGTCCTGTGACTGAACTGATATGGAACAGCAATCTGTGTATGCAAGATTTTTTGATAGGAGGACCACTGGGAAGAGCTACTTTGTTTGCTTCATCTGCTTCGGTACACAACTGGGGAAATCATCTTTGATGAATCTGCACAGTTGTTCGAGAATAGCTTGGATGTGAGCAAAATTGTGTCCATTGTCACCAATAAATAGTGAGCCAACACAAGGGCTTGGTAAGCAGGCTTGCCACTGTTAATCCAGCACTCTTTCATTGCATTATTCACAAATCAGTGTTGTGCGCTAAACTGTGTGGGGAAATGAAAGAGGTGATGGATACTCTGACGAGACCAGCAAATTTCGTTTTCAAGAGTTCTATTCTGCAACATCGCCTTTTCAGAGCATTGCTGAAGGAAATGTTAGTGAAACCCAAGGATCTTTTGCTGCATAATGATGTCGCTGGCTGAGCAAAGACCGTGTGTTGGAGAGGGTGTGCAATGAGCTTGTGTCATTTTTAACTGGACTGCGGAGCCAAAAAGCCCAGGAATCAGAAGATTTTAAGTGACAATAAGGTGATGGCATATGATATTTTTTGTGTGACATCATGTCTCATCTAAATCACCTTAATCTGCAATTACAAGGCAAGAACCACACTGTTGCAGACATGTACAAGGCGGTTGAAGCTTTCCGGTCAAAGCTGAACCTTTTGGAGAGAGACATTCATGGAAGAAAGTTACACTTTCCAAATCTGCGGGAGCATTGCGAGATGATTGAAATGTGGGAGGATTCAGCGATGAAGGATTTCATGATGAGCCTGGCAGAAAACTTCCAAGGAATGATTTGAAAGCTCCCCTAAACTCCCAGCTGACATCTTCCTCTTCCTGAGATACCCATTCTCTGTTTTGGCTGATGGCCAGTGGACTGAAGAGGCCAAAAGGCAGGTAGGTAGGTACCTTCCATAGATGAGGCAACTCTTCAGATGGAGGTCTTGGAGATGAGAACATCTAATTTGCTCAAAGCACAACACAAGAATGTTGGGGTGAGTGACTTTTGGATCAATGTGGTTCCCCAAGCTCAATTCAAAAACATGAGCTATTGCAATGCTCCTACTCACAATGTTCACCTCCATGTACATATGTGAATCATCGTTTTCTTCAATGAACTCTTACCAAGAACCAGGAAAGAAACAGACTCTCCAAAGCCAGTGCCTCAGGATTTCTACAACAGAACACAGCCACAACATCAGAAGGATAGCCTCATCCCATCGCTCTAACTTCTCTCACTGATTGTTGAATGAACTTTTTAATTTATTCTCTCACAATGTTTTTTGTGTCATTTTTAACCGTTTTATTTTGTTCTGTGAGGCACTTTGTAACCCTGTTTAGAAAAGTGCTGTACAAATTAAGTTTATTATATTATTATTCATTTTTGTCCATTTGTCTATAATTAAATGGTTAGTTTTGGGCTTATTTTGTTTCAAGAGTGTTTTGTTTTTTTTGTTTTTTTGCTTGCATGACCCTCAACACAGGCTTTGAGAATCCCAGGCCTAAATGACTACTACTGATATTAATGACAATGATAAAAATAATAAGCATAATAATCACAATAGCAGCAAAAACATTTGCACATAAAAAAAAACCTTTACTGGCGCAATGAATCCCCCCCCCCCCCCAGATGTTTTGGCCCTTGGCTTGGCATGCATCATATTATTTGGCCCTAGGGGAAAACTAATTGGGGAACCCTGGTCTATAGGGTCTGAAAAAGCTGAACAGAATTTGGAAGGATGCTGTCTAGACCAGGTGATGTCCCCCTCTGCTTATCAAATGTCGCCGCTTTAAGTTACTCTAGAGTAATTGTTTCAGCCAGTCATTGTGAGTCATCCCCAGCAAGACATGGTAGTTCCACTTTACTGAGGAATCCCATTTTCATTTGTCAAAAGCTACGTCTGACTTGTACAGATTAGGGTAAAAAGAATGGAACGTTTTGTTGGTCTCTATGGAATCGGTTGTTACATCACCGTTCTCTGCTCTAATAGCCGGTATACCAGCAAACTGCTCACAAACCCTGATCCTCATGGCAAGTAAATGATTAGGTCTGGAGCTATGGAAGTAATGGCACTGCCTGGCTCTATGATTGAGAAATTCTGAACACTGCCTGAGAATGACATTGATATATTTCTTAACTAACTTCCATTGCAAGTCCACTTGTTTGGTATAATTTGCCTGAAGTGAAGCGCCATGCTTTATGCAGATTGGATGCAAATAGTGTGGAATTACTCCTTATGAAACCTTTAACAGAGTTCTACAATATCATTGGATCACTGACTGTACCTGCATTGATCTCCACAAATTCTCTAAGTCCCTCAGTAAATTGAGACCTGAAGTCATCGTTTTTTAAATAGTGTAGTATTTATCTGCCACCTAAGAGTACGGGAGGATAATGTAATAAAAGTAGCAGAAAGAAGGACACATTTATGATCCAACAGTGCTATCAGTAGTAAAGATATGTCTACATTAGCAAAGAGTTGAGGGAAAGCAAATAGATAGTCCATCCTGGAAAAGGAATTGTGCCTTGACGAGAAGAATGAGAAGTCTTTCATAGAGGGGTTGACTATGCACCACATGTCAACCAGCCAAGTATCTTTGGCCCAAATCTGTAAATCCCAGCATATTGTTAGTTAATGTGTTGTAAAAATCGACATCAAATGCATTGGGTGTGTAAGCAAGCACACACCTGAGCAATTTTCCTGCTAAAACATTCTAATCTGGCAATGACCAACCATCCTGCTGTATCAGACCACACATCCACAACCTTAATTTTCAGACTAATCTACCATCTATAGCAATCCCTTTCGTCTTGGTATCAGCAGAGGAGGATGCTATACCATGGTAAAATTTTAACAGCAAGCCACCTAACATCAATGTTTAAAAGACTGAGTCTCACTTAACAATGCCAAATTGACTTTCTATCACCTTAGTAACCCTAGAACACTGCATCGTTTTGTGTGGAGCATTGTATTCCGCCTGTATTCCAAACTAACGTAGTTAAATTCACCATGATTTCTGGTGCTGGTATACATCTGCGACTGATTTGAGGTGCAATTTATTTCAGTCAATGAGAAGGCTAGAGATCCCTTAAAGGTCCTTCCCCACATTTAATTATCTTAAAAGTAAAATACAAATAAACATAAAACAATTTGTAATAAAGAAGAACATATACCATGAAAATTTAAACAACCCTTACAAAAATGACACCCCCCCACAGTAAAAGCCCTCCCAACAAGCAAACACCTGTTTGCTGAAAAGCCCACCCCTACCCATAAAGCAAAATGTTCAGTAATCATAGGTGGATAAGGTCAGCTCAAATTAAACAGCCCCCCCACAAACCCATTGTACAGATTGAAATTAATTCAAACTGATGATCTATGACTGAGATAAAATCTACTGAAATTAACAGTTAGAAACGTTAGCAACCTTGTAACAAGTCTACCACTACTCCTTTCGGCTGCTCCCGTTAGGGGTCGCCACAGCGGATCATCCGTTTCCATTTCCTCCTGTCTTCTGCATCTTCCTCTGTCACACCAGCCACCACCTGCATGTCTTCCCTCACCACATCCATAAACCTCCTCTTTGGCCTTCCTCTTTTCCTCTTCCCTGGCAGCTCCATATTCAGGATCCTTCTCCCAGTATACCCAGATCTCTCCTCCACACATGTCCAAGGCAATCACATGTCCAATCAATCTTGCCTTACTTGCTCTGTCTCTAAACCATCCAAATTGAGCGGTCCCTCTAATATAATCGTTCCTAATCCTGTCCTCCTTCATCACTCCCAATGAAAATCTTAGCCTCTTCAACTCTGCAACCTCCAGCTCCGCTTCCTGTCTTTTCGTCAACGCCACTGTCTCCAAACCATATAACATAGCTGGTCTACAACCATCTTGTAAACCTTGCCTTTAACTCTTGCTGGTACCCTTCTGTTGCAAATCACTCCTGACACTCTTCTCCACCCACTCCACACTGCCTGCACTCTCTTCTTCACCTCTCTTCTGCACTCCCCGTTACTTTGGACAGTTGACCCCCAAGTATTTTTTTAACTCATGTGCCTTCATCACCTCTACTCCTTGCATCCTCACCATTCCGCTGTCCTCCCACTCATTCACGCATAGGTATTCCATCTTGCTCCTACTGACTTTCATTCCTCTTCTCTCCAGTGCATACCTCCACTGCTCCAGGCTCTCCTCAACCTGTACCCTAATCTCGCTACAGACCACAATGTCATCCGCAAACATATTAGCCCACGGAGACTCCTGCCTGATCTCCTCTGTCAACCTGTCCATCACCATTGCAAACAAGAAAGGGCTCAGAGCCAATCCTTGATGTAATCCCACCTCCACCTTGAACAAGCAATCTTGTAACAAGTAAAATAATCAAAGTGTAAACATTAAAATATAACAATGAGAAAGGCACAGACGTGATATTTTAACCATGTGTTGATTTCAAACTGAGCCTATTATGTGCCAGTTGCTGACGCTATTTGACATTAGCATCTAATTCGCCAGGTTTGAACTAGTATACTGGTATACTGATATAAAGGCAAGTTAGCCGACTTACTAAAGTGTATCGATCAATGTCCGTACAAAGACAACAACAACGGACACGTGTTAGAGCTCAAAAGTACAACAGGCTTAAAGGCTTAGAAAAAAATATCTCAGATACATGTCAGAGTTCAGAGTTATTCTGAAGGGCACCACTGGGTTGAACGATTCAGTGGGGGGTCCGTCCTCTGCTGTATCTGGGCTTCGTTTTTTGGCGAGAACAGCCTCGGTGCTGGTCGCAGTCAGCATCAAAAGGAGCTACCGCTCTATTGTGGGGTTGACATGAAATTCAGAAAGACCTCTGCTTTTTGCTTCTTCTGGTGGGTTACTCAGAAAACTATGCCGTCTTTAAAATTTGAGAGTTACTGGATCATCACCATCATCATCGACAGTCAGTCAAAGCGAGTATGACTGTCCTCTCCATTGGGTTGTCTACTTGAGGGTCTTCAGATGGCTGTAGAGGCCAATCTGCGATCCACATACTTTGGTTCAGTGTGGACAGGGGAAAGAGGTAGTGGTTGAGCCTTTTTCTCTCTCTCCTTGCGGTGCTGTCACTTTTTCTCTGCGGCACAGTGGAGTTCAATTTCATGACGTGCAGCTCCTTCCTGCACAGACTTCCTTCCAGGAGCTCCTACCCAGTGCAATGTGTTCAAAGTTGCTCGATGTGATGTTGAAATTCTTCAGACTGGTCTTGATACTGTCCTTGAAATGTTTCATGCCGGATACAGTAAAAGGACTCAACTCCTTTCGCCTGTGCGGTGGCCATTACTTGCAAGAAGGTCTGCCAACACTTGACTGTGTGGTCTCTGTAGTCTGCCAAAAACCTGAGATTGTGTCCTTTGACAACAAAGGGATGCTTCCTCGCTGCTCGAATAATGGTTTGGCGTGTAGTAAAGCATAGGCAGCAAAAGATGAGGGTACAGGGCCTCTCCCCATGCCTCGGGCTGGCACCATTGTAGATCTTATGAGCACGTATGATGTCTGGCTGCATATCTTTTAGGAAAGGGAACCACTTTGGGAGTGTGCGCTCCAGACATTGCACTGGGTTGGATCCCTCTTCTCCCTTCGTCAGTTCAAGCAGCCAAATATTGCAGCGTCTGTTTCGGTCCTCCATATCCGCCATTTTGCATTCTAACACCCTCAACTTTTTCTCCAGAGCTGAAAGAATGGCATGGCTGTTCTTGATATCAACTTTCAAGGTTGTTACCGCAGCGTTGATTGACTTGATGCTCGCTGAGAAAGAAGGATAGGTCAGACTGTATAGCACTAAGTTTTCAGCAGTGCCTTGAACCATTTCGTGTACACAATTTAGCTTAGATATCACATCGTAATTCCACTACCGACTCTGCTATGGCCTGGATATCGGGATCTTTTGAGACTTTGCCTGATCTCGTAGCAGGTTTCTTTGTTACATTTAACATCGTTGACACTTACCAAGTATTTAAAAGTGAAAATGATGATAACCTAATGCAAAATAACGTATTTGTGGAGCAAACGGGAGAGAGTGAAAAAGCTAAACTGACATTTTTTCCAGCCGATCACCTGAAGTCCTGCATATCAACATCTTTATGATGACGAATCGAGCAAGGATTCAATTTATAAGCTCTCCAAAAGTACTTGATCACACTGAATCAGGAAGTTAATAGATCTATGTGATGATTTTGCTTTTGTGAATTCACACAAGACACATTTTAGAGTGGCAGTTCCAATAATGTTGGGAGTAGGAAAAAATAAATACAATCATTGACGATAATATTGGGTCATATCTGATATTAAGATTAAACTTTCCCTCCTATTTCTTTCACAGTTCCGTCACTGTGTATAATAACAGTTAGGCCATGATTTTATATTTAATTTGTCAATTTCTAATTGGAATAAGCTTTGCTATTTTACAGATATGAGCCCTCACCTCACAAAACTTTTTTGTCTTCCAAATAAATATTTTAAAATTTTTTAGAATCCGTTTTGCTAACACTGCGCCAACTTTTACTAATGAATTTTGGGTGTAACTATCGAAAAAGATGTAAATGCAATTGTCATTCGAAAAAACTAAACCAAAAAACAATTCTATTATCAAGTGCCCCCTATTCTGATTACCAGCCATGCGAATAATCGATCAACTGGGAACATGGGAACAATTTAGGGCAGCGAATCGATGGACGTTAAATTTACGGCAAATACCAATGGTACATCAAAATCTGCGCCCTGTCAGATTATGTGACTGCCATTCAAACGTGCTATTTCGGCCGCCCCAGATGCTAATCCTAATCTTGGCCACACAAAACTCGCGTCTAAAACTAACTACCTAATGCCTAAATTACACCGTATCCAACTGCAATAACCTGGCCAAAAAAGTGTGTTTAAATAGCAGGGTCATACAATCTGACGGGTCGCAGATTTTGTTGTTACACTGGCAGACCCAGGTGCGCTCAGATTGACACATGATTTGAGGATTCAGAGGTCAAGATTGTTTGTGAAAAAAACGAGCGGTACCATAAATGTCAGATATGCTGATGAATCAATATTTCCCAATTTGTTGTTTTTTGCTGGCTAGAATTAGTGATTTGCTCTTGTGACTACACTGAAACGCTGTCAAAATGTGAACTCTAGCAACTATTCCAGCCTGCGACACAGCTTTCATGTCTGATCCATCACTCATTGGCTTCTATTGTAAAAGTACACCGATTGCAATAATGGCTCTTCTCATATCCTATTCGAAACAGCAACAATACAGTATATGTAAACAAATTATTTTGAATATAGCACGGAATCTGAGCGGGCCGCGGAAGCCAACAGTAAATGAAAACAATAAAAGTGTGGAGCTATTTTAGCTAGCTAACGTTACGTACCTTAGTGTTTCAACCCCGGTAATATCGGTAACTTTAAGTGTTATTCCAAATGTCTTGAAAGATTTC
Organism: Lampris incognitus; assembly: GCF_029633865.1. Classification (NCBI taxonomy): domain Eukaryota; kingdom Metazoa; phylum Chordata; class Actinopteri; order Lampriformes; family Lampridae; genus Lampris; species Lampris incognitus. The sequence goes on from NW_026611079.1 coordinate 464,876, forward strand.
CTACATGTCAGTTTATGAACTGACCAAAGGTATTTTCACTTGAAACCACTTTTTTTTTACGACTCCAAACAGGGATTAATTTAACTGAGGTTTGTCACCGTTTGTTGGTTTCTCTGATAGACTACTACATTTACTTTCTCCGTGGCGTATCTAGGCTAACGCATCATATAATAAAAAGTCCATTGTTTTAAATTGACAATTATCACCATTCGTTTTAAATGAGACATTACGTTTCTACACCAAACTGCATATTAGCCTATAGCTAGTTACATTTCTAGTGGTTCTTTCTTCCTTGCTTTTTCCTTGTTTGATGGCGTGTCTTTGCACCAACATCAACACAAATAGCGCCCCTACCGAATGGGATGCTAGCTAGAATTGGAAAACGATAATTACCCATTACCCAAACAAGGGGGCTCCTAGTAAACTGTCAAATGGAAGGAAGAATTGCCTAAAAAACGTAATATCTCCTCGTCTCAGAAGATAACTTTGACTCCCCGTCAGCATTTCGGAGCATTTTTTTTCCGAGATGAAAGACGGCCTGAGTACACGGGGGTGGGTGGATGAATGGATGGATAGATAAATAGATAGATAGATAGATAGATAGATAGATAGATAGATAGATAGATAGATAGATAGATAGATAGATAGATAGATAGATAGATAGATAGATAGATAGATAGATAGATAGATAGATAGATAGATAGATAGATAGATAGATAGATGACCGCTCTACATTGACCCAACTTGTCAAAATAAGATAGACTGTAAAATGTATATTGTAACGTGCACGGATAAGTAGACACGTTGGTCCTTGGCTAACGGGTCGGACCCTTTAGTCGACTGGTTAACGTTGTCGCTTGCGGTGCAAGAAATACGGGTTCGCGTCCCGGCTGTGGCGACGGTATCTCGGACTGCCCCCCGAATTCGCTACATCGGTGTCAGAAGTGGGATGGAGCGACCGTAAGGCCATCGGAAGCTTAGGCGCCCTGAGCCGTGAATTGTAGCCAATTAGAGTGAGGCTCTCTAACACACCGAGGGGAGAGAAAAAAAAATAAAAAAGGAGAAGAGAAGCAGTGTGCGAGAGCTTTGCGGCTGTGTGTCGGTCGCTGAACAAAAACACTTTTCTAATGGAAAAAAGTACTGTGGCGAATTCTACTAGTGTTCCTGCCCCAGTTCATTTGCCTATTACCCACGATGCAACTGAAGTGTCGATGTTTTGGTTATGTTGTCGGATATTGAACATGTTAAAAACAGGCATATCTGTTACAGATAGCAGGGATGTGGTGGAAGGTAATGGGGACGTTATGAGAGAAGTCGCTGTCAGCGAGCAGTGTAACTCCACTACAATCCAACGTGGACGCCATTCAGGCCATCCCTGAGCCCAGCTCGGCCGCCCAGGTCGCCTCCTTCCTGGGTATGACAAGTTACTACCTGAGGTTTCTTCCCCAGTACTCTGCGACCACAGCCCCCCTGCGCCAGCTGCTGCGTAAGGACGAGCCATGGGTGTGGTCAAAGGCATGCAGTGACGCTGTGCGTGATCTCAAGACTCAACTGACTTCACCACCAGTGTTGGCTCACTTCGACATCTCCAGCTCCACCTTTGTGACCTGTGACGCATCAGCCACAGCGATAGGGGCTGTGCTGTCTCAAACCCAGAACGGTGTGGAGAAGCCCATTGCCTTCGCCTCCCGTGCCCTCAACCTGACCGAGCAGCGGTACTCCGTGGGTGAGCGTGAGGCGTTAGCCTGTATCTGGGCTTGTGAAAGGTGGCACCTCTACCTCTATGGCCGCTCCTTCACCCTCAGGACAGATCACCAGGCCCTGACAGCGCTGCTGTCCACATCTGGGACAGGCCACAAACCCCTAAGGCGGCACCGCTGGTCTGACCGCCTCCGCCAGTACAACTTCAGCCTGCAGTTCACCCCAGGCAGAGACAATGTTGTCGCCGACCTGCTCTCTTGCTCTGTCTCAAACCCAGCTCCACAGACGGACACTGACTGTGTGGAAAAGGACATTGTCCAAATGCTACACACACCCTTCCAGGCCACTGTCTCTCTGCAGGAGCTGAGGGCAGTCTCCGAACAGGACCCTGTCCTCTCCCAGCTCCGCACCTACATCCAGAACGGCTGGCCTCACAAGGTCCCAGAGGAGCTGGCTGCGTTCGCCCGAGTCAGACAGGAGCTCTCCTGCTGGAACGACACCTGCATGGCACGTGGGTTTTGCACGGTGGTCCCAGCTGCTCTCCGTGCACGTGTTTTGAATACGGCGCATGAAGGCCACCTGGGCATTGTGAAACTGAAACAGCGCTGCCGAGACCTGGTGTGGTGGCCGGGGATAGACAGAGATATTGAGGCTCTGGTGAAGGACTGTTCTGCCTGCCTTGTGAGTGGCAAGACTGGCCACCAGGCTCCCCCACCCCTGCAACCTCTCGCCTGGCCCTCTCAGCCCTGGGAACACCTGCAGTTGGACATTTGTGGTGAGATCCATGGAGTTCCCCACCACCAACGCTTCATGGTGGTTGCCTACGATCTACACTCAAAATGGCCTGAACTCACCACTTCCGGCACTGTGACCTCACAGATCATCATCGACTTCCTGGACTCTCTTTTCTCTCGCTGGGGCCTCCCAAAAACCATCACCACTGACAACGGCCCTCAGCTGGTCTCTGCTGAGTTCACTGCTTATCTCGAAAGCAAGGGCATCCGTCATATACGCACTGCGTACTACCAACCCCAGGCCAATGGCAGCATTGAACGTTTTCACCAGTCACTGAAGAACGGCCTCAGAGCACACATGGCCCAAGGGTGCTCTTTCACGCAGGCCATCCGTCACACTCTGCTGCACTATCGGGTCACACAGCACTCGACCACAGGCGTCTCCCCAGCCTCTCTCATGCTAGGCCGGGAACTGTGCATGCCCCTTGACAGGCTCCGCCCCTCCACACCTCAGGCACCTCCCTCTGGGGTCAGAGCCTCAGTCACTCGTCAGCAGACGCGGATGAAGCAACGGTTTGACCAGTCAAAACGAACCAGGGTGCCAGACATCAATGTGTCAGACTGGGTCAGGGTCCGCAGGCCCCACAGGGACAATAAAATGGCTTCATACTGGTCCTCTCCTCTCCAAGTCACCCGTCAGCTGGGCCCAGCCACTTACCTCCTCAGCGATGGCACTCGGTGGCACTCCAGTCGTCTACGGAAGGTGTCAGCTCCGCCACACACAGCTGGTGACACAACCTTAGCCATTCCCTCAGCATGGCGAGACGCCCCGGGGCTTCATGCAGCTCCTACACGGGCCCCAGACATTCCTGGGCCTCAGCTTCCCCTGCCTTCTCCCTCCCCACCTCGGCCTGCCCAGCCTCAGGCCGCCCCGCGACCTGTTCGCACACGTTTACGCCCTGGCCACCTAGAGGACTTTGTGTCAACCTTTCATGTTTGAAATCCTGCCGGGGGGGGGGGGGGATGTTATGTCTGCACACATCGACAGTGCTGCATTTGATTTGGTGCTGTTCTATTGTGCTGGGATCGATTGGTGATGCCTGCGGGCTCTGGGTTGTTTGATCGGGTCTGCCTTTGATGCTGTGTCAGTCTAAATAAAGAATGCCACGGAGAGGTTGTGTCGAGAGACAGCGCTGTGTCCTGAAGTGATTTAAAAATACAATAGTAGGCAAATAGATAAGGTCGCTGTGATGAGAACTACTGCGCCCAGCATGCTGTGTAGTTAAGAGGAGGGGCACGCAACAATATGTCTGAGTGCGGTTCTGTACTGGGGCATTGTTTAGTCCATGAGCAAGACCACCGATTACAATAAATCGGATGGGCAATTTCTAGTTTGTGTTTTTGAGTTGCTACACATCTCTAGTTCATGGTTTGGCATGATAACCATTGCAGACTGGCAGCTTAGTGATGGTTATCATGCATTTAATATATGGACCCCTGTAGTGGAAATACGAGAATTGTGTATGGTGCTTGTTTGGTATTATGGGGCTTGTGGACTACTTGTTGACTACTCAGCCCCCCTAAATCAATCTAATATATTCCTAAAATGTTGGAGAACTGAAAAAAATGTATTAGTTGCCCAGATAAAATCTGAGACTTTTACAGCCTTCTTTTATGTAATTCTGCATAGGCGGATATCAAAATTATGATTTTCTTTTGTGTATCTATTCACAGCAGTGTAACTAGGTAATATTTACATTATTTTAGACACCAGATTTGAAATCTGACAAGTTTTACCTTTCATCTGGTACCAGATTTATGCCTGTAGCCCTTATAGTTTTGGAGATATACTTATTTATGTGTATGCATGTTGTTTTAGGCGAAATTTCGCCTGAATTCGATCAAGATTCTAGGTGAATAGGATAAAAAATTTATTTGATAGATATCACTATGAAACTTCCCCAGTTTATTACCAACTTAAAAACAAAAAAAATGTATTGCAAGTTTTCTGGGATTCCATGTTTTTATATGACCTGAATTGAAATCTCCAGTTAGCAGAGGACCATAGAACTGCATGTGGAGTAGCACCCCATGCTTTAAACAAACATGTGCAACCAAAACCCTAAAGGGGCATCCTGATGGGACGTCCTAGGTGTGAGGTGAGGTTCAGGTGCTTCAGGGAAGTGAGAATGTCACACATAGCGGCTTTAAAGAACTATATCATGAAGGCTAAACAGTGATATACACATACGGTAGTTCAGACTGAAATGGACATTTTATTGACATAAGAGAGTGTACAATCAAAGGTTTACAATAAGGAGTGACGTATATGAGGGTTACAGAAACCATACTATATGAACCTTCCATTCTGTTAGGTGCCATGGTAGCTTGTTCTGGTTAAGTGCAGGTTAAATGAAATGCTATGAATTCAACATCATCATCTAAAAACTTTGCACATTAAAATTTTTTATAGCCTTAACTGGGCTTTTTAACGGGACTGAACAAGGTGAAGTACATCTCAGGTAAAGGTTTATATAGTCTTAATTTCACTAGGCCTTTTTGCAAAGCACACCGTATTACTACAATGCACTGTGTACACAAGAATTCTTGGTCCTTTGTTGGTAAGCAAGCGCTATGTTATCTTGTTTATTACACACCATGCCAGTGAAAGGAAATTCATTTTAAAAGCAAACAAACACAAACTTGGCATTTGAGGAGGTTTTCTCAGTGTGAAAATGGTTCTGGTTAGGCTGAACTGGGACAGCAGCATATGGAGTATTAATAAGCCATTTTACTCTATAGAGAATGCATTTGAACCAGTTACATAAATTCCAATTCAATACATTTACAGCACATTACTGAAAGTAAAAAATAAAGCTGACAGTACAGCTACATAAAAGACAATAAGATTATGCAAATGAATGGCAATATCACTGCATGAAGTTTAGTACACCCATGTAGCTGCAGTAGACGGAGCAATTATAAAAACAATTAGGCATAAAATGATCAGCTGCAGAGGTCTTAAAAAATGGCACTTACATGCAAACACAACTAGCTGTGAAATTAAGTGGTTCCCAAACAAATAGCAGAATGCTGATCCTTTAAAGCCTAATGAATTAACAATGTCAAGTTGTCTTGTTCTCACTTCCTGACCACCACTTGGGCCAGAATTACTGGCTCAGAGGTGCCAACTGTTAGCCTTTGTAAATACTAAAACTGACAAGCAAATACCATTTCAGAAAAAAGTGCAGATACCTCTAAATGGAATATAATCTTGTAATGTAAAGATCAAGTCTGGAGTACCTGAAACAGAATGGTTATCAAAAATACAAATAAAGAAAAGGCGATAAACAACTCTGAAAATCTAAAAAGACAAAAAGCAATGGAGTTGAGGAAATTTAGATTTCCACTCAGTTTCACCATCAATCACGTCTTACAACATTAAGACATCTACAAACAGCGGGGAATGAGATACATCTAGTTTCCACAAGGAGGTAAACTGGAAGGTGAAGTTAAAGAATGGAATGCAGGTAAATGCCGAAACAAAGGAGACACCTACATCAAGTGTGCAGAACTTCAACTGGAAGAATGCAATGTTTTTATTTAAGGAGAAATTCCATCATTTTGTGATCAGTTGATGATAGACGAATTTTTAGGTGGCATCCCAAAATCTGGGATGGGTTCACACATTTGGGAATAGAATTCATAGTATATAGTTTACATATTTTCTACTTCCATTAAGTCATTGAGCGACCACTCAAGAATACCTCAATCTACTCACTTGCATCCAACAAGAAAACTCTCAGTGTAGAAAACCCTTTTGATATACAATATGTTGGCGATCACTGCATGGCCTTGTGTTTACTTGTATTTGCATTGCCTGTGAACGGACTGAGTGAGGTTAAACTAAGGTAAATGCACCCAGCTTTCTTTCAAAATGATGTGTATCCCTTGCAGAATGTGGTGTTTCCATTGTTTGGCAGTTATTTGTACATGGAAGCAAATACTATGTACTGCCATTTGTCTTCATGAAAAAAAAAGATGGGTTGAGAGGTACACAGAGGAACAGAGCAAACTTCAGTTCTTCAGGACTGAGTCATACACCTGGTAAACATACTGAGACACCTCAGGAGCCCGGCATTTTAATGACAGCTGTGGAAGGAGAGAGAGAACAGGGAGATTTTGATCAACTTCTGCTGCTAAATAAACTCCTGCCCAAACAATTTATTTCTCTTAAAATGAATTTAAAAAAACATACATACAGAGACCAAATCTGACAACTGTTTTGAATGACCTGTAGCCATACATAATGGCTCTTAAAATACGGTCCAATCTTTAGCTATGCCAGAACTGTAGATAAAGAGTGTAAATTCACATATTACACAAAGCATAGGCTGGAAAAAAGCACGTGAACCATGATTTTTAGTAACAAGTAGGACCTCTTTTGGCAAAAATAACCTCAACTAAAAAAATGTGTACACTATTTTATAGATGCCGCCATATTTGGTATTTTGGCGTTGTATCAGTGGAGAGTGGTGTGCATTGTGGGATAGCCTGGGGACATTAAAAAAAAACATGGAAAACCATGGTTGAATGTAGTGATGTGGATAACACTGAAACATAGAAAGTTTCTGATTTGCGGGCTCATTTAATGTCTTTGGGTGTACCTGCAGGTGACCAATGCAAAGCCCAGTTAGTTGGTAAAGAAAGAGGAGAAATCCCACATTAAACAGGCCTTGGTTAAGTGTGGTATCCTAACTGGGCGTTTGTCAAAACCAGAAAGACGCTCAAACAGTTCACCAGCCGATTGAAGGGAGGAGAAGGACAACAGCTGTCTTAAGTGTAAATCAGGGTTGATTCCTTATGTGGCAGGAGTGTCGAAACAGCTGAGACATATTTTCCAAACACCGTGTCTCGGTTGCTTTCAAAACCCAGAACATGCGGCGCCAGAAACTGGTCCACCCCAAGGATCGGGTCCCCCAGCACAAACAGAGCAATATAGTGTACGCTGTTAAGGATTACCATGAATTGTACATCGTGGAAACCAAACAGACTGTGGTGAAGAGGATGGCAAAACACAGAAGAGCTACCTTGTCAGGCCAGGACTCCGCGGTCTACACCCATCTATAGGCCAGTGGCCACTCTTTCTAGGATGAGAATGTGCACAGACCCCATCACCACCACAGACTCTTTTAAATTCCTTGGAACATACATCAGCAATAACCTGATGTGGAAAATTAACACTGCACACCTCACTGCAAAAGCTCAACGACTTTACTTTCTTAGGCAGCTTAAAAAATACCAGATCAAACATCAACTTCTCGTTCTGTTTTACTCAGCCATTATCGAGTCCATCATAACATCTTCTATTACAGTATTACAGTATGGTATGGCAGGACGGACAGTCAAACACTGAAAAAAAAACTGCAGCAGATTGTCAACAAGGCATCCAAATCAGGTAACCCACTTCTCTCAGTTGAATCTCTACATACTCACCGGACAGTAAAGCGAGCAAAGAAGATCATTTCCGACCCCTCACATCCTGCTCATCACCTCTTCCAACTCCTTCCCTCAGGGAGGCGCTACAGCTCACTGTCCACTAAGACTAAACGCTTCACAGTTTTTCCCCCTAGCCATCAGGACTCTGAATTCCTCGCTATGGTCCCCTCCTCACACACCACTGGCATGCATGCTATCATTCACCTATAGTCCATGGGCCAGAGCCCAAAATTTCCTATTTCGGTACACTCAAGGTGGCAAAACTTACTTATAATTTTTGAAAGGATCCATGTCTGTAGATGATATTTTGGTATGATAACAATTCCTGAGTGGCAGCTGTATCACAGTTATCAGCTCATGAAGTTAACCACCCCCTAAAGTAAATTGCATTTTAGACGCTGGTGCATATCCTGGTTTAGCCTCATGGTCAGGACATTTTTCAATGTTCTATAATATTGTCTTTGGTATCATTTTAAAGGGGACCTTCTTAGCTTTCATTCAAGCCCTGTTGTGGATATTTCTCACAAATATAGAGGTCACTTCAGCTCTTCAACCCATCAATAACACACATCTTTCTGCAATGTTCGCCTAAACTATATACTTTCTTTTAGCCCTGTGGCATCTAGGAATATCAGGGACACAAAACACAAAAACTGGAATACTCACAGGACTGTAAAGATTCAGGAAATGTATAATATACCCATACTATTTCATTGTGTGAGGTGATTGTGAACCTTAAATTAGAAGGGCATTATTACTAAGAAACTAACTAGACCAAAGCCAGTTAGTCCATGGGTCAGACCAGATATCGATATCACCCAAGGTGACACAACTTCACTGGTGGCATTTTATTTGGTACACTAACAGAAGTAAAATAATACATGATAACCTTTCCAAATGAGCAGCTATTTCATTTTTCTTTCAGGAAACCTGTTTCTGTGACTCTCACGATTGTGTATTTGCCCAGATTTTTACAAATATAGCATTTCAACACCCCTGGTACTGATTAGCCTAGCTTAAACTCTGGGACAGTTCTTAGTTGGCCAACAACCAAGGATAACCAGTACTGTGTACTTCCATTCATTGTGCTAAGCTAGGCTAACGTGCAGCCAGATAGCTTTCTACTAAACACATATAGAGGAAACTGGTATCTATCTTCTTGTCTCACTCTGGAGAAGATTGTAAGCTAATTTCCCATAATGTTACCATGTTCTTTTAATGTATATGTTAATATGATTAGTTAAAGTGGCTACGAGGAACTTTCATCTTGTGTTGATTTTAGCGGCCTCATGTGGACAAAATACAGCTGTTGCATAGCAACTAGGTAATGTATCTATTTGTGGCTATGTAAGATAAATAATGGTAATATGACGCTGGTGAAGCAAAGTAAACTTTGTTTTAGTAGTGTTCATACACCTAAGTTACATGTATTTGTTTGTATGTGGCAGGTGAGAACTGACTGAATATGGCCACTGGTGAACAAGCAAGTTTTTACCAAATACCAAAGCGCCCACTGGTGGAGTGCATTATCCACTGTTCTGATGATACAGATAAGCTGGTTTCACTACAAAGTGTCGACTCATGGAGAACTCTGCTCAGGGCAGCTCAGATACGAAATCATGCACCAGTTTTGAAACTGGCAAAAGACATTCCTGAGGGACAGATTCCAGCAATCTACTACCACAGAAAGTGTCGCAGTATCTTCACTATGAAGCAAATTCTTGATGGCCTCCTTGCAAAAGAAAAGAAAAGTTGTGTCTCTGCTGAAGAGAAACAATCTAAGAGAGTAGCTCGACATGCTCCAAGTACATCTAGGACTTATGATGCAGAGTGCATATTTTGTCAGAAAAACAGCAAATATTCCAAGAGACAGAATACGAGAGAAGTACTGGTGCAGTGTCGAGAACTGCGAGCTGATGCAAAGATCAGGAGTGCAGCCACAAAGAAAAGGGACAGCAGAATCCTTGCCATTGTGAGTAGAGACCTTGTAGCAGCTGAAGGGCACTACCACAGGTCATGCTATAGACTTTACACCAAAGAAGAGGTTTCCAAAGGAGAGGTTGCCAGCAATGAAGATGATGATGCTGCAGCCCAGTATGAAGCTGCTGTGAATAAGGCATACAATGAGCTGTTCCTCTTCATCAGGATGGAGCTTTTTGGCAATCCTCAAGTGATGACAATGACTGATCTCTCTTCTAGACTGGTAGCTTCAATGAACTCCCAAGGCATTGCCCAAGTCAAGGAATCAACCAAGAAGCACATAAGGTGAAACCTGGAGAGTGAGTTTGCTGGAGCCTTGCAGATATTCCCTGATGAGAAAGGAAAATTCCTCCTCTATCCCGATAACTTGTCCATGAGGGAACTTGCCAAAGAAAATCAGTCTCTCAAAAGGGAGCTGCAGACCCTGAAAAGTGTCAGTGCACAAGATGTTATAGCCAAAGCAGCCATCAAATTGAGAGCAGACATTAAAAGTCAAGATGTTCCTCAAACCTGGCCGCCTGAAGTCAAACCAGAAGCAGAATGTCCTACCATTCCAGAGTCGCTCATTATCTTCCTGTACTCTCTACTCACAGGCTCAAATGATCCTGATCATGCATCCCAGAGAGTGCAGTGCCTTCTGCAGTCATTTGGCCATGACATAGTATATGCAGTGACATGTGGAAATACCAAGCCTTCCAAGCACATTGTTCTGCCATTCAGTGTCAAATCGTTGACAGGAAATGTAGAGTTGATAAACATCCTCAACCGACTTGGTCACAGTGTGTCCTATTCACAGATGGAAGAGATCAACACTGCCCTGTGTCTCCAGAAACTCTCATCATCAGGGAGTGGCATTGCCCTTCCAGCTAACATCCATCCTGGCATATTCACAACTTTAGCCTGGGACAATATCGACCGTCTTGAAGAAACTGTCAGTGGTGAGGGAACATCTCACAGAGTCAATGGGATTGCTGTGCAAGCAAAGCCAGTCAACCCACTTCCTGTCCAACCCATGCCCACTGTTCCCAAAACAAAGAAGAGAAGCATTGATGGACCCCCACCAATGTTACCAACTTACAATGCTGGACAACGGGTAGGGCCACCACAAAGCAAAAAGTCAGATGCCGATACTGCAGCCAATACTAAGCTTGCCAGAGAGAAAAACCTTCTTTGGGTCCTAGCACGCATGTCACAACAAGAAGAACAGTCAGTCAGCAGCTGGACAGGCTTCAACATCCTGACTCGAGGAGAGATGACGGTCATCCCCGACAATATAGGCTATCTGCCTACCATCAAGGCTCCAGCGACACAAATGTCTACTGTCAACGAGGTGCTTAACCAGTCACTGAGCATCATGCAGTGCTTAGGCCTGAGGAAGATTGTCTGTGTCTTTGACCAAGCCCTGTATGCGAAGGCTGTCGAGATCACATGGAAACACCATGACAAGTTCCATGATATCATCGTTAGGCTTGGGGTATTCCACACCATCTGCACACTGCTGGCAATAATAGGAAAGCGTTTCCAAGATGCTGGACTCAAAGACCTCTGCATTGAGTCTGGCATGATTGCAGAAGGCTCAATTGCTGGTGTTATGGATGGCCGCAAGTACAACAGGGCAGTGCGACTACACAAGCTCCTGTATGACGCTCTCATGCGACTGACCTTGAATGGTTTCCTGTCCTGGTTGGAAGAAACTCACAGGAATGACATGGTTCACCTGAATGAGACACTGAAGACCATTGACAGCCTTGGGAAAGAAGTCTCACAACATGCTTTGAAGGAGGTCCTCGAGAACAGCTCTTGTACACGCATCATGGATCTATTTGAAGTCTACCGTGAGTTCCTTAGAGGTGGAAACGGCAGCCTCTCGAACTTCTGGATGTCCTATTTGGACATGGTTGAAATCTTGTTGGGGCTCATCCGAGCATCCAGAGAGGGAGACTGGATGCTACACTTGGCTAGCATTCGAGCAATGATCCCATGGTGCTTTGCTTATGACAGGATGAATTATGCACGCTACCTCCCCTACTACTACGCCCAGATGTCTGAGCTGCCCATCACACACCCAGATGTGTACACAGAATTCATGGAAGGAGGCTTCTCAGTCCAACTGGGCTCCACCAATCCCTTTGGCCGAATCCCTGTTGACCAAGCTATAGAAGAAACGGTGAACAAAGACACCCAAACAGCTGGAGGGACAAAGGGATTCAGCTTGAAGCCAGGAGCTGTGACCAAATATTATCTCACAGCTGAGTATAAAAGCATGTACCTCAGACAGCTGAGAGACCTGACAGGTCAAGGCAGGTGCAAATTGTCTCATCCAGATCTACAGAGTCTAAGGATCAAGAGAGATGAAGCAGATGTCCAGTCTCTCATGGACCTTATGGAGAATAACTGGCTCAATCCTATGTCCCCTGATGAGATTGATTTGGTTAGCCTCTCCACTGGCAACATGGCTCCACCTGATGTGACCATAGATCTCTTGAGAGCTCTTGAGAAAGCAGAAGAGGCCTACCAAGCATTCCAGCAAACAAGGTTAGATGCAGACCCACCACCTGTGAAATTCCACGACAAGATGACCAAGCAAAGTCTGAAAACATTCTCCAATGTCAGCACAAAACAAGCTTATGGAAAGAAAGCACAGGATGTGGTTCTGAAGGCAGATAGAAACCTTTTCAGTCACATGATCCTGGTGGCTGAAAGCAGGAAGGTGAATCTGAAGGATGTCCTTGCCTACCCATTGGGCCCACTACCATGGGCACTGGCAAATGCTGATGGGTCCTTACGAAAAACAAACAAGGCTGCACTTGCCAGAGAGCTTGAAAAGAATGTATCTCCTGCAGAAGACATCCCAATCCCATCTACTTCCATCATTGATGGGATGAGCCTGGTCCAAAAAATGAATGGCAACAACAAAACCTTTGCACAGGTGGCAGAGTCAGCCTTGACCCAGGTCCTCCATGAGGGAGCACAGAGTGGGAGGATTGATGTTGTTTTTGATGTCTATCACCAGACTTCGATCAAAGATGCTGAACGACTGAACCGGGGTGGAGACATCACTCTCCAGTACAAGAATCTTGCAGGGGGACACCACGTCCAGCAGTGGAGAAAATTTCTGTGCAGTTCCTCCAACAAGACCAGTCTCATCAAGTTTCTGGTGGAAGAGTGGAAACTCCCACGATACAGAGCTATGCTGCATGGCAAGGTGTTGTACATGACCTGTGAGGAAACCTGCTACAAGTTGACAGAAGATGGGTGTGAGGAAGCAGCAGAACTGCACTCCACACATGAAGAAGCTGACACCCGTCTGCTCCTGCATGCATTGCATGCAGCAAATGCGGGCTCAAAGTCAGTTATCATCACAGCTGAGGACGCTGATGTCATGGTGCTTTGTCTTGGCTTCCAGAAGGACATCACCTGTCCCATCTACCAGAAGTGTGGGACTCAGAACCGCACACGGTTTGTCGACATCACCAAACTGGCAAGTTCACTTGGAGACAGCATCTGTGACAGCCTAATTGGCTTACATGCCTTCACAGGCTGCGACACTGTCAGTGCATTCGCTGGTCGAGGGAAGCTGAATGCCCTGAAGATAGTGAGAAAGCACACTTCCTGCCAAGAGACTTTTAGTCAACTGGGACAGACATGGAATGTGAGTGATGAGCTGTTCCAGAAAATTGAGCAGTTCACCTGTCGGATGTATGTTGCTTATAGCAGCACTGCTGAGGTGAACAAACTGCGTTACCAGCTCTTCTGCACCAAAAGGGGAGAGGTTGAGTCCAGCCAGCTGCCACCATGTAGAGACTGTCTCTTTATGCATGTTCAACGAGCCAACTATCAGGCAGCAATATGGAAGTGCTGTCTGCAGGCTAACCCTGTGGTGCCAAGCCCTACTGAGTATGGATGGACAGACGATGAAGGCAAGCTGGCCATTTACTGGATGCGCTCCCCACCTGCACCAGATGTAGTCTTGGAAATGCTAACATGCAAGTGTGTGCATTCATGCAAAATGCCAAGCTGCATGTGCCTGTCAAATGGACTTCCATGCACAGACATGTGCAGGTTACAGACATGCAGTAACCAAAAACAGCAGGATGGTCCAGAACTGGACTCTGAACTTGGGGAGTCAGATGATGAGAGAAACGAGCGGTTTGATGAATGACAGTGTGATGATTCTGATGGTATTACTGTGGTAGTAGTCTATTGATGCACAGGATGTTGATTCTGGACTTGGTTACCCAGAGCTTGATAACAATAATGTAACCATATTCACATATACCCATTACCCTACCCATTACCATTACATATACCCACAAATGATATGGGATTACATGTATCATTGACTAAGTATATGTATATGTCAATGTTGTTTAAAATATTAAAATAGTTCATTACCTCACTATGGTATTCCTTTTTATCATGTATTTTGATTGTGTATTTAAGCAAATGTATAGAGACCAGTTTGTGACCTAACTGGCTTTGGTCTAGTTCTCATTTAAGGTTCACAATCACCTCACACAATGAAATAGTATGGGTATATTATACATTTCCTGAATCTTTACAGTCCTGTGAGTATTCCAGTTTTTGTGTTTTGTGTCCCTGATATTCCTAGATGCCACAGGGCTAAAAGAAAGTATATAGTTTAGGCGAACATTGCAGAAAGATGTGTGTTATTGACGGGTTGAAGAGCTCAAGTGACCTCTATATTTGTGAGAAATATCCACAACAGGGCTTGAATGAAAGCTAAGAAGGTCCCCTTTAAAATGATACCAAAGACAATATTATAGAACATTGAAAAATGTCCTGACCATGAGGCTAAACCAGGATATGCACCAGCGTCTAAAATGCAATTTAGTTTAGCGGGTGGTTAACTTCATGAGCTGATAACTGTGATACAGCTGCCACTCAGGAATGGTTATCATACCAAAATATCATCTACAGACATGGATCCTTTCAAAAATTATAATTAAGTTTTGCCACCTTGAGTGTACCGAAATATCGTCTGGCCCATGGACTACTAATTGTGCGTAATATGTTTGTTTTTGCTATTGTGTAACTGTATTGTTCGTGATGATATGTGGCGTGTCTGCTGTTGTCCATGTATGTATTGTGCTGCAGAGTTTAATGTGTACCGAAAACAAATTCTACCGGCCTTGGTCATGCAGCTAATAAAACAATCTAATCTAATCTAATCTAATCTAATCTAATCTAATCTAATCTAATCTAATCTAATTCAAGCCTTAAATGCCACAAATGCTACATTTTGTGATGAAGAAATGATTTTCCTTTGCATCTATGTATTTATGAATGCAACATTGAAGCCCTCAGACATGAATCACACCAGTTAAAAAGAATCCTAGAGAGGAAAATTCAAGCGGGCATAGACAGACCCTGCAGCATAGCTGAACTCGCAAAATTCATGTAGTCATATCATGAGGTGTTCATCAACCCCCTAGATCGTGTAAAATAGTGATCACCATACCTGTGAGTACAGCTGCATGTGAAAGGAGCTTTTCAGTATGCAATATAATTGACCTTTCGCAAAGTCCCGCCCCCCTTAGTTACTGTTGCTATGCCCATCAAGCTTTTCAGAACCATCCAGGAAGTAGCCAGAAAACACCAAAACATGAAGGAAGAAATCAGCGCAAATAAGTGATGTATTTTGGAGTAATTCATCCTTAATATCATCCCGTGAAAGGCAGAAGGGGTTACAGTATGCAGGAGGGACACATTCAGAATATTAATTAAAAGTAAAACTGACTTGCATGGACTCTGGGGCTGCCGGGTGCGATTGTAATTGAGTGTAAAGCTTACCGGTTGCAATCAAAGAACGAGAAACCCCATCAACTAATTCTGAAACACATTGTGGACCAATTGCACTCTTGCACTGTAGGGTAAGTTAAATATTTCAGGTTTTATTGGTATTGTGGCAGACACTAGGGGCTATGCCTCTCACCCAGCAGGACTGTGAGCTGGGGGCGTGGTTTACGTTCCCGGGCTTGCTGGTGCAGGGTTGTTCCTACTGTAGTTGGGTTTTGGAGCTGAGGAATAAACAGCAAACTCGCCTTCGTCTCCTGTGTTTTTTCCTCATCCTGCCACATTGGTGACCCCGAATTGAACATGTTTGGAGCGGAAGATGAGTGTGAATCCACTTCGGCCACGCCGCCCCAACTCTCACAGCCGGCCGTTCTCGCCGCGGCTGTGAAACTCACAGAGTTCTGGCAGAGCGACCCGGCTTCATGGTTCCAGCATGTCGAGGTGCTGTTACACCTGCGTGGAATCTCCGCGGACGACTCCAGATATTATTTGGTCGTCGCTGTGCTGGACCAGCAGTCCACACGCCGGGCCATGCAGCTGTTGCGCGCCCCTCCGCAACATGATAAATACGTGGCCCTCAAACATCTTCTGCTCCGGAGGTACAGCCTATCTGCCGCAGAGAGGGCAGATAGAATCCTTTCCCTATCCGGTTTGGGTGACGGGACGGCTGTGGATCTCATGGACAATATGCTGTCACTGCTAGGCTCGGACGAAGGCGGATTCCTTTTCCCGCACGTTTTCCTGTGCCAGCTCACGTCTCCTGTGCGCGCGGCTTTGGCTAACTCCCCGTGTCTGGCCGCTGGTGACTGCCGAGGTTTGGCTGAGGAGGCCGATCGGGTCCTGCTGGCTACCAGACGGTTCTCTGTACGGAGTGTGGCATCTGAGCCTCTGCAGTCGGCGTCGGAGGATGCGGACCCGGCGCTGGTGGCTGGAGTGACTGCCCGGAGACAGTGCGGGAGCGGCCTCTGTTTCTTCCACCAGCGGTGGAAGGCGAGGCGTTGCGTCCCTCCGTGCACGTTTGAGGCACCGGGAAACTCCAGGGCCAGCGCTCAGTAGCAGCTGTGGGCGCTGGCGGACGTAGTGAGCTGCTCTTCATTAAGGACATGATGTCAGGAAGACGGTTTCTGGTGGACTCAGGCTCGCAAAAGAGTCTACGCCCTCCTGCTAAGACAGACAGGTCGACCGAAGGCGGCGGCCCACAGTTAAGTAGTTAAGTGCAGCTAACGATTCGTCCATTGCGACGTTTGGCACAAGGTTGGTGACTGCTTGCTTCCACGGGCGCCATTTTGAGTGGGACTTTGTAGTGGCCGCCATTACTGTTCCTATTATCGGCGCGGATTTTCTGTGTGCTAATGGTCTGCTGGTTGATGTTGCAAACCGCCGTTTAATTGATGCTGTGTCTTTCGCCACTGTTCCGTGCAAGACAGGGGGAGCCGGGCCGTTAACACATGCTAACTTTTTAGCATTAGGGGATGTTTTTCAGTGTTTGCTGGCGGATTTTCCATCGGTGACTACGCCTGCCTTTTCCATCGTGGTTACTAAACACGGGGTAGAACATTTCATTCCCATTCTGGGACTGCCAGTTTTTGCCCGCGCGCGCGCCTCAACACAGTAAAATTGGCTACAGCCAAGGAGGAGTTCGCCATCATGGAGCGCCTGGGTATAGTGAGGCGTTCCAACAGCCCGTGGGCCTCGCTGCTTCACATGGTGCCCAAGGCGGATGGGTCGTGGCGGCCTTGCGGCGACTTTCGCCACCTGAAAGATGTCACCGCCAATGACCGCTATCCCATCCCACACATACAGGACTTTTCCATACACCTGGCGGGTACCACTATTTTCTCTAAGGTGGACCTGGTGCGCGGCTATCATCAGGTTCCCGTGTGCGCAGAGGACGTGCCCAAGACAGCAGTGATCACCCCATTTGGGCTTTTTGAGTTCATGCGCATGCCTTTTGGCTTGAAGGGGGCTGCACAAACCTTTCAGAGGCTGATGGACTTGCTGTTGCGTGACCTTGATTTCGTGTTCGTTTATCTCGACGGCATATTAGTGGCCAGTCCGTCAGCTGAAGAGCACCTGGCGCACCTGAAACAGGTTTTCCGTCGTTTGGACGAACACGGCCTGACAGTCAACCCGGCCAAGTGTCAGTTTGGACTGCCGGTGATTGACTTCTTGGGTTACCGCATTTCGCCGCAAGGCACGGTCCCGTTGCCTTCTAAGATGCAAGTGGTGGCGGAATTTCCCCACACGGTCTCTATAAGGCATTGCAGGAATTCTTGGGCATGGTGAATTTCTATAACCGTTTCCTCCCTCGCGCTGCCCACCTCCTTCAGCCACTTTACGAAGCCCTGCGGCTTAAGAAGGCTAACCACCCTGTCGACTGGACTCCCGAACGGGTCCAGGCCTTTGACGGAGCTAAGTGCGCCCTGGCTAACGCTGCCCTCCTCGCCCATCCCACACCCACGGCGTCCATAGCTTTAACAACCGATGCATCTGACATAGCCGTGGGGGCTGTGGTTGAACAGCGTGTGGCGAATGCGTGGCAGTCACTCGCATTTTTTAGCCGCAAACTGCGAGATAGCGAGCGCAAGTACAGCGTTTTTGACCGGGAGTTGCTGGCACTGCACCTTGCAACCCGGCATTTCCGCTTCCTGCTGGAGGGTCGCCCATTCACGGCTTATGTGGATCATAAACCGCTGACTTTCGCCGTGTCAAAGGTGACTGAGCCGTGGTCTGCTCGTCAGCAGCGCCACCTAGCAGCAATCTCCGAGTTCACAACGGACATTCAGCATGCGGCCGGGAAGTCCAACCCTGTTGCTGATTGTCTGTCGCGTGTGCTTGTGTGCCCTGTGCACCTCGGTGTGGATTTCTCCGCTATGGCTGCCGACCAGCCCAGCGACCCGGACGTCTTTGCCCTTAGGTTAACGCGTACCGGCCTCAAACTGGAGGACGCTGTGATGCAGAAAGGCAGTCCTGCCCTCCTCTGTGATGCCTCCACCGGCCGCCCCCGCCCCGTTGGGTATAGTGGCGCCCCGTGGCCAGGCGCCGTCGAGTTTTCGATTCGATTCACTCCCTCTCGCACCCTGGAGTTGGTGAAGTTGGTCGGTTCCAAGTTCGTCTGGCCTGGCCTCCGCAAGGACGTAAAAGGGGTGGGCCACTGCATGTGTAGCGTGCCAGCACGCTAAGGT
Organism: Lampris incognitus; assembly: GCF_029633865.1. Taxonomy (NCBI): domain Eukaryota; kingdom Metazoa; phylum Chordata; class Actinopteri; order Lampriformes; family Lampridae; genus Lampris; species Lampris incognitus. Next base: position 483,792 of record NW_026611079.1, read on the forward strand.
CCACCAGCACACTAAGTCGCCCCTCGAACCGTTTCCGATCCTGGCCAGACGTTTCGACCACGTGCATGTGGACCTGGTGGGCCCTCTACCTTCTTCACAGGGTTTTACGCACCTGCTCACAATGGTGGATCGGACCACCAGGTGGCCAGAGGCTGTCCCTCTGTCCTCCACAACATCCTCGGATGTTGTACGCGCTTTTCTTTCCTCCTGGGTCGCCCGTTTCGGCGCTCTGTCAGATATCACCTCAGACAGGGGCTCCCAGTTCATGTCAGAGCTGTGGTCGGCACTTGCGCGATCCTTGGGTGTGCAGGTACACCGCACTACCGCGTACCACCCTCAGGCTAACGGCTTGTGTGAACGTTTTCACTGGTCGCTCAAGGCAGCGCTGCGTGCTGTGCTCTTGGATGGTAACTGGGTGGATCGTTTACCTTGGGTTATGCTCGGGTTGCGTTCGGCTCCTAAGGAGGACCTCGACGCTTCGCCCGCTGAGCTGGTGCTCGGTCAGCCGCTCCGCGTCCCTGGGGAATTTTTGCCTGGGAGTTCCACTCCTCGACCCTGTCCGGCCGTTTATCCTTTTTTGTTCGACAGCACTCGAGTTCCAGGCCCCGTTCACCATTGTTTTCCGCGGTCGTTCGTGCCTGCGGAGCTTATGTCGGCTCGTTTTGTTTTTGTACGGCATGATGCTCACCGCTCGCCCCTCCAACCTCCATACGATGGCCCATTTCGGGTTCTTGAGACGGGTCCTAAGGGTTTTGTGCTGGATATGGGTGGGCGTAGGGAGCGTGTCACGCTTGATAGGCTTAAACCGGTGCACAGGGTGGCAGGCGAAGTTGTGTTTCCGGCCCAGGTTCCCCGTCGGGGTCGTCCTCCTTCCAGGACCCTGGCAGTGTCTTCACGGGTTCAGCGTTCTGCTTCTCAGCCGACTTTGGACAGTGTTTCACCTACTGTTTCGGCTGAGAGATGGCGCAGCCTTTATGGCAGGCTGCTTAAGCCTCCAGTGAGACTCTAATTTTCTTTCCAGGAGTCCCTTCTGGGTGTTCGGGGGGGGGGGGGGGCTGTGTGGCGGACACACACTAGGGCCTATGCATCTCACCCAGCAGGACTGTGCGCTGGGGGCGTGGTTTACGTTCCTGGGCTTGCTAGTGCAGGGTTGTTCCTGCTGTAGTTTGGTTTTGGAGCTGAGGAATAAACAGCAAACTCGCCTTAGTCTCCTGTGTTTTTTTCCTCATCCTGCCACAGTATATTTTTAATAATCAATTGTCAACATCACCAAATTATAGTGTTGATTTTGGCCAAAGATCCCTATGGCGTTCTTTTATCCAGGCTTTTTCAGAGGTTCTGTATGGGCTCCTGGGGGTCGCAGGGCGGCCAGGGACATGCCCCGGGGCCAGGAGAACCGCCCCATGATTATTTTTTACCTTCGGACCAGAACCGGTATTTTCAACAAAATAAGGCAAACGAGATGCCTCCGCGGGTGGATGACTTTTCCGAACGGCCGGTCCCCACCTGGAGCTCACAGAGGGGAGAAATGTTTAAAATAGGCCAGATATGGGGAGGTCAGACTGGCCAGAGACCATCCCAGCCGACCCTCCCCGTAGGTCCATATGCTCTGAAATGAAAGGTGGAACCTGGCTAACCTGTGACTAGCATAACAAAGTTATGTTAGTGGGCTAGCTATCATTAAATAGATAGATAGATAGATTAGATAGATACTAGATAGATAGATGGATAGATAGATTATTTTATTTTATTATCTCTGGCCACAGACTAAGCTGGTTATGTTCATCAGGTACATTAATAATGTTATTTTTTTCGTCAGTAATACATTGATATGTTGATAATGGTAATAATCATTGTGTGGGTAAAAGTAACAGTAATAATATGTTAGCTATATTAGCTATCAATAATAGCTAGTAGCAAGCTTAGCTTGGAATAGACAGGTATTTTTGTTGATTTTGGATGGATTAAGCTGGCCATGGGTTATGCTATACTATGAAATCAATTGCCGACACTGCGCTTCTTGCTTTCTGGGTTTCGGGAAGGGAAAGAAAACTACACCCCCTCCAAACTTTTCCTGATATCTAGTATCCGATTTGCAGATCCCATGTGCACACCATTTCAGCATTTTGCTATCTGTTTGAAAGCCTGACGGACCTCCCTCCGTAGAAACCGTTGCTAAGGTAGGATTGGACAAGCACCGTTCTGGGGCGGTGAGCTGAGGATGAACCTGAGTTCAGGTTCATCCCGTTTCCACTGATCATCCTTGAGATGTTTCTACATCTTGATTGGAGTCCACCTGCAGTAAATTCAATTGATCGGACATGATTTGGAAAGGCACACACCTGTGTATATAAGGTCCCACTGTTGACAGTGCATGTCAGAGCAGAAACCAAGCAATGAAGTCAAAGGAATTGTCTGTGGACCTCTGAGACAGGATTGTATCGAGGCACAGATCTGGGAAAGGGTACAAAACAATTTCTACAGCTTTGAAGGTCCCGAAGAGCACAGTGGTCTCCATCATTCGTAAATGGAAGAAGTTTGGATCCACCAGGACTCTTCCTAGAGCTGGCCACCCAGCCAAACTGAGCAATCGGGGGAGAAGGGCCTTGGTCAGGGAGGTGACCAAGAACCCGATGGTCACTCTGACAGAGCTGTGGAGATGGGAGAACCTTCCAGAAGGACAACCATCTCTGCAGCACTCCACCAATCAGGCCTTTATGTTAGAGTGGCCAGATGGAAGCCTCTGCTCAGTAAAAGGCACATGACAGCCCACTTGGAGTTTGCCAGAAAGCACCTAAAGGACTCTCAGACCATGAGAAACAAGATTCTCTGGTCTGATGAAACCAAGATTGAACTCTTTGGCCTGAATGCCAAATGTCACGTCTGGAGGAAACCAGGCACCTTTCATCACCTTGCTAATACCATCCCTACAGTGAAGCATGGTGGTGGCAGAATCATGCTGTGGGGAAGTTTTTCAGCGGCAGGAACTGGGAGACTAGTCAGGATCGAGGGAAAGATGAATGGAGCAAAGTACAGAGAGATCCTTGATGAAAACCTGCTCCAGAGCACTCAGGACCTCAGACTGGGGCGAAGGTTTACCTTTCAACACGACAATGACCCTAAGCACACAGCCAAGACAATGAAAGAGTGGCTTCAGGACAAGTCTGTGAATGTCCTTGAGTGGCCCAGCCAGAGCCCAGACTTGAACCCCATTAAACATCTCTGGAAAGACCTGAAAATAGCTGTGCAGTGACGCTCCCCATCTAACCTTACAGAGCTCGAGAGGATCTGCAGAGAAGAATGGGAGAAATACCCCAAATATAGGTGTGCTAAACTTGTAGCTTCATACCCAAGAAGACTTGAGGCTGTAATCGCTGCCAAGGGTGCCTCAACCAAGTACTGAGTAAAGGGTGTGAATACTTATGTACATGCAATATTTCAGTTTTTTATTTTTAATAAATGTGCTAAAATTTCTAGAAAACCTTTTTCGCTTTGTCATTATGGGGTATTGTATGTAGATTGATGAGGAAAAAAAAGGAATTTAATCCATTTTGGAATAAGGCTGTAACATAACAAAATGTGGGGCAAGTGAAGGGGTGTGAATACTTTCTGGATGCACTGTATGAGTAAGTCCTCATGGTGTACTTGTATATGGCAGTCACTGTTGCCTGCATAAGCAAATGGTAAGAGTGAACAAAAAAGTTGACTATTTGGCCTACAGTGATTTGCCATGCAGAAAAAAAATAGACATCAGTTTAGGAACATTCTTGTCGGCAGGACAAAACCAAGAGATTACTGCCAAAACCTACAGTTATAAATACACGACTGTGAGCCTCCCAAAAGAGGACAGTTGTGACAAAGCTCAGAAAGAAGTCAACTACCAAAGAAAGAGCACAATTAGTTGAAAGCTAATGTTAAGAGATGGGTTTTCAGTTTACATCTGAAAAAGTCTACAGTGTCAGATTTTCTGATGTTGGCTGGGGGACTATTCAAAGAAAGAGGCGCGGTAAGGGAAGGCTCTGCAGCCTGCAGATGTGTTTTTAAGTCTAGGGACAGAGAGGAGGCCTGCACATTGAGAACGGAGTGCACGAGAAGGTATACAAGGCTGTATAAGATCTCACAAATATGAGGGGCAAGCCCATTTAGTATTTTATAGGTTAAAAGTAGCTCTTTAAAGTCAGATCTAGCATGAATGGGGAGCCACTGAAGGGAGGCTAGAATCAGTGTGATATGGTGAAGCTTTTTTGTTTTAGTTCATATTCTAGCAGCAGCATTTTTAAACCAGCTGAAGGTTTTTAGGGCTAGTGCAATCCAGGCCGGACACTGCAGTAATCTAATCTGGATGAAGCAAAAGCTGGATCAAGGGACATGGCTTGTCTAGACTCCACACTCAAAACACCCAGGTTGCTCATCATCTATGGTTGATCTCACGTAAGTTTTAATGATATTGAGTACTGAAAACCTCCTTTCTGTACTCACAGGTATGGTGACTGCTATTTTACACAATCTGAAGAGTAGATGAAGGTGAAGTCCAGCACTGTTTTTTTCCCCAGTCATCAAAACAGAGTATAGATTTCAAAGAATATTCTATTACTCCAACTTCTGCCAGTTCTGCAGTAAAGATGTTTCTTTCCTCAGTGTATTCCTACAGTTATTCAGGAGAAAATGGCAATTATGTGTGGTTACCATGGAGTTAAGGTTGTATACCTATGGAACACCTATGCGTGAATGAGAGGGAGGACAGCGGAATGGTGAGGATGCAAGGAGTAGAGGTGACGAAGGCATATGAGTTCAAATACTTGGGGTCAACTGTCCAAAGTAACGGGGAGTACAAAAGAGAGTATGGTTTCATGCCACGAAAGAGCACCACAGATGCGATGTTTGCTTTGAGAATGTTGATTGAGAAGTATAGAGAAGGCCAGAAAGAGTTGCATTGTGTCTTTGTAGATTTAGAGAAAGCTTATGACAGAGTGCCGTGAGAGGAGGTGTGGTATTGTATGAGGAAGTCAGGAGTTGCAGAGAAGTATGTAGGAGTGGTGCAGGATACGTATGAGGGAAGTGTGACAATGGTGAGGTGTGCGGTTGGAATGACAGATGGGTTCAAGGTGGAGGTGGGATTACATCAAGGATCGGCTCTGAGCCCTTTCTTGTTTGCAATGGTGATGGACAGGTTGACGGACAAGATCAGGCAGGAGTCTCCATGGACGATGATGTTCGCGGATGACATTGTGATCTGTAGCAAGAGTAGGGTGCAGGTTGAGGAGAGCCTGGAGAGGTGGAGGTATGCACTGGAGAGAAGAGGAATGAAAGTCAGTAGGAGCAAGACGGAATACCTATGCGTGAATGAGAGGGAGGACAGTGGACTGGTCAGGACGCAAGGAGTGGAGGTTACAAAGGCATTTGAGTTTAAATACTTGGGGTCAACTGTCCAAAGTAACAGGGAGTGCAGTAGAGAGGTGAAAAAGAGAGTGCAGGCAGGGTGGAGTGGGTGGAGAAGAGTGTCAGAAGTGATTTGCAACAGAAGGGTACCAGCAAGAGTTAAAGGGAAGGTTTACAAGACGGTTGTGAAACCAGCTATGTTATATGGTTTGGAGACAGTGGCATTGATAAAAAGATAGGAGGCAGAGCTGGAGGTGGCAGAGTTGAAGATGCTAAGATTTTCATTGGGAGTGACGAAGAAGGACAGGATTAGGAATGATTATATTAGAGGCACTGTTCAAGTTGGACAGTTTGGAGACAAAGCAAGAGAGGCAAGATTGAGATGGCTTGGACATGTGTGGAGGAAAGATGCTGGGTATATTGGGAGAAGGACGCTGAATATGGAGCTGCCAGGGAAGAGGAAAAGAGGACGGCCAAAGAGGAGGTTTATGGATGTGGTGAGGGAAGACATGCAGGTGGCTGGTGTGACAGAGGAAGATGCAGAAGACAGGAAGAAATGGAAAAGGATGATCCGTTGTAGCGACCCCTAACAGGAGCAGCCGAAAGTAGTAGTATGGAGTATGGATCATGGAGTTAAGGTTGTGAGCCATATCCACTTGCCTTCACTTCCACTATGACCAATAATAGTATAATATATTTAAAATGCATACTAAGCACATTTTAATGGGTAGTAATTACTAAACCTTTTTTGTGCTGTTAGTATGCAGTATATTCAATTAGTATGCAGTACGTAGCAGAGCACTTAGACACAGACATTATTCCAGAGGTCACATACTTTTTCCATTCTATGCTATTAGTTTGAGCAATACTGTATATTCAGTAAAGACAGGCAAAAGTACACATTTTTTCATGATTTTGTTAAATCACACTGTTTATCTGCTATGACCGTTAAATATCAGATCATATTTTAGATGCCATTTAAGCAGGAACGTAGGTAATTCAAACTGGTTCATGATTTTTTTTCTCACATCTATAGGCCTAAAGAGTTGAAAAAAAAATCAATAAAAATTTAGGCAATGGATAAAGAGATCAAGTAATACCACAGACTTTTTCTTTTGTTTAATTTAAGCACTCTCAGGTAGAATTTCACAGGAGCTAAAATTGACTGAACCCAAACATTTCTGTTGTAGCCTCTCCAAGTGTTAAAGACATTTCCTGCAAGTAGATTTTCCAGATCTCAGTTTGAGACAGGGTTTGCAGACTTTGGACTCTGTTCAATATGATGTACAGGTATCATTGTGGGCTGATAGTTATTAAGCACTATGTCTACCAGGCCTCATACAGGCTATGGGATCACTGCAATAGTAAACTAGACTAGAAAAGTAAGTTAATAACGGTTGTACAGCAAAAAAACAACCCAAACAAACAAACAAACAAAAACGCCTAGTCATGGCTGAAATCAAAAATAAATATTCTTATTTTCCATACCTTTCCATGACTGGAAATTTGAGTTTAATTTGTTTAGTTTATTAACCTATCAGACCTGCACAGGATTGTCCCTGTAAACATCAGTAGAGCAATTTGGATACAGATACTAAATTGCACAGAAAAAGAAAACCTGCAAATGACAATTATCAAGAGATTTACCATGCCATATAATATTTTTTCTAGCTTTACAATTCATTCCATTCACCTGTTAATAATGCCTACAAGTTATGTTTCTGAATAGTGAGGGTTTGTTTATACAACTATAAAGGGTTAATACCCTTTATAGTTTTTACATATAGTTTTTTAGCTTTTCATAATGTTTTTAACTAATGTTAAAAAAAAGTTTTGTGGCACTCCTTCAAAAGTTTCTGAAGATGTACCACATATAAGAAATATTCTCCATGTGAGCTTTACTTCATCATTAAACTTCACGAATATATTGCAAAGCAGTTTCCTTTTCCAATTTTTTTTTTTTTGTCTTGGAGACTCTTATTCCCTTCTCACACCTTTTCGACAAATACAAACACCTAAATTACAGTGATGATACGTCCCCTACCGTATAGTTGGGGTTACCAGGCTGAATCCGGAGCTCAGCCAAGATCCAAATTCCATTGGTGAGTTTGAGAGACTGGTAGAGCATGTCTTGTCCCTCCACATTTCTTTTGGCAATGGTGTAGATGTTATTGTTTTGCAGCTTTCCTGATACTGTGTCTGCATGAAAAGAGTCAAGCTCTTGTTAGCTTAATCATGAAAACAATTAGTTACTTTTCAATTATTGACCCACCACCAAAAAAACTATGAAATGTTACCACGCCTTAATATATACCACCATAGTTAAAACAAAATATATATATATATGCCACCATAGTAAAAATGGATGATCCACTGTGGTGACCCCTAACGGGAGCAGCCGAAAGTAGTAGTAATAGTAGTAGTAGTAGTAGTTAAAACAGTAATTATTTTCCCATTCTTCCACCTTAACCTGTCGTGCTTGGCATTAACAGCAGACTGAAATTTAACTGTGGTATCAAAAATTATAATCCTGGAGATAATTTTTTGGTTTAATTTAGTGAAACCCGTGACAATACTGGGAACTGCACTGGTAATATTGGTGTTGGACCACTCCAAATCCCATTTGAAGTAAACAGTTAAAATCTTGCACAGTTGTTCCCCTAGATGCAGAGAATGCTTTTTGATCACACTGACTGAGGTTGCTTGTGGACAATTCTAAAACAATTCTACTTTGGATCATGTTTAAAATGTATAGTTAAGTAAATATTGTTAAAACACCCAACAGGATCCTAGCAGACATGGACAAACAGGCCATCCTGACACATAAACTTTCCCATTGTACCATTCCAAACAAATGGACTGCCCTGTTTTGCCAGGTCTCTTAGTTCTTTCCCTTGAACCACTTGAACAGGTCATTCGACAACATCCCTTCATTACTTCCATTAATAATAAAACAACTGATGGACGCGTCATCACCTTGTCCATCCATCCATTATCCAAGCCGCTTATCCTGCTCTCAGAGTTGCGGGGATGCTGGAGCCTATCCCAGCAGTCATTGGGCGGCAGGCAGGGAGTCACCCTGGACAGGCCGCCAGGCCATCACATAGGGCCGACACACACACACACACACACACACACACACACACACACACACACACACACACACACACACATTCACACCTAGGGACAATTTAGTATGGCCGATTCACCTGACCTACATGTCTTTGGACTGTGGAAGGAAACCGGAGCACCCAGAGGAAACCCATGCAGACACGAGGAGAACTTGCAAATGCCACCCAGAGGACAACCCAGGATGCCCCCCAAGGTTGGACTACCCTAGGGCTTGAACCCAGGACCTTCTTGCTGTGAGGTGACCATGCTAACCACTGCGCCACTGTGCAGTGGTTGCAAGTCACATTGTATTTGAGTAAAGTTATTGAGATTAACCAGCTAGCTGCAAGTTATTTGTACATGCTTGTCAAGAGAGATCACAACCACAGCTCTGGATTCTTCCTGCAGAAACGTTCTTTTTAAGAATAATGACGCACTAGGACACATAGGGTGGAAAACTAGTGTTACACTGGGCTCAAATAAGATATGGTGTCCCTCTAATTGTCAAAGAGAATTTTAACTCATGCTTGCTGAATATCCAAAAGATCCAGTTGGTTGTCACTAAATGTCAGCCTGCATGGTTGTGCATTTCTTATCAAAATGAATATGATGTCATGCAGTAACTGTCTTGTCTCAACTTTCTTTCCTCATACATCAACTTCAACATCTAGATCAAGCTTGTAGGTATTTTAAATGGAACACAAACTGACCCCATATAGCCCTTGACAGAAGTCATGGAGACATAGGCTTACCTAATTTTGAATTCTATTACAGGGCTTTTCAGTTAAGATCAATCAAACACTTGCTTGACCCTCTCTTCTGTACCATTGAGTAAGCTACATGATGGTATTACATTCCCAATCCAAATTCAAGACCTCATGTTTTCAAGAATTAACCATAGATTAAATTGACTACACTGGGTCAAAATTATTAACAACTATTTGAACTTATGACAGAATAATAATACGTTTCATTCTGTCACATGACCTTTTTGTCTTTACTTCATGGGCAAAATGGCATTACTGTTTTGGTTGACAACTACAATTTACATGGCCTACTTTCAAGACCTTAAGGACCCCCATTCTATCTCTGCTTCCTCTTTTCCTTTTTACCTACAACACTGCCTCCATTACAATGTTTTAAAACTGATTAAAAGAGCAATGTTTTACTCTTAATCAGCATCAAATATAATCTTCATACATACACAGAGAGACAACTGGACAATGATTTGGTATTGTGGCAAAGATTCATCAATGAAATAACTCTATGAAAAAGTTATCTATCCTTCAATGTATCTATTACAATTCAGCAGTGGCGTTTTTTCCCCTTTTCCTCTCCCTACTTGTATCCAGCCATTTACCCCAGCTCTTCCGAGCCATCCTGGTCACTGCTCCATCCCCTCTGCTGATCTGGGGAGGGCTGCAGACTACCACATGCCTCCTCAGATACACGTGGAGTCACCAGCCGCTTCTTTTCACCTGACAGTGAGGAGTTTCACCAGGGGGAAGTAGCATGTGGGAGGGTCATGCTATTCCCCCCAGTTCCCCCTCCCCCCTGAACAGGCGCCCCGACCAACCAGAGGAGGCGCTAGTGCAGCGACCAGGACACATACCCACATCCGGCTTCCCACCCACAGACACAGCCAATTGTGTCTATAGGGACACCCGACCAAAGCAGTGGCAGTTTTTGGCATAAGCACGTTTTAGCATAAGTGCGTTCCAGCATTATTTTCTTGTCTTCCCAGTGAATGTTTTGACCATTGCCTGTTTTTTGTGACTCTGCCTTTTGCCTGCCATTTTTGATACCTCTGCCTGAACTGATTGATTCCCGTGTACTGACCTTTTTGCCTGATTAAACTAATGGAAGCTTTTACTATCTGTGTCAGTCTGTTTTGTGGGTCCTTCGTCACTGCGAGCCTGATACCCTCCTTCTCTTTTCTCTCTGACCGTCTCTCTCTCTCTCTGTCCATCTCTCTCTCTCTCTCTCTCTCTCTCTCTCTCTCTCTCTCTCTCTCTCTAAACAAGTGTAAACTAAACAATCGTGTTGACAAACCTTGGTGAAGTCATCTGGGATTGGGAGATGATGTCAAACCTGCTGGGAGGGGTTTATACAAACCACCCATAACAAAACAGGTAGCTGACTTACAGTGGAGAATTGTACATGGGATAGTAGCAGTTAATGCTTTTCTTCCATTATTAGTCAAGGTGTGAGTGATAAATGTCTTTTTTATTTGGTCCTTAAAAAAAAACTGTTTTCCACTGTTACCTAGAGTGTGTGCGCCCGGTACCACTGTTCATGTTGTTGGAGAGTTTATTCAGTAACATAGGGGAGGTTTTCTCCAAGCACATGTCCATTCTGGGGTTTAAATATAAACAAACTGTAAACGAAAAATGTCAACTAATGAATTTTATCTTGGGACAAGCAAAAATGGCTATTTATGTAAGCAGAAAGAGGAAGATCGATGACTCAGTAGACACTGATGTAAAATTACTATTTACTAGGATGGTGAAAGCCAGGATGATGACTGATTTTAAATATTACAGAGAAATAAAAGATATCAAGCAATTCAGTGTTATTTGGGCTCATGGGGATGTGTTGTGCTCGGTACAAGACAACCAACTTGTTTTTTTTCTGGGGAGTTGATGTGATTTCTTTCTTTCTTAAGTATTTATTTATTTGTTTGTGTTTTGATGAAAATGGTTGTATCTTTTTAAATAAAAATGTTGTAATTTTTTAAAATAAAAGTTATTTTTAAAAATTTAAATTTAGAAAGACAGACAGACAGACAGACTGTCTGTCTGTCTTTCTAAATTCGCATAGAAAACCTCTTCTCCAACCTCCCCAATGTGCGTCTCACAATGGCAACTTGGCAGTTGGTTATCAAACGGCCTGAAAGTTCATTTTCAAAACTCTGCATCCGTATCTCAAAAACGATACATCGCACAGCTTAGATCTTTACATCATTAGTGTCACAATCGGTGAACATTTTGATGTATTGTGTGTTAGAATAGAGTAACAACTGAGGACATGAAAGTGATGTAAATGTGTCGAAAAGAACAAAAATCTAATCTTTTCGCTCTCAGTTAATATGGAAGTGAATATGGCAGCTGGTTAGTGCTCCTGTTGCTTTGAGGCTCATGGAGCCTAAAGTGTAAGTCCACTTCCTTCTGTACTTACATATTTGTGACCAGCACAAATGTTTCTACATTTTAGTATATAATTATGTATGTGGAGTGAAAATTGTGGGAGTGAGAGCAAGTTTAAAAGATTTTTAGACAATTTTACAGCTCCTCTCCACTCTATGCTGAGTTGTGGATGGGTTGGTAGTTATGTGTAAACAGTGCATAAAGGAGGGGGCTCTGCACACAACCATGTGGGACGCCGGTGGTCAGAATGAGGGTGGAGGATGTGTGCTGCTTGAATTTGCTGTTCATCCATGGTTTCTCATTTGGGTACACTCGGATCCTTTTGCTAACAGTGACATTGTCAGTGCAGTCGTTAATGTATGACAATACAGATGAAGTGTACCCCTCCAAGTCCGTCTGATGGGCAAATATTATTGTATAAACTATATATATTGTAAGATGGTAACATCTTACAATAACTCTGATCTTGAACATAGGAGACTGCAGTTGGTTGGTAAGGGATTTAAAACTTGTTTGGAGTTTGATTCGGATTTAGGCCATTATCTGGCTTTGTTAGGCTTAGCACTTGCTAGTTTCACTCTCTGAGCTTCAATAGGTGGCTCAGCTGAAGCGGGCTGCACCCTCTCTTGCTTCCTTTGTTCGGGTGAGCTCTTGCTAGTTTCACTTTTTGAGCTTCAACAGGTGGGGCAGCTGACGCGGGTCACGCCCTCTATTGCTTCCTTTGTTGTGAAAGATGGGGGCGGGATTTTCACTAAAAGCTTATAAGACAGATTGAACTAAACCCTGCAGAACAACCTCTGATCTTGAACACAGGGTATTGCAGTCGATTGGTAAGTGATTTGAAACTTGTTGAGATTTGATTCGGATTTAGGCCATCATCTGGCTTTGTTGGCCTGAGTACTTGCTAGTTTCACTCTTTGAGCTTCATACCCATGTAAACTGGGAATTGAAGCTCACTACCCATGTCAGCTTATACTACCCATGTAAGCTGACATGGGTAGTGCCCGCTATTGCTCCTTTTGTTGGGCTGAGCACTTGCTGGTTTGACTCTCTGAGCTTCAATAGGTGGGTCAGCTGAAGCAGGTTGCACGCTCTATTGTTTCATTTGTTGTGAAAATCAGACAGTGGGCGGGATTTTCACCAAAAGCTTATGAGAGACTGTACTAAACCCAGCAGAACAAGCTCCGATCTTCAACATGGGAAATTGCAGTTGGTTTGTAAGTGATTTAAAACTTGTTTTGAGTTTGATTTGAATTTAGGCCATTATCAGGCTTTGTTGGGCTGAGCACTTGATAATTTAACTCTATGAGCTTCAATAGGTGGGTTAGTTGATGCAGGCCGCACCCTCTATTGTTGCGGTGTGTTGGTAAGTAATTTGAAACTTGTTATGAGTTTTGATTCGGATTTAGGACTTTATCTGGCTTTGTTGGGCTGAGCACTTGCAAGTTTCACAGGTTAGGGTGATGAAGGATGGAGATGGAAATATGCTGACAAGTGAGACGAGTGTGTTGAAAAGGTGGAAGGAGTACTTTGAGGGGCTGATGAATGAAGAAAATGAGAGAGAGAGAGAAGGTTGGATGATGTGGGGATAGTGAATCAGGAAGTGCAGTGGATTAGTAAGGAGGAAGTGAGGGCAGCTATGAAGAAGATGAAGAGTGGAAAGGTGGTTGGCCCAGATGACATACTTATGACATACCTGTGATGTTTAGGAGAGATGGCAGTGTAGTTTTTAAGTAGATTGTTTAGCACACAGGAAAGTGAGAGGATGACTAAGGAGTAGAGAAGAAGTGTACTAGTACTGATTTTAAAGAATAAGGGTGATGTGCAGAGTTGTAGTAACTACAGAGGTATAAAGTGGATCAGCCACAGCAGGAAGTTATGGGAAAGATTAATGGAAGCTAGGCTATGAAGATATTGGAGGTATGCTCTGGAGAGAAGAGGAACGAAAGTCAGTAGGAGCAAGATGGAATACATATGCGTGAATGAGAGGGGGGACAGTGGAATGGTGAGGATGCAAGGAGTAGAGGTGATGGAGGCGTATGAGTTTAAATACTTAGGGTCAACTGTCCAAAGTAACCACATACCAAAGAGAGGTGAAGAAGAGAGTGCAGGCAGGGTGGAGTGGGTTGAGAAGGGTGTCAAGAGTGATTTGCGACAAAGGGGTACCAGCAAGAGTTAAAGGGAATATTTAAAGGGACGGTAGTGAGGCCAGCTATGTTATATGGTTTGGAGACAGTGGTACTGACGAAAAGACAGGAGGCGGAGCTGGATGTGGCAGAGTTGAAGATGCTAAGATTTTCATTGGGAGTGACAAGGAAAGACAGGATTAGGAATGATTATATTAGAGGGACAGCTCAGGTTGGATGGTTTGGAGACAAAGCAAGAGAGGCACAATTGAGTTGGCTTGGACATGTGTGGAGGAGGGATGCTGGGTATATTGGGAGAAGGATGCTGAATATGGAGCTGCCAGGGAAGAGGAAAAGAGGAAGACCAAAGAGGAGGTTTATGGATGTGGTGAGAGAGAACATGCAGGTGGCTGGCGTAACAGAGGAAGATGCAGAGGGCAGGAAGAGATGGAAATGGATGATCCACTGTGGCGACCCCCTCTAATGTGAAGCCGAAGGAAGGAGAAAAAGAAGTTTTAGTCTGAGGCCAAGAAAGTGCTATTAGAAGGAAGCTCAAAGATGACTGACTATAAGACTTAAATTCGACCTACTTACATCGAAGAAATGAACATAAATAATCATGATTTCTAGTCTGTGCAAATTCAATGAAATAACATGACATTAATAAATTAAAAGAAAAAGTTATTTTTCAGCTTGTTGTGCTAAACTTGTGGTTATATATTTGCCTCTTTAATGTACTATGCTTACTGAAAACTTTGATCATTATTCTATAGAAAACTATTACTTGAAGGACTGCATAGGAACATGACTGAAGCCAGCAACCTCCCCTTTTACTTGTCAAACGCAATTTGAGACATGATCATCTCAAAAAACTGTGAGCACGCCTAATATCATTGATCTTGAAGAGTAAACAATTATGACAAACAAAGTTACTGGTAAGTGCTTCGTTCATTTTATACTTAAAAATATATGAGAAATGTATTACTCTAAACATGTAACATAGCAGTCTTATATATAGAGAGAACAATTTCTATACAACATGACATGACATACCTGCATTGAGGTGGCAGTCCTTTATCTGGTACTGCAGCTCATTCTCATTAGGGATGTCTTTCCAGGTAGCAAGGAACACCTGCCGCTCTGTGGCCGACAATTAAATATGCAGTATTAAAACCAAACAATTTTTTTCCCACTGAGATCCCCCCCCTTCTTCTCTCCAATTGTAGCCGGCCAATTACCCCACTCTTCTGAGCTGTCCTGGTCGCTGCTCCACCCCCTCTGCCGATTCCGGGAGGGCTGCAGACTACCACATGCCTCCTCAGATACACGTGGAGTTGCCAGCCATTTCTTTTCACCTGACGGTGAGGAGTTTCGCCAGGGGAATGTAGCACGTGGGAGGATCACGCTATTCCCCCTGGTTCCCCCTCCCCCCTGAACAGGCGCTCTGACTGACCAGAGGAGGCACTAGTGCAGCGACCAGGACAAACACCCACATCCAGCTTCCCACCTGCAGACATGGCCAATTGTGTCTTGTAGGGATGCCCGACCAAGCCGGAGGTAACACAGGGATTCGAACCAGTGACTACTGCGTTGGTAGGCAACGGAATAGGCCGCCATGTCACATGGATGCCCCAAACCATACAATTCTTACTCAAGATGAAATACGATTCTGGATTTAGAAAAAAAGGAACTTCAGATGTCTTCTGGTGATTGACAAGGCTGGGTAATAAAACTTGTACAAAAAACTTAGCAAACTACCTAAGTACAAATCAAATACAGAAAGCACAATACTCAACACTATATTTGCTCACCAACAACCACCACTATAAAGGCAGACACCAACAGCAGGGCAGTCGTATTGGGATAACGATAAATTACCCTAGTCGGCGAGGCATATGAGATTTGTCAGTGATGTTAAGAGCACTGTGGGACAATATGTAATGATTTTCTCAGAGTTGACAAATTGTACCATACCCATTTTTCCTTCCTCAACAAAGAATATGTTGAGAGGGATCAGCCCGCTAAAGTAGAAGACATCTATGTTGTTCTTCACAGCCACCTGTGTGTGTAAAAATACAAAATACAAAACAATATATGGATTTGATATTGTCACAAGGCTGTTGCCTCAATGTTCCCTGCCTTACGGCTACAGGCAAATGATGCATTGTGGTTTTAAGTACTATCATTTTACGCAGTACCTCCTGTGTAGTTTCCGATAATATGAAGTAATCATTTCACACCCTCTTCTACATTTGGTGCAGAGGCCAAATCATTATTTCATACCTTCAGCACTAGTTTCCTAACAGGTAAAACTGAACCTACACCACACTGTGGTTGTGGATTCAGAAGCAGAGTCTTTCCTTTCACTAAAACCCTAGCAGTGGCTTGTGGAAACGTGTATGCAGGCATACTGAACAAGAGTCTGAGATGCTACCAATTTTCAAGAATCATTTTCATTTATGAAATAGCAGATACTGGCTGATTAAAAACCTGTGTAAAAGGTTAAGGATACCTGGTAACACTTTATAATGACTACACAAATGAAGCATTAGTTAATTATTAGTAACTACTCAATTCATCATTTGTAAAGCATCTGTAAAGCAAGACATGCACCAGTGGTTAGTGAGTGTGTTAATAGATGTTTATAAATACTTATTAATACTGCAATTCATGATTAATTCAGGTAGTTCTTAGTTGTTAGTTAAGCATTTTGTATGAACTCATCTAAAGTGAGGACTATCTATGCCTTACAAAGCATTTACACGAGACTGAAAGGCCAGCAGTACCTTGAGAGTCACAAAAGTCTAAAGGATCATAAGATCCTTTAGAAAGTGTAAATACATGATTAACAAACTATTTAGATGTAGCTTTGTGCATGAATTGCAGTATTAACAAGTATTTATAAAACATCTATTAACACACTAACCATTGGTGTATGTCTTACTTTACAACTGCTTTACAAACACTACACATGATGAATTCAGTAGTTACTGATACTTAACTAATGCTTCATTTGTGTAGTGTTAAAGTGTTACCAGATACCCTCTAGTCCTGATACAGTAGCCTTTGCGAGTCTGGTCAGTTGTTGCTTCTACCAAAAGGTCCTTGCGCTACTCTATAGAGATTTTACCCTACAAAAGTTGGAGGGATCTGGAATGTTTCACTGCGATGTTATGCACTATTACTTCTATGCACAAATAAACAAACATCATTAAGCACAAAAACAGCCAACATTTCTATTGTAATTCTCACTGTAACGAAATCAAAGAATAAAGAAGGGATATACTTGTTTTTAACAAAGCCTGAAAGTTTATTTTTGCAAAGGAGATGTAACTTGCATGCCACCATGGACAAGTGAAGACATATGGAGACCTGGTTGGCTAAGTAAGATAAAATTTGACAGTTTCCCAGAATGGGCCTTTACGATTTTTGTAAGGTAAAAGCTTTATAAAGCAGCACAAGATACCCCCCCCCCTTTTCTCCCCAATTGTACCCGGCCAATTAATTACCCCGCTCTTCCGAGCCGTCCCGGTTGCTGCTCCACCCCCTCTGCCGATCCCGGAAGGGCTGCAGACTACCACATGCCTCCTCCGATACATGAGGAGTCACCAGCTGCTTCTTTTCACCTGAGATTGAGGCGTTTCACCAGGGGGACGTAGCATGTGGGAGGATCACGCTATTCCCCTAGTTCCCCCTCTCCCCAAAACAGGCGCCCCGGTTGACCAGAGAAGGCGCAAGAGCAGCGACCAGGACACATACCCACATCCAGCTTCCCACCTGCAGACATGGCCAATTGTGTCTGTAGGGACACCTAACCAAGCCGGCGGTAACACGGAGATTCGACCTGGCGATCCCTGTGTTGGTAGGCAACAGAATAGACGGCTACGCTACCCAGATGCCCCAGGGCAAGACCTTTTGATAGAGGCAAGAGCCAACAGAATCAGACTCCCAAAGGGTCCTGTATTAGAGCTAAATCTAGTCCTGTCCTTGAATGACATACGATGTGGTGTGCAGATTGTTAACCTGACTTGCACTGCGTTTCAAGTGTGACATATATAATTGCCCCTGGTGACCTTGTGCTTCTTTACCTGCAAGTTATTGAGTGGGTCCATTTTCATGACTGGCCCAATGGTGTTGAGAGGGAGGGAGACGTCAATGCTCTGGCTTGGCATCAGTGCAGTGTGAATGGGCAGAGGGCTGGTGGGGATTACACCAAAACTAGATGCACAAAAGTTGAAAAATCAGTCACTGATGGTTTTAAGTAAGTACAGCTGTCCTGAATGAAAAAAGAAAACCACGATACTTAAATATGGGTGGAAGAATTTTCTCTGGCCAAAAAATAGAAAAGCCACCTCCATGTATGATAGACTTGTTACCTAATTTGTAGAATGGTACATGTTAACAAGGGTTAAGTATTGAGAACCAGTTCTGCTTTTCAACGCTACTTGTCAAATTCTGAAATCATATTTTCAGTTGCTTTCACAAGACAAATGAAATACATTGAGCACTGAAAGAAGTTTAAAAAAAAAGTTTTACTCAACTTCCAGGACCTAATGTTCTAATCAATGGTTTTGTCTACTGTTCCAACTTAACGTTTCAGACCCCTTCACAACTTGATTCCTCAAAAGTGATGAGCAGGGGCAGAGCAACTAATCCATACTAACGTGTAAATAAGTGTAATAAAATGATGAACAATAAAAGGATGTTTGTAAAGTTAATATGCTAATAGTTCTCCTAGAGTGCCACCTTGTTGTGGTGGAGAAGCTTGCGTATACCAATGATCGCAAGAGCTATGCCGTCCAGAGATTGGCTCCTGGTAGGGTCACTCAAGGTGGATAAGTCAAGGGGGAGGTTCCAGAAGAAGTGCAATCCAAAAAAGACCTCAACGGCAGAACTGGTGGAAGATGTCTTCAGGTCACAATGCCAGTGGAGGCGGATGAAGGCTGCAACAGAGGGTGGTCCCCAATCATCTTGGTTCTCCATGCCATTGAACTCTGGCCACCCCCTGCTAAGGACCATGTGGTGGCTGCAAGCGCATCAGCCTCTCCATGTAAACACCTTTCACGTGCAGGCATCCTCCCACAAGGATCAACCCATAAACATCCTGGGTCAAAGCCCTGTGGCATTCAGGAAGAGGTGACGGGGGCAGGACAGTGAAGTCTGGCAGCCCCTAGCTACAACCTGGCACACAGGAGACGGGTGTATGATCAGTTGCTAAAACCATGGGACTAAGGCAGAGGGGCTTTTCTGCTGCTGAACCCATGACTAAGAGAAGTCCAGGATGTGGATGCCATCAGGAAGATGAAAATTGACAAGGCTGCTTGTTAAGGTTAGTTAATTTATTCAACTACACTAGTGTAAACCGTTTCTTTAAATATGTAGACTAGTTTTTAGTTAGTATTTTTGGTGTCCTATTGCATATAAATGCCTGATTAAACAGTTCTTGTATATAAATATTTTATCACTGTGGTGTCTAACTTCTGTAAAGAATTAAGTCAGTTTGTCATTTGCTTCATCACTCTGTCTGTAACCCCTTCTCTCCCATGTAACATTATTTCAGATATATACAGATAGGTATTCAAATAAAAATGCCTTCTTCAAGTTCTAGCTACTTTCCTTGCAGAAGAGTTTGCAATGTTGGTTATACTGTGTGTGATTCTCCCGTGCGTTACGTCCTCCTGGCAAAACTTCTCACTGTCATGTGAAAAGAAGTGGCTGGCGACTCCACATGTATCGGAGGAGGCATGTGGTAGTCTGCCCAGATCGGCAGAGGGGGTGGAGCAGTGACTGGGATGGCTTCGAAGAGTGGGTTAACTAGCCAAATACAATTGGGAGAAAAGGACCCCCCCCCCAAAAAAAAAGAACTGGCTGCTCTGTAAGCAGTTTGTTCCAGGGCAGAAAAGTGTGGCGCATAAACCATTTGTCAACCCAACAAAGATATTTCTGCCTCCTCTTCATGTAAAACTCGGATTGATGAACATTTTTGTGAAAGCAATGAACAAAGAAGGTGATGGATTTTACTATTTGAGACAGATGTTTCAAAGAATAACCGATGCCAAGATTAAGGAAGGCATTTTTGTTGGTCCACATATCAGACAGGTCATCAATAACAGGGAGTTAGAAGATATACTAGTGGGGCCAGAGAAAATAGCATGGAAGGCATTTAAGGATGTTGTTGAGAATGTTCTTGGCACCTACGGAGCACCAAACTACACTGAGCTCCTTGACAACATGCTTAAAGCATACAAAACCATGAAGTGCAAAATGTAATTGAAAATTCATTTTCTGCAACACACTTGGACTTCTTCCCTACTGATCTTGGTGCAGTCAGTGACGAACATGGTGAAAGGTTTCACCAGGACATTGCGACCATGGAAAAGAGGTATCAGGGCAACTGCATTCCATCAATGCTGGCTGACTATTGTTGGACACTGACACGAGAGGCACCAGACGCTGAGTACAAATGAAAATCAGCTGCAAAAAATGTTAAGCTCAGTTGAACTATGTGATTAAACATGTTAAATTCAATAAAAGTTATTTTAATGTTTCTCCAAATTCCTACGTAACACAGCACATGTTCAGCTTGACATTGTCTATCATAATCTCTCTTTTTTTTCAGGAAGCAAAACGTTTGAAAAACTTTGTTCTTCAGTGTAACAGCTGTCATATGTTGTTGTTATGACTCAACAAGGGTTATTGGGTGTCTTGGTGTTAAAGCTGACCATGCAGACAGCTGTGCTTCAAGCAGCCATCCAAGGTTGATGGGTGGGTGCTCCCTTGTATGGATGCTGTGTTTGATTTCATCCCAAAGGTGCTCATGTTCAGGGGATTATGGTGGCTAAGTCATTAATGTCATTTATTCATTCATTCATTCATCTTCAGCTACTTCTCCGGGGTCAGGTCACAGTGGCAGCAAGTTAAGTAGGGCACTCCACACATCCCTCTCCCCAGCAACACCCTCCAGCTCCTCCTGGGGGATCAGGCATTCCCTGGCCAGATTGGACATGTAGTCCCTCCAGCGAGTTCTGGGTCTACCCCGGGGTCTCCTCCCAATTGGTCGTGCCCGGTAAACCCCCAAAGGAAGGCGCCCAGGGAGCATCCTAATCAAATGCCTGAACCACCTCAACTGGCTCCTTTCAATGCAAAGGAACAGCGGCTCTACTCTGAGCTCCCTCCGGATGTCCGAGTTCCTCACCCTATCTCTAAGGCTGAGCCCAGACACCCTACGGACGACAATCACTTCAGCCACTTGTATCTGCAATCTCACCCTTTCGGTCACTACCCAAAGTTCATCAGCATAGGTGAGGGCTGGAATGAAGATTGACTGGTAAATTGAGAGCTTTGCCTTCTAGCTCAGCTCCCTCTTCACCACAATGGTCCAGTACAACGTCCACATTACTGCTGATGCTACACCAATCTGCCTGTCAGTCTCCCGCTTCATCCTACCCTCACTCGTGAACAAGACCCTGAGAAACTTGAACTCCTTCACTTGAGGCAACAACTCATCCACAACTCTGTGAGAACAAACTCTCTCTCCTCTGTCCTGATACTCCTGGACCTGTCAGCTGTGTTCGACACAGTGAACCACTAGATCCTCCTCTCTACCCTCGAGAGGCTGGGTGTCACAGGCTCTGCACTCTCAATGTTTGCATCCTATCTGACGGGTCGCTCCTACCAGGTGACATGGAGGGGATCTGTGTCGGAGCCTCACAGACTGACAACAGGCATTCCACAGGGATCGGTTCTGGGTCCTCTCCTTTTCTCCCTGTACACGACATCCCTGGGTTCTGTTATTCGCTCACATGACCTCTCTTACCATTATTATGCCAATGGCACCCAGCTCATCTTGTCCTTTCCTCCCTCTGACACACAAGTAGAGACACGCTTTGGTGAGTGCTTGACTGACATCTCAGAATGGATGGCAAGACACCACCTGAAGCTCAATCTGGACAAGACAGAGCTGATGTTCCTCCCGGGGAAAGGCTGCCCGCTCCGAGACCTGGCCATCACCATTGACAACACCGGGTGATGCCAACTCGGACTGCGAGGAATCTGGGTGTGATAATGGACGACCAACTGTTGTTTGCTGCAAACGCTGCATCGGTTGCTCGCTCCTGTAGATTTCTCTATAACATCACGAGGATTTGCCCATTCCTCACCGACGAGACAGCACAGGTGTTCATCCAGGCTCTGGTCATCCCCCGGCTGGACTACGGCAATTCCCTCCTTGCTGGCGCCCCGGCGTCGGCCATCAGACCTCTGGAGCTTGTTCAGAAAGCTGCAGCTCGTCTGGTGTTCAACTGCCCTAAGTTCTCCCACACAACTCCCCTTCTCATGTCCCTACACTGGCTCCCAGTAGCTGCTTGCATCCAGTTTAAGACTCTGGTGCTAGCTTACAGGGCAGTGAAAGGAACAGCTCCTTCCTATCTCCAGGCCAAGGTCAAGCCCTACACCCCCGCCCAACCACTTCGCTCTGCTGCCTCAGGAAGCCTAGTTGCCCCGTCGCTCAGAGGCCCCTGCTGCCAATTGACCCAGTCACGGCTCTTTTCTGTCTTGGCCCCACAGTGGTGGAATGAACTCCCCACTGATGTCAAGACAGCGGAGTCGCTGCCCATCTTTTGGCGCAGGTTGAAAACTCACCTCTTCAATAACTACTACCCTGTTACTTGTTCTTAGCACTTATTGTATTCACTCATTTAAAAAAAAAAAAATTCTTTCTTGCGCTTTTACTTTAGCACTGGTTTTGCTCTTAGATGCTTGTTTAGATGCATTTATAACCTTTGATGACTAGTAGTTCTCCTGATTTCCTACGTTAAATGCACTTATTGTACACTCACTGGCCACTTTATTAGGTACACCTTGCTAGTACCGGGTTGGACCCCCTTTTGCCTTCAGAACTGCCTTAATCCTTCATGGCATAGATTCAACAAGGTACTGGAAACATTCCTCAGAGAGTTTGGTCCATATTGACATGATAGCATCACGCAGTTGCTGCAGATTTGTCGGCTGCACATCCATGATGCGAATCTCCTGGTCCACCACATCCCAAAGGTGCTCTATTGGATTGAGATCTGGTGACTGTGGAGGCCATTTGAGTACAGTGAACTCATTGTCATGTTCGTGAAACCAGTCTGACATGATTCGAGCTTTATGACATGGCGCGTTATCCTGCTGGAAGTAGCCATCAGAAGATGGGAACACTGTGGTCATAAAGGGATGGACATGGTCAGCAACAATACTCAGGTAGGCTGTGGCGTTGACACGATGCTCCATTGGTACTAAGGGGCCCAAAGTGTGCCAAGAAAATATCCCCCACACCATTACACCACCACCACCAGCCTGAACCATTGATACAAGGCAGGATGGATCCATGCTTTCATGTTGTTGACGCCAAATTCTGACCCTACCATCTGAACGTCGCAGCAGAAATCGAGACTCATCAGACCAGGCAACGTTTTTCCAATCTTCTATTGTCCAATTTTGGTGAGCCTGTGCGAATTGTAGCCTCAGTTTCCTGTTCTTAGCTGACAGGAGTGGCACCCGGTGTGGTCTTCTGCTGCTGTAGCCCATCTGCCTCAAGGTTCGACGTGTTGTGCGTTCAGAGATGCTCTTCTGCATACCTCGGTTGTAATGAGTGGTTATTTGAGTTACTGTTGCCTTTCTATCAGCTCGAACCAGTCTGGCCATTCTCCTCTGACCTCTGGCATCAACAAGGCATTTTCGCCCACAGAACTGCCGCTCACTGGATATTTTCTCTTTTTCGGACCATTCTCTGTAAACCCTAGAGATGGTTGTGCGTGAAAATCCCAGTAGATCAGCAGTTCCTGAAATACTCAGACCAGCCCGTCTGGCACCAACAACCAATGCCACGTTCAAAGTCACTTAAATCACCTTTCTTCCTCATTCTGATGCTCGGTTTGAACTGCAGCAGATCGTCTTGACCATGTCTACATGCATAAATGCATTGAGTTGCTGCCATGTGATTGGCTGATTAGAAATTTGCGTTAACGAGCAGTTGGACAGGTGTGCCTAATAAAGTGGCTGGTGAGTGTAGAATATCAAAATGCTGTTTCTCTCAGAAAAACAAGACAACAAGTGTTTAAAAATACAAAAAGAAAAGAAAAAAGTACCAAGAATTTAAATGTAAGTAAAGCTGGGGATCGGGGGGGGCAATAACAATGAACAGATCAAGAACAAAAATTAATGATAACAACATAATGCAAAAAGTAACACAACGATGTGGAAGTAAAACTTCACCTACAGGATGAGTAAGAAGCAGCAGTTTTGGAGTAGTATTTTGTACAAAGTGGGTGATGCTGAGTGTAGGTGTGTGTGCGTATATGTTTGTATAAGGCTGGTGCTGTTGGACATGTAGGGGGTGGAATGGGCAAATTACAGCCCAGACTTTTTGGAGGCAGAGGGGAAAGAGTTCAGCATCCTGACAGCCTGATGGATGTAGCTGTTACCCAGTCTTGTAAGCTCAGAGGCTCCGGTATCTTCTTCCAATGGGAGGGGTCACTCGCAATGTGGGTTGCTTTGTGGGATATGCGGGTGTTGTAAATGTCCAGGAGGGAGGGCAGTGAGGCACCAGTGATCTTCCCAGCTGCGTTCACTGTGCACTGAAGGGTCTTTCAGTTGGAGGCAGTACAGCTCCCAAACCAAACAGTGATGCAGCTGGTCAGAATGTTCTCAATGATGCCTTGGTGGAAGTAGCACATGATGGGCGCTGGGGCTCTTGCTCTCTTTAGCTTCCGGAGGATGTAGAGATGCTGCAGGGCTTTCTTGGCCAGTGATGCAGTGTTGTTAGTTGTTGTTAGGAGAGGTCCTCAGTGATGTACACACCCAGAAATTTGGTTTTGCTCACCTGTTCCACAGCAGTACCATTGATGGTCAGCAGGGGGTGTTAAGTGTGGGCTCTCCGGAGGTCAATAACAATCTCCCTTGTTTTCTCTACGTTTGGGGAAAAACTGTTATCTTTGCACCATATGGCCATTTGCTTCACCTCATTCCTGTAGTATGTTTTGAAACTGTTGCTGATGAGACCCACCACAGTTGTTTCATCAGCCAATTTGACAAAGTGGTTGGAACTGTAATTTGGTGCAGAGTCATGAGTCAGCAGGGTGAAGCTTTAAGCTTCTCACAGCTTTAAGTTTCTCATAGCAAAAACCTCCTCCTCTCTCAAATGGGATGAAGACTCGATCTGCATCATCAACAAAACCAAAGATTCTTTTTCCTGCACCAGATCAAAAAGTTTGGGTTGTCTAGAAAGGGGATGCTGCAGTTCTACAGTGCTGCAATAGAAAGTGTTCTCACCTTTTCCATATCTGTGTGCTATGGCAACTCCACAGCTCAGCAGAGGAAGCAGCTGGACAGAATGGTTTGCTCCGTTTCAAAAATCATCACCTGCAAACTCATCCCCATCTCTGACATCTTCGAGACCCACGTTCAGTGTAACGGTCTAAAAATACTACAGGACGCCACACACCCTGCCAACCCCCTCAAAAAGGCCCATAACGGTGTTTAACAGCAGAGAAAAGACTCTAAATGATATTTTTTTCAACCTGAAATATGATGACTTCCTAGAGTAACTGCAACATTAGAAAAAGTGAAACACTGTTTTTTGTTTGTTTTTTTTTATTTTCATGAAAGCTGTACACCACTAGGGTACTACGATTGTCTTAGGGTCATGTTTGGGTCATATTTGACCCTATAAAAACGAGCGGTGTCCACTGATTAAATGCAGTCTTTCTGCACTGTGAAGAGGGAAAACCCAGATAGTCACAGAGTTTGTGATGAATGACAGGTTGTTTCTTTGTGCAAAATAGATTTGAGGTTTAAAATTAAATTAAGTTGCTTTAATTTAGAGGTTTAATGAAGGCGGGTCATAAATGACCCTTAAGACAAGGGCAGTATACAGAACGTGTGGACAACACATTAAGTCCTGTAAGTTTTGAGGTTGAGCCTCCATGGATCAGACTTGTTTTCCCAGCACATCCCACAGATGCTCGATCAGACTGAGCTCTGGGGAATTCGGAGGACAAAGCAACACCTTGAACTGTCTGTCATGTTCCTCAAACCATTCCTGAACAACTTTATGTAATGTGGCAGAGCACATTATCCTGCTGGAAGAAGCCACTGCCATCAGGAAAACCGTTGCCATGAAGGGATGTCATCTCCAAAAATGTTTAGGTAGTTGATACGTGTCAGAGTATCATCCACATGAATGCCAGGACTCAAGATGTACCAGCAGAACAATGCCCAGAGCAGCACACTGCCTCCGCCGGCTTGCCTTCTTCCCATAGTGCATCCTGGTGCCATCTCTTTCCAAGGTAAATAACGCACACGTACACAGCCATCCACATGATGTAAAAGAAAATGTGATTCATCAGACCAGGCCACCTTCTTCCATTGCTCCATGCTCCAGTTCTGACGCTCTGTGCCCATTGCAAGCACTGTCGGTGGTGGACAGAGGTCATCATGGGCACTCTGACTGGTCTGTGGCTACGCAGCAAGCTGCAATGCACTGTGTACTGACACCTGTCTATCACAGCTAGCATTACCTTTTTCAGCAATTGGAGCTACAGTAGCTCTTCTGTGGAGTCGGAGCTATCCTTCGCTCCCCACATGCATCAATGAGCCTTGGGTGCCCCTGACCCTGTCGCCGATTCACCAGTTGTCCTTCCTTGGACCACTTTTGGTAGATACTGACCACTGCATACCAGGAACACCCCCACACGACCTGCTGTTTTGGAGATGCTCTGACCCAGTCGTCTAAACATCACAGTTTGGCCCTTGTCAAAGTCCCTCAAATCCTCACACTTGCCCATTTTTTCTGCTTACAACACATCACATTCAACAACAGACTGTTCACTTGCAGCCTAACATATCCCACCCCTTCACAGGTTACATTGTAACGAGATAATCAATGTTTAAAACTTACTTGTCGGATTGGCTGATTGGTGTATATCTGTGTTTGTGTGCCTAAATCTACTGTGTAAAAGGGAAAAAAATGCAGTGTGTACCCTTCATATCTGCCATCTTGCCTCTCTGACCTGTTTTTGTTGAATTGGATGGCGAAGTCAGTCATGTGTTGCAGTGCTTTGTTGGTAAAGGTCATGTCCATATACATGTGGCCCTGGCGGCGAGAGAAGGTTCCAGAAATCTCCAGCCCTTTGGCCTTCACAGCGGGCAGCCAGACCTAGCAAAAATATTCAACAGAAATTAACTCTACTGGGCACATTAAAGATTAACTAAACCCTAGATCATTTTAGTGAGCTTGCTGACATCTACAGGTTAAAAACCATATAAAGGTTTTTAAAAAAAGAAGTTAAAATGGCAGGCTGGTCTTGGTATTCTGTGATGTTAGCATAGCAGGATAAACAAAGTAGCAGTTAATAACATTAATAATGGGTCTGTTTGATTTAGGTGTTCCAGCTCACCTATCAGCACTGAGACAGAAAAACAGAGAGAGCAAGTGTCCACAACTGTCAATAGTACTGTCAATGCTGCTTCTTTTTTTTAGACCCCCCCCCTTTCTCTCCCCAATTGTATCTGGCCAATTACCCCACTCTTCAGAGTCATCCTGATCATTGCTCCACCCCCTCTGCTGATCCAGGGAGGGCTGCAGACTACCACATGCCTCCTCCAATACACGTGGAGTCACCAGCCGCTTCTTTTCACCTGACAGTGAGGAGTTTCACCAGGGCGACGTAGCACGTGGGAGATCATGCTATTCCCCCCAGTTTCCCCTCCCCCCAAACAGGCGCCCCGACCAACCAGAGGAGGCGCTAGTCCAGTGACCAGGACACATACCCACATCCAGCTTCCCACCCGCAGAAACGGCCAATTGTGTCTGTAGGGACACCTGACCAAGCCGGAGGTAACACAAGGATTCGAACCGGTGATCCCCGTGTTGGTAGGCAATGGAATAGACCGCTACACTACCCAGACGCCCAGTAACAACCCTTTTAATGCATTTCATTAGTTTTAAGAAGGCTACTGAAACTATGCTTTCCAAACAGCTTCAAAACTCTTATTTCTTAATGAACAGCCACTTCCTGTAAAAAACAAAAAAAAAACAAAAAAAAAAACTTTCAACAGGGAGAAACAATAGGAAGAAACCTCAGGGAGAGCAAGAGGAGGGATCTCTCTTTCAAGAAGCACAATGTGCAATGGACGTTATGTTTACACAATTTACACAATACAACACGCAAAGAGGATAACAGAATTACAATGGAATTATTAGAAAAGTCATGGAATTTACTTGATAAATGAGTGTTGTAATTTTTGAGTATCATAAGCGGCTTGAGTTATGTAGGAGTTTCCATCTGATAGCAGTCTGCACAGGCGACTTAACCTCCTCTCCAGAAGAAACATCTACCAGTGTTACTTCTGAAGTTCAAAGCAGAATCATGAAGTGTGCCTTTAATCCAGCACATTGCCAGGGCTTCCGCATGGTGTAGCAGTCTATTTTGTTGCCTACCAACAAGGGGATCGCTGGTTCGAATCCCCGTGTTACCTCCGGCTTGGTCGGGCGTCCCTACAGACACAATTGGCCGTGTCTGTGGGTGGGAAGACAGATCAGGGTATGTGTCCTGGTCGCTGCACTAGCGCCTCCTCTGGTCGGTTGGGGTGTCTGTTCAGGGGGGAGGGTGAACTGGGGGGAATAGCGTGATCCTCCCAAGGGCTACGTCCCCCTGGCGAAACTCCTCACTGTCAGATGAAAAGAAGCGGCTGGCAACTCCACATGTATCAGAGGAGGCATGTGGTAGTCTGCAGCCCTCCCTGGGTCGGCAGAGGGAGTGGAGCAGCGACCGGGATGGCTCAGAAGAGTAGGGTAATTGGCCAGATGCAATTGGGGAGAAAAAGGGTGGGGGGACCCCCAAAAGAAGCACTTTAGACTTTTTGGAACTTTAGTTTTATACAACCCATGCCAGCAATGTATTTTTTTTAAAGAATATATTTCCAAATTGAAATTTTACAGCATGAGAGTTCATACCTTTAGCATGACATTAATACATTCCTTTTTGGCTGCATCCGTCAGCTGTAACACTGATTCACTGGTAATTATTGGCTGTAAAATTTTAATTTTAAGGCGCCTCCGTGGCCGGGTGGTTGGAGCGCGTGCCACATGGCTGCATGGTCACAACCGTTGCTGATTCGGATCCAGCTGGCAACCTTTGCTGCATTTCTGGCCCCTCTCTGTCTACCCATTCCCTGTCTGCCTCCACTGTCACTAGCTAATAAAGGTACAAAAAAAATACCAAAAAGTAATTCTTCATAATATTACCTTGAACCATATTTCCCTTTCAGTTATCCTTGATTTTGCAACTATGTGCGATAAATATTCAACCAAGATAATCACTTTATGGTTAACTGGAAACGTTTATTTCAAACCCTGGAGTATTTCCTTCTAAAGTGTAGGTCAAGTTCAACTGACTTGCCATTACACAAGACACAAGATTACACAATGAAATGAAGTTGTGGCCCTCCATGCAGTAGGGTTGGTTATCATTTGCATTTTAATGATTTCGATTCCGATTCTGCTTATCAGTTCCAGCTCTTAACAATTCTTAATTCCGATTCCTCGAGGGGCGGGGTCAAAATGAGTCACATTCTTATGTCAGAGGGAAAAAAAACTTATTTTAGAAACCTTTACATACCTTTCATAAACTGTATAAAGTTAATTGTGAATATGAATATGATTGAATATGACTATAATGGTTTGATAGCGTGTGTGAGTGTAGCTGAGAATTATGTAGTGTAGTTGAGAATTATGGCCTACACGGCCATAATTCATAATACAGAGGGCGTGTAGGCCATAGTTCTCAGCTACACTCTCTCACACACTATCTAGCCCTGTGATGGTCTGGCAGCCTGTCCAGGGTGTCTCCCCACTTGCCGCCCAAATACTGCTGGGATGGGCTCCAGCATCCCCATGACCCTGAGTAAGGATAAGCAGTTTGGATAATAAATGAATGAATGGATGAATGAGTATAATAATTTATATGTAAATTAATTTCATAAAGTTTAATTTGGTTACTGTAATCAAATTATATGATTCGGTAATAATCCATTAATTACTTTTTTCAGTCACTGTAATGTAACTGTAACATGGAAACCCGCCAAAATGATAATACAGCAACAGTCTAAAAAGCAATTAATTGACAGTTGCAGCCCATGTGGGTATTGATGAGAGAGAAGTAGCTAGGAACGTCTGTGTGAATGTTCATCTACAAAAAAAGACATTACAGTATTTGCACAAATTTGATGCAGTTTTAAGCAATTTGATCAAGTATCACTAGTTTGCTGTCTCGCTGTTAAGAATAAGACAAATGTGGGTCCGTCGTGGTGTAGCCGTCTAAGCATCGGCTTTGTGTTGATGCAGTTGCCCACCGGGGACTGGGGTTCACGCCTCGGTCTCGTCAGATCCGACTATGGCCGGATTCCATGAAGCAGCAATAATTGGCAACGCTGTCTTCGGGAGGAGGGTGGAGTCGGCTTGTGTTCGTCACATGAATGCGTCTCTGTGTGTCGGAAAAAGCAGTGGTTCGGCCTGGATTCGCCTTGTTGTGAAAGTGGCGAGGCGTCTCCTTCGAGACTGCCGACTGGCCAAAGCATGCAGTATGAGGGTGGGTGTTTGAACTAAGAATGGGGAGCGATTGGCCACTAAATTGGGAGAAAAAGGGAAAAATCAGAAATAAATTTATATATATATATATAAAAAAAGAACAAGACAAACGTTATTTAATGTTCACTTTCCCGACTGTGATGAGGTGCCGGCTGTTGGCTGAGGGTAGACTGAGGAGGACAAGGCATGTGAGGGAGAGGGAGACCGGCGCAACACGTCATACACGGTACACTCAATATGTATACCATGCTGGCGAAGGGGTTTTGTCATTTTAGTAGTGCATCCTCCCTTGCATGAAATAAGGTTGGCACAGGTGTTGCACTGTGCAAACCCGTCGTTTTTTCAAACAACATGAAGCCCCGTTTTTGAGTGCTTGCTGCGGTCCATGATGGTGCACAGCTCCGATCACACTTGTGTGCTCGCACCTTATTGATCTTCCCCACAAAACAAAAACAAAATGTATTGCTTTGCGCAACGTCGCCCAGTCCAGAAAGAGCACAAGTGTTTTAGCTTAGGAGACAGGAAGACATGCATGCAAACTCGCATGACTATAGGTGCAGTCACGCAGACGGATAGCCAGGTCCTGGAACTGAAACTAAAACTACTGGGAAGGAAATTTGCTTAGGAACCGATAAGCAGAATCGAAATTAAAATGTCTTTATGATTCATTTGGAATCGGAATTTTGGAACAGGTTCTAACTTGGAAACAGTTCTTGATGCCCAACCCTACCCTCCAGTGCTACATCACACATAGTAATAAATAGCAAAAGGACAAATGTAAAAAATACAAGGTTTAGTTTGTTTGGGTATATCTGAACACATCAGTTGCACTTGAATGTGGACCAAACATCATTTACTTTTTAAACAGAATTTCAAGTTTAATTTTAGTATGAATGTTGGGCTTATGTTGTGTGTACTTACTGTTTTAGGGGCCACATAGCCTCCAGTGGTGATGGCCATGCCTGTGGAAAGCTCAAACAGGTCATTTAGACCGCTGCTGAGAGCCGCAGGTGCTGGTGTTGGTGATGGAGCAAATGTATTGGGGACAGATGAGGGGATGAAGTTCTGTCCCACCTGAATTGGTAATACCAAAATCACAGACATAAAATAAACAGGTCTGAGCACCAAGTAGTGATCTGAGATCATAAAGAAATCCATAATTCAAGTTTAAATCTTCCCATCTTTGACAAGCATTTGGGGAGTGGTTGTTGCAGATACGTCAGATAAGGACTATCAAATATTTAATACCTGCAACTGAGCAAAGATTAAATTTATTCTTTTGGTGCGGTCTTTCTAAGATCACTTTAAGTTCAAATCATTCAGTCAAGTATGTACACTACATGAACTCAGCTGCACACTACATTAGAAATAATAATACAATAACAATAAATTGAGTTTGTATAGCACTTAGTACAAAAAGTTTGCCAACAAACAGGAGTCATGGCACACTTCCAACCGGGCCACGGTGCTGAGCATTTCTGGTTTGAAAGCAATTTAAGTATGTTTAAAACACAATGAAGAAACAATGACAAGATGTAATGTGCTGTTAATGGTGGGATGTTTTCACTGACGTAAAGGTCCAAAAACCGGTTCATCAGAGAGACAGGGCAAAATGGAACAAAGTCAGAAGTTTAAAGCAATTTTGTCCATGAGACTCAAAACTCATGACGACAAATTCACCACTCTCATTGGTTCATGTTGCACTTTTCTCATTCAGGAACATTATCTCATGTTAACCATACGTTTGGGTAAGGTGACGTCCACTGGACCTGGTACAATGCAACAACGCTGTGGATTCTAGTTTAAACTTTTTTTTAAAGAGTTTTCTATAACTCCTCCAAAAATAAACAAAGCAAAGTTTCACCTAGTATTTTTGAACCAGTTTTTTCTACTCTTTGTGGCTTAATTTTTCCTAATCAAAGGCAAGCAAGATTTGTTTTTTTTTTTGGATTTCCCCCCCTTTTCTCCCCAACTGTACCCGACCAATTACCCCACTCTTCCGAGCCATCCCGGTCACTGCTCCACCCCCTCTGCCGATCCAGGGAGGGCTGCAGACTACCACATGCCTCCTCCGATACATGTGGAGTCACCAGCCGCTTCTTTTCACCTGACAGTGAGGAGTTTCACCAGGGGGACGTAGCGCATGGGAGGATCACGTTATTCCCCCCAGTTCCCCCTCACCCCGAACAGATGCCCTGACTGACCAGAGGAGGCGCTAGTACAGCGACCAGGACACATACCCACATCCAGCTTCCCACCTGCAGACACGGCCAATTGTGTCTATAGGGACACCTGACCAAGTCGGAGGTAACACAGGGATTCGAACTGGCGGGTTGGTGGGCAACGGAATAGACCGCCACGCCACCTGGACGCCCCCAAGGCAAGCAAGGTTAAAAGTGAAATGTGTCTAAGTGAAGTGGGACATGTCAACAGGGCATTCATCTCTGGTGGGTCAAGGTCAAATCTGGTGGGTTCCAGTGAGTATTATTGTCTAGAAGCATGCAGCATGCAGATTGGGCGGCAGACGGCTGAACAGAAGGGCTTAACTTACTGCAGGACTTCCCCCAACACCTCCGCCTAGGTCTCCCCCAAGCTACGAGAGAGAAGACAGGCCCCCATAAACAGCATCCAAACACAACAGACAGATACAGAAAGACAAAGGAGAGAGAGAGAGAGAGAGAGAGAGAGAGAGAGAGAGAGAGAGAGAGAGAGAGAGAGAGAGAGAGAGAGAGAGAGAGAGAGATCGTCTTAGCAACAGGAACCTGTAGAGTAACCCTCACTTTCTGGTGACCTGAAACCTCATCATGGTATTTTAAAAATGAAGATAACATTGTAAAATCTGCAACAACCACAGGATAATCAGGAAGTTCAGCTGGTCCATTGACTTAGAGAAGCAGGAATATGGGAAACATGTTGAAAGATAATAAAAACACAAGTCTTTAAAAAGTTGCGTCATTCTAGAGAGCTACAATAATTATGCAAGACGTAGATGATTAACATGTTAATGTACTAAAGATGACTTTTTTCAAGGTTTGAACTTGTTTGCCAGTCCAAGGTCAAATGTATGGTTGAAAATATGTCATGTACCTATTGGAAATAAAGTCTCCACAAGAACACAATGGTGTTTTGTGTTGCACTCAATAAGAGATGTAATCAAATTTGCAGCAAAGACCAAAAAAAAGAAGCAAAATAAGACACTTCAAGTTAAATTAAGGTATCGTTACGGTAAATCTAGTTGTCCCTATCAGTCTAACAGTAATGGAAACAGCCAGATGAATGATGGAAAACCCGTCAAAATCTGTGTACACCCATGTTGTGAAAAGCGGGACGGACAGAGGGCCATGCTTTACAGGATGGACCGCAACCAATGGTTGCAGATCTTCCCAGTGCCACTAAAAATAAAATAAAATAAAGTAACTGGTCACACCAGTCCAATTTGACTCTTGTTGGTCTGACAGTCTATTCTGCTGATTTTGTGTGCATTATTTCAATAATTCTGTTTAGGTTATGCAACTGGCTGAATTTGTTTGTTTCCCACACCCCCTGAACTCAAAACTATGACAATGTTCCCCCGAATGCAAAAAGGTAGCCAACTAGAGCATGCAGATTATCACTCATGGCAAAAGGTGTAGGCCCACAAAAGCCTGCTCGTTTTCTGGTAAGAAAAATGCCCAACCACTTACTGCACCTACAATACCCATGCCACCTTTGTATCTCTTGTATCTTTGTATCTAATAGACTTAAAGCTGATAGACACTTAAAAAATAGCAAATATGATAACATCATACAAGCATGCCGTTTTTACTATCTGTAAATCAAGCACAAGAGATTGCAACAGCTGCATCATTGCATGTTTCATGGACCCTTGCTAAAGCTAAGAAGCCATTCACTGATCCAATCCAATTCACTGTTCCGCTTCCAATGTGGGAAGATGGCGGCGCGAACTTACGTTTGCGGAGGTCTCACCCATGCAGTGCCTTTGTCCACATCCACCTCTGCGTCTATTTGTGTCTTCATTTGATGGCTGGGAGAGCTGGTGCTGGATTGGCTGGGAGAGCTTGGTCTGCTGCATCTTGTGGGCCCAGGGACCACGGCCCTGCCCGGAGCTGCGCCCGAACAAGAAACATCGAGGGCGGTCTGACAGGACGCGGAAGCAGGGCAGGTAAAGCTAACTGCTAGCCCATGCAGACCGGCACATCCAATAACACCGAGGGCGGTCTGGTGGTGACCTCGCCTAGCGTTGACTGCGTTTTTGGTGTCGTCGTGTGGAGTGCGGGGAGGTGTGTCGAGGGTGTCTGGCTGGGAGAGCTGGTGTTGGATTGGCTGGGGGAGCTTGGTCTGCTGCATCCAGTGGGCTCAGTGACCATGGCCCTACCCGGAGCTGCGCCCGAAGAGGAAACACTGAGGGCAGTCTGACAGGACGTGGAAGCGGGGCAGGCTAAATTAACTGCTAGCCCATGCAGACCGGCAGTTCTGAGTCATCCTGGCTGGTGTTCATTCTCTTGGAGAGTGTTTTTTTGTTGCTTAGCTTGGATATATGTGTTTAGTTTGGATATATGCATTTAGCTGGGATATAAGTGTTCTTATTTTGGATATATGTGTCCCAGTTTGGATATATGTATTCTTAGTTTGGATATATGTGTTCCAGTTTGGATATGTGTTTCAGTCTGGATATGTGTGTTCCAGTTTAGTTTGGATTTATGTGTTCTTAGTTTGGATTAGGGTTGCCAACCGTTCCTTAAAATAAGGAATAATTCCTTATTATATATAAAACATATATATATATATATATATATATCAATACAGATGCAGGAAAATAAAGTTTTAATACATTGCAGTACAGGCCTGTTTCGTGCGTCGCGTACTCATCAGCTGCTAATGTGGTTCAAAAAAGAAAGACATACAGTTTACATTGCCCAGCGTCACACCCCTAATTTCGGTTGGACAGCAACCAATCAGATGAGGAAACATTTAAACTATAACAACCAATGGGGTAGGTCGTTATGATGCACAGCAACCAATGGTGGGGTACAAAACATTACAACCAATGGTAAGGGACCGGGGCTTGTTTTGAAAAGTATTTAGGGACCAGGGCACTGTTGAAATGGTGTACATTTAAAATATAACAAGGTAATTTATGTAAATCATATAGTGGGGTGGTGTTGGGGCACAGTTGGGAGTTAAAATAAAAAAAATACCTCTAATAAATGTTAAGGGTATCATCTAATGGGGGGGGAGAATAATAAAGACGTTTTACTTATAGTTTACAAAGGAGATATTTTATGAATGAATGTGTGTGTGTGTGTGTGTGTGTGTGTGTGTGTGTGTGTGTGTGTTGGCCCTGTGACGGCCTGGCGGCCTGTCCAGGGTGTCTCCCTGCCTGCCGCCCAATGACTGCTGGAATAGGCTCCAGCATTCCCGCAACCCTGAGAGCAAGATAAGCAGTAAAGATAATGGAAGTTACATGAAGTGAAATGACAAATAAAATGTCCCTGATTCCTGATGCTGAGATGATTAAAACGTCTCATCTCATCTCCTCTCATCTTCAGTCATTTTTCTGGGGTCAGGTCATGGTTGCAGCAAGCTAAGTAGAGCACTCCAGACGTCCCTCTCCCCAGCAACGCCCTCCAGCTCCTCCTGGGGGATCCCAAGGTGTTCCCAGGCCAGAGTGGACATGTAGCCTCTCTAGCGAGTTCTGGCTCTACCCTGGGGTCTCCTCCCAGTTGGCCATGCCCGGTAAACCTCCAAAGGAAGGCGCCCAGGAGGCATCCTAATCACATGCCCGAACCATCTCAACTGGCTCCTTCTAATGCAAAGGAGCAGTGGCTCTACTCCAGTAATACTCACTAATTTTCTTAGGAGAGCCACTTATGAGTAAGACCATTCCTCAAAGAGCCACAGAGATTGCAGATATAACACAGGTGTTTTTTTATCATTACTCTTAAGATATTTACCATCTTTGTGTATGTTTAAAAAATATATAGTACCATGCTTTCCATCCTTACATCTCTTTTTATTCTCAATTAATAATTAAATTGCATTATTAAAATATATAATACTTGTTTGTGAGTTTTTAAGGCTGGGAGTAGAACCCATCTTATGTATGCATGTACATATGCAATTATACATAAGCATTATCAACATGAAAAATTTTTTTGCAAATACAAAGCTACACACATAGGCTATATGTCTACCCATGATCCCATGCTGTTATGTAACCTACGTTCTTTGACATATCTTCAGTAAGCTGCCATCTGCTGGATGGCAGAATCGGAGACAAGGGACAACCTTGGCGGAGTCCGACACCCACCAAAAACGTGTTTGACTTTGTGCCAAGAATGCGGACACAGCTCTTACTTTGGTTATACAAGGATCGGATGGCTTGTAGCAACTGCCCCAGTACCCCATACTCCCACAGTACTCCCTACAGAGTGCCCTGGGGTACATGGTCGTAAGCCTTCTCCAAGTCCACAAAACACATGTAGACTGGCTGGTCAAACTCCCATGCCCCCGTCAGCGCTTCTGCAAGGGTAAAGAGTTGGTCTGTTGTTCCACGGCCAGGACGGAATCCACATTGTTCCTCCTGGATCTGAGGTTCGTCAATCGGTTGGAGCCTCCTTTCGAGCACCCTAGAATAGACTTTCCCAGGGAGGTTGAGCAATGTGATGCCCCAATAATTGGAGCACACCCTCCGGTCCCCCTTTTTGAATATGGGAACCACCACTACAGTCTGCCACTCCACAGGTACTGTCCCCGACCTCCCCGTGACACTGAAGAGGCGTGTCAACCAAGACAGCCCAACAATGTCCAGAGCCTTCAGCATTTCAGGGCGAATCTCATCTACACCCGGTGCCTTGCCACTGAGGAGCTTAACCACCTCAGAGACCTCAGCCAGGGATATGGGTGGGGCTTCCCCTGAGTCTTCAGACTCTACCTCCTCCACTGAGGATGTGTTAGTCGGGTTCAGGAGCTCCTCAAAGTGTTCTTTCTACCGCTCGACAACATCCCCTGTCTGGGTCAACAGCTCCCCTCCCCGGCTAAACACAGCCGGAGTCAAGCCCTGCTTGCCCTTCCTGAGTCACCGGATGGTTTACCAGAACTTCCTTGTCCAATCGAAAGTCCTCCTCCATAGCCTCGCCGAACTCCTGCCACACCCGAGTTTTTGCTTTCGTGACCGCCGAAGCAGCTGCCCTTCTGGCCTCCTGGTAGCTGTCTGCTGCTTCAGGAGACCCCTGGGCCAACCAAGTCCAAAAGGCCTCCTTCTTCAGCCTGACGGCTTCCCTCACCACCAGTGTACACCAGCAGGTGCTTGGGTTGCCGCCTCGACAGGCACTGATGACCTTTTGACCACAGTTTCTGCCTGCCGCATCTACAATAGAGGCTTTGAACATGGCCCACTCAGACTCCATGTCCCCAGCCTCCCTTGGGATACACGAGAACTTCTTCCGGAGATGGGAGTTGAAGACCTCATGGACAGGGGCCTCCGCCAGACGTTCCCAGTTCACCCTCACGTTTGGGTTTGCCAGGTCTCTCCGGCAGCCTTCCCCGCCATCTGATCAACCTCACCTCCAGGTGGTGATCAGTTGACAACTCTGCTCCTCTCTTCACCCATGTGTCCAAAACATATGGCTGCAGATCTGATGATATGACCACAAAGTCTATCATCGATCTTCGGCCTAAGGTGTTCTGGTACCAAGTACACTTATGAACTACCTTATGTTTGAATATGGTGCCAATCCATGACTCGCACAGAAGTCCAATAACAAGGCACCACTTGGGTTCAGATCAGGGAGGCCGTTCCTCCCGATCAAGCACCCCCAGGTTTCTCCATTGTTGCCCATGTGAGTGTTGAAGTCTCCCAACAGAACTGTAGAGTCCCGAGGTGGAGCCCTATCCAGGACACCACCCAGAGACTCCAAGAAGGCCAGATACGCTGAACTGCTATTCGGTGCATAAGAACACACAACAAGAAGAAGAGCAGAACTTTTAGCGGAGGCGTGTTTTCCCAATCTACTCACCAATTTGAAAAAAGCAAAAGCCATATCACTAGCCATAGACTTGTCCTGTGACCGAACCGATAAGTGCATCTGTGTTCACAAGATTTTTTGATGAGAAGACCTTTCGGGAAGAGTTGCTTTCTTGGTGTAACCCACATAAAAGTATTTGGGCACTAAAGGGTTAACGCATCACAAGTCAGGCTGTTTTTGACCCTCATGGCATCCCATCAGCTCGGGAGAGAGCGCCATTTTAAAAAAAAAATACCGATTGAGAGAGAAAGGGAGTGGGTGAAATCATTTGAGCTTCCAGAGTAAGAAAAAAAAACAAAAAAAAAACACAACCCTTGCACGTGACAAAAAAGTTCAAAACCTTAAAAAAAATTTTTTAAAAAAAACAACCGATAGTCTAGTTAGACTTTATAACTTGTTCTCTCTTATTTATCAAACAGAGTTTTTTTTTTTAGCTCAGTGAT
The DNA here is from genome assembly GCF_029633865.1 of Lampris incognitus. NCBI lineage: Eukaryota > Metazoa > Chordata > Actinopteri > Lampriformes > Lampridae > Lampris > Lampris incognitus. Next base: position 522,654 of record NW_026611079.1, read on the forward strand.
TTCACACAAATGGTGGCGCAGTGGATAGCGCGGTCGCTTCACAGAAGGAAGGTCCTGGGTTTGAGCCCCGGGGTAGTCCCACCTTGGTGATTCATCCCGGGTCGTCCTCTGTGTGGAGTTTGCATGTTCTCCCCGTGTCTGTGTGGGTTTCCTCCGGGGGCTCCGGTTTCCTCCCACAGTCCAAAGATATGTAAGTCAGGTGAATTGGTGGTACTAAATTGTCCCTAGGAATGAATGTTTGTGTGTGTGTGTGTGTGTGTGTGTGTGTGTGTGTGTGTGTGTCAGCCCTGTGATGGCCTGGCGGCCTGTCCAGGGTGTCACCCCGCCTGCCGCCCAATGACTGCTTGAATAGGCTCCAGCATCCCCATGATCCTCAGAGCAGGACAATGAATTTCACACAGGATTTCACACGCTGTCTTTCTCTCTCAATCGGTGGGGGGGGCTCTCTACCGAGCTGACAGGATGCGTTGAGGGTCAAAAACAGCCTGATTTCCTGTCTGGGTGCACAACTGGGGAAATCATCTTCATGAATTAACACAGTTGTTCGAGAAGATTGGCTTGGATGTGAGCAAAATTGTGACCTTTGTCACTGATGGGGCTCCTTCAATGGTGAGCCAACACAAGGGCTTGGTAAACAGGCTTGCCGCTGTTAATCCAGCACTCAGCATTTCATAGCATTATTCACAAATCAGTGTTGTGCCCTAAACTGTGTGGTAAATTTCGTTCGCTAGAGTTCTAGTCTGCAACATCGCCTTTTCAGAGAATTGCTGGAGGAAATGTCAGCGGAACACAAGGATCTTTTACTGCATAATGATGTTCGCTGGCTGAGCAAAGACTGTGTGTTGCAGAGGGTGTGCGACCTGCGTGATGAGCTTGGCATTTTTATCTGGACTGTGGAGCCAAAAAGCCCAAGAATATCAGAGGTTTTTAAGTGACTATAACATGATGGCATGTTATTTTTTTGTGACATCATGTCTCACCTAAATCACCTTAATCTGCAATTACAAGGCAAGAATCGCGGACAAATTGCACTTTCCACATCTGCAGGAGCACTGCAAGAGGAACAAAATGCAGAAGGATCCAGTGATGAAGCATTTTGTGACGGGCCTGACAGAAAACTTCCAAGGAACAATTTGAAAGTTCGCCTAAACTCTCGGGTGACATCCTCGTCTTCCTAAGACAGCCGTTCTCCATTTTGGCTGACAGGCAGTGGACTGCAGAGGCCAAAAGGGTGGTACCTTCCATAGATAAGGTGACTCTTCAGATGGAGGTCTTGGAGATAGGAACACCTGATTTGCTCAACCCAGATAGCATCCGGATGTGGGCCACTTCAGGCAGTGATGCGGAACTGACGGCCTTCTTCTGGCCCTGACAAAATGGATGCGAGCCGATAGAGGCCAAGCCCGTATTAATGCAAGGGCTTACCGGGGCTCAAGCCCCGGGGCTGGACAATGTGAGGGGGCCCACGAGGTTCAGGGTCTTCTGTGTCTGTACTCCCGACTGATGTGTGTGTGTGTGTGTGTGTGTGTGGCAGCCACTGGTCGCCCTTGAGGGCAAGGTGCTTAATATCTGACAAATCACAATGTCAGACCCGTTGATTGACGGGTCTGACAGTGACATTAGGCTACCAATCACACTTATGATGTGCCTGTCAAGGCTGTCATTATTGTCCAATTGAATGACTTGCTGTTTTTCAACTGTATACAATAACGTTACCACTCATCTTGCTTGCTGCTTGAAACTTGCTCTCTGGAAAAAAAAAACCGTCTGGAAACAAGAAATGTGAAAGTGGAGCTCAAAAAAGGAAAAACCAAAGAGAGAAAGAGCAGCAGGAGTCACAGTTATTAAGAAAAATCCCCAAACTGACTGGATATTTCAGAGCTGCAAGCCCCGACTCCGAGGCTGAAAACTGCTCAAGTGAAACCACAACGACGTCAAGGACACCGGTGGAATTGCCACCTGCTTCTACAGGTTAGGTATCTAACAAGCTAGGTCTTAGCGGATTTAGCAAAGCAATTATTATGCGCAATTCCAGATAGTCATGAATTTGAGCTGTAAGCTGGTTAACATTAGCTACCATAACCATCCGTCCCAGCTTAGCTGCCTAGCATTAGCATCAATGTGCTGGGACACATTATAATAAGGGTACAACTAATCATATACTTAATAAAACGCTTCACTAATGTATGACTCGTGATGATTTAATGCATGAATTAATGCAGCCAGGATGTATCATGAATTCATGCTGCTCACATTATTCCACACACACTGGCAACTTGTTTATTTCATCGCCATCTCCAAATGCCAAACCAATGTGTTTAATTTGCAACAAGTGCTTTATGGCAGTGTTGATTTCGTTAACGAAATGTTTGATGAAAAATATGTGTTAACGACCTTTTTCCCCATGACACTGACGTCACAAAAACTGATCTTTGAAAATAAAAACTAAATCTATTTTTACTTTCGTTGACGAGACGAGACGAGACTTAAATGTTAGTGGTGGGCTAACAGACAATTCAAAATTGAATGAATTATTTTTTCAAAACTTGCACCTAGGCAATGCAGTGCATCCTTATCATTGGTTGAATGTCGCCCGTTCCATCCTCCGCTCCCTGCGTGCAGATGCCCAGACATGCAAGTGACGCCTTAGATTTTGTGATATGGCATAAGTGTTATCTTTTCCTGGTTTTAAATTCTGCATTACAGTCTACTACTACTACTTTCGGCTGCTCCCGTTAGGGGTCGCCACAGCGGATCATCTGTTTCCATTTCTTCCTGTCTTCTGTATCTTCCTCTGTCACACCAGCCACCTGCACATCTTCCCTCACCACATCCATAAACCTCTTTGGCCTTCCTCTTTTTCTCTTTCCTGGCAGCTCCACATTCAGCATCCTCCCAATATACCCAGCATCTCTCCTCCACACATGTCCAAACCATCTCAAATACAGTAAATTGAAGTAATCTTCCGAACTTACCAGACTGTTCTATTATTTGCCATTACTCACTTAGACATATCCATCATCAAAAATCTCATCGTGTCATAAAACAAAACTGCAGTCTTAAGTGATTGTTGGGGGGGGGGGGGCTTGAAAAACTCATAACCCCGGGGCCCATATTACTTTAATCCGGCCTTGGAAGTGGCCCACATATATAATAGCAAATGTGGCCCAAATACGCCAAATCAAATATGGGCCTTTTTTGGCAAAGATGCGGTGCTCTCGGCAACGTAATCTGGATGTCACCCTGAAGTGGCCCGTGTGGTAAATGGTGAATATGGCCCAAATATCACAAAACAAATATGGGCCACCTTTGGCAAATACAGTTAAGGTCAACATTATTAGCCCCCCTTTATGAAATTAAACAAAACCCTTAACTTTTCCATGGAAATGACCATAACCAAAAGTGTTTATAGTTTAATTGCTTCCAAAAGAACAAAGACAAAATCTCCACTAAGCTTGATTAAGATACTTTACTGATGCGCTGAATTGAAACGAGAAAAAACAAAAATGACAAGGCCAAAATTATTAGCCCTTTGACAATTAATAGTCAATAGCGTAACCTTTCTGACTCATAACTGACAACAACCTCTTATGGTAACTCCTAACTAGGTTCGCACATGTCTCTCGAGGGATCTTAGCCCATTCCTCCATGGCAAATTGTTCCAACTCACCCAGATTGCGTGGTTTTCGAGCATGGACATTAACCTTGAGCTCCTGCCACAGATTCTCAATAGGATTGAGATCTGGGCTCTGACAGGGCCACTCTAGCACCTTGATTCCGGTGTTCTTCAAAAAGTTTTGGACCAACTTGGATGTATACTTTGGGTCATTGTCTTGCCGGAAGACCCAGTAGCGACCTAAAGCTAGACTGGCAGCCAATTTCTTTACATTATCCTTCAAAATGTCAACATAATCTTCGTTCTTCATGATCCCATGCACCCAAACAAGGTTCCCTGTGCCTGAAGCAAGGGTTGAAGGCCTCTCCCTTCCTTTGCCAAACAAAACAACATCCATGTGCCCAAACAGCTCAAGTTTAGTCTCATCAGACCAAAGAGTTCCAAAACTCATACCCAAGTTTCAAATGTTCCATGGGCAAACTTCAGTCTGGCTTTGATGTGCTGCTGTGTGAGCAATGGAGTTTTTCTTGGAGGATGACCTCGAAGCCCACCACAGTGAAGAGCCCTCACAACAGTCTTCCTTGAAACATCAAGTCCAAAAGAGGCCAGTTCAGCAATAGTCATCTTGATAGAGATCCGGGGACTGATGTTGACATCCATGACTAGTTTGCTCTCCAATGTTTTTGAAATCTTGCACTTTCGACCACGCCCAGGTTTGTTTCTAACAGAATTTGTCTCCTTGCAATGATGCAACGCACAGCTGTTCTAGACACTGTGAAATGCTTGGAAATGGCAGTATAGCCTTCCCCCTTAAGATCAGCATCCACTATCTTCCTTCTGAGTTCCACACTGATTTCTTTACTTTTTGGCATGATGAAATGACTTCTTACCAAGAATTTAAGAGTAGTCTCTCTCAATCAAGTGTTCAAGCGCCACTAGCCCTGTTCATTGGAGTCCCTTAAGTAAAGTTCAATGCTGATTGATTGCTCAGGTATGCTTTGAAAGCAAAAAAAAAAAAAATCACATGGGGGGCTAATAATTTTGACCACCTCAATTTTCACTACATTTGGTATAAAGCAAACCTGAAGATTTATTTTACATTCCAAAATGTACTAAATAGGGGCCTTAACACTGATGAATGTTTGACTATGTAAGATTTTACGAATGATGCAAATATTGGGCAGAATTTTAGGGAAATGTTCCATAGTTCCTTGGGGGCTAATAATTTTGACCTTAACTGTATATGGCACATGTGGCATTGCTATGGCTTGGTTCTGGCCCAGATCTGGCAAACAGGAGCGGACCACCCAAGTGCCATCAATCCACACAGTATGTGGGCTGGATGAAAGAAAGATTAAAGTCAGGTGTGGGACAGGTCCAGGCCACAGCAATTTTGCTATCTGGGAACGTACAACACAAGGACGTTGGGGTGAGTGACTTTTGGATCAATGTGGTTCCCCAAGCTTAATTCAGAAACAGGAGAGCTATTGCATTGCCCCCTACTCACAATTTCCCCCTCTTCGTACATATGTGAGTCATCATTTTTTTCAATTCACTCGATCAAGAACCATGAAAGAAACAATGCTTCAATGCACATCTTGGCCAGTGCCTCAGGCTTGCCATAACACAATATAGGCCTGACATCAGAAGGATTGCCTCATCCCGTTGCTCTCACTTCTCTGACTGATTGGTGAATGAACATCCATTTATTTTTGTCCGTTTGTCCATAATTAAATGGGTTTAGACGTATTTTGTTTCAAGAGTGTGTTTTTTTTCTTGTGTGACCCTCAACACAGGCTTTGAGAATTCCAGGCCTAAATTATTACTACCATCACCACCACTACTACTACTACTACTACTACTACTACTACTACTGATAATAATAATAATGATAATAATCGTAATAGCAGCAACAACAACATCTGCACATAAAACAACTTTGGCTGGCGCAATGGACCCCCACCCCCCCACCCCCGGACATTTTGGCCCTTGGTTTGGCATGCATGACATAATTTGGCCCTTGGGGAAACTAATTGGGGAACCCTGTCCTATACAGTTCTTTAAATCTTGGCTTTCCATCATACCTGGATTAGAAGTGAGCCCTGGTAGCAAAAGCAAGATTAAAAATGAATGAGCCCACTGTAGCTTGGGATGTGGGGCACACGTTCTCGCCAGGTGGTTATCAGACTTCACAACTCCAGAGACAAGCCGAGGATAATGGCAGCAATGAGGGCGAAGCCTAACCTTAAATACGAAGGACAATGAATTTACATTCATCAGGACATTCTGCGGTTTGAGCGAGGCATTGTACCTTCAACAGTGTGTGTCAAACTCTAAATGACAAAGGCATCCATTTCAACAAGTGCTTCTCAGCTACACTGATCATGAATCACAACGGCACAGAGTCCAAGTTTGAAACATTGGGAGGTGCAGAAAACTTTCTCAACATACTGGAATAGAGACGGACAGAAGGCGCATCCATACTAGACTGTGACTTTCGTTTTATTTTAATTGGGGGTCTATATGGACTCAACGTACGAAGGATTGGGTGACTTTCTTTAATGATACAGAAGCTAGCCTATCTTGAAAGAGCAATTCAACATAAGACTCTAAAAGGTTTCAATGCTGACTTTGTTCGACTGTGCTTTTTCTCTCAAGTAATTTTTTCAGTGTGATGCAGTCGCTTTATGTATGGCTCCTTATTCTAACATATCCAAAATAGCAAATGAGAGGCCCTTTTTGACTGATAATATTGCAACTGCAGAAGCTGTGTGATGATTTAGGTGGTCAGAATAACAATATGCATGTTAACAACTGCGATATGGAGGTTGTTCTTGTTTTTTTCTCCAGAAGCAATTACTTCTTTTAGCAACACATGCTCCTATTGCACTACCCATTGGGCAGCTCTTTGTTTTAGTTTTATTTTGGTTTTTCATAGTCTCTATGCTCTGTTGCTATTTTCACATTTGCATTGTTTTTTAGGCATGAAGAAGGTTCTTGTTGTTTTCCCATCTGTAGGAGATGGGCATGTTTTTGTCACCACAGTTCATTTGCCAAATCATAGTGAATTGCACAAAAAACTTTTGTAACAGGTTGTTTCTTTGCTTGAAATGGATCCTCAGTTATTATCTAAAAAGCACTCAACATCATAAGTAACACAAAAATCATTACACTGAATGTCAAAGGTATTAATCACGTGGTGAAGAAACCTAAAATACTTTCCATGCTTAAAAAAGATAAGGTACACGTGGCCCTGTTACAAGAAACCCACCTCACTGATCTTGCACACTTAAAATTAAGGCGAGATTGGGTTGGCCAAATTTATTATTCCTCATTACACTCAAAAAGCAGAGAGGTAGCAATACTTATCAACAAAAATCTTATGTTTACACTTGATGAAGTTATTCAAGATACAGAAGGAAGACTTGTTGCCATTACTGGGTTACTGTATGGGGAATGTGTTCTTATAGGAAGTGCGCCTGCCCCAAATACTTTTGACAGCTCATTTTACTCCAAGTTATTCGCTGAAATCTCTTCAATTTGCCCAACTTGTATAATACTTGGGAGGGGATGTTAATTGTTGTCTGATTCCAGAAATTGATCATAGCCCACCTAAAACCCTACCTCCCACCAAAATGGTTCGAGTCACATAGGAACTATGTTCAGACCAAGGAATACTGGATGCATGGAGAGTCATCAATCCACAAGAGAAAAACTTTACATTTTTCTGCCACCGACATCATTCTCTTTCAAAAATTGATTATATTTTTGTCTCAGGATTAGTTCTAGACAGGACCAATGCCTGTTCTATTAACACATGTGCCCTGTCAGACCACTCTTCAGTCACTATTGAACTCCTACCACCCTACTATGACCCCCTAGCTAGACAATGGTGCTTAAACCCATCTCTTCTTAGCAATCCTATATTTTTAACATAGAAACACTATGGGAACTTTTCATTTCCACAAATGATAAAGCTGATGTTTCTGCTTCTACCCTATGGGAAACGAGCAAGGCCTTCTTGAGGGGGATCAGAATCTCCTATACCAGGGATAGGCAACATGGTCCAGAAAGGTCCAGTGTGGGTGCAGGTCTTTGTTCCAACCAAGGAGTTACACACCTGAGTCCACAAATCAAGGTCCTTAGCAAAGACTATTGGTTGATCTATAGAATCAGGTGTGTAACTGCTTGGTTGGAACAAGACTATTGGTTGATCTATAGAATCAGGTGTGTAACTGCTTGGTTGGAACAAAGACCTGCACCCACACCAGACCTTTCTGGACCATGTTGCCTATCCCTGCTCTATACAAATACAAAGAGAAAAAATACATTACAAAACCAACTAGAGCTTGAACAGCAAATTATAATTATAAATATTTATAAAGTTAATTCTTATATTATGTTAATGCAGGATGTATTAACATAATATTAGACTTAATTTGTATAAGAAGCATCCCATAATAATAATAAGAAGAAGCATAATTAAGGTCGTGGGATGCTGGATCATCACGCGACCCTAATTAGGATAAGCCGCTTGAAAAATGGAGGGATGGATTATATTAATGCAACCCATGTATGTTAACTGATTTATTTATTCTTGTTTTGCAATTTGACAATATCTGTGCTGTCTGGTCCTTTGTTTGGTTATGTAAAAATAAATAAAATATATATTAAAAAAAAATCCTGATGTTTAGTAATGCTAAATTTAGTGTGTTAAGAGTATTATCTGCCCTTTTTTTTTTTTGACAGGTGTACAACTGGAGTCAGATTAGATGGAGTCAGATTAGATAAAGTAGCCGTGCGCTTTGAGTACACTTTGTTCTTCCTGAGTTGCTCCTCACTGTCTGGGGTGGTCTGTATCAGCAGTGGGTCCACGTCAATGTATCTACATTAATTCTTCACATTCCACAACCAATAGTGAAAGCAATCTCCACAAAGAAAAGCCAGTCTGGTTCCAGAGGGCAGCGGAGTAGATAGTCTCTTTACTTCAAAGAGATGAAATCTGAAAACTCTGTGAAAACCGTGGTCACTTTTAGAAATAGTCTAGTTGTTAAGTACTGCTCATGGAGAAGTATCAAAAAGTCACAAAAAAGTAGGAAAACTTGGAAAGTCAAAGAGCAAAGCGGGGAGCAAGAACAAAAGCATTTGCACTGTAGCGTGGGCAGGAGCAACGCCAGCTACCTTCTATTTAGAAAGTTTAAAGGTCTAGTGTAGTTAAAAAGTGTTAGGTTAGTAAGACAGACCAGTGGTGATCACCACTTCCCAAATTATTGGACAGACTATCATCCTTGGGAAAAGAGAAGCCCTTTTCACTAGCAAAAAATATATAAATTTGGGGCCCCTCAAGTGGGCTGCTACCAAGGGTCACCAAATTTATATAGATTTTTGCCATGGCATCACTTTAATCATAGGCCCATTACATTAAAAAAAAAATTGCAGCCATCTGGGCAGTTTGGGGTGTATTAGAATTCAGTGTGTATTAGTACAATTAAAATCCAAATAGGGTTCCAGATAATTTTTCAAGTGTTGGTCAAAACCGCCAGAAAACAGAAGCAAAATTGATGTCTTATAAATGGGTAAAAGCCTTGACATTTTTCTAAATCAGGAATTTTGAAATAAATAATTGGTTTAGTTTGTTTTGTCCCACCTGTTATAGTTGAGCCAAGCAAACTCTTTCTGCCACTTACTCATCTTTGGTGTACCATTATCAACTTAATAGTATCCAAGTAGCTTGTTCTGTATCTAGCTTGGACATGGCTGATGTTGCTGTTGTGTGAAACCTTTGTGTCAACCTACATTACAGTGAGTTTAAAAATTCCCAATGATGAAATCTTCAGTGCTTTTCCAGCAAAAAATACAATTTTCAAGCTAACTGTGAACTTCTTAACACTAGAACGACCGGGATTTCATCCATCCATCCATCCATTATCTTGACCGCTTATCCTGCTCTTAGGGTTGCGGGAAACCGGGATTTCAGTCCTACCTAAAACGACCATGGGTGGTCACCATCCATCCAGCCTAACCCTTTGGTACTACTTTTATCCAAAACTGTGTATACTGTGTAACTGTGTGCATGCAAGTTACGATTAAAGTTCAATAATTTATTGCCATATCAACTTTACAATTGATTTGGAATTTGTTTTGGTGTGCTTAAAGATAAAAACAGGAAACATGTAATCACTCAATACATACAATTATAGTTTTTACAAAATATACTGTAAGAACTATAATTCAGTTAGTGCTACCATATGTCCCATTCCCTTGGCAAATTAAAGTGCCTGTGCTTAAGGAGACTATACTTGTATAATCAGTGAAGCATTTAGGATGCGGATTGCTACAGGGTATGTCACCTATCCATTATCTAAACCGCTTATCCTACTCTCAGGGTCGCGGGGATGGTCTTGATACTGTGGAATCTTTTACCAGAAGAGAGATGATTGAATGGGGGTTGGCCGGGTGTGAGGAGTCCTTTAAAATTTAAAACCTTTCCACTGAATGTGAATATGGTATAATTCAGAAATGGAAGGGAGTTCACAGCCAAGCCTTGTGCACGACTCTGTCCAACAGTTTTTTTTTTTATTTTTTTTATCGTGGGCTAGAGAATTACCATACCAGTTATTGAGAAAGTAAGCACACTTTCTATTACAGCTCTGTAGAACTGTGACATTGCAACCCTTGACACTCCAAATTTCTCAAGCTGCCTTAGAAAGAATAATCTTTGATGGGCTTTCTTCTGGATGGTGGTGAAGTTGTCTTCCCATTTGTAGTCCCAAGGAATTTGAAATGATCCACTCTCTCTACCACCTGGTTGTTAATGGCCAGCGGAAGTAGCTCTTCCTGATTTTTACAGAGGTCAACCACAAGTTCTTTAATTTTGTTGATGTTCAGTTCCAGATTGTTATTGCTACACCAACTGACGAGAGGAGACCTCCTTTCTATAAGCTGTCTCATCATTACAGAAGTCAGTCCTACCAGTTTTGTATCATCAGCAAACTTAGTCATTTTTACAGTGTCATAGTGTGAAATACAGTCATTGGTGTATAGTGAGTACAGCAAAGGTGGGGGGGCACACCTGTGCTAATGGTCAATGAGTTTGAAAAGCTATTGTTGAATTTGACAATCTGTGTTCTGCCCAGTAAGAAGCCCAAGACCCAGAGCCAAAGAGACTGATTTCCTAGCTGCAAAAGTTTGTTATATAGCCTTATGGGTATTATTGCATTAAAAGCTGAGCTCTACTCAATGAACCACACCGAGCATAGGTGGCAAGTGCCTCTAGATGCTGCAAGATACAGTGGAGACAGAGAGCTACACCATCATCCACTAACCTATTGGCCCTGTACGCAGCACTGGACAGATGTTTATATATTATACGCCCAAACACTTTCATTACAACAGATGTTAAGGCAACGGGCCTGTAATCATTTGAACAGCTAACAATGGGCTTCTTAGGCACAGGAATTATTACTGCAGATTTAAAACATGCTGGTACTTTATACTGGTTGATAGACCAGTTAAAGTCCAAACATAAGCAAGTTCAGCAGCACATCATTTTAAAGTGGCTGGGGACACAAGATCAGGACCTGCAGCTTTCCTGCTGTTCTGATTGCACCGCATACGCCTGACCTCATGCTCTCCAATCATGAAAGGTGAACTAAGGGGGGGGTTCCCCTTTAGCCAGACTCTGTTTGCGGGTTGAGGTTTTATCAAAATGACAGTAGAATTCATTAAGTTCACCAGGGAGCTTGGGGTCATCATTACAGGCTGAGTGTTTGGCCTTATAGTTGGTAATTTGCCACAGTCCCTGTAATACACCTCTGCTGTCCTTGTCCTGGAGCTTGTTCTCCAGCTTGCATTTGTAATTGGCCTTAGTCTTCCTCACTCCCCACTCAAATTCATATTTTGTGGATTTTTAGAGTTCTCTATCGCCCCCTTTGAATGCACTGTTTTTCTTCGCAACAATTTAACCTCTCTGCTGAACCATGGGTTGCTGTTACTAAACACAGTCACTATCTTGAATGGAATGAACTCAGATTCTGAGAAATGGATTTAAGACAATAGTATTGGTGTATATCTAAGTAATGGCATGAGTCCTTAAAGATAGACTAGTCTGTAATATGAAAACAGTTACTAAGCCTCTCCATAGCCTGGGGAGACCATTGTTTCACCACCCTCATACTTGGTTTTGTGTGTTTTAATTTTTGACAATACTTGGGTATTAGAAAAATCATATTATGATCAGATTGTCCAAAGGGTGCCCAAGCCATGGAATGAAATGCATCAGAGATGACACGGTAATATTGATCTATCACTTCCTCATACCTGGTGGCGACATGGATCTGCTCTTAAATCTTTGTAGAGACTTTTTCAGACTGACATGGTTAAAGTCACCGAGTATCAGCACCATCGAATCCGTATGTGTGTTTTCAACATCCATGACATGGCTCACTACAGCAGCTGACACCCCAGCTTGGAGTGGAATGTAGACAGTTATCAGTATGATGGAGGAAAGGTAGGTAGAAGGGTCTGCACTTGATGGTGAGCGACTTACTCCGTAGAGCATGACTATGATAGAGTTTTAGTGTTTGTACACAAACTCTGACTGATATAAAAACACACACCTCTACCTTTCTGTTTATTTTGAGTCCTCGGTGCGGTCGGCCTGGTGCAGGGAAAAGCCTTCTTTGTGTAATGTCGAGTCTGGGATGTTTGGGTTCAGCCAACTTTTCAGCTTATCTTTTATTCAGCTTATCTTTTATTCAGCTTATCTTGTTTGTTAACCAGGAAGCGAATGTTGGACAGTTTTATACTAGGAAGCGGTGTGCGATGTTTACGACGGCGAAGCCAAAGCAGGAATCAGGCTCTCCTCCCCCACTACCTGTGCCACAGATTTTAGTAGCTGTTGCTAACGCTGTCCCTTGACATCACGTCTCCAGTAGCAAAGTCACTTAAGGAGTATTCCAACTTTGGTTGGAAGTCACTCATGGATTGTCGAACTTGTAGCAATTCAAGCCTATCATATTCGATTTGGCAGTCAAGCCACAAAAACATGAAAAACAGACAGGTAGAGCAACACCATGTCGCCATAGCATGGTGCCATCATGAGGGGATATCACAAGTTATTCTGTTTCAAAAAAATAAAAGTGTGTGTACACACGTGATCCGTGCAGCAGGTAGATATAGTTTATGCACCCTGACTTTGTGTTTTTGTGTGAGTGAGATACTTACCAAGCTGTCCAGCCCTCCTCCTAGCAGGTCTACAGCACCCATCTGCATAGATGATACCTGGGGGACATTGACTGGAGGGCCCAGGTCCAGGTTTAGCAGATCCCCGAGAAGGTCCCCTTGGCTGGGAATGACATGTGGCTGATCCATGGGGGCAGTTGGCCCACTAGTCACAGGGCTCTCGCCTGGTTCAATGCTGCCAGGGGAGAGAGAGTAGTGATTTTTTTTTCAAAACCAAACTTGAAAGAAACTGTTATCAAGAGTAATATTTATCAAACTTTGTTTAAGCCTCATCCATTCAAAATGGTGCCATAACTAAACTGCCATTAGCTTGATTGGTCATTGCTGAGTGGATATATGCAGAACAAAACCTACAGCCTTAAAAGTCAGACAAGCTCCCAAAGTAGTTTACAAATCAAGCAAAATAATCAAGGTGAAACCAGCTCTTACAGTCAGTTGAAAACAGCATTCTTACCTAAAAGCAAGAAGTGCCTTGTTTGGCTTGTAACAGTAGCAAGATTTAAAGCCACAATACTGAAGATTTACAAGCAAACAAATGGTCTTGGCACTTTCTATCATTGGCATATTCAATTTAAAAATTTAAATTCGGGCTCTGTTACTTTGCTCAGTGGTGGTAAAAGGTACTATCTCAAAAGATTTGTTGACTATTATTCGGTGATGCAATGTCCTATAAACTCAAATCAAAATTCAGTTGTTTGTTTCTTCATTTTGGCAAAAACATTCGGGGCTTTACAGAAAAGATTTAGTAGCCACATATGACTCGGATATGCTCAAAACAAAATATAACTATAGACCATTAACATCAGAATTCAGCAGAGTCAGTCCTCAAAAGAAAAAAAAATTGGATCTTAAAAAATTAAGAAGTGAATTATATATAATGACGTTATCATTGTGCACATTTGTAGAATATACTGTGCTCTGCTTGGTCAACGTCACTGAAGTCGCCACAGGGCACAATCAAAATTCCAAAGCAGTCACATTACACGAGCAAAGGCACAAAAAAAAAATTTTTTTTGACAAGCCAGTCTTTCTGTTGGGGAGTCGTGAGGTGTCCCAGATGTTGCATTGGTGTCTTCCACCATGTTACAATTAACGGGACAAATTGACCGACTGCCATTCCTTAGGCTTAATTTTGCTTCTGACCGCCCACGTCTGTCAGATCTGGCCATTAGCAGGCTTATTTGGTGTAGTCTGCATTACGCTGGATTACATAACAGTAGAAGCAGCATAAGTCATTCTAAATAAGTGAGGCGAAAACTCTAATCATTACATCTTAAGCCTGTCAAAGTGGAGTTTTTGTTGTTTTTTTTTTTTAGATGTAAGTGGCTAGAGTAATATCCAGTAATATTACTCTAGCCATAGAAGCAGTAATATCCAAGCAATCAAGTCTCTTGGAATGACCTTCTAAAACCAAATCTCACAGAATAACATTCTCAGACTGATCTAGTCATTTGATTGGTTGCAGATTACTTAACCCTTGAGAGTGTCATTGCTCTAGCCAGACCCTTCTCAACGTCAGCGCTGCAGCAATAATACCTGTTTTTTTTGGGGGTTTTTTTGTTAGCATGATAAAATACTTATTCAAGCAAATACCATCGGTGTGGCTTTAATTACTCTGTCACCTGAGAAACTGCCTACCATAACAAGCCTGTTCTCCACAAATTGATGTGGATTCTTCACAGGAAAGTGTACAATTTTTACACTGTACAGAGAAATATTATATCACAGATAGCTATAAGAAATACAATAAGAGACCATCAAATGTGAATATCATTCATCGAATATATTTTTTTCAAAAATTTCAACACTAGAACGACCAAGGCTGTAGATTTGGCGGTTTTGGATTTTCAAAGTTTAATAACTTTGTGAGAGAGAAAAAAATATACGGACCTGCCGCTCCCCGAATGATCTTAAAATTGCATATTTTTGCACTAAAATGAGTTTCAAATCTGTGGCAAAAAAAAGAAGTTACAATAAGATATATCTAAAACGACCACGGACGGTCAACATGACCCGTCTCGTAATTTGCACGTGACCGTGCGCGTCATGTCGCCATTTATGACGTGTTTTGGTCACGTCCTTTCCTTCGCAAAGTTAATTGTTCTGTCCTAGAAACACACTAGCATTCTCCAGTGCAGAGAAATAGTCTCAATTAAGATTTTTGATTATTGCCAACATGTCTGGTTACAGACAACATTACTGACGCACCATGACGACCAACGACGCGTTGCAGTATTTACAGGCTTTGGGCAGTGGCCATTTTAAATTGTTTGAAAAATAGTCTTAAAAGTAGTAAAAATGTTAATTTTGGTGCCAGTTAGTTTCTTAACAGACATACGAACATATGTAATGCATTAATATCTCAACTGAGTGTTTATCTTGACAAAATATAGAGTTTAAAAACCGGCCCCACCCACGGTCGTTCTAGTAGTTTTTAAATTCCCATTGTTGTTTGGGAGTGTTTCAATATTTATTTTCAGTTCTTTTTTTGCATTTCATATTTTATAGGCCTTGTAACGTTTGTTCGATTAGCAATATGTGTTTTCCGTTTTGTTTTTCATGTAATATTTTCACATTTTAAATTTTGCTATTCAAGTTCAACCATGTCTCTCTGAAGTTTAAAAATAGTAGTATAGTTGTTAAAATGTTGATTTCGGCTAGTTTCATAACAGACATACTAATATATGCAATGCATTAATATCTCAATTGGGTATTTATTTTGACAGACTATAGAGTTTAAAAACCGGCTGTCATTTTGACCGCCCATGGTCGTTTTAGGGAGGAGTGAAATCCCGGTCATTCCAGTGGTAGAAAATTACAACCATAAAAATAACCATCATGAATGAAAGAGTCAGGTGACAATACACTAAGTGACTAGTTATGTCATAGTGAGACACTGTCATTTATAGCATTACATGGCTGTCATACATTAAACCTTAAAGAGGCAAATTATTCTGCAGCATAAACACAAGAAAACTTTGCCTCAGGTCACAACAGTGTTGTTTCACAAGCCGACTACCTTATTTTGATTGAAAACATGAATTGATAAGAACTGAATAAATGCAGTCATCGTCTCAGTGTATGTCTTACTTATTCTAATACGCAGTCTTTATTTTACACCTTTCATGCAAGCAAATGAATGGTTAATGTGAAAAAATATATACTGTATGTTTATGCATGAAGGTATTAGGGCTTCATGATGTAAAAAAAGAAGGGCAGAAAAGTTCTGTATGGGAGCAATTTAGTAAAATACTTAACCATGACGAGTCATGTGCTGGGTATGTCATATGCAACAGCTGCAAAGCGCTGCATGAAAATGTCACAAAAAAAAACAAAAAACCTCAAACATGGTGTAATATGTTACCATATCGTCATGCTTACATGTATCCCACTGAGAAATAATGATAACTTGATCGGGTGCGGGTCTCTAAAGCAGAGAAAATAATTCATTCGGGTGGGTGGCAGGTGGATGTGTACATACAGATTTGGATGACGTCAGAGCCAATTTGTACATCACTATTCTTGGCTGTCATTCCGCGTCACCTTGTCTAGCCCCATTATCTCCTCTTCCCGTATGAATGGCGAAAAAATACAGCGCTCACTTTTCACAATTTCCCAACAATTCCCCTACAAAATCACCCGATTCTAGAATGATTTTTTTTTCAAACAGAGCTATTCATGTCATCTGGAAAAATCTTGTATTATTTTAAATTGCAGTATATATCGCCAAAAAAAAAAAAAACGCAATTTTTTTCCAATATCGTGCAGCCCAAGAAGGTATGCACATCTTATATATCCACCTTACAACTTTTCACTATTTAGATAATTATTATTAATAATTATAATTCACTGACCTGCTGTGCTGGATGGGCAGGTGTTTGCGATGGATGCCATGGCTGCCTTCTACAAAGGCGTTGGGGGGTTTGTGATACACAGAGGCCAGTGAGCCAATGTGGCAGATGAGTTCATCAAGCAGGGTGGGCTCAATCAAGTCTGTCTCCTCAGAGATGAGGGGCTTCTCCGACAGGACCACCTCCTTGGCTGTCACCGGATCAGTGGACAGCAGGCGCCAATAGATGTAACCCCTGTCACGCAGGTCAGGGTTATCTGAGTCCTGCAGAAGTGTGTTGTTAGATGATACGAGAGGTCAACCAGAAGTTATAGGTAGTGCCTGAAGTTAATGTTTGTCCATGAGCAATGATACCTGGAGAAATACAAATTTGAGGTATTTGGTATGGTAGAAGGGTACCTGAGTAGCCAGGCTGAGGACCTGCTGCACCAGCTCTTGGGTCTCAGATGGCTTCTTAAGAAATAGCTTCACAATGGCAGTGAGTAAGGTGAGCTGGACCTTAAAATGAAAAACCGGCCTGTCAGTAATTTATATTCAAAACATTTGCCCAAACCTACCAACTACCGTTACTAATTTACAATCTCTACTTTAATGAACAGAACACTCTACTGGTCAAAATGTTGAAATAATTTTAACAGAGTTTAAGAAATATACCTTAAAAAGGTGCTGAAGAATTACCCTTAAAACATCTGTAGTTGTTAAATGCCCTATCTTTAAAGGAGAATATAAAGGAAAATCTATAAAGGAGAATGTGCAGATGGTAAATTTAATACTTTTTACACACATTCTTTTTTTCTCATGCATTAGAAGAAAAAGAAGAAAGCTGCTGTAATTTGTCATTCTATTCTCACAACGAATTGTATTCTTAGAACGAATTTATCCTCTGCATGTGACCCATCCTATTGTATAGCAGCAGTGGGCACTTGCAGTGCCTGGGGACCAACTCCATTTCTTCTTCCCATTGCCTTGCTCAGGGGCACAGGCAGGGGTATTAACCCTAACATGCATGTCTTTTTGATGGTGGGAGGAAACCGGAGCACCCGGAGGCAACCCACGCAGACACGGGGAGAATATGCAAACTCCACACAGAAAGGACCTGAGACAGCCTGGGGTTCGAAACCAGGACCTTCTTGCAGAGAGGCAACAGTGCTAACCACTGGGCAACTGTGCTACCTTATCATCCAATGGAAGTGCGACAGTCCAGAGGCTACAAATTTGGAGCTGATTAAGATTATAACTCCACATTTACAACACATAAACAGAAACTATGTTGGGCATTTGGACCTGACATGAAAGAAAAAGCAGGTCCAGTCTTCTTTCTTATCACAAAAAGTTTTCAGTAACAGCCAGACCACCAACGAAAAGCATTTTCATTGTTGGAAGGCAAAACAAACAGGAGTGTTTGACAAGGGGCAGCTTACTTATTGATGAATGGTGATTATTTCATCAAGTTGATTCTCCAATTATGATTTAGAACACACAAAATCAAGCCATCTCTAGCGTCCACAGATTTGCATTTATTTGCGGAAATATACACATATATTAGAGATGGCACAAAGTATGTTCTCTGCACAACTGAACCTAGCAAAAAAAGAAGCAATGTTCTTTAAAATATCTCGCCGCTGGGGGCGTCCAGGTAGTGTAGCGGTCTATTCCGTTGCCTACCAACACAGGGCTCGCCGGTTTGAATCCCTGTGTTACCTCTGGGGATTCCTGTGTCCTGGTCACTGCAATAGTGCCTCCTCTGGTCGGTCGGGGCACCTGTTCGGGGGGTACGGGGAACTGGGGGGAATAGCGTGATCCTCCGACGCGCTATGTTCCCCTGGCGAGACCCTTCACTGTCAGGTGAAAAGAAGCGGCTGGCGACTCCACATGTATCGGAGGAGGCATGTGGAGTCCTCCTTGGGTCAGCAAAAGGGGTGGAGTAGCGACTGGGAAGGTCGGAAGACTGAGGTAATTGGCCAGATACAATTGGGGCAAAAAAGGGGGAAAAAATCCAAAAAAGAAATAAAAATATCTCACCCCTGAATTGCTACCATTTTTTAAGAAATATGAAAACCAAATTAATATTGAGTGAGGTAATACAAGGTACACACCTACTGTAAAGAAAAGTACTTTTCAACCTAACAACCAGTCTAAGTTCGTCTGGCTTAGCATACAGAAAAGGAGTGTTTTTTGTGATTAGGGTTAGCCAAAAGCATTTTGGTCATCTGTATATTATATTTTGTAGTCTAAAAATAAAAATAAAATAAGTGCGTGTTTCCATCAACTAATTTTAAGCAAACAAATCATCCTAAACTTGACACCCAAGCTAAGGGGTCATGAGACTAATGCCATGTCAAAGACTCCCACTCAAATGAGTTTAATGCAATAAAATACTAATCTATATAAATCTGGTGTAATGTGCTGTAAATTTTTTTAAAAACGTTCCCATCACCCTTTATCACAAGTAAGCAGAAACATTAATTCTGAGCCCTGAATATCAAATACTGCAATTAATATTTGTTAAGAAGCACTTTGGTGTACCCACTTGGGTGCTTTCATCATGGAAGCCTTCAAGAAAGCTCTCTAGCAGCTCGTCCGCATTATCAATTCTTTCGGCATACTCGCCAACAATCCATATCATAGCGGCACGTGCATCAGGTTCATCCAGCGAATCCAGGTTCTCACACAGTGTGGCTATGATGCTCTCATATCTAAACAAAACAAAAGGTACGCAAGTAGGGGGTGAACAACTTTGTAAACCATGTTACCAGTTATTTTGGCCACCACCCAAGTAAAATCAACTCAAATCCTGCCCAAATTTTGATTTTAAAATCACTCATACTATCTTTTCTTTGGGTTGAATTGATCCAGGAACTTTGAAATATTAAAGGATTGGTTTACTTTCTTTCCACCTAGGTCTTATTAAGACTTGCTGCACATAATTTGGAACTATACAGACATACAGTGAGTTGCCATTAGGTACACCTATCTAGTAGTGTGTAGCACCTCTTTTGGCCTTCAGAACAGCATGAATTCATCTATGCATGGATTTTACAAGATGTTGGATGTGTTGAGCAGGAAAGTTTTACCATGCAGAAATGATTGTGTTTTGCATTTGTTGCAAATTGGACAGCTTCAGAGTCTTGCTGCAAACAGCCCATTCCACCTCATCCCAAAGATGCTCAATAGGATTGAGATCCAGGGACTGTGTAGGTCACTGAAGAAATGAAAACTTGCTGTCATGTTCCTGGAACCAGTCAGTGATGATATGTGCCTTGTGCATTATCATGCTATAAGTGTCCATTCAAGGGTGGATAAACTGTAGCTAAGAATGGATGAACTTGGTCAGCAACAACGTACAAATATACCATGCTTTTCAGATGTTGTTAAGTGGGTATGAGGGGCCCTAATGTGTGCCAGAAAACATTCCCCACACCATCACATGGCCACCACAAGCCTGTACTGTTGACACCAAACAGGAGGACTCCATGGACTCATGTTGCTTGAGCCAAATTCTGATCCTTCCATCAGCATGATGTAAAAGGAACTGGGACTTATCCAACCAGACAACTCTCTTCCACTCCTAAATGGTCTCATTTTGATGCTCCTGTGCTCACTGGAGATGTGCTTTCTTGTTTTTCCACTGTAAATTTTGGCACCAGACATCATCTTCAGCTGTTTTAGCCCAGCTGAGACAAAGTCCAATAAGTAGTGTGTTCTGCACGTCGATGTTGAATTCTCTGTGAAGCACTTTGGGTGTCTAGATAAAGCACTATATAAATGTAATCCATTATTATGAATTGTCGCACTGGGCTTCAATACAGTCCAATGGATGGGGCAAGTGTTTAAGACTTCAAAAGCCACGATATATCTTATGTTCAAAAATAGGAAGCTCTCAGTATGTATAATAAAAAAGTTGAGAACTGTACGTTTGATCAAGTGAAAATGAATTTATTCAGCACTTCCACAAACATGGCTCTGTGTTTAAAATACAACAGCACTTGACTACACCTTATCAGTATTACTTTGTGGTCGTATCATCAGATCTGCGGCTGTATGTTTTGGACACTTGGGTGAAGAGAGGAGCAGAGCTGTCAACTGATCACCACCTGGTGGTGAGTTGAATCAGATGGCGGGGAAGGCTGCCGGACAGACCTGGCAAACCCAAACATGTAGTGAGGGTGAACTGGGAACGTCTGGCGGAGGCCCCTGTCCGTGAGGTGTTCAACTCCCACCTCCGGAAGAAGTTCTCATGTATCCCGAGGGAGGCTGGGGACAGTGGGCCATGTTCAAAGCCTCTATTGCCGATGCAGCAGGCAGGAGCTGTGGTCATAAGGTCATCGGTGCCTGTCGAGGCGGCAACCTAAGAACCCGCTGGTGGACACCGGTGGTGAGGGAAGCCGTCAGGCTGAAGAAGGAGGCCTTTCAGACTTGGTTGGCCCAGGGGTCTCCTAAAGCAGCAAAAAGGTACTGGCCTGCCAGAAGGGCTGCCACTTCGGTGGTCGTGGAAGCAAAAACTCAGGTGTGGGAAGAGTTCGGCGAGGCTATGGAGAAGGACTTTCGGTTGGCCTCAAGGAAGTTCTGGTAAAACCATACGGTGACTCAGGAAGGGGAAGCAGGGCTTGACTCAGGCTGTGTTCAGCTGGAGAGGGGAACTGTTGTTGTTGAGCAGTGGAAATAACACTTTGAGGAGTTCCTGAACCCGGCTAACACATCCTCAGTGGAGGAGGTAGAGTCTGAAGACTCAGGGGAAGCCCCACCCATATCCCTGGCAGAATTCTCTGAGGTAGTTAAAAAGCTCCTCGGTGGCAAGGCACCGGGTATAGATGAGATTCGCCTTGAGATGCTGAAGGTTCTGGACATTGTTGGGCTGTCTTGGTTGAGACGCCTCTTCAGTGTCGCGTGGAGGTCGGGGACAGTACCTGCGGAGTCGCAGACTGGGGTGGTGGTTCCCATATTCAAAATGGGGGACCGGAGGATGTGTTCCAATTATCAGTGCATCACATTGCTCAGCCTCCCTGGGAAAGTCTACTCTAGGGTGCTCGAAAGGAGGCTCCGACCGATTGTCAAAACTCAGAAACAGGAGGAACAATGCGGATTCCGTCCTGGCTGTAGAACAACAGACCAACTCTTTACCCTTGCAGAAGTGCTGACGGGGGCATGGGAGTTTGACCAGCCAGTCTACATGTGTTTTGTGGACTTGGAGAAGGCTTAAGACCGTGTACCCTGGGGCACTCTGTGGGGGGTACTGCAGGAGTATGGGGTACCGAAGCAGTTGCTACAAGCCATCCTGTCCTTGTATATCAAAAGTGAGAGCTGTGTCTGCATTCTCGGCATAAAGTCAAACACATTTTCGATGGGTGTCGGACTCCGCCAAGGTTGTCCCTTGTCTCCAGTTCTGTTTGTGATATTCATGGACAGGATCTCAAGGTGTAGCCAAGCTGAGGAGTGTGTCCGTTTTGGGAACCTCAAAATTTTATCTCTGCTCTTCGCATATGAAGCGGTTTTGTTGGCTTTATCAGAATGCAACCTCCAGCGCGCACTGGGGCAGTTTGCAGCTGAGTGTGAAATGGCTGGGATGAGAGTCAGCACCTCCAAGTCTGAGGCCATGGTTCTCTACTAGAAAATTATGTATGATTCTTTGCTGAAACACATTAGCAATACACATATGACATTTATGAGTTTTTTTTAAATATTTTTTTAATATTTTAACTGCCTGTCCTTCCAATTGTGCCCCAACACCACCCCAATATATATTTCACATAAATTACCTTGTTATATTTTTAATGTACACCATTCCAACAGTGCCCTGGCCCCTAAATACTTTTCAAAACAAACCCCAGTCCCATTGGTTGTAATGTTTTCTACCCCTCCATTGGTTGCTTTGCATCATAAGTACCTACCCCATTGGTTGTTATAGTTTGAATGTTTCCCCATCTGATTGGTCGCTGTCCAACCGAAATTAGGGGCGTGACGCTGGACATCGCAAACTGTATGATTCTTTGTTGAAACACATTAGCAGCTGATGAGTGCGAGACGCATGAATAAGGCCTGTACAGCAATGTATTAAAATCTTTTTTCCTGTATCCGTGTTGATTTATATATATATATATATATATATATATACACACACACACTCATCAGCTGCTAATGTGTATGTATATATACGTATATGTGTGTGTGTGTGTGTGTGTGTGTGTGTGTGTGTGTGTGTGTGTGTGTGTGTGTGTGTGTGTGTGTGTGTGTCCAAAGGAGTTGAATCAAGTGCAACTGGACTTGGTACCAAGTCCAGCTGATTCAACTTGATTCAACTCCTTTGGATAACCATGACCTGGATGAATGAGAACATTCACAGACAAGTGTGTGTGTGTGTGTGTGTGTGTGTGTGTGTGTGTGTGTGTGTGTGTGTGTGTGCGTGTGTGTGTGTGCAAATGCAGATTGAAATCCACTTGTATTGTCACACGAGATGGAAGTGACGGCAGATAACTATTGTAGTTTTTGTCATGTTTGAATATTTTAGGACAGTGTACAAATTTTCATAACACTGTCACATGATGCATCTATGATTCAGCCAATGGTACTAAATTTCATTTATTTTAGTCTAAATGCTTTAATTTCAACGCTACCAACATCATCATGTAATTTTTTGCACATAATTTCAATGATTAGTTCACCAAAAACAAATCACTCTTAATAAAGCATTCCTATTCAGTTATATGAACAAAAATGATGAATTAATATCAATGTGTTAGTCAAACATTATTATGTCCTTTAAGAGATCCACCAGGGCACATACTTGTTAGGATACTTGCGGAAGATGTCCCTGATAACCACAATGGCTTCCTGAACCACATAGTTGACCTTGGTTTGGATCAGATCCAGCAGGGTGCTGACACAGCGCTCAGCTGATTGCTAGGAAACAGGACAGACATGCTTGTACGACATCATTTTGATGTGGTTACACTGCATCTCCCAAGAAAATCAGAATATGTGAAAACTGTCCCAGTGATACAACATACCAAGAATACTGAATACTGCAAAAAGAAAAAAACAAAATTTTATTGCAGATGTAAATAGTGATTGTTAGGAGGGGAAACCAAACAAACAAGAAAGAAGATGATATATGTCATCTTTCGCTTGCTGAATACCTAGAAAAGAGGTTACTTGCCTGCACAAATACAAGACTACAGCTACAAATTTGAGCTGCACCAAAAGATTTTGGCTTAAGGGTTAGTGTCTCCTTTTGTTCAAATGTTTGACTACAAATTTGATTTACCACCTTTGTGTTATATAGCCAATGAACGCAAGGTATGGAGCTT
The DNA here is from genome assembly GCF_029633865.1 of Lampris incognitus. Classification (NCBI taxonomy): domain Eukaryota; kingdom Metazoa; phylum Chordata; class Actinopteri; order Lampriformes; family Lampridae; genus Lampris; species Lampris incognitus. Next base: position 546,667 of record NW_026611079.1, read on the forward strand.
TGAATGGTGAAACAATGGGGGACAGTATAACAACATGTTCCTCTTTTTGATAATCTGCGAAAAAACCAGTGATAGCGGTGCTTCTTTACCTCAACTTTGATGGCACAGCGTCCAATGGCTCTGACAGCCTTACGAACAAAGTCAACATCCACTTCTGTAGCATATTCCTTCAGTTCAGCCAGAACCTAGAGTGGTCAATTCAGCAATAAACAATATGTTTGCATCCACAAAAACAACATATTAACACAATTTATCCCTTGTCTGTCTCGAGTAATCCAAAGCCATAATTCAGATAACAATTTAAAATCCCTTTTGTCTTTTCTCAGACAGCATTGGGTGTTTTTGTTTTTTTTGTTTTTTTGTTTTTTTCAAAATACATGAATCCATGTTCAGAGATGTCCCTATTATAAAATAAAAAGTGTTAACTCTTTCTATTAAACCTTTAACCAACTAAAAATTCACCTTTAACCAAATGGTAAGAAAAGGCCTTTAAGACCCTCAGGTCCACACTCTACAAGTGGCTTCTCTTTAACCAAATTTCATATGGCTTAAATCTGATTCTTCTTATCACCTCCATTTTAGAAAAGGATATTTCTATATTAAAATCCATCCATTGTCTTAACCGCTTATCCTGCTCACAGGGTTGCGGGGATGCTAGAGCCTATTCCAGCATTCATTGGGCGGCAGGCAGGGAGACACCCTGGACAGGCCGCCAGGCCATCACAGGGCCCACAAATACACACACCCATTCATTCTCAGGGACAATTTAGCACCGCCAATTCACCTGACTTACATGTCTTTGGACTGTGGGAGGAAACCGGAGCCCCCGGAGGCAACCCATGCAAAAACGGGGGGAACATGCAAACTCCACACAGAGGACGACCCAGGATGACCCACCAAGACTGGACTAACCCCGGGGCTTGAACCCAGGACCTTCTTGCTGCGAGGCGACCACACTAACCACTGCGCCACCGTGTCGCCCACAAGCTATATTAAATTTTTTCTTTAATCTATTTATATATGTATATTTACATATTCATATTTATCTATTTTATATATATATACATATATATATATATATTACACATTTACATATAGAGATTTATATATATTCAAAACATATTTAAATTGATCTTTCAAGTCATTGCTGTTTTAGTTCATTTGTTTTGGTCATTTGTACTTGTTCATTTGTATTAATATTTCTTAAAGAAACTCAATAAAATCTTAAATAATTTTTTTTAATCTTTCACATGACTGGAATTCACAAAAACTATAGTTCTCAAATTATCAAAAAAAATAAATCTCACCTATCTCTCTTCAGAAGTTATCTACTGCTTTTGTCCAAAATTTGCATGTTGGAGTCCTTTTAAAAACAGGAAGGTTTGAATGCAGAATCCAGTTGACACAAGATTATCAAAATTATGGCTAAGAGGAACAGGAAAAACTTTAAAAAAGATAACTATTGACAAAGTTATGAATTTAAAAATGACCTACAAATTCTCTTCTTCTTGTTATCAGAATTGGGCCATACCAAGAGGGAGGCTATTGGGATATAACAAGTATGTATCTTTTTCGAGAGACATTCACTCCCCAAGCTACTGAGATCTGTTGTTGAACCTTTACCAGTACGATTTATTTATACTCTTATTTAATGCCATAGCTTGTTGTTTCCCTTTATTAAGGAATCTTAGTTTATGGCTTATTGTTTGTTTATTAGTGAATCCTTGTGTACTGACTTTTGGGTTGAGATTTTTAATCCAAAAAATAATGATAGTTTTACTTGGTTTATGTAATAGACTGTGCTGAATGCTATACTAAACTGTTTTGTCATGTTCTTATCTTGTGTGAATAAACCCCCTTAGTCATGTGCATGATGCTATCCATCTAAAGTTTTATTTTATTTATCTATTTTAGAGCTGTGTATTGAGGCCATAGATTTTACAGTCCTATTTTAGCGTTGCTCTTTTTGGAGGTGCAACATAAACCCGTGTATAATTTGATCACAAGTCGGCAAGTTGCAACATCTATTTTTAACGAAGTTGATATTGCATTTATATTTTTATGGCAAAACCATTTGTCATAGAAAACATACTTTAAAAATGCTGACATTAGCAACATACTATAATAACTGTTTGTAACTTTAGAGTAGGATTCTTTGAAAGAAGACCTTTTTCTGTTTTATACCTGGGCAATGTTGGCCTGGGAGGCCAGGCGGATCATGATGTCCAGTTTCTCCAGTTTCACATAGATCGGGTCATTGTATTTGACAAAGAACACCTTGATCTCCTGCTTCAGGATCTCAGGCCTAACCAAAGAAAGCACATAACACATAAGACTATGTGCAAACTTTATCAAGTATAAACAATTAGCATACAGAGCATACGAAGAAATGTGGTGTCGATGATCTAAAGCTAACCGTCACTGCAGGGAAATAAAAATGTCAATAACAGAAAAAATAAAACATAAAACTACTGTACATTTGCCAATGCTGCAACTACAACTTTCTGAATCAAGCTCATGTTATGAGGTGTGACTGAAGACCTTTTCTGGACGATGAGGTTGATGTTCCTCAGCGCCACATACTGGACCTCGGGCTCCCCAGAGAGTAATGTGACCAGTGGTGGGGACAGTTTCTTCATCAGGGTGTTGTAGTAATCTGACTCCTTCGGCAGAAGCTCCAAGAACTTCATCAGCACCTTGACAGCTGAAAGCACCACTGCTGAGTTCGCATGGGAAAGCCGGGGGGTGACACGCTCACAGATGCTTAAGAGGTGAGCAGAGAGGAATAGAATTATTAAAGAAAATCACAGGAGAGGTTCATCTGCATCTTGTTTGAGAATAGGGGGGCTATAACTAAGTATCTGGTATAAGTAAACCAAGCTGTTGTGTGGCATATCAAGGTAGCTTAGAAGCTTCAAACCAGTCTGACATTGTAAAAATCAGTATTGGTGAAAATGGCATATTAAAAAAAAAAAGCTCACTTAGGACACTTGAAGTTCAGCATTTTCTAACCAAGTGATCAAATCCACAAACCTAAAATATAACTTGCTCATAAGAAATCCACAATATCCATTGTCATTTAACGAGTTGTAGGTTTCTCCTTAGGGTATTATGAGTACTAATATCAAGTTGCTAGTTATAATCTGTATACCACTTAATTGCCATTGCAATGGCTCCAGTCTGCTCTCCTACTGTACTTATATTATCTGACTCAACAGATGTTTCCATTCTGAAAAGTGTGACTCCAAGCTACATACTGCATGTGTTTTTCATGGTGTGTGCTGAACAGTTACTTGACAACTTATTTCCACCTCACATCTGACTGATTGCTACCTTTGGGCCTCTCGGTCATCCTTAGGATTGTAGTTAGACAGGCAGTCTAGGATGAAAATCTGCCCCCACTCTGTGCACTCATTGAGGGCTGTCAGCAGCTTGTTGATGTTCTGGGGGTTAAGGTCTAGCAGATTGCTGTTAGGATGCGACTCGCTAATCTCTGACAGTGCAGCCACCGCATTGGCAACAACCTAGAGGTAAGAGATCATTTTTTGATGAGACCTTTAATGTAATTAAACTCTAACTATAGTGTTGAAACTGTAGAGTTCAATACTTGAGGAATCATGTGGGTAAAATTTGACTTAGAACCCCTGAAAACATGGTTTCAAAAATTAAGAACATCTACAAGATTTTACAAATGAGTGACTTAGAATGTATCCCAGAAAGTTGAATCAGTTCATCTGGACACAAGATTTACTGGGAGAAAAGTTTTATCGCTCATCTAAGTGACTTCGTCAGTCTCAACTGACCACCCTTATAAACAATACAGTTGCATAACGACCAAAACCAACAATCGGTTTCATATGAATATTGCTGTGACCATTAACTAGTAACAATGGCCATGTATACTATTCACAGAGGATTGGTTAACAGTTGCAATCACAGACAGCATTGTAAGATGGTGACAGATGTACTCTTACCCCGCACTCGGTTCAGGGATGGTCGTTCCCTCGTCACACAGATGAGCTCTTTGACCCCCCATTTAAACAAGTGGCCCTCCCTATCAAGGATGTGCACATCCTCATCCTTGAGTGGTCATTGGCCTGTAGATGGGTGTAGACTGCGGAGTCCTGGCCTGATGAAGTAGCTCTTCTGTGCTAACCCTAACCTAACCCTAACCCTCTTACAATGCAATAACACTTACCTGGGTTATTGAGCATGCATCAAGACGACTTAAATGTACTAACCAAAGTTAGGAAGAAAAATAAACTTAAATGAATAGCACACAAAAAACTAATCTGTTTGATCAGGACTGTGTGGGTGTGGTCCAATCCTAACTTATAATGACTGACAGTGGCATTTCACCAGCAAAATAAACAACCCAACAACAGGGTGATCAAAGACAAGTAGTTAGTGTGTTGATAAAAATGGCAACATCAGGTAGGATCGGCATGGTGCAGTCATACATACAAACCAGTAGTTTCCAACTTTCTTGAGGATGAGCTGGAGGCCTCATTATTGGTAAAGTGACAACTTTGCACTACCCAACCACACAGTGACTTACAAAGCAGAACGTACAGGGAGACAAATTGATAACGTAAAAATCTATCACATAATATAGCTTGGCCAAGATAAGTTATGTGATAAAATGTTCCATGTCTTTACAATATGACTGCATAATTAGGGTCTGGAACAAATGATGTTGCTCCATGTAGTACATGGAGCAACATCATTTGTTCTCTCTTCTTTCCTTTGGGGCTTGCCGCAAACAGGGAAGGTGTGTGAGCATCCCTGTTATTGGTTTGATGGAATTAATTGTGTTTGGCTCTCTCTCATATTGGCTGCCTGTTTCTTTATTTTATTAAAAGTTAAGTTAGGAAAACCCAAATGTTTAGTTATAATGATAACTCCGAGTTTCGACTTGGCTAATATTGATCTATCTAATTAACTTAGTTCTTTATTAAAACTCCTCCATACCGAGCCCTCTCCATACCAAATTTTGTGCAATAAGCACAATGCTTTCTAAAACATTCCCTATGGCCTGCAGTTTTATAAAACTTCAGTAAACCTAACCCCTCTATTCCGATATTCCAAAAGACATTCTCGGTAAGATATTTAACCGTAGGATAACTAGGGCTGTCACGATCATTAAATTTTAGTTGACGATTAATTGTCATACAAATAATCGTGATTAATGATTTAATTGTCTTTTTCTTTTTTCTTTTTGGCTTCCCCCCCCTTTTCTCCCCAATTGTACTTGGCCAATTACCCTATTTTCTGAGCCGTCCCGGTTGCCGCTCCACCCCCTCTGCAAAACCGGGGAGGGCTGCAGACTACCACATGCCTCCTCCAATACATGTGGCGTCTCCAGCCGCTTCTTTGGATTGCAGTTTTGGAGATGCATGTTTTTCCTGGTAATTTGTACTGCTTGTCAAACTTTTGCAGCATTTCTTTAAATGTTGGTTTTTCAACCGTATTGAATGCATTTCTTTGGCTATATACCGCGTTACACTGTCTGTTAACGTGTACCATCTAGTACTGTCACGTTTATATTTAGACACTCGTCCGAAAGCTTCAGGAACAGCCAGTTGCCAGGATGGAACTGCGGCGGTGGCTGTCTTTCCAAGTTTGGCGAATTTGGGTGGGGTGGTGGATCCGTAGATGTTTTTTTATTTTTTATTTTTTTATTTGCGGTATTAGCGCTTTTGACCGCTACCTTTTTTGCTGCAAATCCGACAAATCACCCCCTCCAAGTTATTGGGCTCTCCTTTTTCATTTGGCTTAATACCAAAACGTGCCCACAGCGTTGCTGTGGGGTTTGACTTTACAACTATGTCCATGACGTTAACGTCGAATATTATAGTGACCCTTCGCTAAGCCACGCCCTGAAACGCAGACTGGCCAGTCACAGCGCAGCATAGGACAGGCTCTGACAAAAAAATACATGAATAAAAACTTCTCACTGATAAATAATTCATTTTTGTAGCTTCTGGGGGTTCCACATGAGTGGCCACATTTAGAGCTAGCGCCAGAGCTCGGCCAAACAAGACACCGCTATGTTCACAACGGAGAGGAGGGAAAGTGCCAGAGGGCTTAAAGAGAAGAGAAATATCCACTGACAGAAAGGGAGGTCTGAGACTTTCATGGCGGCGTTTCAGATTTTCTTAATTTTCGAGCTGGTTTTGTGGCCTTTTAGCTAGTTATGGTTAAACGTTGTGCCTGGGGCACTTGCAACAGTGACACTCGTTACCCGGACAAGTTGGGAGGAGATATACATTTTTTTCCCTTTCCAAAACCAAAATCAAACCCTGAAAAATGTAGGCTGTGGATAAAGCTTCAAATCTAGTTGAACCCCTGAAAGATCAACAAGCACAGCTTTGTCTGCTCCAAGGTAAGTAATTACTTTTATTAACCGTAAAATAATGTAAAAGCTTGACGGGCTTAGCAACAGTAACTAAGGAGGGCGGGCCTTAGCGAAGGGTGAATTCACCACTCATGTGCCAGGGGGGCAACAAGATGACGTCATTAAAAGAGCGCCAGTCAAACAACAAACGGTGGAAAACAACGTGGAAATACTGATGGAATATGACATTTCTGTTAGTTTCATCCAGCTGTTTTTATACAAATGAATAGAAACGACTCAGCGATTATGCGAAATGATCGCAGTCAGGTCAAATAACCGTGATCAGGCGATTACATAATAATTGTGACAGTCCAATGGATAACTACACTGTATCAGATGTGGTGTTACTGGGTGTGACGTGACTGTCAAACCAATCATTAAATACTAACATCATTAAGCCCTCCCAGGAGCTTAATGATGTTGGTATTCTTCTGGCCGTGTTCAGCATGGATATCAAATGTTGCCAAAAATCCAGCACAGTTTAGACCCATGCCATGCTAAACCATGCGCTAATAGAAATGCCACTGGAATAGTTTCCTAGCTCAGAACTGTTCAGCCTTTCTTTAGAAAGCTACAATTAGATTTGCTTTGGAATGTGAGATTTTAGATACAGTAATTGAAATATAGCTGCGAGCAGAGACGAGGCGACCAAGTAGTCCAACTACATACTTGGGAATGAGTCCCAAGTCCATATACCAAGTTTAGTGTAAATACAGCCAAGCGTTGCTGAGATATCCCCTCAGTTCCTGTTTGAAGTCTTCGCAGCTGAATTCAGTTGGCGGTGACAGACAAACTCTTTTAGAAATCCAAAATCTATCTGATAACTTAACATTTGGTGAAGATTGGGGAAACCTTTGTGGCCTGAGAAAATATGACAGCTGCATCATTTAGGCTGACATGAAAAGTTGCCACGTCTTGGCCTTGGGACCCCCCACGGTATCACCAGACATTTGAATCAGTTGTTTAAGTTAAACACAACAGTTATTAGCCAAAACAACATTTTGCTAGTTGAGGCACTCCTTAGTAACCACACAATGACAAAAAATCTATTGCGCATCCCCAAAAAGATGTCCCAAGTCCATATTCCAAGTTTGATGTCAATATATCGAACAGTTGCTGAGATATGACCTCACTGCCTATTTGGCGGCTATGCCGCCAGTTTTGATTGGCTGTAACGGTCAAACAGTTTCAAAAATCAAAGATCCATATGATAACTTTTGTAAGGCTTGGTCTGAAGATCACCTGTAGTAAATTTGGTGAAAATTGGACAAAATGTGGCCTGTTGTGAGGAAGCCTGGCCTGAGCGGCTAAAATGTAGGAGGCAGACTCAGAACTGTTTCCATCCAACCAGCGTGATTTATTTACAGGGTGTAGCTACATGTTTCCATCCAACCAGAGTGATTTATTTACAGGGTGTAGCTACATGTTTCCATCCAACCAGCATGATTTATTTACAGGGGGTAGCTACATGTGAAACAGTAAAAAAATATGGACAAAGCAAAAGAAACTAACCTCTAACTTGACATAACTGAACAAAACGGAACTCATAATAACAGAGATTAAATTAACAGCACATGCACACATCTACACCCAGACATCCTACCCCCTAACAACTCAAAAGCTACCGCTTAAATACTCCTCGGTGTCAGTCAGCAGCAACTGAGTTTTAGGCTGACCCACTGTGGCAAGGAAAGCCAACACCTGGTAACTGAGATGATGATGGATAAATGGTTGTGTTCTCACCCATTCTATCACACACACACACACCCGCCCCCTTAAGACCGTTACTTCTCAGAGTCATGGGACAGGAAGTCAGCAATGACATTCTTGTGTCCCGGTCTGTACCTGACCTGAAAACGATAAGAGCTGGAGAGACAAGTACCATCTGGTAATTCTAGCGTTAGTGTCTTTCATATTGTGGATCCACCGCAATGCACGATGGTCAGTATTGTCTTCCAATTGCAATTACTGACTCCTGTAGGTGGAAGGGTACCTGTATAGCTATGGGTGGATCTAGAGGAAATAGCTTGTTCTTCAATAAACATGTTCTGCCCAGAGAAACCGGCAGCTGGCAGGTGAAAAAAAATGATTTGGCTGACTTCACAAGGAAGTCTTGCCCTCTCCAACCATTGCAGGGTTTGTACAATGGTGAGACCCAGGAAAATAAGGAATTGGACATGCCAAATGGGGATGAAAAAGGGGGTAAAATCAAGAGATTCTTCAAAATGTCCAGTCCAATAGAATTTGAAAGAAGACCTACCTATCTAGATGTGCATCACATAAATATATAGATAAATAAATAGCAGAATAAATAAAATCAGGTAATCACACTCATATTCTGAAAGCCGAATTCCTTGGTAAACAAACCAAAAGGGTTGGGCCCAAGGCCATTTGGTTTAGAGAAGTTTTACTGTAAATCTAATAAACTAGTCAACTTTTTGTTTGTAATGTCCCTTGTGTTCTTTAATTTTTCGCATTGATCATTAACATTCTTTATTCAAAGATGCAAGTATCAGTTACTAACTGTCTCGATTGAACATGGCAAAGGTGTAGCTGGCATAAGCATAATTCTTACTGGTACATTTGATAATGTGGAATTACCCGAGAACAAGTTTTTTGTCCATTACAGCCCCCACTAACTGAAACCAGAGAGAGTATATGGGGGGGGATGCAGATCTCATTAGGAATGACTAAAACTGTTGTTCCTTTTGCAGTCACTTGTATGTTGGGGCAGAACCCTACAGTTTATAGTAAAAAGCTGATAAAGGAAAAAGCTTTCACAGGCTTTAGGTGGACAAACCAAGGGTGTAATAAATGCTCTTTGTCAGTATTTTATGTGTCATATAAAAATACTTGTTGGCATATTGAAAACACTGTGCATGTAGTGAACAAAAAATGAGTAATCAGCTCGGGACATACCATGGGATTCGAGTCAGCAATGAGGTCCCTTAGGGAATCCAGGAAGCCCTGGTCCTCCACCATCTGGGCATTAATGTCATGAAGCTTGGCCACACAAACCGCTGCTGTCTTTCTGACATAGGGGTCCTCATCCTTCAGACACTTTCTTAGCGGCTCACACAGGTATTCAGTGATCTTGTCCACTCGAATGCAGCCCATGGTGCGCACAGCCAGAGCTCGAATCAGTGGGTTAGGGTCTTCACAATCCTTAGGGGCAGGGAAGGGATACAACATTTACAGTAAATTTTAACCCTAAATTGTGTTGTGGTGAAACTAAATTACCTACAACCACCATATCATGTGCAGTACATAATTCGTATCAATCTATACTATTCTTTCAGGTGTAAATGAGGGCCCTTGCCTTGACAAAGCTATTGACAGCCATGATGGCCATGTCTGGTTGGCTCTTGGCATAATTCATCAAGTAGAGGTAGACCAGCTTCTTAAGCTCCAGGTTGTCAGTCTGCATGCAATTAACCACATCTGGGAACAAAGAGCTGAAGGCAAAATAGACTTGAGATTTTAGGATTTCAGTTAAGAACATGTAGAAAAATAACATAATCAACAAGAGCATATGATTCTACTTGGCATGCAAGCACCTTAAGTTCCAAGTAGGGATGCTCCGATTGGGGGTCCCGATCACCGGAATGAGAATTGGCTGATAACAATCACCGATCACAGGGTGAGTGGGGAGATGGGGAATTTCCCATTTAAAGTGTTCTATTTATTGTTTATTGTTTATTGTATAGCATTATTTATTTATTTAAAATAGTTTAAAATGCTGTCAGTATGTGTATACAGTTTGGTATAACTGCGGCTGGCATATGTCTGTAGCATAGTAGTCAAGTCAATTTTATTTGTATAGCCCAATATCACAAATTACAAATTTGCCTCAAGGGGCTTTACAGCATCACAACATCCTGTCCTTAGGCCCTCGCATCGGATAAGGAAAAACTCCCTAAAAAAAAACCTTTAACAGGGAGAAAAAATAGGAAGAAACCCCAGGGAGAGCAACAGCGGACGGATCTCTCTCCCAAGACGGACAGCGTACAATGAATGTTGTGTTTACACAATTTACAGAATACACTACTACTACTACTACTACTACTACTACTACTACTACTGTCGGCTGTTTCTGTTAGGGGTCGCTACAGCGGATCATCCGTTTCCATCTCTTCCTGTGCTCTGCATCTTCCTCTGTCACACCAGCCACCTGCATGTCCTCCCTCACCACATCCATAAACCTCCTCTTTGGCCTTCCTCTTTTCCTCTTCCCTGGCAGCTCCATATTCAGCATCCTTCTCCCAATATACCCAGCATCTCTCCTCCACACATGCCCAAACCATCTCAATCTTGCCTCTCTTGCTTTGTCTCCAAACCGTCCAACCTGAGCTGGTATCAGCCTCTAATATACTCGTTCCTAATCCTGTCCTTCATCACTCCCAGTGAAAATCTTAGCATCTTCAACTCTGCCACCTCCAGCTCCACCTCCTGTCTTTTCGTCAGTGCCACTGTCTCCAAACCATATAACATAGCTGGTCTCACAACCATCTTGTAAACCTTCCCTTTAACTCTTGCTGATACCCTTCTGTCCCAAATCACTCCTGACACTCTTCTCCACCCACTCCACCCTCCACTCTCTTCTTCACCTCTCTTCTGCACTCCCCATTACTTTGCACAGTTGACCCCAAGTATTTAAACTCATATGCCTTTATCACCTCTACTCCTTGCGTCCTCACCATTCCATTGTCCTCCCTCTCATTCATGCATAGGTATTCCGTCTTGCTCCTACTGACTTTCATTCCTCTTCTCTCCAGCGCATACCTCCACCTCTCCGGGCTCTTCTCAACCTGCACCCTACTCTTGCTACAGATCACAATGTCAGTTAATTTACAGAATACACTATACACTATCATTTAAATTTTGCACTTGTTGAAGTGGGGCATCACTTTCCAGAGGAAAGAAAATAAGATAAACCAAATTAACCAGTCACAGATCTGAAAGTGTGAAATCTGAATGTGGAATGGCCGGGATGAGAGTTAGCACCTTCAAGTCTGAGGCCATTGTTCTCTAAAGTTATGATCTTACTTAGCGACTTGAATACTTATGAACCCCTGAAATGAGATCCAAGCAGTGGTTACAAGAAAAATACGATAGCTTATCTGAAGATGTTAAAACAGGACAATGAATTTTGACAGAATGTTGTACCACAGATTATACCCAGGGGAAGCTACACCTAGTCTGTACGGGTTACCTACGATACATAAACGGGATGTGCCATTAAGGCCTATTGTCTGTATGATTAACTCAGTGACCTATAACGTCTCTAAGTTTCTGGCATCTATTCTTAACCCATTGGTAGGCAGTAATGAACATCACATTCAGAACACTATGGATTTTGTGGATAAGGTGAGGGACATCATTATGGAGGAGGATAAAACAGTGGTCTCTTATGATGTTAAGTCTCTCTTCATGTGCATTCCTGTTGATGAAGCAGTGGAGGTAGCCCATATGAAACTACAAAACTACCCCACCCTTAGTAATAGGACTACCCTTAACACTGAACAAGTGTGTTTGCTCCTGAAGCTGTGTCTTCAGTCCATGCACTTCACATACAGGGGGCAGCAGCCGGGTGTGCTATGGGGTTCTCCAGTCTCACCTGTAGTGGCCAACTTGTCTATGGAGGAAGTGGAAAAGAAGACTCTGATGTCCAATCCAGGGACACCACCTAGCCATTGGTTCAGATTTGTGGACGACAGCTGGGTTAAAATCAAATCTCAGGATGTACCACATTTCACCGACCACATTAACTCTGTGGACAACCACATCAAGTTCACCAGGGAGGATGTGAAAAATGACAGGTTAGCCTTCTTAGACTGAAATTGCAATTGGTGATGGGGGACATTTGATTGTTGATGTTTACCATAAACCAACACATACTGATCAGTACTTAAGGTTTGACTCTCATCATCCACTGGAGCACAAACTAGGAGTCATCAGGACATTGTACCTCTGAGCTGACAACGTCCCCACTGCTGTGTTGGTGGGGATGGGGAGAAATCCCACATTAAATATGCCCTGGTTAAGTATGGTTATCCTAACTGGGTGTTTGTCAAAGTCTGGAAGATGCCCAAACAGTGCACCAGCCGATCGAAGAGAAGGAGAAGGACAAGGACAAGCATAAACCAGTGGTGATTCTGTATGTGGCTGGAGTGTCAGAAGACTTGAGACGAGTCTCAGCTGCTTTCAAACCCCAAAAAACATTACGCCAAAAATTAATCCACTCCAAGGATCAGGTCATCAGGTACAAACAGAGTGTAAGCTGTTATGTGCTGAGAGGATTGTCATGATTTGTACATTGGGGAAACCAAACAGATGCTGGCCAAGAGGATGGCACAATACAGATGAGCTATCATGTCAGGCCAGGACTCCAGTCTACACCCATCTGCAGGCCAGTGGCCACTCTTTCAAGGATGAGGATGTGCACATCCTTGATAGGGAAGAACACTGGTTTGAATGGGGAGTCAAAGAGGCTATCTGTGTGAAGAAGGAATGACAATCCCTGAACCGGGGGGGGGGGGGGGGCGGCTGAGAGTGCATCTGTCGCCATCTTACAATGCTGTGATTGCAATTATTCCCCAATCCTCTGTGAATAGTACACATGGCCATTGTAACTCTAGTTAATGGTCACGGTAATTTGCATATGAAACTGATCATTGCTTTCAGCCATTATGCCACTGTATTGTTTATAAGAGTGGGGATACCCGCAGTCAGTTGAGACTGAAGAAGTCACTTAGATGAGTGATGAAACGTTTCTCTCAATAAACGTGTCCAGATGACCTGATTCAACTTTCCGTGTTAGGTCCTTTGTTTGCAGTGTCACAGGATTCAAGTCACTGAAGGCAGGCACGATGCAAGCAGTCATGGAGCTGGCAGCAGCCTGAAGAGTGGCTGTGGCACGATGTGCCTGAGAGACTGTGCAACCCCTTGGTTGAACTTATGGAATGAAAGGTGTTGGATTGTCACCATCAAGAGCAAAGCACTGAATCTTAGGTTGTTCAGGAAATGGAATGGGCAGAGATTTGTGTACTTGTGCCCATATTTCCAACTGTTTGAAGTCAATCAAAGGTTCAAATCGGTTAAGGAGGTCTTTTCCGGTGATCAGCAGGACAGTTTGTAAGGGAGACACGTATGCAGGGTGGACAAGGCTTACTTGTCCAACGGTGATGTATCAAAGCCATTTCATTCAAAGTTGTGCCTTCAAGAGAGTATGCCTGAACGTCAAGCAAACAGGTGTACACTTTCAAAAAAATTGTTCAATCGACATGTCTACATTTCAAGCTGAGAAAAGAGCTCTGATGAAATCAAGGTGATATCTGCACCAGAGTCCAGGAGTGCCTCATGCACTAACGTATGTTCAAGAGTCACAAAAATATAGAATTTGCTTGCAGGACCTTTCTCTGGTAGGTTGCACAAAAAATGTTGAAGAGGTAGTTCCTTTTCCATTGTTGGATAGTTATCCCTAAGTGTTGTTCTTCCAGAGTTATTTTGAACAGCAAAGAAAAGCACTCTCAGAAACTGAGGGTGTTGCTATGTTTGGTGGCTGTTTGGGTGTGCTGACTTGGACCAGTATTTGGTCCTCAGGAGAGAATTGAGCATGCCAGGAGGTTACAGAGAAGTCATTTTGTGTTTCCTCCTCCTCCAGTAAAATTTCAATCACATGTATTTGTGTCAAGATCTTCCTTGCTAATGTGGAGCTGTGTGACTTCAATGTCAGCAACAATGTGTTTTCTGTGATGGACTGGATTGTTTTTGACTCTCTGACCTTTGTCATTGAATGAGTCATAGTTAGGTGATTTTTGTCTATCATGTGGGGTAAGCGTGTCTGGGTTCATGCTGATAACTTATCACAATCGCAATGTTTTCCCTATTGGTGGAGATTTCTTCTGCAGCTGTCTGGAAAGGAAAATTGTGGTTCAGCCTTTGAGTAGCCCTGCCTCTCACTAGGGCGTTGTGGCTATGAGGGAGTTGCATCACACAGGAGGTAGTGATGGCCTCCCTCAAACTCCAGGGGCACAGATTTGGAGTCAATATTCAGGACAGCCTTGGACTCTGTGGTTTTAGTCAAGGCTTGCTTATACTTAACAAAACATTTCATGGCCAAGTCACATAGCTGTTGACTGTTTAGTGTTCATGGACAAGCTGGAACACGATACATATATATATATATATGAAGATTGTTGTGTTGTAGTGTTGTTATTCTATATTAAGTACAGTGAGACAGCCACGAAATCGGAGTCAAATTCCACGTATGTGCAAACCTACATGGCCAATAAACATGATTCTGAAAAAATTTAGGGTAGCTCTTTTGCATCAACTTTCATAAGCAGAACGTATGAATGAAAGTTCATGCTTACATGTTTCTGTGGTGTGGGTGGCTGAAGATAACACTTGCTTTTCCAAAGGGCCTTGGGCGTGTTGAAGCAGACTTGGTGGACTTCAGGTTGCCATGGTGACAGCCAGAGAACCATTTTGAAGGAGTTGGTTCAAAGATGTAACGTAGAGAATGGAGCCATGTTGGAGAAGCTCAGTTTAGCGGAGGTAATGCGGAAACAATACACATAAAAGGCGAGGTGACAGGGCCCAATGCAAGAGCCCCACTCTAACCACAAAAGTTGCAAAAAAAGTTTGCAATATGCAAAATAGCAACAAAAGGTTACAATAAAAGGTTAAAAAAATAAATGTGGTGAACTGCCATGCAGCGGCTAAACAGATGTTTTGGGCTTTTTCGTGGTCTTTGAATGTTGCCTGCTTGATGAACTTTCGACTCATCAGCGAAAGTTGAAAATACAAGTCCAAAGGTCTTAGAAAACAGAGCAGGGCATGAAGCCCTAGTTGTAGGCAGATGTTAAACGAAAGATGACACTTTTATGGGCTTTTGAATGAATGTCTTGTTTATTTTTTTGAACAGAAAGGGCGAAAAAAGAATACTGTCAAAATGAAGAAAAATCATCTTATTTATGTCCTAATCTAGGGAGATTATTTGAAGGCTACACAATTTTAATTAGCCTAGATACTCACTCATTTCTGTTGTCAACGTTGACACATCATGTAAATTTATGGGCAAACACTTAGAAATCACATATTATTAATCACACAAGTGAATACAGAATGAAGACAATAAAACTTTAATTCTCTATACTGTGGCTAAGAACTAAGTGGAAGTATATTTCAATTCTACAAGACATTAGTATTCAAATCATTACTATAGAATGCATTCAATAATTAATTTTAAAGACGATTAATGCAATAATGGTCATTCAGCTATGTCAATAATTCAGATGCTTGTCTTACCAAAAACAGTCACTAGGTGGACGCTTCTCCTACCGAAAACGATCACACTAGATGCTCACGCGACAAACAATTCATTAAATCAGAATTTTAATAACTCAGTCATTTTATATCACATAGATATGAGACTTGAACTATTTTTCACGATAACATTTGCTGAGTAATATTAACTGGATTACTAGAAGGTTAAACAGATTTACATTAATTCAGGCACGTACAGAACTAAGGAAAGTTACACTGAAGTCTTCCCAGGAATGCTAGAGAGTTTATGACCTTAGATAAGTTTCAGAGAGTTGAATCAGTTCATCTGGACACAGTGTTTAGTGGGAAAAACATTTCATCACTCATCTAAGTGACATCGTCAAGTCTCAGCTGACTGCAGGAATCCCCAACCTTATAAACAGCACAGTTGCATAACGACCGAAACCAGCAATCGGTTTTATATGCAAATCACCATGACAATCAATTACAGTTACAATGTGTACTATTCAGAGGATTGGGAAAAAGTTGCAATCACAGCATTGTACGATGGCGTACTCAAACGCCCAGTTAGGATAATCACACTTACCCAGAGCCTGTTTAATGTGGGATTTCTCCCCTTCCCTGGGTGCTGTGTCTGTGGGGACATTGTCAGCTCCTTGGTACAACATTCAGATGACTCCTAGTTTGTGCTCCAAGCGATGATGACAGTCAAACCTTAAGTAATGATCAGTATGTGTTGATTTATGGTAAACATCAACAATCAAGGGACAAGGTTGTTCATTGTCTCCAATTCTGTTTGTGATATTCATGGACAGGATCTCAAGGTGCAGCCAAGGTGAGGATGATGTCCATTTTGGGAACCTCAGAATTGCATCTCTGCTCTTTGCAGATGATGTGGTTTTGTTGGCTTCATCAGAACGCGACTTCCAGCACGGACTGTGGTGGTTTGCAGCTAAGTGTGAAATGGCCGGGATGAGAGTCAGCACCTCCAAGTCTACGACCATGGTTCTCTACCAGAAAATGGTGGACTGCTCCCTCCGAGTTGGGGATGAGTTGTTGCCTCAAGTGAAGGAGTTCAAGTATCTTGGGGTCTTGTTCACGAGTGATGGTAGGATGGCACGGGAGATTGACAGGCGGATTGGTGCAGCATCAGCAGTAATGCGGACATTGTACCGGGCCGTTGTGGTGAAGAGGGAGCTGAGCCAGAAGGCAAAGCTCTCAATTTACCAGTCAATCTTCGTTCCAGCCCTCACCTATGCCCATGAACTTTGGGTAGTGACCGAAAGGGTGAGATCGCAGATACAAGCAGCTGAAATGAGTTTCCTCCGTAGGGTGTCTGGGCTCTGCCTTAGAGATAGGGTGAGGAGCTCAGACATCTGGAGGGAGCTCAGAGTAGAGCTGCTGCTCCTTCGTGTCGAAAGGAGCCAGTTGTGGTGGTCAGGCATCTGATTAGGATGCCTCCTGGGCACCTTCCTTTGGAAGTTTACTGGGCATGGCCAACTGGGAGGAGACTACATGTCCAATCTGGCTTGGGAACATCTTGGGACTCCCAGGAGGACTTGGAGGGTGTTGCTGGGGAGAAGGACGTCTGGAGTGCCCTACTTAGCTTGCTGCCACTGCGACCGGACCCCGGAGAAGCAGCTGATGACGAGATGAGATGAGATCAAAAACCAAATGTCCACCATCATCAATTGCAATTTCACATTCTAAGGCTAACCTGTCATTTTTCACATCCTCCCTGGTGAACTTAATGTAGTTTGTGTCACCTGTTCGTTCAACACCTGGCTCTGTGCCTTCCGGAGGATCTTGCTAACTCAGTGCCCCTTTACAGAAGATTTAATTTGCAGGCTCTTAGGTGAAATCCCACTCTGCATGCATCTGAGGCTGAATCTCAGGTAGTTCATTTGGTTCCATACTGTGATTACAACTATTCCCCAATCCTCTGTGAATAGTACACATGGCTATTGGAACTTTAATTAATGAACACCGCAATTTACACATGAAACTGAATGTTGGTTTCGGTTGTTATGCAACTGTGCTGTTTATAAGGTTAGGGATACCTGCGGTCAGCTGAGAGTGATGAAGACATTTAGATGAGAGATGAGTTTCTCCCACTAAATTTTATGTCCAGATGAACTGATTCAACTTTCTGGGATTTATTTCCTTACCTGGATCATTGAGCATGCATCAACAGACCTTAGATAAGATTACAAGCATTTGGCAATGGCTCCAATAAGGGGGGTTGGATGTGTTTGTGTGCGTGTTTGTGTGTGTGTGTGTGTGTGTGTGTGTGTGCGTGCGTGCGTGCGTGCGTGCGTGTGTGCGTGTGTGTATGCGAAAGAGAGAGGTTGGAGGACCAAGAAGGTCTCCCAATAAAATTTGTCCTTCTTTCCTGTAAAGTTCAAAAGTAATTCATGATTATAACATTAGAGAGAGAGAGAGAGAGAGAGAGAGAGAGAGAGAGAGAGAGAGAGAGAGAGAGAGAGAGAGAGAGAGAGAGAGAGAGTTAACCAATTCAAGTCATTGTCCTGTCTCCATCATATGGTGAGGTTAGAGTTCCTGTCTTGTGTGGGAATGAGATTAAATCTTGTTCATGTGATCAATGGTGATGATGACCTGGACAGGTTGTTAAGTGGTCCATGTGAATCTGATAACCATGTCTGGTTAATGTCAAGTTGACACCTTTATATGAGGTGAACGGGGGGCCACTTGTGTGTGAGTTTGCCCTTGTGTACACACAAGCAGAACCTCAGATTAAACCAGAATGTAGTTCCCCATGACCCTGAGAGCAGGATAAGCAGTTTGGATAATGGACAGATAACAATGGATGAGTTTCTGGAAGAATCCAAACTTGAATGCCTGGGTTCACTACACATGCATGAAATATTTACACCCTGGAAAGATATTGCGTGGAACAATATAGCATGGATCCAAGTAGGTAATAAGTCATCGGAACCCTTCATCTTCCACTACAGAAAGAGGCTGCTGACCAAGGCCAGTGAATTCCATTATCTTGGCTGATATTTCTTTTGACTTCTTACTGTCACTGCTATAGGGATCCTGCTGTTTAAATGTCTCCCTGACAACTGAGTGACAAACTACTGAGTTACTAATGGGTTAACTCGCTTTACTGACTTTGCTTGCCTTTCATACTTGCCATTATCTTTGATGAAAGGAATTCTCCAGTGTCTAATGAGGTTCGTGGTATTAAAATATTGTTGTCGTGTTCCACCGCGAAGGATTTCTGCATAACACACATATACATCGCATATAGCGATTTTATGTATTGTCTTTTTTGGACACCTTATAGAACTGCCAGAGCAATAAAGCTAATTTAGCGAGCTTATTTTGCCGCACAGAGAAACGTCTCACAAATTTTGTGTCATCTGTTTGGCTCTTCTGATTGGCCTTTATAGAGAGCGCTGATCAAACTATTTACAATGAATGCCAGCCGAAAACTATTGGCGGCCGATCAATCGGAGCATCCCTAGTCCCAAGGAAAGCAACAGAACGAAGAGATGACAAAAATTTTACATGTACACAATGTAAATTTGTACAATTTTTTTGGCTGTACCTCACATCCTTGCCCACAGTCATGGCAGCAATGACCTTCTTTACTGCCTCCTTTCGCTTCTCTTTTTTCTCATTGTTCAGTTCTGCCTTCAGCTCAAAGATCTCACCTGAAAAGAACGTCCCACATTAATGATAATCCGAGCTACTCAGCAATATGTCTGCTCGATACTTTGTCATTAAAAAAGTGTTAACCTTTCAATCAAACAGAGGTAAACCTTCCTAACCTTTTTAATATCTATCTCAGGCATGTATGTAAGTAACCGTCTAACAATCTATTTCAGCATCTCTGATATATTCTCTGCACCATTGCACTTTATCACCTCTTATTTCACCTGTATATAGTCAGTCCTTGTGTATATGTCTGAAGATTGTTAATAATAACAATAAATCAATCTTATATAGCGCTTTTCTAATACTCAAAGTCACTTTACAATAAACAGGGTGAAACAAGACGACAGATAAACAACACAGACATACAGGGGTGGATGGGAAGGGGGGCTAAAAGAGGGATATTGTTGTGTTGTAGTATTGTTATTCTGTTAAGTACACTGAGAGAGCCACGAAACCGGAGTCAAATTCCATGTATGTGCAAACCTACATGGCCAATTAACATGATTCTGATTCTGATACAGCAGAATTTGAATACCAGAAAATACTGAGATTTTTTTTGTTTGTTTTTCAACCGACAACATCAGCTGCACCACACAACTTTGCTCAAAACTACCTACCATGGGCACAAGATTTTCAGTGCCCCCAGCCTGCACAAGCTGTTCTCCACCATTTCATCTGTCCTCTGCCCCCCCCTTCTGTTTTCTATATACATGCTGCCTCTTAGCCAGGTTATTCAAAACCATGATGTGCTTAACCATTTTTATGATGACAACATTCAGTTATACATGCCACTAAAACCCACAGATCCTAGCAGCCTAGCAAATCTCTCAACTTGCCTCTGATATTAAATCCTGGATGCCCCAAAATTTCTTAAATTTAGTGATGATAAGTCTGAGGTCGTTCTGTTCAGTCCCCCAAACTCCATCAGCCCTTTTGGTACTAATCTTGCTGGTCTGTCAAATAGTCTTAAGCAGGCTGCTAGGAATCTAGGGGTAATACTCGATGCTAACCTCTGTTTTGATAATCAAATCGAACATGTTGTTCAGTCATGTTTTTTCCCCACTCAAGGTAATCCCTAAAATTGGGTCATTTTTATCAATTGCTGACCTACAAAAAGGTCTACATACTTTTATTCATTCTCGGCTTGATTATTGCAAAGCACTTTACTTGGGTATCAGCCAGGGTTCTCTCCACCATCTGCAGGTGGTACAACAACACTGCTGCTCGAATCATTACCGGAATAAAGAGGCATAACCACATCGCTTCTGTGCTTGCCTCCCTACACTGGCTCCCTGTTAGATTTTGAATTGATTTTAAAAATGTATTGTTCACTTTTAAGACCTTAAACGGTCTTGCTCCTAAATACATTTCTGATTTCCTGACCTGGTATACGCCCTCTCGACCATTAAGATCTGCAGATGGAGCCCTGCTGGTTATTCTCAGGTCACGGTTTGAAATAAAGGGTGATCGAGCTTTTGCTGTAGAGCCCCCATGCTGTGGAATTCTCTCTTGTTACCTCCTTTGCTCATGTCCTTTTGTCTAATTCTCATTTTTTCCTTGTCTGATTTTATTTTATTTTGGTAAAGCACTTTGTAACATTGTTAAGAAAAGTGTTATATAATTTATTATTATTATTATCATTATTATTATTATTTCTTTCATGTTTCCTGTTTTACATCCTGTAGAGCCGGGTCCAAACTATGGACCTGAGGCACTATAGGGCAGATGTCACTTGATTGACAGTACTTGTTGTAATATGTTGGCTGTTCTGAGTAGGGCAATCTTCTGGACTGCATGGATGTTGATGTTTCCTGGGATACAGTTGGTTAACTTTTCCATTCGCTTCTTCATGAATCCTAGAGCGCCGATGACCACTGGTGTTGTTTCGGTCTTCATTCCCCACATCCTGTTGATTTCAATCTCCAGATCTTTGTACTTGGACAGCTTCTCTGTGACTTTCACTGAGGTGTTTTTTTCGGCTGGTATTGCCATGTCGATGAGCATGCACCTCTTTTCCTTCCTGTCCTTGATAACGATGTCGGGCTTGTTGGCTTTTATCTCTCCGTCAGTGTGGATGGGCATGTCCCAGAAGATGGTTGACGTCATTGTTTTCAGTGACCGTTTTTGGCTGATGTTCGTACCACTTCTCAGCCGTATTGATCTTGTAACTCCTGCAGATCTTCCAGTGCAGGTATGCTGCTGCCTTGTTGTGCCTGTGTACGTACTCGGTCTTTGCCAGTTCCGGGCAGCCTGAGACAATGTGGTCGATGGTTTCTTCATACATTCCACAGATTCTGCATTTTGGGTCTGTTCCATCTTCGATGATGCGATGGTGACAGGATCTGGTTGCCAGGCTCTGGTCTTGTGCAGCGATTATCAGGCCCTCTGTCTCTGCTTTCAGTCCAGTGCTCCTCAGCCACTGGTGTGTCTGTTGTTGGTCCACGTCTGCGTCTTTCATTCTTTTTGGATATTTCCCGTGCATTGCTTTGTTCTCACAGGTTTTTCCCAGTTGCTGCTGGCCGTGGTGTTTTGCCTTCTGTTTCACTCGTTTGGCGTAGATGGTAGTTGCCTCATTATTATTATTATTATTATTATTGTTGTTGTTGTTGTTGTTGTTATTACATGAAAGTACATCTCACCTTAGACCTCATCATAAAAAAGGCCTTGTGGGCACCTGGAGCTCAACCCCATTCATTTATCAAGCAATGAATTATTTGTACACCTTATAATTTAAAATGCTGCCATAGCCTTTCCAGTAAAATATAGTTATCGATTCACCTAGAAATTGTAAAAATTGTAGTTTGTTATGTGAGACAAGTTACCTGTCTGGTAGTTCTTCAATGTCAAAAAAAAAAACAGTTGAGGAAAAATTATACAGATCCTGCACTCCAACAATAGAACTTTCTCACCAGGGTGGAAAATTTTGTTTTTGGTCAACCAGCTACAATGGCTGGTGGATATATAAAATTTACTAACCACTCATTAAAGAATGAATAAATAAAGAAAAAGACCAGCCACATTTTTAAATGAATATTTATTTGTAAAGTTTTGGTATTTATTTTAGTATTGATTAATTGAGCTTTTCTTTAATATTTACTGTAAAATAAAAGGTATAATTTTTTTTTTGGCTTTTTCCCCTTTTCTCCCCAATTGTACTTGGCCAATTACCCCACTCTTCAGAGCTGTCCCGGTTGCTGCTCCACCCCTCTGCCGATCCAGGGAGGGCTGCAGACTACCACATGCCTCCTCCGATACATGTGGAGTCACCAGCCGCTTCTTTTCACCTGACAGAGAGGAGTTTTGCCAGGGGCACGTAGCACATGGGAGGATCACGTTATTCCCCTCAGTTCCCCCTCCCGCCCTGAACAGTCACTCTGACCAACCAGAGGAGGCGCTAGTGCAGCGACCAGGACACATACCCACATCCGGCTTCCCACCCAGAGACACAGCCAATTATGTCTGTAGGGACACCCGACCAAGCCGGAGGTAACACGCGGATTTGAACCAGCGATCCCTGTGTTGGTAGGCAACGGAATAAACTGCCATGATACCCAGACACCCAAACGTATGAATTATTTTACGCTGCTAAACACATTCATCATTGATCAACAAAAGTAATGTAAAAAAAAGTTGTAGAACTGCGAAACTGCCTAATGCTTTGAAATGATCCTTATTAAAAGTTCTTGTTATTAGACTGAAATAGCACTCCCCATATTGCAATGCAAGCTCATAAGCAGATCCTGACTTCTGCTATCAAACCTAAAAAGAATGTGAATCAAAGGGCAACAGGGAATAGTCCGCGGTGGTGTAGCGGTCTAAGCATTGGCTTTGTGTCAATGCAGTTGCCCACTGGGGACTGGGGTTCGCGCCCCGGTCTCGTCAGATCCGACTATGGCCGGACTCGACGAAGCAGCGATATTGGCAACGCTGTCTTCGGGAGGGGGGTGGAGTCGGCTTGTGTTCGTCACATGAATGCGTCTCTGGGTGTGTCAGAAAAAACAGTGGTTCAGCCTGGAGTCGCCTTGTCACGAAAGTGGCGAGGCGTCTCCTTTGAGACTGCCGGCCGGAGAGATGCAGTTGGCGAATGCACGCAGTACGAGGGTGGGTGTTTGAAATAAAATGGGGATCGATTGGCCACTAAATTGGGAGAAAAGGGGAAATAAAAAATGTTTTTTAAAAAGGCAACAGGGACAAAATGAGAGTGATTTGCCTCAAATGAACTTTAGAAGTTGATAGTAGAGGTCATGGTGTGTTACTAGAGTGGATTTGGTGTTTCTTCAAGCTTGGGGTATTATTTCACCGAGCGTAAAAACAGCCTTGCCAAAATCTTACCCGCTCCTCATTTTGTCTCTGTTGCCATTAGAGTCAATTACTTTTAGAAGTGTACCAAGATCAGGATGTACAACCAGATTAAATTTTCAGATCAATAGAAGTTGCAATTATATGTGCACTTGAAAATGAAGCCAGATTCTTTTCTGAAGAGAGACTATTCATCATTAAGCCATCATGCGATCAAGCCTTTTACAGATGACATCCGAATGAGCAGAGTCCTTCAGAAAGCAGTTATTGGCAATTAAGGTAAAATGGTGATTTAACCAAGTGTATTTTTTGCTAACTATTCTGCCCCTGAGACAAGGGTATGATGAAGTAAAATGGTGTTAACACTCAAAATTCAAAGTGTCCATGACACTATCTCAAGCACAACTCAAAAATTGAAAAAAAAAAACCTTCTTGATTAACTCTTATCTTCTTTTTGTTCATTAAAAACAACTGTGCCCTGGCATAAAGATAAGTAGCCACTGGATGGTCAAGAAGGAAAGTCAAAATTTTCTTGCCTGATTTTAATAATGGTACACCAACAGTTCTTACTCACCTTTTTTGTTTGTTGTGAAATATTTGGAGTCCGTCATGATTACTGGCCTTAAAATCTGTGAAAGAGAAAAACATTCTAGCTTTACAGAAAAGTCAAAGCCTATATGTGATATGACTCAGGCACTAGAATAAGAAACACCAGGACACACTCATATTTGTTTTCATGTTCAAAAAAGAAGCACTAGCATGAGACAAGCTACATCTATGAAGATAGAGAAGCACAATTCGATTAAGTAGGCAAGATGAAATAAGCTATGCCTCAATATTCTCCAGTCCAAACCATCCACATGCTCTTCTCTCTTGGTATTATGGACATTTTTGTGATAAAATGTAATGTAATGTTTCATGAAAAGCAGTGTGTTTGTCAAAGTCAGGAAGATGCCCAAACAGTGCACCAGCTGATTGAAGAAAGGAGAAGGATAACAGCTGCCTAAGCGAAAACCAGTGGGGATTCAGTATGTGGCAGGAGTGTCAGAAGAGTTGATATGCGTATTTTCAAGACTACTACTACTTTTGGCTGCCCCTGTTAGGGGACGCCACAGCGGATCATCCGTTTCCATCTCTTCCTGTCCTTTGCATCTACCTGTCACACCAGCCACCTGCATGTCCTCCGTCACCACATCCATAAACCTCCTCTTTGGCCTTCCTCTTTTCTTCTTCCCTTGCAGCTCCACATTCAGCATCCTTCCAACATCCATCCAACCTGAGTTGCCCCTCTAATACACTCGTTCCTAATCCTTCATCACTCTCAATGAAAATCTCAGCATCTTCAACTCTGCCACCTCCAGCTCCGCCTCCTGTCTTTTCGTCAGTGCAACTGTCTCCAAACCATATAACACAGCTGGTCTCACAACCATCTTGTAAACCTTCCCTTTGACTGTTGCTGGTACTCTTCTGTCACAAATCACTCCTGACACTCTTCTCCACCCACTCCACCCTGCCTGCACTCTCTTCTTCACCACTTTTCTGCACTTCCTGTTACTTTGGACAGTTGACCCCAAGTATTTAAACTCATATGCCTTCGTCACCTCCACTCCTTGCGTCGTCACCATTTCACTGACCTCCCTCTCATTCACGCATATGTATTCCATCTTGCTCCTACTGACTTTCATTTCTCTTCTCTCCAATGCATACCTCCACCTCTCCAGGCTCCCCTCAAACTGCACCCTACTCTTGCTACAGATCACAATGTCATCCACAAACATCATAGTCCACTTTTTTCAAGTGTATTTTCAAGCATATTTTCAAGACAATACAATAATTGACTAAGTGGTTATCTGTAAAACCAGCTGTAAATATGTTGCTCCTGACTAACCTGGTGTTAAGGTGTCTGGTGATATACATCTGTCTACCCTGGCAATAATGACCCTGTTCCCTGAAACCTTTACCCATGTGTACCGTCTGGTGTTTGAATTTTTTATTCTCCAAAAATGATGAAATTTAACCTGGATAAAGTGATGGAAGATTATAAATATGGTTCTTAACTTGTCCTGTCCTGTCACTTGTCATCACCGAGAGCCAGGAGAAGGAGGATGATAACATCATCACCCTTCTTCTCCTAGCTCTCGGTGACAAGCAGGCCCGCCACCACCTCCTCCCATCACGGGGTCGTGGGTATGCTGGAGCCTATCCCAGCAGTCATTGGGCAGCAGGTGGGGAGACACCCTGGAAAGACCGCCAGGCCATCACAAAGGCCTAAAATACACACACACACACACACATTCACACCTAGGGGCAATTTAGGATGGCTGATTCACCAGACCTACATGTCTTTGGACTGTGGGAGAAAACCGGAGCACCCGGAGGAAACCCACGCAGACAAGGGGAAAACATGCAAACTCCACACAGAGGATGACCCACGACGACCCCCAAGGTTGGACTACCCTGGGTCTTGAACCCAGAACCTGCTTGCTGTGAGGCGACCGTGCTAACCACTGCGCCACCGTGCCACTAGTCATATATCACGATACTGATATAATAGCAATATATTGCCCCACCCTACCTACATTTCTTCAAAATAAGCCTGCACATCACCTACATACATTTAACCACTAGACCACAAGCTGAGCAAACATATGCTAAAGCTCAGTGAAAGACAACTGAGCTGCCATTTCTAGCTATTGTTGCTCTCCCTTTAGAAGTCGGGGGCAAGACACAACAGAGCCTTTACTGTGAAAATCAGACTCCAAGCAATTTTGCATTTTTCAACTGAATAATGAAAAAAAAAGAACATCACTACATTATACAAAAATTACATTCTCTTCTTCAAATGAATTTTATATGATCATTTATTTGTCATTTATTATTTACCTATTACCTCTTGGCCACATTTTCAGGAAATCTGGCATTCAATTTCACTGCTACATGGATGACACCCCGTTTTATCTATCCACCAAGCCTACCTCCACTCTTCCACCCACTTCCCTTTCTGACTGCTTACTAGAAATTAAATCCTGGTTTTCATACCAATTCCTCAAACTTAATAGTGATAAAACTGAGGTCCTCTTAGTAGGTACTAAATCTACTTTGGCTAAACCTGATAGTTTTCCCCTAACTACTGACAATTCTATATAGTTCCTCCATTGCCTCAGGTTAAAAGTCTATGTGTCATCTTGGACAGCACATTATCTTTTGAAGCTCACATCAACAATGTTACTCGGTCTGCATACTTCCACCTACGCAATATTAATCATCTTCGTCCGTCATTTAGACCCAGCAGCACCGCCATACTCATTCACACCCTGGTTGCATCCCATATTAACTACTGCAATTCTATCCTCTTCGGTCTTCTCCTCAAGCCTCAAGTGTCTTCATAAAATTCAATTGGTCCAGAATTCAACTGCCCATATCACTACCAAAACTCCTTCCATAGATCATATCACTCCTGTTCTTCAGGAACTCCATTGGCTCCCTGTTAAATACCGTATTGACTTCAAGATACTGCTTCTCACCTTTAAGGCCCTTAATAACCTAGCTCCTTCATATCTTTCTGAACTCCTTCATATCCACATGCCCTCCCGCACTCTCAGAGCCTCTTCTGATCTCCAACTCACTACACCATTCGCCTGCTTGACTACCATGGGGTCTAGAGCCTTCAGTCATTCTGCCCCCCGCCTATGGAACTCTCCCACAAGACAGCCATAACATTGACTCGCTTTCAACCTTCAAATCCCATCTCAAAATGTACCTTTTCAAACTGGCATATTCAGTCTGATCCACACGTCATTGAGTTTTGTGCAGAGGATTTTATACTTATCTGTTGTATTAACTTTTTATTGTCTACCCTGCTTTGTTTTTATTTTATACTGTCTGATACAGTGCTGCTTGTCTTTTGTTTATTTTTAACTATGTTCTGTAAGGTGTCCTTGAGTGCTCTGAAAGGCTACTACAAATAAAATGTATTATTGTTATTATTATCATTATTATCATTATTATTTAATTCATGGACCCAGAGGAACTGTAATCCATACGAATATCCACTACGAAGCCTCATATTAGTAATGCCATACAAAACAGATTTCACAAGTGATAATTTGAACTGTTCATCCATCCATTCATTATCTGAACTGCTTATCCTGCTCTCAGGGTCACGGGGATGCTGGAGTCTATTCCAGCAGTGGTGGCAGGCGGGGAGACACCCTGGACAGGCCGCCAGTCCATCACACAGGGCTCACACACACACACACACACACACACACACACACACACACACACACACACACACACACACACACACACACACACACATTCATACCTAGGGGCAATTTAGTACGGCCGATTCACCTGACCTACATGTCTTTGGACTGTGGGAGGAAATCAGAGCACCCGGAGGAAACCCACGCAGACACGGGAAGAACATGCAAACTCCACACAGAGGACGACCCGGGATGACCCCCAAGGTTAGACCCCGGGGCTCGAACCCAGGACCTTCTTGCTGTGAGCGGACCACGCTAACCACTGTGCCACCAATTTGAACTGTGATATCTTAAAATATCATTTTGACTAGTCAGAAGAGAATTACAAATAACTCCCACACCATTCGTGTGTTGTGTTTTCTTTGTTATTTATACGTTAGTTTTAAGTTTACTTACAAGTGTAGGTCATGCGCTCTTCTACAACCGTCAGGAACTTTTAAACCTCAGAACGGATTACTCACTTCCCTCCACCATCATGGACAATTTCCCCATCGATATTATCCGCTCACCGGTCTCGCAGTGGAAACGCTGCCCCTGTCGGCAACGTAAACAAAAGAGGGGAAAACGTGGCGGGCTACATGCTAAGCTAACTAGCGTTCCCTTCAAAGTTTCCCTCCCCAGCACCTTCATGGCTAATGTCCGGTCGTTAGCTAGCTAAGACTCAGGCTGTCCTCTCAGAAAAGGCTGCAGAACTGCTGTCTGCTGATGTTTACGGAGACTTGGCTCAACAGCAACATAGCCGACTCGGCAGTCGAGCTAGCGGGCCGCACAGCCTTCCGTGCCGACAGGACAGCGGACTCCGGCAAGATCCGCGGAGGAGGTTTGAGTATTTATGTCAATAACTCTTGGTGCAACAATATAAAGATCGTCGAAAGGCACTGCTCTGCTGATCTCGAGCTCTTTATGATTCAGTGCAGGCCTTTTTACCTGCCCAGGGAGCTAACGGCCATTACCATTGCCGCTGTATACATCCCCCCACATGCTAATGCTAAGGTAGCACTAAGCAGCTACAATGTGCCATCAGCAGACAACAGACCAAACACCCGGACAATGCCTTTATCATAGGTGGTGACTTTAATCAGGCTAACCTCAGGGCTGTATTGCCCAAATTCCATCAGCATGTCTCATGCCCCACTAGGGGACAAAACACCCTGGACCATCTCCATACAAACATCAAGGACTCATACAAAGCTACTCCCTGTCCTCATCTGGGGCATTCTGACCACCTCTGCCTGTTCCTGGTCCCAGCCTACAAACCCCTAATAAAACGGATCAAGCCAGCAGCAAAGACAATAACTGTCCGGCCAGAAGGAGCAGTCTCTGAACTCCAGGACTGTTTTGAAAACACAGACTGGAGTATTTTTGCACATTCAGCTACCCATGGCTTCCATACAGACATTAATGAACAGACATCTGCCATACTAGCCTACATTAACTTTTGCACTGAGAGTGTCACAACAAAAAAATCAGTCCGCACCTTTCCAAACCAGAAACCCTGGATGACCAGTGAGGTCCGGCAACTGCTGAAAGTCCGGGATGCAGCATTCAAGTCAGGTAACTGTGAGGCCTACAGCGCAGCCAGATCAAACCTCAAAAAGGGCATCAGTACAGCCAAACATATATATTCCCTACGAACAGAGGACCACTTTCACAATAACTCTGATCCTCGGCGAATGTGGCAAGGCATTCAGTCTATCACAGACTATAAAAGCTCTAATCGCGGTCCCGCTGTCCATGATGCCTCCCTGCCAGACAAGCTAAATAATTTCTATCCCCGCTTCGACAAGGACAATACTGACCCAGCCACAAAAATCCCCAGCCACCCAGAAAACCAGGTGCTCACTCTATCAGTCGCAGAGGTCAGAGAATCACTGCGCAGAGTGAACACACGGAAGACTGCCGGACCAGACGGCATACCGGGTTGGGTCTACCGGGAATGTGCCGACCAGCTGGCTGAGGTCTTCACACCTGTATTTAACCTCTCACTGTCCCAATCTAAAGTCCCGGCATGCTTTAAGACCACCTCTATCATTCCTGTCTCCAAGAAACCAACATCCACATGTCCGAATGACTACCGACCCATAGCACTCACCCCCATTGCCATGAAGTGCTTTGAAAGACTGGTTCTGGCTCACATCAAAACATTATCCCCCCACATTCGACCCACATCAGTTCGCCTACCGTCCCAAAAGGTCTACTGAGGATGCCATTGCCACTGCCCTACACATTGCTCTGACCCACCTTGAACTTAACAACACATACATCCGGATGCTGTTTATAGATTACAGCTCTGCCTTCAACACTATCATCCCCGCCAAACTAACCACCAAACTCCTCTCCCTTGGCCTCAACCCCTCCCTCTGTAACTGGATCCTGGACTTCCTGACCAACAGACCTCAGTCTGTTAGGTTAGGTGACCACTCCTCCTCCACCCTGACCCTCAGCACAGGTGCCCCTCAAGGCTGTGTTCTGAGCTCCCTCCTTTTATCCCTCTTCACCCCCGACTGCCTGCCAACTCACCCCTCAAATGTTATAGTTAAGTCATTGGCCATATCACCAACAATGACGAGATGGCCTACAGAGACAAGATTGCCTCACATCATGGTGTACTACCAACAATCTTGACCTTAATGTGCAGAAGACAAAGGAGCTGATTGTGGACTTCAGGAGGTCTAGAAGCTGCAGCCACTCCCCCATACACATCAATGAGGTGGAAGTGGAGCGTGTTTCCAGCTTTAAATTCCTTGGAGTCCACATCAGCGAGGACCTTTCGTGGACATTAAACACCCAGGCCCTTGTGAAAAAGGCCCAACAACACCTGCATTTCCTGAGGAGGCCGAGGAGCGCCCGTCTACCCCCCAAAATTCTCACCAACTTCTACCACTGCACCATAGAGAGCATCCTGACCATCTGCATCTCAGTGTGGTACGGCAACTGCACCTCAGTAGACCAGAAAGCTCTGCAGCGGATCGTCAAGGCAGCCCAGCATATCACCGGTACCCAACTCCCAGCCATAAAAGACATTTATCACAAACGCTGCCTTCAAAGGGGTCTGAGCATCAGCAGAGATCCTACCCACCCCGACCATGGACTGTTCTCCCCCCTGCGCTCTGGGAGGCGCTACAGGAGCCTCAGAGCCCGCACTACCAGGCTTAAAAATAGCTTCTTTCCACAAGCTGTTGCCCACCTGAACCTGGCTACCCACTGAATGTCTGTAGATATTTTTAAATATTTTGTACTCCAGCTCTTTTTTAACTTATTTTTAGCTTTTGGTCTTCATGTGTGTATATCTTATACTGTGTTTGTCTGTGTCTGTCTTGCACTATTTGGTGAAGTCACAGCCCTCATTTCATTTTTAACATGTGCCTGCACATTGTTTTTAATGACAATAAAATTGAATTGAATTGAACTGAATTGAATTGAACTGAATTCAGAATGTCTGACGAGATTACAGATTACAGACACTACAGATATTTTTAAAGATATTTTGACTAGTCAAAATGTAATTACAGATGTCTTTATACATCATTCTGACTGGCCACATTGTAATTATGACTTGCCATAATGCATTTGTAGTTACCTATAATGCAGTTATGGATACATTATAGGCTTGCCATGATGTTGGATGCTTAAGATTTTTAGCTGGCACAGACAATCTCTGTCCTAGGTTGGTTCACCTTGTATAGCAATGGGATTACAATTTCTTTCCAGGGGAAAAAAAAATCTAACAAAGCCTATCATGACAAAAAAAGTAGTCCACACTATAATGTCAGTTGCACAGGTGAGAACTTTCATAAATACTTTTCTCCTCAAAGTGAATGAATTCCAACCATTGTTTTCGTAGCCAGATTTTTGGGGTTCAGGAAAAATTGTTTTTGGATGTGAACAGCTGAAGATGCAACTGTCCTTGATATTGTACAGCGCGGACGTGCATATTTTGATATTTAGAAGGTGAGGAAATTCAATTCAAAT
Organism: Lampris incognitus; assembly: GCF_029633865.1. Lineage (NCBI taxonomy): Eukaryota > Metazoa > Chordata > Actinopteri > Lampriformes > Lampridae > Lampris > Lampris incognitus. The sequence continues at coordinate 578,578 of NW_026611079.1, forward strand.
TACTACTGGCTATTCTTATTGATGCCACCCAAATGTACAGTGTTTTAACTATGAATTTGATGCCTTTTTCAAGCAGGAAAAAAAAAACAAGATGCACTAAAAAGGGTAATGTTTTTATGTGAATTTTGAGGCATTAATAGAAGACAAATGAGAACTTTGTGCTGATAAAAGGGGTAAAATGTATGGGGGGGGAATCATTTTTCATTTCATGCAGTAAAGGGCTTCAGGGTGTGGACGTTTTGGTCGCACATGCAGCCAAAAATCTGTCAAGTGCAACTATAAACATTTTCATTGGTCACCACCAGTGTGCCTGAAATTTAGCAGGTGTGTGCGTGTGTGTGTGTGTGTGCGCGCGCGCGCGCGTGCGTGTAGCGTTATTTTTCCCACCCTTTTTCTGCAAAGACATCCTACTGCATCCTACTCTGCCCCTCTGATCTACTCTGACCCTGATGTTCTCACCCTAACCATTTGATGTTCTCACCCTAACCATCTGATGTTCTCACTCTATCTGACGTTCTCACCCTAACCATCTGATGTTCTCACCCTAGTAAAGAGCTTCAGGCTTCATCTGATATTCTCACCCTGACCATTTGATGTTCTCACCCTAACCATCTGATGTTCATCAGGCCCTTCGATGTTCATCAGGCTCTCACCCTAACCATTTGACTTCATCAGGCTTCATCTGATGTTCTCACCCTAACCATTTGATGTTCTCTCACTCTAACCATTTGATGTTCTCACCCTAACCATTTGATGTTTTCACCCTAACCATTTAATGTTCATCAGGCTTTTTGATGTTCATCAGGCTCTCACCCTAACCATTTGGCTTCATCAGGCTTCATCTGATGTTCTCACCCTAACCAGTTGATGTTGTCACCCTAACCAGTTAGTTGATGTTCTCACCCTAACCATCTGATGTTCTCACCCTAACCATCTGATGTTCTCACCCTAACTATCTCACTCCTTGTGCCTAAACCAAACCAATCTAACCAACAAAGGCAACAAGTACTAGCCAATCAGAGGCAGAGTAGGGCGGGTCTTCATGGGAAAAAATAAGGCATGTGTGTGTATGTGTGAGACCGTGCCCTGTACTCCTCAGTAAAACATACCAGTAATTCAAAGTGAAGACAACTATTGATTTTTTTTTCCGTCAAGGAAAATAGGCCGAGCTCAGACCTGACATCATTGGTGGAGTTAACCGTATTTTAGAACTGTATTATTGCAGCGGTAAAAGCAGCAGTGAAAATATTTGGGTAAACCTAAATTATGCGCTAAATGAAAAACTTGGGCGCACCAGTGCAACCAATATAAAAATGTAGTCTGGAGCCCTGTGGTCTTTAAGTTTAGGGTTAAGGTTAGACACAGTTACATTTAGGGTTAAGGTTAAAGGGAAATTCCAACGCTCATAATATGCACATCCAGGAAGTATTGATGGTCTATATTTCTTATTAAAATTTGAACCACTTTGGCTGGGAAAATTGTCTGTCCCTGTTCAGAGAGCCTGTCCTGCAGTTAATACATATACCAACAAGCACAAGGACACAACCGTCTAGATATGTCACTACAGCCATAATGCTCTAATATGCCCACACTCTCTCTCAAAAAACAAAGTAACATACAACTTAACAAACAATAACAAAAAACAAAATAAAGTTTTCCCATGGCTCGCTCGCATTTGTTGTTAAGGTTTATCAATTAAACGAAAAATATCATGCACATACAGGGACACCATTTCTGTTAGCATGGATAGATTGTACACAAGCAAAACCAGTCACTGAAGGCTCTAAGCAGCTCCGGGAGCCGGCTACTCTCTACTCCTGCTCGCTGGAGCTATCTGTCCAGCTACTGCAGCAGCCATACAGACAGCAGATTTCTTCAGTGCTGTATTCTGGTTCATACATCCATCCATCCATTATCCGAACAGCTTATACTGCTCTCATAGTCACATGGATGCTGGAGCCTATCCCAACAGTCATTGGGCGGCAGGCGGGGAGACACCCTGGACAGGCCACCAGGCCATCACACAGGGCCAACACATACACACACACACACCATCATACCTAGGGGCAATTTAGTATGGCCGATTCACCTGACCTACATGTCTTTGGACTGAGGAAGGAAACTGGACCACCCGGAGGAAGCCCACACAGACAGGAAGAACATATAAACGCCACACAGGGAATGACCCGGGACGACCCCCAAGGTTGAACTACTCCGGGGCTTGAACCCAGAACCTTCTTGCTGTGAGGCGACTACACTAACCACTGCACCACCGTGCCACCTGGTTCATACATTTATGGCTAAATGCTAAAAAAATTTTGAAAACATCATCACAATCATCCAAAAGGTTTTCAGATTGAGATTATTTTGGTGTCAAAACAATTTCTCGTACAACAGCAAGGCTGCTACGCCTTTCCAGGGGACACAGGGTCTTCTCTCTATTGATTGAGACTCAAAACCATGAGCACCAAATACCTGCCCCCCTCCTCTCCTTGTGCCTGAGTTTTTCACCTCCCAAGTATTTGACGTCATTTGATGCATTAACCTTGGGTGGTACTAACAAAAAACAATTTAGTCTATACACACTGAGTAAATTTGCTCAAGCATATCACCATCATCTGTATGATTGAGTGGCACTTTAATTACTGAGCCCGGCGTTGTTTTGGGGTGGAATCATCCTTTAAACATGCTGGTAAATCTCACTAATCCACGCGTCTCTATCCAGACACGGGAAGATACCTTGTGCGTCATATATCGACTTGGGCAGGAGCGTCGATGCATGACGCTGTGGAATGAGAACGTGCTCACTGGTAAAAAAAAATTATATATATATATATATATATCGATATAGATATATCGATATAGATATATAAATATATATCATAATCTTTATTTTGTGCTGTTAATTTCTTATGCGCACACTTTAGTTAAAATGCGCTCAAATGCCATTTCCTTTTGTTTTTATTATTGTAGTTAATTATACAAACGTTCTCACAAAGAAGATAGACAAAAATCCGAACTAAAAATAGTAAATACGAGAAAACGAAAAATGGTAAAATAATAATAATAATAATAATAATAATAATAATGCAGATTTCGTAGCGCCCTACAACAGCATCCGGGCCTATCGACAAGTAACCCCAGACCTGACCGGATGAGTGACATCAACGACACACAAAGCCTCCTGGGATATATTACTAATGGGTAGACTGAGAAAAAAAATCACAGAAGCATACTTCTGCAGTAAAACGCACACTTAGTTGAACTATCTATCCTTTAATGAAATCAACGTGTCCTGATTATTGAAAGCTGTAGTTACAGTCGTGTTAACAAACGGAACAATTTTGAAGTGAAAATGCTCATGTCGAACAACCGGGTCGTTTTAGCTAACGCTAAAACCCTTTCCCAATTCCTCGTTACACGATTTATTAGAGGTGTTAAAATTGTAGTGTGGATTTGTGTTTGTGTACTTCAAATGGGATTACAGATGAGGATCTGACCTACATTTTTAACAGTAATAGTTAGCAACAACCCTTTTACTATGTTATAACGTTAGCTGCTGCTAGCCTGCAGCAGAGGACAATGGCACATTTCGGACAAGTCAAACGCGATGTCGGCTGGAAACTACACACACAAATACGTTTAATGCCACAACTATGAGCGACATTTTACAGTTAAAGCAATACATTGTGGAATGAAAGCACAAATCCTGCTAAAGCGATGTGCCGTGGACTGCCCAGCATTGGAAGATGGCTCAACTGACGTCTATTGTGGCTTACTGGCTAGCCTAAAGAACTGCAACCGCTAACGTGAAATGTTCAAAGTATACGTTTTACCTGCTTGCACGAACCGTCAACGCTAAAATCCCACAGAGGACGAACGACGTTCCTTGACCAGCTTAACTAGTTGCTAAATACTGGTTACTCAGTTTTCGTCCAAAACACAGCCGTGGGAAACGTAACAGGAAGAATTCGGAGGGTGGCGGTGCGTTCGTTTACCGTTGGAGACTGTAGGTGTCAGCCAAATGAACAAACGAATCTTTCTCGAAAGACTCACTTCGATACGAATCGAGTCTCGCATGGTACGTGTCAACGAGCCTGGCGTTCTAGAAATACAGTCTGAAAATTTAGAAAACGTTATCTCTAACTCTTAACTTGTATCTTTGGTGATCAAACTTAATCAACTCCGGATATACGTTGAACTGTGTGCATTCACAGAATGGTTGCGTTTGAAATCACATACTCCGTACTATAGACTAGACATCTGCACTATCTTCCAGCGTGTTATAAGTATGTGAGTAAAAAGTTGAATGGCTATTCGGATATGCGTCTTCATCGTAGCGTCACGCCACTTCCTTTCAGCTCTTTGTGGTTTAAACTTCCCATGAAACTGTCACAAAATGTGTATACTGCATGTGACGCCACGTAAAGGAAGGCTCTTGGCGGTAAAGCAGGGAGAGCAGGGAGTAGCAGCGTGAGAACATGTGGGTTTTTTTTTTTTGTTTTCTTTAATTTTTTTCTCTTTTTCTCCCCAATTGACTTTTCGCAAAACCCCTCCCCCGAGCGGTCCTTGACCAATCATACCTTAGCAACCGTTACTTAGTGAAGAAAGTTAGTCAAGCTTTTGCGCTTGATGCAAGATGGTACACCCAAAGTTTGGAAGGGGGTGTCATTTTTTCCCCTTTCCAAAACCGAAGACTCAAGATGAAAGATGCCGGCAGTTGATCAGTGTGGGAGGCCCCATTCCCAGCTAAATACCACCAAGATTAACAAACATACATACGTCTGCTCCAAGGTAAGTAACGTTAAGCTAACGTTAGTGCTAGCTAATTAGCTAGCTGGCTAATGTTGTCATTGTCTAGCTAGCTAGCTGGCTATGTTAGATGTGAGAACACCCACAAAACTGGATTTAAAAGTTATGGTTACTATTAACTAGTATTATTACAACTAATATTGTGTAACAACTAGTAACATTATCACTGTTACCAGCAAACTAACGTTACCCTCTGTAAAGCTAGCTAACGTTGGCTATAATGCTGGGTTGCATGGGTCTCAGTGCTGGGGGCTTCACAAAGCTAGGCCTAATGTTGTTTTGTACATTTTACATCAAGGTTGACATGACGTCCCAACAGGCAGTTATGAACTTATTTTGCTTTAATCTTTCTTTGTAGCATTTTGTGAATGTACGGCCTACTCCTGAGTATCCCAACCCTGTACTTGCTGTTCAAGTGCCTAACAAGGGAACATCGAGGAGGCTGTCAAAAGCCACCAACAAAACAGAACACAAATAATAATATTGATTCAATGATTCATTTGAGTACATATTACCTCTGTGATTGTAACATGTTTTATTCTGGTAAATTGTACAGTTCATTTACAAAATAATAGTAATAATTATAATAATAATAAAACGAGTTGTACAGATGCAGATTCAGTTTGCAAGATGCCTCCACCTCCAGCATGACTGAAGAAAACCCAGAAGAGTCAACAGTGTGTTATTGACAATGGTGAGTGATCATTGCCTTTTTCGAATTAACTCTAATATGACTGTAGTACTTGAAAAATGAGAGGTGGGTTGCACTCAAAAAAGGAGAAAAGTTCAAATGATTATTTTCATAGTTTTAATTCAACACAGGGGAGCTAGAGACACAAACATTTCGGCACTAGGCCTTTATTAGTGTTCATCAGTCATATAGTACTCTGTGATAAGACAGCTATTTAAGCTGTAATGCAGTACTCAAATAAAACAACATCAAGCTTGTTCTTCATCTGCTCCCATTTTCCTACATCAAAGTGTATCCGTTCTAGGTGGTAGTCGTCAGCACATTTAACAAAGAAATCAAACCATGACATACCTGTGAGCCCAAGCTGCCCCATTATTTGGTAATGATAAGCATGACACTCTTTTAGCCTATAGCTGCCATCTGCCTGCTTGGAAAGGTAGGGACACTCTGTGAAGCTATCCTTGAACAGGCACTTAATTTCTAAAAGCCCATAGCTTGGGCTTTCATTCTGTCCTCTTTCTATGACCTTACGGTCAGGTGACGTACCAAGGTGTGGGGCATGAGGGTTTACAGCAAAGCCCCATGGATACACTAGATTACCTGTGGGCTTGGTGTACTGTGTTGCTGCTATGGGCTCTAGTTCTACACCTTTTTCCACCGCCTTGGTCTGTACTGATGCTGTTCTCTTTAAGCTTGCAGCAAGACTGCCATGGTCAGCTCTCCTGGAGCAGATTCTTTTAAAAGAGGTTGATGTTATTCGGGCAGACCTTGCATGGAACCACAGGTTGTTTGTGTTCTGATCTCTGGTTTCACGTTCTAGGGCTATAGAATCAGGCAAGGAAAATATTGTTTTCATGTAGATACGCATGGCATTTTCATCCAGAATTGTGCAGACACTTGTGGGTTGGGATGGCAAAGGAAAGTTAGGGAAGTCATCTGATTGGCTGACAGGAGGTGTTCCAGGGTCAACAGAAGGCGCTGCAATGCTGCTAAGAAGGGGGAGCTGAAAAAGGGAGACAAAGATAAATAATTAAATTACAATCATTAACATGTAAGCATTTGTCTTTCCAAAGAGTCTTGAGCAATCCCTGCTTCCTGAACACCGGGATCCACTGGAAAGGGAACCTGAGGAGGAGCAGGTCACAGAAAAAGAGAAGAAATTTGAAGAGGAAAATGACAACCTGAAATTGAAATTGTCTTTAAAAGAAACAGAGATAGAAAGGCTGAAAGCACACAATAGCACGCTTACAAAGAAAACTCACACCCGAACTCATTCAAAGCAGCAAAATCTCCAAAATGTTTGAATACAGTACTGGGTTCACGTAAGAACGATTCAACCAACTGTGAGCAGATCATTTGGCATACCAAATGATCCGCTCACCACTCAAATAAATATCCCCTTAAAATACAAGCGAAATGATTGGCAAGTTGTCGAAATGCTCCTCCATAGCCAGTTGCTCTTTGTTTTGATGAAACTGCGCAACAATGAAGACCTGAAAAACTTTGCCTTTAGATTCAATATAAACATGCAAACTGTTTGACGTGTTAGATGAATTACCAATTTGGCCTCACAGAGATGTCATTGCAGAAAACACGCCAGAAACCTACAAAGCGGGCTACCCATCAACATTTGCAATATTAGATTGCTCAGAACTGAAAATGGAAAGGCCAACCTCACTGGTGTTGCAAAGCCAAAGCTTTTCAAATTACAAAAGCACCAACATCCTTAAATTGCTAGTTGCGTGTGACCCCCTTGGTGCCGTGATTTTTTACATCAGCACTTTTCACAGGCTCGATGTCCGACAAGGAGATAGTCAGACAGTGTGGTATCATATCAGTGTGGCACATCTATAGCTCTGATAACGACGGGCGTGGCTAAACATCGGAACACAAAAGAGCCACGCATATCAATACCTCTGATAACGACGGGCGTTGCTAAACATCGGAACACAAAGAGCCATGGACATCAATCGCTCTGATAACGACTCCAAAGAGGATAAATATCTGAGTTTCATCAACAGCCAGTCAAGACTCGCTTGGTCTGGTCAGAAAGGCACGAACTGATGAAGCCTCTTGGATGAGAGGCGAAACGTCTTCACGGATATACAGCGCATCTGGAAAGTATTCACACCCCTTCACTTTCCCCACATTTTGTTATGTTACAGCCTTATTCCAAAATGGATTAAATTCCTTTTTTTCTCATCAATCTACACACAATACCCCATAATAACAAAGTGAAAAAGGTTTTGTAGAAATTTTTGCAAATTTATTAAAAATAAAAAACTGAAATATTGCATGTACACAACTATTCACATCCTTTGCTATGACACTCAAAATTGGGCTCAGGTTCATCCTGTTTCCACTGATCATCCTTGAGATGTTTCTACATCTTGATTGGAGTCCACCTGTAGTAAATTCAATTGATTGGACATGATTTGTAAAGGCACACACCTGTCTATATAAGGTCCCATTGTTAACAGTGCATGTCAGAACAGAAACCAAGCCATGAAGTCAAAGGAATTGTCTGTGGACCTCCGAGACAGGATTGTATCGAGGCACAGATCTGGGAAAGGGTAGAAAACAATTTCTACAGCTTTGAAGGTCCCGAAGAGCACAGTGGTCTCCATCATTCGTAAATGGAAGAAGTTTGGATCCACCAGGACTCTTCGTAGAGCTGACCGCCCAGCCAAACTGAGCAATCGGGGGAGAAGGGCCTTGGTCAGGGAGGTGACCAAGAACCCGATGGTCACTCTGACAGAGCTCCAGCGTTCCTCTGTGGAGATGGGAGAACCTTCCAGAAGGACAACCATCTCTGCAGCACTCCACCAATCAGGCCTTTATGGTAGAGTGGCCAGACGGAAGCCTCTGCTCAGTAAAAGGCACATGACAGCCCACTTGGAGTTTGCCAGAAAGCACCTAAAGGACTCTCAGACCATGAGGAACAAGATTCTCTGGTCTGATGAAACCAAGATTGAACTCTTTGGCCTGAATGCCAAACGTCACATCTGGAGGAAACCAGGCACCTCTCATCACCTTGCTAATACCATCCCTACAGTGAAGCATGGTGGTGGCAGCATCATGCTGTGGGGATGTTTTTCAGCGGCAGGAACTGGGAGACTAGTCAGGGTCGAGGGAAAGATGAATGGAGCAAAGTACAGAGAGATCCTTGATGAAAACCTGCTCCAGAGCACTCAGGACCTCAGACTGGGGCGAAGGTTTACCTTTCAACATGACAACGACCCTAAGCACACAGCCAAGACAACGAAATAGTGGCTTCGGGACAAGTCTGTGAATGTCCTTGAGTGGCCCAGCCAGAGCCCAGGCTTGAAGCCCATTGAACATCTCTGGAAAGACCTGAAAATAGCTGTGCAGCAACACTCCCCATCTAACCTTACAGAGCTCGAGAGGATCTGTAGAGAAGAATGGGAGAAATACCCCAAATATAGGTGTGCCAAGCTTGTAGTTTCATACCCAAGAAGACTTGAGGCTGTAATTGCTGCCAAGGGTGCCTCAACCAAGTACTGAGTAAAGGGTGTGAATACTTATGTACATGCAATATTTCAGTTTTTTATTTTTAATAAATTTGCAAAATTTTCTACAAAACCCTTTTCGCTTTGTCATTATGGGGTTAATTGGAATGTACAGTATATGGTTAAATGCTGTACATTCCAATATACAGTTAATTGCTGTACATTCCAATGTTAAGTGGCTCAATGGTTGTTGATTGGTTTTTATGTGTGTAATATGTCAGTCTAGTTATAAAATCTTTGATTCTGTCCCAACACTGTATTTGTAAATGTCTAATTTGTGTCTATGTAAATGTCTAATGTGTTGTAAAAGTGTTTTAATACTGCAGTCATGTTAATAAACCCGGAGGGAAAAAAAATCTTGTCTGATCTTATTCTATAGTTATCCCACCTGGTGGCTTAGACCACACCCCACTGGATACTTCCTGCCTCCGACTTCTACATCTGGTGCGGTTTCATCGGCCATAGCTTATGGGTACATCTGACATCTCCCTCAGTAGACCATATATGCCTGTCCCTAGCCCTTGCCTAACAACAGAAATGCATTCAGAGGAGCGTGACTGATGGTGGGTATTGTCTATGGTGCCACACAGTACCTAGAAATACATTCAGAAGAGCGTGACTGATGGTGGGTACTGTATGTTAGAGTACACACAAAGTAAAAACTTACTTGTTGTGGCTATAACTAGACATGATGGTTTTCTGCTTACGGTTTACTTTGGCCTTAGCAACCACCATTGTTCAGCCAACCAGTGTTCAACCACATTGAACACTGGTTGGCCAGTTATTTTTTTGCCTCTGGCTTTGTGCCACTGTTGAGATTGGCTTGTGGAGGAGATTTCATCTCTTGCACGCCTAAGGTCTAGGGTGTGCATCAGGCCCACAACATGGGTGCAATAACCTGGTAACCTGATAAAAAGTCGTACATCAGTAACGTTACCATATTATTCCTTCGACAATAATGTTATCTAGTGACCATTAATACAACTTGCTAGTTGCTAATGTACATTCATATTGTTTAACCTAACACACAGGGGCCTGGCCTACACACATTAACAACACAGCACTTTGTTTGAGTTATTGGTAGCTAGTAATTTGATACTAAACCAAACTGGACATACGTGGAGGTGCTGTGTAGACTACAGGAGAGGCTACTAATGAAAGCTCGGTTAAATGGAAAAACTGCACCATGGAAATCTGCTACATATTTCACTGGTATGGTTTCTCTATTTAACGGAGCGTTAGCTGTAATATTTGCTTGTTACTGTACGTTTGGACACTTGTAGGCGAAGGTAGCTCCTATCAGATCACGAGAGTGCTAGCATAGCTCGTCCAACGATGTTGGCACAACTACAGAACTGATAGGAGCTAGCCTATAGCTAGGTAGCTTTCTGCTGAAGTTGGTAGGAGGATTTTGACTGATACAAAATATTTCAATAATAGCTAGCTTTTAAGTGTTGTCAGTTGATGGCGCCCTTACTCGTTGTATTACGGTACATACAGATGTGACGTCGCCACGTTCTCAGTGTGCGACAGTGTACGTTCTCAGTGTGTGACAGTGTACATTCTCAGTGTGTGTTGTAAATGTGCGACCGTGTGTGTAGTAAGAGTCGATAGTAGAGAGCTAAGACCTGCTGTATTTTCCTGAATAAATGTGGCAAATGTGGTGGACACGTATTGGGGACAGAATTCACCCCAGGAACTAAGGGTTAAGTCAGGGTTTCCCTGGCAGGTTAACGCAAGGTTAAGTTATGGTTGTTCAGCCAGTTTTCTGATTATTCTTGCCGCCTCCGCTCAGTCGAGCTGTGGTTTTGTTGTCTCTCTGATTTACCGTTGATTAAAGAAAGTTGCCTACACGGCTAAAGTGTGAACCTACGGTCTTCTCCGTTCCTTCGGCTCTACACTGGTGACCCCGACGTCGGTTTTCGGATAAGTTTTCTGAAACCACACACATTATGGCTACGAACGCCGTTGCAATTAAACTGCCGGAGTTTTGGGAGTCTTCCGCGGCTACATGGTTCACGCAGGCTGAGGCACAGTTCGCGCTCAGAGACATAACAGCAGACGAGACCAGGTACTACTACATAGTGGCAGCGCTGGGGTGCGCTACGGCTTCCAGGATAAGCGACTTCATAACCAACCCACCGGCCGATGGTAAATACGCCGCACTTAAAAATCTCCTCCTTGAAACTTTTGAACTGTCAACAACGGAGAGAGCACGTCGCCTCTTCGCAATTCAGGGCTTGGGAGATGGCAAACCATCGGAGCTAATGAGCAGGATGTTAAATCTACTGGGTCAAGAAAAGCCATGTTTCCTGTTTATGGAGCTGTTTCTGCGCAACATGCCACCCCACGTCCAGACTGCGTTCGTTAACTCCACCATCACTGATCCCCGTGAGCTGGCAAAGGAGGCTGACCGATTCTTCGTCGCTACACAATGTTCCTCCCATGCCGGGGTGCTGGCTCCTACCTTCACTGGCCCCCCGCCGACATCGCGGGCGTGGCCCGACGGTGGCGCCACAGCGTCAGACCGCTACAAGCCCTCTGGACTCTGTATGTACTACGCTCGATTTGGTGCGAAAGCTAAACGGTGCCGTTCCCCCTGCAACTACAGGCCGATGGGAAACGAGAGGGCCAACACTCAGTAGTGGCCATGAGTGTTGGCGATACGAGCAGGCTACTCTTCATCCTCGACACCATCTCCGGTCGGCGATTTCTCTGTGACACGGGCGCACAGAGAAGCGTGCTCCCTGCTACTGACGTCGACATCATGGGCGGGGAGCGGGGCCCCCAGTTGGCGACGGCTGACGGCAGCCCTATCCACACCTACGGCGTGCGGTCTGTAGAACTGTGTTTTGGTGGACAATGTTTCACGTGGGAGTTCGTCATGGCCAATGTAACGCTTCTCCTCCTCGGAGCTGATTTTTTGTGCGCTTACGGTTTGCTAGTGGACATTCAGAACAGCCGTCTGGTCGACGCCTTAACCTTCTTCTCCTTCGCATGTACGCGGGGGGAAGCGGCCTATGCAGGTCCAGCCAACTCTCTCTCAGAGGCAGACAAGTGCAACCGCCTCCTCGCTGAGTTCCCTGACCTCACCCAGCCTACCTTCTCTGCACCCACCGCTAAGCATGGGGTGGAGCATCACATTGCTATGAAGGGGCTCCCGGTCTACGCCAGAGCCAGGCGTCTCGACCCCGCCAAACTCGCCATTGCCAAGTCTGAGTTCGAGCCCCTGGAACGCATGGGATCATCCGCCGCTCTGACAGCCCGTGGGCGTCCCCACTCCACATCGTCGCTAAGCCTGATGGAGGTTGGCGCCCATGCGGGGACTACCGCCGACTAAATGACGCCACCACGCCCGACTACTATCCTGTCCCACATATCCAGGACTTTACTGCAAACCTGTCTGACAAACGTGTCTTCTCAAAAGTCGACCTGGTCCGTGGTTATCATCAAGTTCCCGTGTACCCCTCGGACATCTCCAAGACAGCGGTGACTACTCCATGCGGCCTATTTGAATTCCTACGAATGCCATTTGGACTCAAAAACGCGGCCCAAGTCCTTTCAGCGGCTGATGGATTCAGTGCTCCGTGGCCTTCCTTTCATCTTCGTCTATTTGGACGACATACTCATTGCCAGCGCCTCCGAGGAAGAACTCCTGTCCCATCTTCACGCCCTCTTCACACGCCTCAGCCAGCATGGGCTGATCGTCAACCCGGCGAAGTGCCGGTTCGGGCTGACGGCCATTGATTTCCTCGGGCACCGCATCACTGGGGACGGGGCGGTCCCCCTGCCCTCAAAGGTGGAAGCGGTGGCGGCCTTTCCGCGCCCCCAAACAGCTCGTGCGCTCAGGGAGTTCATCGGGATGGTGACATTCTACCACCGCTTCATTCCCCGAACCGCCTTTATCATCCAGCCACTGTACGAGGCGCTGAAAGGCAAGTCCCCCAACCAGGCGGTCGACTGGACAGCAGAGCGGGACCGTGCATTCACCGAGACTAAAGCTGAACTCTCCCAGGCTACCTTGCTAGCGCATCCTTCACCTACAGCGCCTATTTCCATAACCACGGATGCATCGGACTACGCTGTTGGTGCGGTTCACGAGCAGTGGGTGGGGGGGGCTTGGCAGCCTTTGGCCTTTTTCAGTCGCCAGCTTACACCCTGAGAAGGCAAGTATAGTACTTTTGACAGGGAACTCCTCGGTCTCTGGCTCGCCGTCCGGCATTTCCGGTTCCTGCTAGAGGGCCACGAGTTTACTGCGTACGTGGACCACAAGCCCCTCACGTTTGCCATGTCCAAGACGGCCGAGCCATGGTCCGCTCGCCAGCAGCGACAACTCTCCTACATTTCGGAATTCACTACCGACATCCAGCACGTCGCTGGTAAGTCTAACCAGGTAGCTGACTGCCTCTCTAGGGCAGTGATTGGAGCGGTCCACCTACGCCTGGACTATGCACAGATGGCCGCTGACCAGGCCACGGACCCGAGCATCCTCCGTCTCCGGACCTCCGACACGGGGCTCCGCCTGCAGGACGTTCCTTTCAGTGACACAGGTGTCACCCTCCTGTGTGACGTCTCCACAGGACAGCCCAGGCCCATCGTCCCGGACAGCTGGAGACGCCCCGCCTTTGAAGCTGTGCACGGCCTCTCTCATCCAGGCGGTAAGCCATCCGTGCCCCTGACCTCTGCTAAGTTTGTGTGGGAGGGACTTAAGAGAGATGTGAAAGTGTGGGCCGACTCGTGTGTTGCCTGTCAGCGGGCTAAGATACACCGGCACATTAAGGCGCCCCTGGAACGCTTCGCAGTGCCGGAGAGACGATTTGACCATGTCCACGTCGACCTGGTTGGTCCCCTACCCCCCTCCCATGGGTTCACCTACCTCTTCACTGTGGTGGACAGGACTACGCACTGGCCTGAAGCTGTTCCCCTGGCATCCACGACATCTGCTGATGTGGCCCGGGCTTTTATTGGGTCGTGGGTCTCACATTTCGGTACGCCTTCCGACCTTTCATCTGACCGCGGGCCACAGTTTACCTCAGAGCTATGGAATGCTGTGGGTGAGGCTCTGGGCGTCAAGCTTCGACGCACTACCGCCTACCACCCTCAGGCGAATGGCCTATGTGAGCGCTTCCACCGGTCCATGAAGGCTGCGCTTCGGGCTACTCTCAAGGACTGCAACTGGGTCGACAAGCTCCCATGGGTCATGCTGGGCCTGCGGACCGCCCCGAAGGAAGACCTACAAGCCTCCTCTGCGGAGCTGGTGTACGGCACGCCGCTGCGAGTCCCAGGCAATTTCATGCCCAACGCAACGCGTCCCTGGTCAGCTGTGGACCAACGAGCCTCCTTGCTGGACGGGGTCAGAGCTTTCACACCCGTCCCTACCGCCCAACACGGCGCTCCGGTGTCCCACGTGCCCCCAGGTCTGCAGTCAGCAGACTACGTGTTCATCCGTCACGACGCACACCGCCCCCCTCTGCAACCCCCTTATGACGGCCCCTTCCGCGTCCTGGAATGGGGAACTAAGCACCTGGTGGTGGATTTTGGGGGCACGGCCGAGCATGTTTCAGTGGACCGAGTTAAACCCGCACACCTGGACTTGACGCAGCCGTTGGAGTTAGCCCAACCTCCTCATCGCGGTCGTCCCCCGGCTCCGCCTCCTCCCCCCGTGGAGGCCCGCGCTGCCTCTTCTGCTCCTCAGGCCGACCTCCACAGGCCTGCGTCAATGCCTCCCAGAGACACTCCGGCCCCTGTTACCCGGAGCCGCCACGGACGGCCTGTCGTCCCCCTGCGCCTGCCTGACTTCGATTACTAGGGCGAATTCTGGGGGGGCTCATGTGGTGGACACGTATTGGGGATAGAATTCACCCCAGGAACTAAGGGTTAAGTCAGGGTTGCCCTGGCAGGTTAACGCAGGGTTAAGTTATGGTTGTTCAGCCAGTTTTCTGATTATTCTTGCCACCTCCGCTCAGTCGAGCTGTGGTTTTGTTGTCTCTCTGATTTACCGTTGATTAAAGAAAGTTGCCTACACGGCTAAAGTGTGAACCTACGGTCTTCTCCGTTCCTTCGGCTCTACACTAACGTTAAAGGCTAAAGAGAAAACAGCCAAGCTTTGCTTATCCTCCATACGCAACAAGAAGATTGCGCACCCCAGCTCAACAGGTTAACGGCCCAGGCAGAGTTGGACACAAACTAGCATTTCAGAAGAAGTTTAACGCGAAGTATTAAACGGAACTTCTACATGCTATGTGGACCAGCTTGGAGATAAGTGAGCATTTATATCCCAGAGTTTCTTAATCTGTGTTTATATTCTTGGAAGAAGGGTTATGCGACGTATTATGCGTTAGCCAATGAAGCTAACAAGCTAGCTTAGCAAAGAAAAAGTGTAGCAAGCTAGTAGGCCACGGTAAAATTAGCGCGTTAGCAAAATGGCAAGCAGAGCAACAGGAGTCTTGGCACCGCAGCTTTTGTTCGACAGATCGGAAGATAAGTATGAACTTTGGGAAACAAGATTCCTAGGCTGCTTAAATACTCTGAAGCTAACAGAGACTATTCTACGTGAGCCCACCGGCACTAGCGAAGAACAGTTCGCTGACGATAGGAGGAAGAATGCTGATTGCTATGCTGAGCTTATAAGACTGATAGATGAAGCCGCTGATGATGACAGGAAGGCTCTGAGAATACTGAAAGAAAATTATTCTGGAAAAAGCAAGGCGCAGATACTAAATTTATACACGTCGTTGACCAAGCTACACATGGCGGACAACGAGAGTGTTACCGACTACATAATAAGGGCGGAGAGCCTCATTACGGCTCTGAGATGCAGGTGAGACCATGAGTGATGGACTGATCGTAGCCATGATACTAGACGGGCTACCAGACTCTTTTAAGCCGCTAGCCATCCTCATAACACAAAACGAAGATAACGTTACGTTCGCAGACTTGAAAAGGAGACCACGGGTCTATGAAGAGGCAGAAAAAATGAACACGGCAAGATCTACGGATAATGTGATGAAGACATGTGCAGGGCAAGGCCGAGGCCCCACCAAGATGCATGCTAGCAACAGAAAAGATGTAGATGCCAATGTGACGTGTTACAAGTGTGGAATAACAAGGCACAAGGCAAGAAAATGTTTTCAAAAAGTGTGGTGCAGTTACTGCAAAAATAATACACACCATGAATCCCTGTGCAAGAAAAAGGGGGAACAAGATGGTGTCAGAAAAGTCATAGAGGAACAAAATAGCGACCAAGACCATCTCTTCAAGGCCAAGCACACAAAGAACGAGAGACCACCAGACAACGTGAGGATGAAAGGCATCATAGTGGATGCAGGAGCAACATCCCACATCGTGAAGGACATCGTAAAGTTTAAAATCTTCAACAACTCATTCCAGCCTGACACCCATTCAGTGGAGTTAGCCAATGGCACCAAGTGCAGTGGAATAGCACAACGAAGAGGAACGGTGATGATATGTCTACTAGACAGCGCCGGACGACAGCACAGAGCACAGCTACGGGATACACTGTATATGCCTTCATACCCACATGACATCTTTTCGGTGGCAAGAGCAACAAACGGAGGGGCGACAATCACTTTCAAGAAAGGGGACAGTCGCATGGTTACCAAGGACAGTAGCAGGTTTGACATCCACGAGAATGGAAACTTGTATTACTTGCCAACTGTTGAGGAGAGTGTTGACCAATGTAAAGGGTGTCACGACATACAAACTTGGCATGAAATTTTGGGTCATTGTAACTACGAAGATGTACAAAAGTTACAAGGTGTAATGAAAGGCATGGAGATAAAAGGAAGTGCAGTCAGACCAGATCAGTTATGTGAAGTATGTACACAGGGCAAATTCACCCAGATGAGAAATAGGGAGCCAGACAGAAAGGCTAAGAAACCCCTAGAACTAGTCCACACTGACTTAGCCAGTCCCATGCCAACACCGAGCATAGAAGGGTGCAAGTATGCACAGACTTTTACAGGCAACTATTCAGGTACCGTGTTGGTGTATTTTCTAAGGCCCAAGGGTGATACAGTACAAGCCACAGAAAGGTTCTTAGCAGACATAGCACCTTACGGAGAAGTCAAGTGTATCCATTCAGATAACAGCACTGAGTTTACAAGCCGAGACTTCCAGGCACTGTTAACCAAGAATAGGATTAGACACGAGACGTCTGCACCCTATTCACCCCACCAAAGTGGCACAGCAGAGAGAGATTGGCGAACTCTCTATGATATGAGCAGATGCTTACTGATAGAAAGTGAGTTACCAGATAAGCTATGGAACTACGCTATGCAGACAGCAGCTTATGTGAGGAACGGGTGCTACAGCAGGCACACAAAGAAAACACCATACGAGCTGTTCACAGGCAAGAAACCAAACATATCCAAACTGCAGAAATTTGGTTCAATGTGTTTTGCTTACAAGCAAGAGAAAGGGAAGCTAGACTCTAGATGCGAGCAAGGTTTTTTCATTGGCTACGATAAAAACAGCCCAGCTTATCTAGTGTACTATCCAGACACAGAGAGGGTTCAAAAGCACAGGTTGGTGAAGTTCACAACCTAGACAGCCAAAGAAAAGAAAACACAAACACCTGAGTCATACATAGAATATGATGATAGGAATGTACATCCCAGGGTCAATGAGAGTGAAGAAAATGTTGTTGATGAAAATGTGAAAAATGTACCAGGTCAGGGTGTTCAGAGTGGAGTTTCTGGGACTTTACCCGAACAGACTGAATGCACACAGCCGGGCAAAGTCACCGAGACTGTAATCAGAAGGAACCAACCGCAAACCAAGAGGAGACCAGCTTACCTACAGGAATTTTAGACTGAAGATACAGAAGACAAACTGCAAACATGCGTGGACTCTTGTTATAGAGCAGTATGTGACATTCCTCAACCCTACCAGGTAACCCAATTAGCTAAGAGCGAGTGGGGGTGTTAAGTGTTGTCATTTGATGGCGCCCTTACTTATTGTATTATGGTACATACAGATGTGACGTCGCCACGTTCTCAGTGTGCGACAGTGTATGTTCTCAGTGTGTGTTGTAAGTGTGCGCACCCCAGCTCAACAATAGCTAGCATAAGTTATATAAACAGAACTTACCTGGCAGTAGAAGTGCATGACTGATCCACAAGGCTGTGCTGGTTGAATTTTAGGATGATATCCCAAGGTTTCTCATTCTTTGCTTGAGACCTGTATGCTTTCGCTTCTATTGATGTTGTGTCCCCTTCATTCTTTGTTTGATGAATGTTATTTATATAGCCCTCCACTGCATACTGTAATCCCTTTTGCCTCGTCCTAGATGATATCGCAGAGGTATTGCTCCAAAAAGACTCACTAACAAGGACCGGTACCGCCATGGCTGTTGACAACCCGAGTCCCCGATGTCCGACAAAGTCAAGAAGCTTGATGGACATAGCAACAGTAACTAAGGAGGCGGGGCTTTTGCGAAAGGTCATTTGTACCCGTCCAATTACCCCACTCTTTCGAGCCATCCCGGTCGCTGCTTCACCCCCTCTGCTGATCCGGGGAGGGCTGCAGACTACCACATGCCTCCTCTGATACATATGGAGTCGCCAGCCGCTTCTTTTCACCTGACAGTGAGGAGTTTCACCAGGAGGACGTAGTGCGTGGACGATCATGCCTACCGAGTGTGACCGGTGTACTTTTTCATTGCATTGTGTAGGAAAGACAGGACAACTACAGTACCGTTTGCAGACAGCGAGTTTTCAGCTTAAAGTCTTCAGTGATAAAGTGGACTGTTAAACTGATGTAGGGCTCTGTTGTCCGGCTTGACCACAGGTCTGTTGTCGCTGCATAGTATTCCACTTGTGCCAGCTCTCGGTCTACTTCTGCCTTGCATTTGTCGTACAGCCCTGGGATTGCGATTTGGGAAAAATAGGTCCGCGATGGTATAACGTAGCTCTTGTCGAGTGTGCGGACCATCTTCTGAAACCCGTCTTTGGTAACTGTGTTGAGTGGCATCATATCCTTGGCGAGGTGAAAGATTATGGCTTTGGTGATTTCGATCTGCCGTTTGGATGTTTTCTCATATGGCGTAACACTGGCAAACGCTCCCGAAGCATAGGTTGCTTTGGTTGATATCCAGACTTGACTTTCCATTCATTGTAACTCGTTGGGTGATGGCGTTTTAAATGATCAAATAAATTGGTAGTGCTACCACGAGTCGTGGCTACAACTGCAACACACTGTCGACACAGTACTTCTTTTTGATCCACATCAGATTTTCGGAAGCCAAAGTATTGCCACACATCAGACACTGACTTTCTTTTAACAACTAACTCTTCTTTCTCTGGCTCTGCCGTTTTTCATTTCTCCCGAACACACGTGGATTAATCTTCTTCATTTATGCGCACGCGTAGCACTAACGTTGCTAGGTAATGTCAACGTGTCTAGATGGGCCTGAGTTGAGCGATGAAGAAGTAGAAGAAATAAAAAATAACAGAGTAAGGGGTGTTGAGAGTTTGTTGCTAAAAGAAAGTCGACAGAGAAAACTGTTGCAGTATGACATGAGTTTGAGTACCTTAGGCTACATACTAGTAGGAAAAATATTGCAGGCCCTGCGATGTGACTATTGCACATGCGCACATCGCGATGACGATGCATAAACGATATATCGTGCAGGCCTCGTGCCAGCCCAGTGACTTTCTCTACTCACAGACAGTGTAGTTACCAGTATAGCTCACAGCAGAGTATCTTTTAGATCTTGCCTCTACGTGTCTTTTAGATCTTGACTATACGTGACTTCACAGCAGCAAAATCATTGATTACATCAATGTATGTGATTCTCACACTTATTTTATGATTCACACTGAGAATTGCAAGGCCAGTGAGGCACTCCTGGGATATTGTGGCTTGTAAGTATGTTTTAATTAGTTTTAGCTTCGAAAAGCTTCTCTCTGCACTGGCCACAGTTACTGGTAGGGTTAATGCAATATGACGAGCTGTCCAGAGATTGGGGTAAACCTCTTTCAAATGCTGGGCATGAATGAATGATAGGTAGTCCAGCACGGACATACTGGATGAAGGCAACTGTGGTAAGCTTCTTAACTCCTGGGCTAGCTCCCTACCATTGATGTCATAATCACGATTTGTTTTTAGAGCAGCACCAAGTGTCTCCCACTGAGTTGACAGTTCATCATTTGTCAGATTAGTAAAGTTTTTCAGCACACTGAACTTGTCTTTCACCTCAGACAGACAGACAAACCTTTCCTCAACAGATGATTTGGCTGCATCTACAACAGTGTTAAATAATGTCACTTCTAACTTCTTTAATGCATCTCTGAAAGGCTAATCACACGATTCATAGACAAACTGCCGTTTGGTGCTTCTCAGCCGCTTCTGCTTTAGTGTGGCATCCACATTCATCCCATCACAGATTTCTTTAGCTATTGCTTGAGCTGATGTGAAACCAGTGAATCTGTAGTCAGCAAGGAATCTTTGTGTGTCCCTGAGCAGATCAACAACTACATCTAACTGCATTTCAGATGACTGCATAAGTTTGCTGACATGCTGGATCTTTGCTAGAATGTCATACCACACAACTGAGCAAACAGAGAAACGGTATGAGCCCACCTTTTCTGCCAAAGACTGAGCTTCAATCCTGATGTTTCCATCCGTAGCCTTATCCCTCACCTTCAAGAGGGCCTCCCTTACCTCTGCAGCCTGATAGCATAGAGCCTCTACATTTTTGATTCTGCTCTCCTACCTAGTTTCTGCCCAAGACTTCACACTAATCGGAAAATGTTTTTTCAGGGTTGCCCATCTCTAAGCTCTTGCTGAAAAAAGGACATAGATATTTTGGAGGTATCCAAAGTAACTAATTGCATATGTGGAGGCTTTGGCTGCATCAGAAACAACTAAGTTCAGGGTATGTGCCCCACAAGGCACAAAAAAGGCTCAGGGACTCACTTCTAAGAGTCTGGCCTGTACACCCTTGTGTTTCCCATGCATGTTCGCTCCATTATCATAAGCCTGACCTCTGCAGTCACCAAATAGAGATTGTGTTCATTTAACATTTTGAGTATGAGGTTTACCAAACTTTCACCAGTGCTTTTGTCTGCCACAAGAAAACCAATGAAATGTTCCTTGATCTCTGGCATGTCATTGAAACCGACTATTCGAATTATTGCAGACATTTGTTCTTGGTGACTTAAATCTGGGGTGCAATCTAATATGATTGAGAAGTATTTGGCTGCTTTGATTTTGGTCACATTTTTTTCCATTTTGCCACTCATTGCTGCAATTAGTTCATTCTGAACAGTTTCCCCGTGTAATGTGGATGATATCCAACTGCACTTTGCACCCTTGCAATATGTTGCTGTATTACAGGATCAAACTTAGCAAGAAGTTAAACCTCTT